>NC_073701.1:59712296-60388141 GCF_023634085.1 Falco cherrug | reverse complement strand
AGATGTTTTCTGAGCATCATAATAACTGGCTTAATTTGTCTTTATAGTCACTCCCTAATACCATTGTACTTAACAACCTGTGTTTCAGGGAGTTACAAGAGAAGTTCAAAAATTGGCTCAAAACATACCAACCATGTTGGCTGGTTCTAATACTGAAAATGGCCCTTTCAAAATCTGTGGTCACTACAACAGATGCTCAAAATTCAGGCATCCTTAACTTAAGGACTAAACCTTTCAACCTAGTCCAGCACAAGGAGAGGAAAAGGAGTAAAAGTCACATTTACACTCACTGCATTGGCTACAACAGATCCTTACTGAAAATTAAAGTGCTCCAGAGGCTGCTTTAATTTACACTTAATTCCATGCAATTCAAAGACGCCTGCTTATCAGCTGAGGAACTAGAAAGTATTGACATAGTCTAGCCAGAGGTCCCACTCTGAAAATTTCTCTCCAAATCATTACCTGGCTGGAGATGAGATAGAGCTACAAAAAAAAAATCCTCAGGGAACTCCCATCTCTTGGGAGCAGAGAGGAACTGGGTTTGCAACTAACTGTATGCTATTATACATAATGCTCTACATCAGAAATATTTATTACAAGGCTGAAGTCTCTTGCTACTATGTTTCTTTAGATGATAAATTGCAATGACTAACAATGATGATGAAACTAAACATTGGTGACTGGGAATATATGAGTAATTTTTAATTACTGTAATAGGAAGAATGAAACCTAAAGCATGCTAACTTCTGGCTACAAAAATAAGTAGCATTACTGTAAATATACTTGCACTAGACTATTTTTGGAGTACTCTATTGCAAATAGACAGGACAAGAGCTGTTTAAAATCAGAAAGATTTCAGCATCTAATAGAATGTTAAAGGAAGTGCATCAAAGCAGGCTGCAAAGGCTAAATAAAACTTCAGTACATCAGACACTTGCCAAGAGAAGAAAGCAAACCGGCTATACCAGCAAAAATAAAAGATCAAGAAGAGCCATCTAGTAATACAGCATACAAAAAACCCCCCCACCCAAAACAAAGAGGAAAAAATAGTTACTGTAAAACATGTCAAACCAAAAGCTTCAGCTCTTTACTATGGGGCATCCCTTCTTTTACTGCCTTTAGAAATAACTTTTTAACATAGCTACCCTTGGTTTCCACTAAATTGACTCATTCATCATTTGCTGACTTACAAAGTTCTTACTAGCAGAAGACCACTAAATCCAAGTTAGGACGGAAGCAAGAATTACCAGAACAAGGTTTAAAACACTTAATTAGTACATCTATGACCAGCAGACTTGTGTTGTTGCTTAAAGCATAGCAACATATAGGTTATGTTGAAGAAGACTGTTAATTAATATCATCCTTCCTCTCCAGATTACAGGAAGTAACTGCAAAAGAGTTAACATCTAAAGGAGGCCAAAAAACACAAAACACTGAAGGGAAAATAAGATAATACAGCTTCTGACACCGAAGTAATGGGTGAAGCAAAACATATGAAATGAAGAGCATTACAGATACTGAAAGACAGCCATTTTTTACTAGTGTCTTTATTACAAATTTAGGATCCCATACTACATATAAAATAGTGTGTGTGGGTATTAAAATATACTTTGTTTAATTCTCAGTTTCAGATGTGGCTTCTTCAGAAAAGGTGAGAAAAAATGCTATTATGATGATTTGGCATGTCATGTCTGTTGCTGCACGGAAAACTAATTAACCCTGACTTCATGACTTGCAGTTTGTCCTTAGGAAACAAGTTTTTCCCATTCTTTCCTCTGCTCCATACTTCTGCATCATTTCACCACTAGAGCCCAAATTCACCACTACAGAACAGAGTACTTCGACAGCTATTCTTTTTGACTCAGTAACTCTGGTGCCATCCATCTCTCCTGTAAGCTATTTTATTTTGACCATGAAGGTATGCTTGTTGAGTATTCATAAAAATGTATTTTTAAAGGTCTAAACATATGTAAAGACTTGTCACTTTATTTGGCTCTGTCAATGCACACACCTGCGGTTAAGACAGCATATTAAAGAAGAGTTCAGAAAAAAAATGCCGAAATCCTCACCCATCAGTTTTTAGTTTGAGTTACTGCTTGAACTGCTTGATACCAGCCTCTTACCAGATCATACTGCGTACTATGTTAGCACAGGTTAAAGCACACAAGCTGCTTTTCACATCACCACACCGCTACTGCCACTACTTAACTACATGCATTTGGTTTGTATGCCCAAGCACACAGTGTTACGGTCACAGTACATCTGGAGTTAAACCACTGGTGTCCTGTCTGGCAATCAAAGTCTCCCCATATTTCAGGAAACAGAAACCCACCACACATCTGGTAGAGCTTCTCCATGGTCCTCATTCATGTACTGAAAACAGAGGACTAGAGCCCATCTCAGCAGAAAGATTCCAAAACCAAGATCAGTGTTTCTTCCAACACGCCATGTATTTTCCCATCACAATATTTTTTCCTTGATACAGCCAACAGCCTTCTTTAGGGAGCTACGTAAAATTACTTCATTTTCAGTTGATGACAAGCCTTATCAGAAAGTCCCTCAAAGCTCAGCCTAACCTCTGCTACACAAGAGCATACACATGCACCCTCTACCTCCAAGGTTCTGTGTGAGGCAACTTACTCACACTGTCCACTGTTTCCACACCCTTCCCACAGCTTCTGTCCTCCAAAAGCCCATGCTGCCAACCTGGACTACGGCATATTTATGCTTTTCCTCCTTGAAGACATCTAATGTTATGAAATACTCTTCTCCAAGTGTTTAATATTAGACATTACAAATGTCATTCTCCCAGAAAGCCTGCTGAAGATAAACATCCTGAAGACTCCAATATCTAGATGAATTTGACAAAACCATCATGGAAAACTTAATTTGGTTAAGATTGTTAAAGTCACAAGAGAAAGGAAAAACAGCCGTTTTAGCTGTAAGTGACTGCAGTATTTATACAGTTGAAAAATTAAACAGCACAATGCACAGCACAGGGCCCAAAGGACTGGTATTGTTTAGTCTTGACTAAATCACACATGAACTGTATTGTCTCTCCAAGCACAGTTACATGCAAAGCTGAATCAATGTGTTTTAATTCCTGTAAGAGTAAAAAACCAAAACAAACAGAAAAACAGAAAATCAAACCCTGCAACATGACCACAGGCAGCAAAGGTAGCAGCACAACAGTCTACCTGATACAACTTCGCATGTCCAAGACTGTCTCCGCTTTCCTCTTCCCACAAGGGTATCCAAGGATGACTCTCTTCTACCTGCACCAGTCCCAAGACTACACTTCATGGGTCCTCTTCTCATGATGTACAAAATCTCTACTGTCACAGCACTAGCTAAACTAGCCAACTGCAGCAAGGCTTTTACCACCCCATACCAAGTTAACTTCAGTAAGTAGAGTTCCCCCACCTTGCCCTGGCACAGCCACCAATCCCCCACAAGGCTTCAACATCTACTGTCCATGCTGTTTCTTCATCCCCTTCAAGCCAGTCCACCCTGCTTCTTGCCTCTGCTGCATCCAGATTCTATTTGTGTCCAGACTCCTCTTCCAGTCCCCCTTCTTCTCCTGCAGACTCACCTTGCCTCTCCTGCATCCAGGGCACTCTATCCTCCCTCCACTTCTTCCAGGTCTCATCCTCCCTCACTCTTAGAGCTATTTAACTACTTAGCAGGAACAAGCCACAGCTGCACATCATCCACGCCAGCCAACCCACCGCCCCTGAAGCCAGCCCACAGCTGTATATTATCAATGTTAATTAACCTGCCTTCATTCCTCTACAATTCCCCCCTTTTCCTTTTTTTCTTTTCTTTTTTCTTTTTCTTCTTAACACTCTACTGCTTGGCCACTAGCTACACTGGGTATAGAGTGAATCTGCTTTTTTGACAAAGAGCCAGCCCCGGGCTGGAATAAGGAAGGTTTGTCTATTTGGATTCTTGGTGCTAGGAAACTCAAAATCTGGCTACCAAAAAGTAGCTCAACCCTAACACAAGACCAACGTTTTGTTTGCAGGTTATAAGTTCAGCACTACATTCTTCTGAGTCACAGCTATGGCTATTAGCAGCATCTCTCTTCCATCCTTTTTGCAAAATCGTTCTCCCGGGAAATTGATTAAAAACCTACCCTCTTCCATAACAAGTCTTGCTGAATTTCAATCTGGATAGTTTCCCTTCCTCCTCTTCCCCCATGTCCACTGGGGAAGTATGAAAAAAAAAAAATTAAAGAAACTTATTTTCAAGAAAAGTTGCATGTAATGCAGCATACCAGATGTTAATACTTTTGTGAATATCATGATAGAGCAGTTTATTATTCACTAGTTACAGTGATCTAAAGTATAAGGGACATACTAATACTATCAGAAGCTTCTCAAATAAAAATAACAAAGAAAAAGAAGATGACAGCTGTATATTACCACAAATGTTCAGAAAATTACTGCTAGCAATGAAGTCATGTGTTGCCAGGATAGAGTTGTGTCTTCTCATAATGTATATTCATGTAATAAGCACAGAGTAATTTTTCAGAGTCATCCTGTGACAGCTTAGTTGGGAATCAAGAAACATGTACTACATGACAAAGTTGTTAATAATGGCATCATCCTACAGGCTGACAAAGAGGTTATTCATTTATTGACCGTTACACACTGGCTGGATGATGCTTGATAGTTCCAAAGGAGAAGAATATGTGTTTATATTCTTACAAACAAGACATTAATAGTTTAAAATTTCATATTAACTGTGCAGTGAACTATCTGAGCATAATGCTGTGTTGTCTTTTTAATTTCAGATAAGCATAAAGCTGCATTTATATACTCAGAGTGGTTTCCATACCAGGATAAACCAGTGCATTTTCACATGGTTTCTACTAGAGAAGAATCCAAGAACAAAAATGAAAACAAAATTCACAACAGAAATTGATTTTTTTACAAGAATGTCTTTACAGATATTGAGATTTATTAGTAACACATTCCTTGTTTCTATTACTGTATTTCCCTACCAACTATACATGTCAACTGCAAACTATGACTTGGAAAAACACACTTTTCAGCATTTTACTTCTATATAATCAAATATATAAACTTAGGACTTATTTCCTACACTTTTATAAATAAACATATGCAGCAATTACTGTCAGTAGCAATTGCTCTGTCATTCGGGGGCAGGGGGAAAGGGATCACTACATGTTCACACATGTACTCATATGAAAGAGAAATGCCTGTTGGTGCTTTGGGAGGAATCCTCTTGCAGTTCACATGGAATATGGGGCATGAAAAGTAACAGGTCCAGCAATCAGATGAAAATAAAGGTGTAAACGAACTTCTAAATTCTTCTGCATTGTCATCTGCATTTCATATATCTACAATGCCCCAGCTTTAAAACATTCAAAACTTGCATCTATTGTAACATGTGGAGGGTTAACTCCCTAAAAAAATAACAATTCAATGAAAAATAGCACAACTCTGGGGAAAGCACTGCCACATTTTAATGTATTTTAAGTATAAAAATTCTTTTTTGAAGTATTACAGAATTGCTTTTGCTGAAGAGTTTTGAAGGCATTAGAAAGACACAGTTCCAGGACCAAGTAGTTCCAGCAAGAGTCAGACCCATTAACAAAACGCATATGTTCTGAAGTGAGAACAGAAGCCATACAGGTTTAACATGTAAATTAGCACTTGTAATTACATAGGCAGATATAAATATGTAACAGTCAAGAGGAAAGTATATTTCTCATCAGTGTTCAGCAGAGAGACAAAGTAGCAGCTTATACTCAGAACTGAAACTTCTTTACATTAACTGACAATTAAATACAATGCCATGACAGGGAAGTTAATGCATTTTTTATGAAGTTCCATAAAACAGTTCATCATTTTTTGACAAATTATTTATGGAAATCTACCTTGTCTGGGTTTTAAAAAAAATAAAAATAAACAACCGACACACATAGCATGGGCGTCTAATTATGAAGACAAGCTTCCATGGCTGTACATTGCTTCCAAAGTAATCCCAAGCAAAGAAATTAAATTCAAGAGATCACTTAACATCAGCTTTGGAAACACTCCAAAATATATGCAACTGACCACTAAAACTAAAACCAAACCAAACAAACACAACAAACAAAACAACAACAACAACAGCCAAACGAAAACAACAACAACAACAAAAAAGACCACCACCATGGGGGGGGGGACAGGACCCAACAAAAAAAAAAAACAAAAACAAAACAACCAACCAATCAACCAAAACCAGATCCACCCAAACTTGTCAGATTGACTGCTGGTAAATGTAATGACATGTTCACTGAGTCAAAAAAAAGGTGACATTACTACCTAGCAGGCTAGAGACTTTTATAAAAATCTGCTAATATATGGAAGTCAGTCTTAAAAAATATATATATAATTATTGGTTAATACCCAACAGGAGTTAAGAAATTGAGAGCTATAAGTGGCCCATACTAGAAGGCTGCAAATCTTTTATATGAACACCCACAACTTCATGTTAAACAAAGAACTCTTACAGGCTTAAGTAAAACATATTTGAGTACCTAATGACACTTCTGAGGATAAAAATAGGAAGAAACTCTGATAGCCAAAATAACACTGTTAGAAGCAAAAATAAACACAATTGCATTAGCCTCATCCATATAATAAAGCTAGGATGTAAATGCCAGCTTAAGTAACAAAGAAAACATCCACTCAAGGAGAACACTGTTAAGCAACAGAACTGTAAAAAGTAAGCATACATGTTAAACACAGATGATTTTTTTTCTTCCATTTTTAATATTTATAGACTTCTTTAAGAATTCATTTTATATTGAAAAACTTAACTGAAACTCAGTTTTAATCTGATTTTGGTATGAACTATTGGAAGACTGCAAACACGAGCACAGATTAGTGGGCTGCTAAGCAGGAAACCAACTGCATTTCTGTGCCATGAAACAAACTTCAGTGAGCTCAGCGGTAGAGCTCTGAGGCCTTCATGAAGACAAGGTACTGCTCCTTATTTTGGGAAGGGAAAAGCCCCACAAAAAGAAAGTGGTAAATCTACAAGTGTCTTGGACAAATAAGCTCCAATCTTACACTGCAAGAAGATTCATTTGTAGAAAGGAAGATTATCAGAAAGTGCTGTAGAAAGTGTTAAGACTTCTTCATAACAGATTATCTGTCTGAGGTAGTTTTCAACATCACATACTTAGAAATAAATAAACAGGGAAATCATGGTGGTGAAGTGGGTGGTAATGAAGTGGCACTGCTAGGAGGGCATCACTCAACAGCTACAGTTTCTCCTCATTGAGAAGGTGTTACTGAAACCTCCACAGTTGGCATGAGGACACTGACCAAGTGTCAAAGCCAAATGAGTAAGGGAAGTGGACAGGAGACATTTTTCTCTGCCTGCAAACCAGTTGTCTGGAGATGTGTACGATAGACCAAGCTACTGAGTTACCTCCTCTTTTCAGACATGCCAGGCAGAACTGTGATTCACTGTTGTCAAATGAACATGAGACAAGAGCTCTAACAGCCTCTGCTGAAGACTCGGGGAAAATGTGCACCTCCCAAGATCTTCTGCAAAGCCTAAAACTGCAGAGCAAACCCACCCACTCCACCTAAGAGATTTACCATTCACACACAGATTTGTCAGCTTTAACCTGTACATGCAGAACAAAATACTGGACTGGATTCACTGAGCACAGCATTGCAATAGTCTATGGAGACTGAAGCTCATGAGGAAGACAGGGCTTGCAAGTGACTCTCACTGCTACCAGCTCAAACTGTCCCATCAAAAGACCACTCCCAAAATATCCGGGGGGCGGGGGGGGGGGGGGGGGGGGGGGGAAGACACACCTGCAGATTGCATAGATGGTCCTAAATAAGGATGCAGACCAAGACCAACAGCCCCCATGCTAGAGACAGGGTCTTTTCTGGCCTGAAGTTTGAAAATACCAGGAGTCAGGCTAAAGCAGGAAATACAGCTCCTCTCCAGACACATTACACATCCTGCTTGGCTTCTTTAACTTCATATTGCTATAGAGATAGATCTGGTATTAATAATTTTTCTAGGCTTTGTGTTATTTTCCCCCTTAGATTTTTTCTATTATTATTTATATATTTACTTTTTTTTTAAAAGCTGCCAAGACAACAGACAGAAAAAAGAAAGATTATTTCCACACAGAAACTTTTAGCCTGCATGAAATGGAAGAATACTTCTTAGGATCCCTTAAGGCAAAAATCAGGAAAGTGGGCTAAAGAGAAGGCATACATGCATATCTCAGCATGTATTTCTGCTGATTAAAGAACACTCTTCATACTAGGAAATGAGTTAAAAGTCCCTGATTCTTATACTAGAATATATCTCTCTATACTTGCCCTAATACAGCTTTCCCTGAAGCTATGTTAGTACTCTCATTTGTGAGCATGCCAAGAGAAAATAATTTAGTTAACATCAGAATTAGTTACTGTTAACATCGGTCAACAGTTCTTGACAGGGGTTTGAATCATTACTTGGTGTCTTTTACTTCACCAGCAGAAGATTTGAAACAGGACAATTCTAAGAAGTGCTTCACAAGGTCAAGCTACTTAAATAAACATGAGTTTGGAAAAAGCCAGTAAAAATAAGCTGAATTTTAGGAAATACTGACAGTCCATTTCAGACTGAATTCTTTCATTAAGAAATTTGGATCTAAGCAATTTGGTGAGTATTCAAGCGAAGATCTGATAATTGTTTTGGTATGCTTTTGTTTCAAGTTTTAGAAAGTTGTTTCTTTGTGGACTCTATGTTTTCTTGGCCATCTAGATTTTTGATCATACTTGATCATAAGTGGCATTTTGATGATAACATTTATTTGGAATCAATTGTATATCTGCTAGAAGCAGTAAGGATTTGTATAGGACCAAACAAAACCAGCTACACCATTCACAAGTCATATTACAGTATTAAGAAAACCACATATGATCTTGCGTTTATTATGAAAATAAAAGTAAACCAAGCCTTGTTTGGCAAATGACACTGAAGATAAAGAAGTTGAAACATTTCACATCTTTTTTCATGTAGATCTAAAATAGACTATTTGTTTTTTTCTTCCAATTAACAGGTATAAAATATTACATTTCACTGCAAAGTACATATTTGCTCTCACAATTATTGTTACATTACTTATAGCTTCTGTATGACATGCAGAAGAAGTGTTAATTTGTCAAAAGGGGATCTAAAAATTAATGAAAGTCTGTAGAAGTGATTAATCAGACATACTGGAAAACCAAGAACATAATTTGATCAGATATTTTAGCCAAGAAAATAATTTTCTTTTACAATAGAATTCTGTTATGTGACTTTGAAAGCATTTAACTACATTGAGAAAATACCACCAATTTAGGAGAAAAGAAAAGCCCTCATGAGAAGAAATGAGTAAAGTCAACACAGCATGAAATTAGGAAAGCCGTAACAGTAATCAGTAGCAAACCCTCATACTATTGTGACTTCTGAAGTCAGCTTCTTTGTGTTTGTGTTGCATTTAAACATCTACTAGGCTTAAAAAAAAAAAAAAAAAAATTACAAACACACTTCTCAAAGAATGTGACAGGAAAACAACAAACTTCTAGGTACATGGCAGCTACACAACCAACTATAGAGATGAGCTCACAATCTAAAACATGACTAAATACTTTTTGACTCTGAGTTGAAACGCTCAATAGTAACAAAATTTTAGGTATTTTTATAGGCCTCCTGGTTTTGACAGACTTCCCCTCTACCCCTTAGGATAATGCTATTACGGCTGAATTTCTTCTTCCTCCCAACTTTAGGGATGAAAGCTGCTTGCAGAAGACCAGACTTTCAGCTCAATGGTAATACACAAGTTCAGTTTCTGCAAAACCCCTAGCAGAGCAAAAAAAGAATCTGTGGACATAATATTGCTGACAAAAGCACTCCCTAGCAATTATTCCTTACAAAAATGTATCCCACTATTGCAGTGAAGATGTTATTCATAAGCAATTTCATATTTTGTTCAGCTACAAGACTTTTCCCCCAAACTGAGGAGCACCAGAAAAAACAGCAGTGCCCTGACACAAGCAAAGAGTTCAAAGCCTGTTTCACCTCTATTATATCAGCAGACTTCTTTTTCTGAAGGGCACAGTAGCCCACTGTCAGACCTTACCAAAGAGATGAATTGCTGCTGAAATTTGAAAAGCTCAATTAAAGGAAAATGCCCACACTAAAAGACAGACATAATGCAGGTGGGGTGACTTTGGAGCTCAGACTAGTATACCACTTGACACCAAACAAAGCTACCTAACCCCAAAAAGCATAGATATATGTAAAAGCAGAATTTCTTCCTGTATTTCTGTAGTCAGAGACTGCATGGGATCACAAAGTTGCCAGTACTGATTCAATCGGAGTAAAAACTCCCAGGATAAACATATAGCAGATGGCTGGAACTGCAACATACATGCTGCATTCATTCACCCCTTTATTATTCATCCTGAAGTCCCTCTTGACTAAACTGTAATTTTCAGGAAATTGCAATGATAATTGTAGGCAAATGAACAAAAATTAAATCTAATGCAAATGAACTTCATCCATAAAATATGATTCATGTTGGAGCCCTGTATTTTTTAAAAACCAGAAAATGCAACAAATCTCTTTCTACATGCAGATAAGTGTAAATACACAAATATGCAAACACTACAATTGCACAAACATAAAAGCTCATGATGGTGGCTCTGCACATAATAGGGTCCATCACTTACATCCTACTCTTCTCAAAAATCACTCCGTCTGCTCATAGAACTATAATTAGGAGCTGGAGGTTTGTTACTGTGTCACTTGAATGAAATGATCCTGCAATGAGGCTTACAAAAAGGAACGTGACTTGTAGAGTGAAAAAGGCCTTAAGCAACCAACCTTCAGTGGACTTCATAGCCAGCAAAACACTGTTTCACAGGACTGAAGTGTCATGATATCTGCAAACAGAAACTTGTTTAAAACTAAGTATGTGTTAAAGTGTACTGGAAATATGGTTATATCTAAGAAAACAGTTTCAATCTGGTTGGAAAGTTTCCTTTTATGGAGCACAGAAGACAAACAGCTTTTGTACAGGGATACTGTTAAGTCACTCAAATTTAATTGCATGTGAACTACATCTGTGGAAATTTAAAAGCAGAATTATTGTTCAAAAGGGAAGAAAATATTTTAAGAAATGGAAATACAGTCTAGTAGCTGGAAAACAAAAATGTTGCAAACACAAATAGTAGTATTTTATAATGATATTTGTTGAAATGCAGACAGATATAAAAGGGTTCCTTCTCTTATAAATAATTTTTCTTGGGCCAGCATATTATAGTGGCTTATTTTGATAGTAATGCTATGTATATACAGGACATATAACAGTCTAATAAAAACAGAAATAGAAAGAGGCTAGTAAATCACTCAAGTCTGTCATTCTGCCTGTGTGCAGGGTACCTATTCTCTTTGGCACACTTTGAAGTGTCCTATTTATTCAAGGAAAAGATTATGCAAAAGCCTGAAATGTATCAAACACTGGGATGCGCACACACCCCACACACACCCCCCCTAAGCCTTGTTGCAAAGTCTCAGTTTGCGGAGAACCCAATGCTTATCTAACCTCTGTCATTTTAGCAGGCACAGAAATTGATCATTATTATCACTGTAGATAACTTCAGGTTTGCTCATTCACCCTTCCCACCAAAATGTTCGGTCCTTTCTGTGCTACAGAACTGCTTCTTTAAACAGTTGCTTGAATTAACACAGTAAGATTGAGGAAAACGCAGCTCCTTTCAAATCAGATTCTAAACTGAGACAGGATCATGAAGCAGCATAGTCAGAAAACAAACTGCACTTAACTTACTACAGACCTATCTTCCAAATGAAATAATCAATCAAAAAGAAAATAGGAAAAAAGCTGTACAAAACATTGCTGATTCTCTTTGAATGTATTTTATAGATTAGCCATAGACAGAATATGACATGGAACACTAAACCAATCTTACTTTTTCAAGAAATCACAGAATTACCTTCTGCTTCTAGCAAGCATTTACCTTATATTATAGTTTTGGCTACCTGTATTAAAGGGAAGCATACAAAGGTCTAGAACCAGTCTAACTAGAAGTAGGCAGGTGTCAACAAGAGCTTTATCTTTATACCACCACCAAACCCAAACCCAGAAACCTGTTTCAAATTATCATTACCTATATCGGCTGGATTGTTAACAATGGAAAAGAGATAGAAGAGAGACATTATCATAAGTGCAGAAGACTCACCTGGATATGATCAAGTGACACTGTAAAAACATGGACCTCTGCTTGTGAATTCATACTGTCAGATAGTCAGACAACATTTTCATGAGTGCTTGAAATACAAACCTACATAGTGTACTTTTTCATGGCACAAACTTCCAGACATTCCCTTCGCAGTAAATTGTATGGGAATATGAGAACCACAACCGTATTTTAGAATTCAGGACCTGAATCATGCACCGTATTATTCTCCAGGGGCAACACTGGCTGAGAAAACCACACTCAGTTCTCCAACAGCTTAAGCTAGTGCCCAAATTTGTGAATTACTTGTGATATGAAGGATGTTTCACAACAATTATATTAGTTCCCTAATTATTTATGCCCTGTCAAAACTTCTTCCAATAGGACAGAGGTTCAAGACTGAATATTCTGGAAGCTTAAGTGGCTACTCATTTTACTGGCTACAACAAGAACGAAAAAGTAATTATATGTCCAACAGTTTTACAGGTGCTTAGGCACAAGCAATTCCCAATAATGTAAATTATAACTGTGCTTATACAGCTTGATTCAAAGGAGCTGTAAGTCTGCAATTCTCAGCAGCATTGGCAAGAAATGGCTCCTGCCGAAATCACCAGAATTTCTCTGCTTTCTTCTGAGATATCACTTTCTCAACCAAAGCAGCACTGTACTAGATCCTTTCCAGACCACTGGAGAGCTATTATTCTATATTTATTCTGTGGTACTGCCATGAAACTCTAGCCAAGACCGTGATTTCCTGTACTAAGTGCTACATAACAGAAGGCAAAGTCCCTTTCCTGAGAATTTTTGCAGTATTCTGTAAATCATGGAGAAATCCACCCAATGCATGAGAATCTTAGCCATGCTCTTATTCATCACCACAGGCTACATTAGTTTACAGGCAAATCCAGATTTGCAGAGACCTGCAAATAACTAATCACACAAAACACTTTGTCCAAGTTTCTGTGCAGATCTGCCCTGCTACTGCTCAAGTCCCCAAAGCATTTCAGTTTTCCCGCCAAAGTTTGCAAGGCCTTCCACATATCAATAATTTCTAGCCCTCTCAGGATCCAAAAATCCCTAAAAAAATCTAAGATAGCCTCAGTTCTGAAGCAAGCGCTCCAAAGACAGCTAAATCCCCACACTTCCCAGACTCTGAAGGAGGTTGTATTCATCTGGCCTGTATGCCCAAAGGTGGCCAGGGTAAATAAGGAACGCATATGTCTCTGTCCTGCTGAGCCCAACTTTCAGCTTGGATCTAGCAGGCAAAGGTACAGTTCTCCATTCTGCCTAACGTGGAACATATGCACTGGAAATGCTACAGAATTTATGATTCTGCATAGAAATGAGGGTTCTGCTCATTGCTTTTCCCACAGAGCAGGAAGCAATCTAAAAATAGAACAACCAAGTAAACCGTACAGATTGGTTTTGGCAAGTACGGGCTTAACCCCACCAAGGCTTTGTAGGAGAACTACAAGACAGGAGGAAACAGCCATCACATTAAGCAAGGCAGATGGAGAGACCCAGGAAGAAAGGTCATGCAAGGGGAGAAAGTTAATCTGCCAGTAAAATTTAAATCCAAAAAAAGGGCTTGTACGTAAGCAAGCAAAGAGTATCTTAAACAATTCTCTATAATTCTTACCTTTTCTCTCCCCTCCCTCTTACGCAGCCCAATATTGGAGTACTTCAGTATAGTCCTGTGTCTTGGATAGCAGCCATTCATCTACACTGACAGTCCTCAAAACAAGCCAGTACACCTCTCAAAACACAAATGCAGGGTATTTGGACAACGTCCTGATGTCCTTTTGCCAGTCAATACTTGCATGACTGACAATAGTGACTCTTTCACAATTTCCTGTTGTCAGACTGGTTTGAACAACTAAATGAAATGTTACTACTGCTAACAGAGAGACAGAATAAAGAACGTGGGAGAGCACACTTCTGAAATATTCCTTTTTGTAGAAGGCAAGAACTAAAGCCATACACTTTTTAAGCTCTCAATACCAAAAAATGCACGAAACTTAGAAGTGTCAGTACCTGATTACTGCCAGCTGACATCTCCTTATGAAACAGTGCTTCAAGACAGCGAAATGGAAGACACACTGATCTTCACAGTTGCTGTGGGTGCTGCTTCTGCGCCAAAATCCATTCCCAACACTGCCTACATGAATGCTGCTTCATCCTATGCTTTTTCCATCAATGGCCTATTTCATAAAAGTCTTATTACCTCATAGCTTCTTTTTTTAAAATCTGGTTATAGTCCCCAAAATAAACTGGACACAAACAGATAAATTACCCTGAAATACCGCATTTACCCAAATCCAAGTCAACCCCAAATTTAAAACACGACTCTAAGCTCTCACAGATTCTTTCAAAAAGTACTTCCTAAAGCTAGAGTCTAACAATACAGCTCTCGTATTTTGTAATATGGAAGGCATCTAAATTGGAGAAGGAAAAAATCCACTTTTTAAAGATCTTTTTCTGTAATCACGTAATTTTAACAAAGGAAACAAGTAATTACGTTTTAACTGCAGTGCATCTCTAGGAAGAGCTACTTTTTCTCTTTCCATACCTCTGAAAAACCAACTAATTTCTTTTCCTTATAGCATTGCTGTCCACATACAACAAGAATAAACACCACGTTTTACTGGATTCCCTCTGTTTCAGATGCAGATCCTTTTTAAATTAAGTGAGAAGAAGCAGTTGCCTTAATTTATAGGCATATAAATAATTTCATAATATTATAACACCATCTGAACCAGACGCAACAGCTCAGAAATAGCACTGTGAAAACCTGAAATATAACAATACATTTGATTGGGCAAAATAACTACCTCAGATTTCCCTGCACTTGCTGCCAGGCAAGAGGAGGTATGCGAGCACTGGGCTGTGACAAACAGCACCTAAGGTAAAGCAACAACTTGTTTACACGTCAACATCGGAAGTGACCTTCTGTTGTTAAGTACTCAGAAATAAATAAAAAGAAATAAAACCTAGTTTGGATAAGTAAGGCTCACAAGCTAGCTGGTTAACAGTCCACAACATGGATTCATGACCCATATTTAAAAAGGTTGCAACTAACCTTTTTTCACTTCAGATTGCAGTGTGGAGGTACACGACGAGACAAGCAGAGCTGCAAGGTGAAGAAGAAAGCCGTTCCTGCCGCCATTACATGCAGTAGGGCCGCCCGCACTGACGGCCCTCCGACCTGCACATGCCCTGAGGGAGCTACGGAGATGGCCAGCAGGACATCTGTGGCTCTCCTGAAAGCTCTCCACATGTCTCCATAATTTGGTGAGGGGAGAAACTGTACATTATCATACACACTGTCATTAGTGAAGGCGTTATAAATCTGTAAGCTGTCACACCCGTATCAACCCCTGGCAAGATGCAGGCTGAAAGCATGGAGAACAGTGACGCTGAGGCCAGGCATGGTCCCCTGGGCATGATCCCCTGGGCTCATCACACTGACAGCTCCACTGATCCCCAAGGATCACCAGGGGCAAGGACGGAATGCTGCCAGGGCAGCTACTGCCCAAGGTGGCCCTATCCAGGCCCCAGGTCCCAGCCTGCCCCAAGCTCCCAGCCCTGCTAAGCAACCTGCTTCACCTTGTCCCTGTGTCCGCCCTGTCAGCTTGCCAAGCCCTAGTCTTTGGCTGCTCCTTTCAGAGACGCAGCTTCTGAGGAACAACTGGATGCTGAAGGTGGACACAGTGGAGCAGAGGCCCGACTGCCACCTGCCACTACCCAGCACAGGGAGGACAAACAAGGGGATAATGCACATCACTGGCAAAAATCGCTTCTTCCCCTCCATGCCACCACCAGCCACCTGAAGGACTTCTTTGCCAAAATAAAAAAGGGTCATTACTGAAGTATGCTTGACAAGAGGAGAAGAGAATGAGAGGCGATACTTTCCCCTGTGAAAGCCTTTCTGCAAGGCACAGGGGTAGTGGCAGGGGACAGGGCAGGGGGTCAACCATCTCTTCAAGCTCTGTTTCTATTTCCTTCATCAGCCCACAGAGCGCCTCCTGGCCACCACATCTGTTCCCATTTCATCTCTACTTTCTGTTGGCCATTTATTTACCTCCTACTTGTTTGTTTGTCTGACACAATGATAAAACCCAGATTTAGGTTTCCAGCTTTGACTACAATTTTCCTCCTGTTGTGCAGCATCCTGAAGGGCTCTCCTGCTGCAGTTGGGCTTCCTCCTCTTCCTAGCTGCAAGAAGGCAGGCACTCGCTGTGCTTCCCCATGGTCCCGAAGAAAAGCAACGGGAATTAATTCCATTCACTCTGTTGAGTCCTGATTTCTATCCTATAAATTAATTCACAGTAAAGTTACACCTTACTGTGATGGCTTGGTGACTGTAACAGCAATGAAAATCCCCACTTTTTAAATGGTGCAAAAACCCACTAAATCAATATCTGAACTGACCAAAATTCAAAAGAACTTTTAAGAAAAAAAACCCCAAAACTATCCTTCTTATAGTCAACATCTGAATCATTTACATTGGGGGAATAACAAAAAAAAGGGGGGGTGGGAATTTGAATAAGTGGAAAAGAGCATTTATTACTAACAAAAACATCTCTCCAGATGGAAGTGTCTCAGATAGATAGCACGTGAATGTAAATCAATTACATCCAAACTAGAATAAATCTTATCTTTAGGTGGGTTTTGTTCATTTGCTCTGTTCTTTTATTTTTTGTTGGTTTTGTGTTGCATTTCTTGGGGTACTTTTTAACCATAAAGAATCCCTGCCTTTTATTAGATTTACTTACTTCTCTAATGTTTGGGCATTCAGCCCAATGTAAGCTACAAAGCTGACTGAGGCATACTCAGTGACAGCAGAGCTTTATCATTTCCTCACCGTGAGGAATAAACAATGTAGCCTTTATAGTAATAGATATTCAGAGGGTTATTTGGTCAGCCTGACAAATGCCACAAAAAAAAGTAGCTAGAATAATCATTCACTTGGACCATATTGAAACCTATAACCATAACTATGTTCAGAAGCAAAAATGCGGATAAAGTTGTAGTCACACAGGTTTAGCTTACAACATGTGGACCAAATGTTTGGTACATAAACAACTGTAATTCCATGTAAATGAAGTTAATCACATGCTGACAGGACTATCTGTTAATTTCCTATTTGTGTGTGTTAGTCCCCCTCCGCCCCCCCGCCCCCAAGTGTTTAAAATTGTTATCTTAAGAATCCAGACATTTAGTTACAGGAAATAAAAGCAGTGTAATTGGAAGAATAAATTATACATAAAAAATTACTATTGAGGACCCTCAACCTCCAAAAGGCTGAAATCAGGAGAGCATTTCTAATATGAACTACAGGGCATACAAAAAAAAAAAAAAGATTCCAATTTCTGCCAATAAATTTCATCTGAAACTGCTATTAAAACAAAAACGTGCAATAACAGGTGTAGATATAAATTTCACATTCAGATATTTCTGTGCCTCAGTGCTTAAGACAGATGCATTGGATGGGCAAACACATGCTTTGTGACCTGCCCCAAGTCACTTGCTCTTAGTTCTGAAAAGGCACTGAAAAACCAGGGCAGATCACCTGCCAACCAAAATCCAGACCCTCAACAGACTTTTCTACAGTAAGAAGGAAGTGGCTCATGACAGGCAATTCTGTTACCCAATATAGAAAACCAAGACAGGTTACAGTTTTTTCTTCAGCGAGTTATGCAGTTAGAAATAGAGACTCTCAAGCAATAAGATAAATAAAATAGAGTCCATCAGAACTATCCAGTAAACACTCTGAATGTCTCCAAAGGCACAAGTATTGCTTTGGAATGTCAGCTGTCAGAGCATTAAAGTGTGAATTTGGGCCCAAAGAACAGCCACAAATTCTTTAAAATTCAAGTATTTACAAAAAAAAAAAACTTTTCAGAACAAACTTGCCTTGAACAGAGTGACGTTTATCTTATATTACCTACATATAAACACTCCTAGATATCTCTAGAACACAGTCATGTGCTTGGAAATTTAACACCAATAATCTTTTGAATGGATAAACAATCTTCTGCTGCCCCTTAGCTCTCTTGTAATAGGTTACAATAAATCATGAAAATAATCCATTTCATACTTTTTAAAGTCAATGCTGTATTCTCAACCGAAGTATGTAGCAATTAGTACATACTAATGTACACATAATTTAGGGCTCTCAGATTAACCCTTCAGTATTTTCTATTCCTCCAACAGTAGAAATAGTGACTAGAATTCAGATATATATATTAAGAGGGTTTTGATGAACCTGTGGTCCTATGTTGGAATGGTGGTGGTGATGGGGTTTTGTTTGGTGTGGGGCTGGGTGTTTTGTTTTAAATAAAACCAGAAGACCAGGGAGAAGGAGTAAAGCCAAATAAACTTTAGGTCCTTGCAAGTGTGGTCTGCATGTATATTCAATAATTAAATTCAAAGACAGTTCCCATTTATTTAAAGATAAGACATAGTTCAACACACCACTTTATAGAGATATAATAACCAGTGGCTGCTGAATCTTTTTTTTTTTAATTTAGCTTCAAATTTTGATATAACAGATTACTATTCATTTAATTAAAACGTGGGATATTTCTGTGATAAGCAATCTTTTTTGTAGGTTTTTAATGGTGAGCATCTGTGCTGAAAGCAACAGATCTATATACATTATCTCTCTTGCAAAAATAAACAAAGATATTTTAAATCTAGTCAGTGTATTAATGTTTGAATTGAAAACACAAGCAATAAAAATAACATGGGTGAATTGTTTGTTACCACAGTCACCTGGGCCAATAGTTCAGCCCATTACTACTTCCACTGCACAAAATTAAGTACACTGTATTGTAGTTCTCTGTTAAGACCTCTCAGACTGATTTTGAATACTTTGCAACCATGTGTGCAACAGGAATAGCTGGCATTTGAAAGACACTCATCACAGAACATATTTTTTTCATTAGATAAAATTTTCTGCTTAATTGATCTTCTATAGTTTATATGAAACCTAAGAAATGGAATCTTGTATCCTTGAAACATCTGCATTGCTTTAAAATTTAAAGTTGGTATGCAGTCCAGTGAGTCATTAAGTCACAAACGAAATTGAACCTTATTCACTATATATAAACTGCATCCAGATCATATTTGTTCTGGCCATTCACATTTCTTTCCAATTATCTTTAATTCTGAAAACAGACATTTTAATCAAGGGTTGAGGAACTCTCCTTTACCCAACACCAGACATCACAATTCTTCCTGACAGAGGTATAGAAAATAGGTATTGATGTAATTTGTCACTGATCACAGTCAACAGATTGTTGAATGCCTCAGGAATTTTTCTGAAGTTTTTGCAATAGTCTGTAACTATCTGGTAGTGAAAGTAAAAATGATGCCATGGCCAAAAAAACATAACAATGCCAAGAGGAAAAAAAAAAAAGGCCTGAATATGTTTAACAACTGAAGTCCATGGCAACTTTGAAAGAAACTGTGCAAGACATCTTGTGTCATGATGAGATGAAATAACCAGTCGCATGTCTTGCCAAGCTCTGTATTACACTCCTGTTCTGGAGCTGAGATGGGCAAAGGCTGCGCCACCCCGAGGGGTCTTATCTCCAGCCCAGGAGAAGCAGAGGAGCTTCCATAAATGGAAGATATTTCTATGAATAGTTGTTAATGATAACTAACCTGTTTGTGGATAATTCCTCTAATGTAATTCCACTCACCACAGAGTTTTGGAAAAGAAAAAGACCAGTCCAAAGTACATGTGAGTACAGAAATTTTACACTTCTGCCGACCAAAAGAGCTTTAGCTGTTCCTGTTCAGGTCCTTGGCATATACTTTAAGTTTCACATCTTGTTTTGATAAAGACAAAACTTGTGTGCCTCCTCATTTCAAGTAACCCTTAATACATCTTTCACCTTTCTGACAATAGTATGAAAAGAACTCCTGTGATAATAATATACTTATTTCTGAATAAGCATGATCAAGAAGATCATTAAAGACCTGTTATGTCCTATTCAGGAAGCAGAAATCAATCTGAAGTAAGTGACCTTTCAGGAGAAAAAAAAAAAAAAAAAAAAAAAACAAGAACTTTTTTTTTTAATTCAAGATTTACATTACAAAGTAAGGAGATGGGTTACAAATGCGATGCGTCAAGAATCCTGAAGAGTTATTTCAAATGCTTCTTCATTCTAGCAGTCAAACTTAAAATGTCAAAGCTGAACATGATTTTCCACACCAAGCAGGTTTTCCTCCCCTGACTCATTATTTGATACATTAGTACACAATATAGGTAGGCACCGAAAGGTGACTTACAAGCATTTATGAAACCATCATGGTTTCACAAAATTTCTAGATAAGGCAATGATCTTGTAAAAAGAACTCTCTTGAGAAACAAAAACCACACTAAGCATCCTTTCCTTTGGGCATCTATAACAATTGATTATTTTTAATCATGGCAGTGGAGAAAGTCTAAATTGCAGCAGAAGGTTACAAGAAAAACACTGGGAACATTATGTGTCAAAGTACCCCGTTTCTTCTACATTCATGTGAAAGTGTGTTACGATGAGGAGTGGCAGGGAATCCCAAGATCTGATGCTAGTACATTGGCCTTTTACTGCACCACAGCCAAAAAATGTGACCAAGTAAAGTTAGATCCCCCTAATGAATATAAACTAATTGTCCAGATAATGAAGGCCACGTTCTTCTACTGAGTAATATATATAATTTGAAACTAATAGCCTATCCTATACTTGTGTTTCACATTGAACCAAGATATTAACAAAGATTCATATAATTCAAGGCTGTGAAAGGCCAGATCAGGTCCTCTAGTCTGGCTTGGTGTATAATGGCCCATATAAGGTGGGTCACCACAGCTGATCTGGGACTGAAATCAACAACTTGTGACAGACTAGCACAGACCCTGACCCAACCAAGAGACACAGACACAGATGTTCATTTCACTTCCATGGTTTACTTTATTGACAAGGGCGAAATTTAAATGAAATGCAGAAGTCATAAGAATTCAGTCCTCAGGCACTGAAAAGAAATCTAAGAAACTGTTTGGGAAACTATTCTCCTGAAACAAATGCAATTTTCATGAAGTAAAATGAGAAGACAGTATTTGTTATTAGGAACTTTGGCCTATCTTGCCCTTATCCTTAGAATACACAAAGAAGCAGATGCATTCAACCAACAGCATCATCAACTTTGGACACGAGAGTAAAAATGCTATACAATTCTGAAGGGACTCAGTGGTTTCTCTCCCTTGGAGGAGCTCAGCTCTGCAGCATAAGATGACATTTTCATTTCAAATCAGTATGCCTGACTTACACTTTTCATACCTTAGGTATTGTAAAAAGCAGAAATCATCATGAACAATATCTGCCCTCAAATTATTAATTGCAATCATATATTAATTTTCTAATATTGCTCCAAATAAAGTGTGAATACATTTTGCATTAATCTATTTCTGAAAAATAGCTTGTGAATAATTCATTCACTAATTCCTCCAATCAGTCAGAGAATTATTTAAATACATCTTACTAGTGTTGGACTGACTCTGTTCATTATTGCTTCACTGAATTCCATGTAAAAAAAAATGCCAAAACTGCTCCAAATTCTGCTACTATTAGCAACTAAAATTATTCGTGCACCAGAATTTCCTACTCAAGAGGAAAAAAAAATATTCACACTAGCTACATAAAAATTCCCTACTACTACCCAAATATATATACAAAAATAAACAAATACCTATATCTTGGGAAAAATGGGAGGTCTCCTGAGAGATTTAAGGATGCAAACTCAGTGGGTGAGATGTGCATCCCAAATCCATTTTCATCCAAACAAACCCCAAGCTTTTGTACGCACATCTTCTGACAGTGGTTTTGAAATTTACCCCTTGGAGCAGACCTGGCAGCAGCTGAAAATGGTAAGTGTTCCAAATCCATTTCATTTAATCACAACCGTGACCTCCCTGCCTCTGTCCTCCAGGAAAGATTCTGAGGCACACGCCATGTGAGGAAAACTGAAACCAAACTGGTTATTCATTTGTGTTATCATCATTCCCTCCTGGATTAAATAAGAGGCTTCTATTACATGGCAGACTTCTGCTTCACTAAATCCTGGTTGGTTTTTTAACTTTGCTTTTTCAGATTCATTTTTATCCTTCTTTCCCCTCTCTTGTGCAAGTCTTATTGTCTTCCTTTTCAACTGCAATTATCACTTTTCAATACTAATCCTTTCCCAAGCAGCCCAGATTTTCACCCCTTTGTACTGAACCAGATTCCTCAACATTTGATCCAGTAACTGGTTTATTTTACCCTCTAATCCCTCATTTGCCACCTCTGCATACAACCTGAATCTTTCCCTGCCTAAACAAACCATTTTCCACTCTCATTACCTCTTTCTTTGTACTTCTCACCTCATTTTTCTAGTGCATAGGATTACCAATCCATTCTCTGTCTAATAAACCTTGTTCTTTTCTTGTTTTACTTCTAATCTTATTTTCTCAAAATATATTTTAAACCTTCCCCCCCCCTTAACTTACGTTTAATGCTTAGACTTTAGCTGAATACTTTGAGCTGCTGCTTTGTATGGTGTAACAGAGAAAATCAATGAGAATCACAAAGCGTACCAAAATACCCAAACCAGAAGCATAAAAGATTTGTTCCAATAGGTTGTATGCTCACATATCGTGTAGTTAAGCTATACTATTACCCTGTTGAGTTCTGATGAACCTCCGTCTGTAGCAGTGCCCAAAACAGAAGACGACTTCCTTCCTACTGGGCTGTATAAGCATAGAGAGGAGGGGAGTTTTTAATGCCTCACATTGAGTTAAAATTACCAGTTATTTGTAAGGGTAGAACCGCTTTATTTTGCAAACAACTGCATTTGCATTAGCCAGCATCACCAGACACAGACAGTCTGAGTCCTAGCAGAGCCAAGTTTATTAAACTCCAAAGACAGCTTGATGCGTTCCTTTAGACTTCAGTGATACTCCTCCCTAAATACAGCTTCTGTTTGAATGAAAAACAGAAAAAAAGATGCCAAGAGAGAACACAGAGAACAGTTCAATCAGAAAAAGCAGCATTTCTTTCTTTAATTGTAATAAAGATTTTATACAGAGATTATCTTTTATAGAGACAGAAGAGCTTTGTCCACTTCCCTGGCACCAATAGCTTTAATTAGACAGCAAAGACTCTCCACCTTTATGCATAGAGCCACAGGCAGGCAACATGCCAGGGCATTCACATGCCGGATCCCACTGTCTGGGCAAACAGTTCACGGAGTATCATTTTTGCCTACACAAGCTGGAGGGCCTGGGGCCACGGGGCACTGCTGCAAGCTGCACACTCCCGACATGACCCTCCAAGACAGAGCCAGCGTGCAGAACCAGGCTCCCATGCCCCAGGAGCTGGCGTGAGAGCTGGCTTTTCTACTCAGCTCCTCCACAGACAGTCCTTTTTGTGAGTGACAGAGCTAACACATCCTCAGTTCCCTCAAGAATACTGTCAGTGTTTCCCTGTATATTTATACCCTAAATATTTCCAGTTTACACAAGATATAAATAGGCATGGCTGTAGAAGGACTCCAGTTCAGTTTTAGGTTTGCGACATCTGGCTCAACCAGAAGTATGTACCACCAGACAGATATTTCTTCAAAGATGAGTCTTTAAAAGTGAGCAATATATACAGTATATACACTGTACTTGGATTACATTCTTTCAGAACATCTGCAGTGATACAAACATCCCAAAAGCAGAACAGATTGCAAGGATTTAAACCTGCCTTACTGTTAGTTTTATGCTTTTACAGTTTCATGCAAAAAGCTATGAATAACCAAAACCACTCGGGTAACAGAGGTTAATAGAAATAATTTGCCATGCACTTCCATAATGCTGAAATGATAGACTTTTTTCTTTCAGAAATGTAAGGATTACTATCAGATGTCTAGAGGGCAAGCACCAAGGAATAGAAGCATATGAACCCTTATCAAACTATCTTTAATGTGCAGTATTGTTAGAAATAATGTAATTAAGGATAGTAATATGGATTTCTCAAATAAATTATGCTAATTATATTATCATTAAAATTTATAATTAAATATTCAATTATAAGAATCACAAAGGAGATTCAACAATTACATGGCATGTCTTTGTCATGGTGAATATGTTTTAAATTAACATAGCAGCTCATTAAAACCAGCTGATTTTATGGAACTACATATGACAGTTTTACTATGTACTTCCACTGACATTGAAGTAAAAAATCAATGTACGCTTCTGTAAAGGGAGACACTTTCACCTCACTTCCTTAATCTGACATGCTTTGTTAAACTGAAGTAACTATGTTCAAATGTATGAAAATGGGAAAGTCATCTTCCTTTTGTACCTCTTTTTATTCAGCTTTTGTCCATGGAGCTCATTACAGTGCAGCTTCACAAACACTCTTACGCTGCCAGTGCATAAATGGCAAACTTCTGTGAGGCGTGGCCCAGGGCAAGCAGGAACTTCTTACAATACCTTCATCATCGAACCCTGAGATTCTTCTGTGCTACCTAACCTGCACACCTCGCTGTTCAGGGAAATTCACCAAAATCTGCTCTGAAACACGTTTGTCTAAATATCACTTGTTTGTTAAGAACTACTTGGGACCTAAGCACGTATGGTAAGTGGTTTCAGAATAAACAGGTATTACGCATAGAGTTCAAATTTAGGCTGGAAATAAAACCCTTGCTTTCCCACTTTTAAATAAAAGGAGTCCAAGCAAGCTTCAAGTGGCTCAGAGTTTATCCTATTAATTTCCTTCTCCCATCCCTAGTATATTACAAATAAGCACGTTACCACATGGTTTTTAAACCATATTAAACAGAATGGAAAGAAAACTGAAGCTTATTAAAAAAAACCAACCAAACAAACAAAAAAACCCCAAAACCACCAAACACTACATTAGGGCATTATCACTTACTAAAATTCTCTTTCATAAGGTAGGAGAACTTTGATACTAAAAGCAAGAGTGAATGCAAGCTAGTTTTTGGCTAGTTTATCACCAGTTAAACTAACTTTTTGAATGTTAAAGTAGTGTATTTACAGAAAACCCTAAAGCTTTAGTTCAACCAGAATTTCAGGTATAAATCAACTCTGAAAATGAAGATAACTTGAAATCGGTAATGAAGTCTTTGTTTACTTTGGGTAAGGTCATCTACAAACTGTAGACTTCACTCAATCAAACATCTTATTTTCTTCCTGCAAATTCTGAATGTTTCTATTCAATGTTTTTAAGCAAAGGTAACATTTCACTTAATGCAGGTGAATTCTATTTACAAGATAAAGGAAAACTTGAAAATAATTCAATTCATATAGCCTAGTTTAATTAAACAGCCTCTAAACCCCATCTATCTAGATGCTTTCTAATTGGTAAGACATCAGTTGTTTGAAGCAGACTCCTGTCTACTTTAAGATTATATGGTCTTAAATAATGATCAAGTCCTCATACCCATTATTATCATTGTTAAGAAAAGCACCACAGTTAGTAATATTATAATCAAATTAACATTACATTGTACGCAAAGATAACATCACAATTTTATTAGGGATGTAATAAAGCCATACATTTGGACCCACTACGAGAACAACACAAGCCCTTCAGGACTCTAAACTTAGAGCACCTGCAGTTGTATCTGGCTATGCTGTGTTATCAGCATTAGCATCTTCCAGTACTCCTTTGAAAACAGAAGCTTCCAACTTAAGAGACGACAAACAGCACTGACTATAACTTCCTCACAGTTCAAGCTGTTGCTTCTGTCATGGTACCTTCTTTAATTGGCTGCCAAATACATTATTTCACCTCATCTTAAGTGACCTTGAAGCAAACTGTCACTAAGTTCTCCCCACAGGAGAGAAATCTGAATATTGTGCAAAGACCTGGCAAGCCTTTTCACACTGCAGGCGATACTGGCCTCTGCCTTTCAGCAGCTAGGGTTCCATGCCCTCAGATGTCATATCCCATAGCTAAGCTACCCCCATGTTCTCACCTTTTGAATGTTGTTTTCGGGAGGTGTCCTATAGCTTTGTTCACAGACATCAGATTTTATTTTTTTTTCCTCCCTGGTCATATCAACTATAGCAGTACTTGTCATATACTTTGAAGTTAAGAGGAAATTAAGCATACTGGAGAACAAGGGATTTTACCTGTCCTAATACTGCAAAGTCAGTGGTTTTGTGCTTTAAGCTAGGGTAAAATCCAACATCTAATCAACAGCTGCAGAAGTAACTCATTGAGCCTTTAAGATCTTCAACACTTGGAAACTGCTTAGAGAAATCTAGGGAAGATGTTAACAAAGCCCTTTTAAAAGGCAGGCCGTCAACCAGAAAAAGGGAAATCCAGTTGGTGGAGCTACCTGGGAAGTTTAAGACAAGAGGGCTCCCCTTTTCAGATTCACCAGAAATGTGCATTATTTATTTCTTCCACAATGTCTTTTCCCGTACAGTTTTTGTTGGCCTTCCTTATATCTCATCTGAGTGACACATTTGAAGAGAAAGTTAGAACTGCCCCTTTCCCAAGTTGGCCACTGTGTTTTACCTATGCACTTGGACATGAAGTTAGATAAAGAAAATCTTTACAGGGAAGGTTATTTAACAAATATGTTGTCAGGCCCTATCTGGTCACTTTGTTCTTTCACTTCATAACGCACCCTGGTCTCCAGGTGGTACGAATATTTGCTAGTCAACACATGGAAGTAAATCATTCACGATGAACCATTTGCCAAGACTGACCTTTTCACAGATGCTCTCCCACCCCCACAACACCCCCAATATGTTTGTAAGTCAAATGTGAAGTTGCATTAGCAGTAACTCAATGAGCTAATGCATCATAATATGTGTTCTGGATTGTAAGTCTTCCTTAAAGCAAAAAGAAATATCCAGATACTAAAAACAAAAATAGATAAGGAAAGACTCACTACACACCATTGTGTAGGAAACAGGAACTTCCAAGCACTGTCTTCTTCAGAGCTGTTCAGCCCTATCCATTAAAGGATTTGGTGAAATTTGGTGTTAACCCCTTCCCATTAATTTAGAGCATGGGTGTATGGGTGTGGGTGGGTGTAAGCTATGAAAAATAAGTCTGTTCAGCAGTGATTCAAAAAGCTGAGTGCAGAGAAGGTTAGGAAAGGGTGTTACCTTCACCTGGTAGAAGTACTCCCCTCATTCCCAGTTCTTTCCAAGTACAATATTTTCAAATAACTCAGTGTCCTGCAGACAAATGAGATCACACACATGGACTGTGAAACCATCTAGTTTTACCTCTGGCAACAGCAGCAGTTTGCTGTCATTCGGGTTCACAATAAGCACCAACTAGAATGTTGCCTGGAGGATGAAAAGGCTCAGTGTTCTCAGGCTCAGGCCAGTGTGGGCTGGGAATCTGACGAACTAGAAGGTCTCACAGAAATATGCCTATTATCTGCCTAACAATTACAAGTACTGAACAACAATGCCACACATTTCTTATTCTAAGGCTGAGAGCTTTTCACAGCCACCTGCCCGACACCACCTTACTAATGACTGCAAAATGATACAGTATGAGAGAGCACACCTTGTGCCCTTCTTTCATCCTCACTGCTCTCTCCAGGAACATACTAGTCACAGCAAGAGAATATAAGGCCAAGAAGGACAACTACACTTCTGACTTACAAACTCTCTCCCTGCTCTTTTGGATAATGATACCTGGGAATAGCTCCATTGCTTGTTGACAAACTAGATCAAGAGGGGTCAGTGCATGTCTAGCCCAATACATACAGGCGTTCAACCTGCTCCACCTCAGCTCTCATCTCAGAGATGTTAAATCTCTGCATTTTAAAGCAACACAAGCATGCACTTGAAAAATGTCCAGCCAGCAGTCCACATCATTTTCAGGCCTGCCTTGTAAAACCCTGTATCACCTCCTTAGTTGAGCATCTAATTTGCAAAGTGCCATATTCTAGGCAATGCATTCTTTGATTTGCTCCTAGGTTTATTACATGCAAGGACAAAATGCATTTTCAGACAGTAAATATACAGTCTTCTCTTAGCTACACTTCTGTTATCCCATGGAATGAATGGTTATACGCTTCTTCAACAGAAGTTAGAACCGACAGTTCCCGATCTAGTTTTAAGCCACTGGAATAAGATATCTAGAGAAAAATACAGTTTATGGTAACATTTTCTCCTGTGTAAGAACTTGAATAAGGCCATTTCATCTGAACAGAGCACACAATCACCCCTCAAATAAGGCAGGTATATGCTGTATCATCATACTTGCATTAAAAAAAAAAAAAAAAACAAAACCCAAAACTACAACAAGCAACTCACATCAGCAAAACCAGATTTTCTGTAGGCAGAAGAGGGGAGGAGGGTGATAAAAGTTACCACTCTCTGAAGAAAACTGGAACACAGAAATGCTTAATCAGTCTTAGTTAAAGTTTGAAAAGGAAAATGCTATAGCTTTAGTTCCCATGGACTGCATTTTTCATCCACTTTCTTATTTCCAGGAAGGTTGGTTGGACTCTTTCTTCAGACTTCACAGACAGTCATATCAAAGTTTTTCTAACCATAACAATAGCCTTCCCATTCATCCTAATTCACCAGGATGTTTATGCATACCCATGGCACAAGGAAGAGTGAAGGAATATTTGACTGATATGTGCATTCATGTGGGGGAAAAGGCAATTTCTGAAAACTAAGGCAACCAGCCTTCAGCTACCATGGGTACAACTGCTATATCTTCTGTTAAAAACAAAATCCTCCCACTTTATTCCTAAAGAGGCACTGAACAGCTATGAAATACCTTCACTTTCTATAACAAGAAAAGAAAACAGGCCAGTGCAATAGCCAGTGACACAGAAGACTAAGTATTACATTGCTTTATTGTATTACCACAGCTATTCCTATGCCGTTTGCAAGAACATTGGGGAATTACAGCTTCAGCTACTCCCTTGTCATTTACTCCCTCTCATACCCACACCCTGCTCTGAAAGAGATTATAATTTCCTGGATTATAAAATGGCAATCTAAGTAATTTCCACATGTTTCGGTGGAGCTTAGTAAAACACAAAACTACATAACATGAGAGAAAAAGAGAATAGCATGGAGACAGGACTAAGTAATGGTCTTCTATTCTCTCCCTTTTTCATACTCCAGAAATATACGAGACCAAAAATCATCTCACTCCATATCCTTACAAAAACCCCAATGGAGCTGTCACTATTAGTGTCAACTAGAGCTGCCTTCAGCTGCCCCATGATGTGTGAGAGCTAACCAAATCCCTCTTTGCCCTGTGTTTAGGGGTGAGATACCTTCCCAAACCACTTGCATTCAGTACGTTTCACATGCACCTGAAAACTTGACCCAAATACTTGCATTTTCATTGTACGTCTTAATAAAAACTACGCATATTTAAGCCTTGCCGGGTCTTTATACAAGCTGAATACATTCTTAGATACTTTTTTTCTCTACATATGACTACTACCATACCATACTTTTAAGCAATAGAATTACATACAGATGTCATGTTCTTTATCACAACTGAATTTGATCTCTGTTGTGATATTTTAATAGCAAGGTAAAAACCATCATACACATAATAGCAGCCTGAGCAGAGTTTAAAAATAAGCCTTCTCTTCAAAAGTAATAATAGCTGCACATTCTCTTCTCTGCTGCTGCTTTAGGTAATGACTTTATTTGGGTATCAACTGTCAGATTCATGGAAACATTTTGAAGAGTGAGAATGTTGAAATACCTTCTATAACAGTGATCACAACAGCCATGAAGATGACAGCAAATGACTTTTCAATAGAAGCACAAGACAGAAAAAGACATTTCATAAAAGTTCATCACGTATTACCTGCATAACTCACCCCTCCTAGGTAAAGGTTTCTATCCATTTGAATTCATTATTTACAAGAAATAAAATGTAGTTGATGTGAGGTTTCATACACAAACTTTCTCCATTTTTAAGGTATCACTGCAATATTAAAGTGGGGTCTGGCAGTGAACTGTAGCTATGATTCTTTCCACTCATTTATTATGGAATTTCAAAGATGGTAATGGTTAAGTATCATTTTGTATGTGCAATGCTAACTATGTTTATCATGTATTTTAGAACAGTAAGGAAGTTCAGTACTTTTAAAAAACTGCTCAAATTATTACTAAGAAAGTTTGAGAAATACACCATCAGAAGAATGCCATTACCACTAAAAAAGATAAAAAAGGTTTGTTGTATTTTAACAAATTCAGTATGACTTAAAAAAGCATAAAACACCATTTCCACTTCTCCGATCCAATGTGTTTTCTGACAGGATGTAATGAGTTGATAAAATTATTTCTGGAGATATCACAGGATTTATTTAGAGAATCCAGAAAATTATTTTTACCAATTCCTCACAAATATTTACCTACTGCCCCCTGCTCTTCCCTCCTTTGCCCATATCACAGGGATCACTGAAAGGCATCTCATTAGAGTTTCCCACTGTCACAGGAAGCCTTACATGTCTCCTTCAAATTAAAGATGTTCACTCTGAATTCCCCACTAATCTCATTATGGTTCCTCATATGCATGAGGTGGGAATGGGCTTTGCTCAGTATACACTAAAGCACAGCTAACCTCACACTCAATATGTCACGTGTATTAAAGTTTCCTTATAAACTAACTTGTTTGATGCCTTCCATTTATAAACAGTTTCTGGGATGTTTTCGCACCCATAGATTTTACTTGCACAGCAAGGCCCACACTCAAGTAGCATAGAAGAAGGAAATGCAATCTGAACTCAGCCAGTGTCGTGAGGGGTGACCAGTATTTACAATGCGATGTAATGTCCTGATGATGTGCAGTAATAGCCAACCTCTGCTTATATACATAGTACACATCATCACCTCAATGAGGGAAGAAACACATAAAACAATCACCTCCACAAAACCTTGAAAAATACTAATTTTCACATACTCTAATGTTGAGAGTATAAGCAGAACAAAAAAATATATTTTTATGGTAAAGAGTAATCTCCTTTTAACAGCTCTAACATGACAAAATTATAATTAACTACAGAGAAAATTTGCTAGGAAAGCCAGCTAGAACTGGCTCTTTAGACACAATCACAAAGCAGTTACGTAAAATCCCTAAAAGTATGAAAATTATGCTTCAGCGATAGGAAAGTGTAGAGGCTTTGATAGTAACAGGAGAAACCATAAACACACAGGTTTTTTCCAGAGAGACTAATATGCTCCTATGCTTAAGTTTGGCAACAGCAGCCTTTCCTTCCAACAAACACTGCGGAACTGAGATGTGAAATGACCATGACCAGCAAGAAAAACCTAAGGATTGGCAAGGTCCCGTTAAAGCTTCTGAAAAATAAGGGAAAGCAGCACCCAGGCATTTAAAAAAATCCCATTCCTAGATTCTCACCAGGTTGTTTGGACTCCTGTTCTGGCCCCACCTGCATTACTTTGGAGTACCTGTTAAGAGTCCAGCCATCACCTCTGCTTCTGGGACCAAGGCCATCTTTCACAAGATTCTCATAAGACTTTTTCCTATCCCAAGTATGTGTAAATGGACTCACAACTGCGTAATTCTGAGGAAAATTAAAAATGCTGCTTCCCAAAGGTGAAGATCTCCATCCCAATTTGTTGGTGATCCACAGCACATCCCAAATAACTTCACCTTGCAACTTTATATTGAGGTTTCACTTACAATTCTTATTTCCTGGCTTTTTTAAATTTTATGTTAATTAAGTTTAAATTAATTAGAATATATTTTTTTTCTCTGCAGAAGAGGGGGTTTGGTTGCAGGGGGAGGGAGGGGGTTAAGGATAATCTTTACTAACTTCTTTTTTTAATTCCTTTCAAATGTCACCATGAAGAAAGGAACCAGATTTTTATAAAGGCAAAAAAAGGCAAATATTTTCATTTTCTATCAGATGCATGTAGTTTTAATAAGCACATTCCTTTATAGAACATCAACCAGAATGAATAATTATTCCCTTCTCATTTGACAAAACTCAAATGGTTGGCTTGCTTATATATATATATATATATGAGATTTTATTTTTTTGTGTAGGGACATAAATCTCCCACATTTCCCTTGCATCCAAGTGACAAATCTCTTTGCTTTATTTCACTGTGTCTGGGAGCTCTGAATTCTATTTATACACAGGAATAAAAAAACCTGTTCTTCATTTCCCACCCAAAGGTCTTGACAGATCTCCATTACAGCTTTTCTTCTGAAAAACAGGATGCCTTTTATCTTCTCTTATCCTTTCTCATGTTCCCGAGTATCAGTCTTTATATAACATCATGTATTTTCACTCAGCTGTATTCCATTAACCATTATGAACATCTCTATATACATGTCCACAATGCTGAGACAGCATTCGCTGCAAAACTGAGACAATGGAGAATTACACTTTTTGTTACAGTCTGGTGGTTATGATGTGGATACTTTCTTCAGCAAGGGAAACAGGATAAGAAGTATATATGAAGACAGAACAGAGGGCAGAAACAAGTAGGGGAAAGCATGTTTTAGGCTAAATCATAGGATTATAAAAGGACTTCGACTGGAAAGGACCTCTGGAGGCCATCTAGTCCAACCCCCTGCACAAAGCAAGGCTAACTTCAAAGTCAGACAAGCCTGCTCAGATCCTGCCAAGTTTTGTTCTGATGGCCTCCGAGGGCACCCCAACCTCCCCAGGCCAGCTGCTCCAGGCTCAGACATGGTGGTGCCCCACAGCACCCTCCAGCTCCTGAGGAGTAGAATGACAGTAACTGAAGAGAGCACCTGAGGAGCGCAATGATGTCAGGAGACTCTACATTCTAAATTTATGTGATTGATGGCTGTGGAAGTTACAGGTGGCAAGTACAATGCCTACAAGATTGTTTAACATCCAAGTGAAGCAGAAGCAGAAGAGTAAAACTAGATACCCAAAGAAATCATTTTGTATGACCTTGTGATTAAAATACTGAAATGTAGTAATATTCTGTGCTATTCCTATATTGTAGCCATTCCTCAGAGGCTCTTGTAAACCTAAAATCATCAACCAACCCTCCCCATCTTTTGTAGCAGGAAAATACCTTAATTCTTAAATTGAGGATTAGTAAGAACTTGCAGAGTGCTGACTGACCACTGCTGATGCAGTCTTATGTAGGAGAAAGCAGAGGAGCTATGTAGGAGACTTCACATGTCTGTAACGTTCACTACTCTAGTCCTTCCCATACTGTTATTAAAAAAAAAAAGAAAAATGACCTACCTGTGTTCATGGTAAAGTCTGTGGACCCTATAATGGCTTTTCTGCAGCAGCCAGCCTTACAGGGAGTTTTTTCAAAGGCTCCCTTAAAATTTCTGACTACTGGAATCATTGCTAATAGAACTATATGAATTTGCCACCACTGTGACCTGCAAGTACATTTGACAGAATGGACTGTCATCTCATATGATAATAGTCAGGTCCTTGATAAATTCCCCAGTGTTTATTCACACAAAGAAAATGTACTCCTGTGACCTTTGCTTCCTAAAATTAAGCAGGATAATTGGAGAAATTATTCTATAATTGAAACCCACAGCATGATTATTGGCAGCACAACTCCAGAGATTTTTACCTTTAATCCACACCTCATAAAATCTGTAATGAACATTACAATTAAATACAGCAGGCAATAATAATAATAATAATATGGTGCTGCTGAAGAAGGCCAGTAATGTTATTCGGTGCTGTCAGTGCCATAAACAGAATGCACAAGAGAATAATCTGATAATAATGAATTCATGACTAGTATTCATGTTTTCAAACTTCCTTTCAATGAATATTTTGTGTAATAATAAAAAAAGAAAAGACTGAGTTACCAGTTCTTATTTGAACATCAGTAGACAAAAAGGACAAGTGGGACATTTGTAGCATATATAATGCAACTGCCGCTACTGTATTAGAAATTAATCAAACATGCTCCTGAGGAAAAAAAAAAAGTTATGCTTGTTGAACATTTTTTCTTGTTTACTTTCCCTTGTGTATTGTAGACAAGAGAATAGGAGACCGCAGGTAAATGCATCAGCCCTCTATCGTCTCCCACCACCACCATCACCACCTCAAATGTAATTAACTGTTGTATTTTTTTCAAACCTAAGCTTATCTACCCCTACACACAGCTTTCTAATTTGAACTTTCAAACACCTTTTATTTGTTCCTGTTTAGCCATGCCTCAGTTATGTAAGAAGAAAATCAGAAAATCCATTCCAGGGCAAAATTAGGAAAGAGAAAATGTTGCTTCCTGACCTGAATTTTAAGTGCATTTCTAGAGAAATAAATAATGCAGCAACAAAATACAATTTGAATCGACTTTTCATTAATAACGTATGGTACCTATAGGTACTTATGTCACTACCATTTGCAGTATTTTCGTACTGACTTGAACTAGATGAAATATGCTTGGTCTATGCACTCAAATATGGGATCTCTGCATGAGCCCGACAGAGCCATGACCTTTCAGGCAGTCTGGACTACAACTTTTCTTACACTCAGCACCCCAAAGAAAATGAAAAGGGCTCCGAGTCTCCCATGCTGGGTTTTATTAGAATATAAGCTAGGGCCTTTTAAACTAGAGGCGACTCCTCTGTGGTGGTAAGACAGGGTAACAGTTAAGAGACCTGCAGACTCATCTCCCTCTGCTCAGCCTGCCTTTTCCGAAAGGATCCCTTTGCTCATGCTTTCACCCCCTCTGATGCTTCTTGCCCCCGCCTCTCCCCAGACTCTCTGGAAACCCAAAAGGACCGTGTAGCAAGTCTGTGTTTTCTCCTTGCTGTTCGCAGGAATTACTATCCTCCTGCACATTCGCTTCCCCCGCCATGGAATCAAGCAGTCACCCTCCTTCCAGAACCTTCACCAAACCCAACACACAGCAGGCAGAGCAAGGCAAACGGGCAGCTGCCTTGTCCCCTGCAGCCCCACCACACACGAGAGAGCAAACAAAGAAATTAAATAACTGTATAGCCCATGACACTTTAATAGAGATTTATTCCTTTACGAGTGAATGATTTAAATAAGACGAGAGGACTTTAGAGTTAATATATTGCCCTGACATTCATTGCCAGTTGTTTGTTTTTTTTTTTTTAAAGGCCTATCCTCTTTACTATCAATCTGCAATCCCCCCCACATGCAAGCACCCTCCCAAACAGCTCACAAAGCCTGAGTTCAGCAGGCAGCCAAGCCAAGTAATTTGCATTTATTCTTTCATCAAATTTTACAGGGCAGTTAAATCTATTAGAGATTACCAAGGAGATTACCAAGAGATACACACTGTTAGAAGTATATCAGGTATTTCCAAAGCACACAACCACAGAAAAATGAAACAAAACAAAACACGCCAACACATTTTAAAATGGTAGAACTAAGTGACACAAAAATACCAGAGACAAACAATCCTCTGTCAGCAGAAAAACAGGCGCAGGCTATTCTTACGGTTTTTAAGCCTACATTAGTGCTGGTGATCTGAGGGAGTTGGCACACTTTGCTGTTGGTGCTCTACCTAAACAGCAGCACACATGGATTCAGCCTGGGGAATATCCATAACCCAGTACACAAAATAAGCAATGAAGTCCCACACTGACTCAGTCCCGTATGTGAGGCCCATCTTTTTTCCCTATCCTTTTCCATGCCCTAGCTAATAAACAAACAAGTAATTCATGAGCCACCATATTTCAAGATATGTTTAACATGCCCATTCCCATATTTGCTTTTGCTAGATTGTCTTCTCTCTTCTCTCTCCGCGCCCCCCCCCCCCCCGCCCCCCCGCAATCCTCTTCTCTCTTTTTCTTCAAAGGGTTTCTTGCTTAATCTCTGCATAGCAAGGCACATCTGGTTCAGCTGCTTGGCAAGTTCACAGGGTAGACCTTCATATAGATTCAAGCTACCCCTTGTAAAAAGGAAGAGTGGTATATTATAGACTTAAAGTTCTCTACAAAAAAGCCACAAGAATCTCAATAGTCTGATCTTGCCCAGTATCTCCAAAGCTCCCTGCCTAAAATTTCAATTTGCAGGAAATAAGGATGTGGATAGTAGCCAGCTGACGTATATTGTTACAATTATGTGCTAAAATCTGGATTCAATTTCCAGATCTGATACCAGTTTCCTCTGTGATTTTCCACAAGCCTCCATTTCTATCTCCAGGTCTGTACACTTAAGATATCAGTATTCCCCTGCATCCTGCAGAGATTCCAGATAAGCTTTCTGAAGGGCTATGCTATGACAGAGAAAAAAACACTATTAAAAAAAAAAAATCTCTGCAAAAAAACCCAAAACAAGGATTACCATAAATAAAGAGTAGTTTTCTTAAAGTTGTTGATATGATACTAAAGCTGTAGGAGATGTCTGCAAGAAAAAACAAAACAATAACAACAAAAAAAGCCTCTGAATCACAGTATTTGCAGCAATGAGAAAACACTGGACGGTATCATCATTTTCAGACCACGAGCTTCTACCCTTCATACACAAAACTGAACATGGTCTACTCTGAACAGGAGCAAACTCTTAAAGAAGTCTAATATGCAACAGAAAACTTTACATTTAAAGATTCAACATCAATTGCTTTAAAAAGATTGTCTCTAAGACCGGATTTTAACAGCAGCACATACACAAGTTAGAAAGTTCAAAGTCATCTTCAAGTGTGAAGTCACCTTAAAGAACACCTGTTAATCAAAACTTAGAGATACCCAGATGATAAAAAGATGACTCCAGATCTCTACAAAGCACAATACGTTCCTATTTGTTAATAAAACAAAATAATGCTTGCATATCAGTGACAGCCAGGCTTTCTGTTCGATTGCCCTGTTTTCTTTGAGAAGAAGGGTATTACCATTTCCCCTGTTTTTAGAGAACAGTACCATTACCTGCAACTAGAAGTGGTAAGGCTAGCAATACCTAATGGCAGAGTACTGCATTTATGTGGCGCTAAACATTCACTGTTTTACTGATGCTTTGAAATCTAAATTAATTTTTCTTAAGAAAATTACTTCTACCATCTGTACAGGATAAAACTAATCTTACCCCACAATTATTTTTAAATCTTAAAATATGAAACCAAATTAAAAAAAGAAATTAAATATCAAAGTGTGAAACTAATAAATTGAGGTTTAAATTCATAGCAGCAAAAAAAAAAGAGAACCTCTGCACAAGTCCAGTGCGTGCACTTCATAGTTTTTTTCCAAGCTTAATTCTAAGTAATTTCATTATATGTAATATTTTTCCCCTCAATACTAAAGCTATGAATCTTGCGAATGATTTTAGCACTGTTATCACTATCAGTTCATTTGAAATCAGGTTTGCACATGGCTTCTGATTGCTAGCATCCATTTACAAGTTTAAAATCAATGAAACCTATTAGCGTGTTCCCTATGATGCACTCTAATTTTTATAGTAATGTATTATTAATGCAATCATCTCAACAAGCCTTATACCGTATAAAGAGGAAATCTTGGAAGGATTCAAGCTACAGAAATTTAATAAGCTAAGAAGATACTGTACTGTATATTATTTTAAGATTAAAAGGTACATAATTTGGTGAATATCACTGTAACATATAATTGACTTACTCTTAGAGAAATGTGAGTAAAGATGACAGAAAATTAGAAAAGAAAGAAACTGACAAAATCTGAACCTGATGCAATTATGTAAATAGATTATTCCATGTGAACAGATCATCAGATTTCATTGTTATGGGACTTCCATGCTGAAACAAAAGTAGTCCTTCTCCAAAGCCAAGCATGTACAGTACATATATTAGATACCCAGGTTGTCACTTGTTACCTGTATTTGACAACAGGCAATTACTTTTTCCAGAAAAATGTAAGGTTGGTTGCTGATGAAATGCCCTTAATGGACTCATTGCCTTAAAAAACAAACAAACAAACAAAAAACCACAAAAAAACAAACAATCAAAAATCCCCAAGGAAATAATTAATTCAAAAGAATTTTTTCCATAAGGCACGGAACCAAGTACTGAGTGTCACTCAAACCATAGTGATGGAATCCCACAAATCGGTATTTGAAAGTTTGCTTAGTGCTAAGGTATTGGTCCAAGATTTTGTGCCTTGAAAATTAAGCTCATTGCAGTAATTTTGTCTTCCAGAATTTGAGACACTTTCCTATTTCTTCTTAGCCTATTAAAACAGGCTTCTGTTAAAATCAGCCAACTGAAAACCAGATTTCATTACTTTTTCTTATTTGCTTATGGATGCCTCTTCCAACTATTACAGACTCAGTTCTTCCCATCACACTGCAGAGATCGTTTTCCAGCTATATCCCTCATATAGCCTATGTTCAATGAATGATCACCTTTAATCTAATTTTAAATAAAGGTCAAAATTTTATATTCTCTAGAGTAAGCAGGGCTGCAGAAAATTAAATTAAGGCATGTGATACATTAATGCTCCAGACACCAAATCATTCTTAAGCTGGGTTTTCACCATTAGAATTAATTAGCTTTAGAGTTTTATATGCCATTGCTGGTTAAACTTGGTGTTAATTGGCTTCAGTTCAACAAGCGGGACCTCTTTGGAAACGTCAGTTTATGAAATACAGTTGTTTACCATATCATTGGAGCAGTAAGAAGGGCACACCACTGGATACCTGTAGCACAGAAAGCAAATGCTGTTTCATGCTTCACGGCACCAACTAATCATAGCAGAGGCCGTGACAGATCTGCTCACGTGCTGCATCACATCCCTGGACTGGTATATTGCAGGAGATGTTACCCTCACTCCAGGTCAGTAACAGAGCACACAATCCTGGCAATTTAAACACATGCTTAGAGATGACAGTGTGCTCAACCTAGCTAAAGCCTGTGCATAGAAGTTCTGTAATGGAACCCAGATGGGATTGTTGAGGATCCAGAGCAGCCATCCTGATGGTTCACATCCTAATCAGCTCACAATCCCTTCACTCCTACGCGTGGCTGAAGAGCTGCAGTTTGGCACGTTGGGGCTGACAGGACAAGATCTACCACTCCAGAGTCTGAGGACCCTCACCTTTCTTCAGGGTCACTAGGAAACAAGCATGATCAACAGCAGGCAATAAAATGCTTACAGAGAAACCAATGCTCAAAAAACCCCAGACATACCTTACTCAAACAGCTGTAGCTACACCCAAAATTATAGAAATCTCACCTCACAGAAGCTCTGAATACAAAATTCCCTCCATGAAGAAGAGAAAGAACGTTGTGATCAATAAAGGCACACGCTGTTTTCTGTTAGCTTGAAAGGTGGGCTGAGGCACGTAAGACAATGCCCCGTACAACCTCTAGCTCATGCTGCCCAGGACTGCCATAGATCAGGAAATACTGTGTTTTTAGAAAACCAACCATACGATGTTGATATTTCTTGAAAGTCAGACTCAGCATACGTTGCCCAGTGCTGCCAACCCTATGTTTTTTCCTAAAACCCAGAATCTGTGATGGGTTTTAGCCAATCTCATAGACACTCAGAAAACTGTACGTATGGAAGCGAAAGCTCCTACATCATCTTGTAGACTATGAACACAGGTTCGTTGGTACGTGTTAACCACCAGACACGACACATGCAAGGGCTGAAGAACAGTACATCCAAATACACAATCTGCATTGTGTGGGGGGCAAAAGCCAATAGCAAATGTTCATGGAATAAAGATCAGTGCAAGTATAAGGCAAATCCAATGCACCCTGCCAGCTTCAAATAGCCTTCAACTTTATGAGACTCCTGAGACTAGGGTTACATTTGAATCAGTGTATCAGTATCTATTGTAAGCTTCTATTAGTATGCCTAAACCCCCTTGATGGCATTTATGCTTCTGATCTGCTCACCATTCTGGGGCAACTAATTATACAAGCACTGATGCATAAAAGCTCAGAATAAAAATCACAGATTTTGGTTCAACAGTCTAGCTTTGAGCATCATATGATATTCAGACCCTTGCAACAGATGATGCTAAATGAACAGAGATTTAGACCATGCAAATAGACAGACTAAAATATAAACATATGAAAAGGAAAAAAGAAAAAACATTACTGTTTCTTCAACACTCACTGAATTGCAAGGTTAATAAATTAGTCATTGGGAAGACACGTACATAGCTAAGTACAACTCAGTCACAATCATGCAAAATATATGCATGTGGAACATCTGAAAGACTGGCTCATTCACAGTAGCTCACATGGCTAGGAAAAAAACCCTTGAAACTAATCACGTATCCAGTCTCAGTGGAAAACAACAGGATTATTTTTTTCATTCTTCTGTGTAATATCTATTCAACCTCACTCCCTCTTCTGTTTTCCCTTTGTTTTGATTTATTCAGGAACATATTACCAGAGGAGGCCAGAAAGGTTACAAGCCATTTCAAAAATATGAGGTGGAAAAAAAAGCCTAATAGTATCCCCCTCAACCCTCCACTGCCCAATACATATCTGATTTACTGTTTGAATCAGAATGTGCACAGGAATATTATTAGCCATCCTTATTGCTCGGTGCAACTTTATGTGCACGCACATGCTACTCTTTTAGAAGGATGAAGGGGACTGGTACCTGAGGGTTCATAATCAGCAATGTAATTTTGTTTTTCTTTTCCTCTGTTAGATGTATGTGTAGCATGCATATATGTAGAAGCATATTTGAATCATATTTGAAGGCAGGCAAAATAAAAAAAGCTTATGGAGAAGGGACAGGGAATATTGGATATATGGAAAAGACATTAACATCTTGAAAAGGAGAGAGAAGATGAGAAGACGGAAGAACAACAAAAACATTTTAAAAGTTATGAAAAAACAGAGAAAGAAGTGATTAAGAAGGGGTTGAAGGGAAAATAAGGATTAAAAGTCACTGGAGACTGTGAAAGCAGAATTCAATGCAGAAGCAATGAAGAAGGGGGATGGGGGTGGGAGCAGAATTAATGTGAGAACACCAAGCACTGAAAGACAGAAGAAAGGACATGGTAAGAAAAAATTACAGGGCGAGATGAGTGGAAACAATCATGAAAATTCACAACTGGCCCATGCCGACCAAGGAGAGAGCTTAGTATACCAAGTATAAAATTACAAGAGTAAATATTTATTCTCGTGCACGAGGTGCCCCAGCTAAATTGGGACACCCTGAATGTGGTTTTACACAGAACTCTCATACCCTTCAAATTTTCAGGTACACCACGATTTGACTAATCACTAGCACCCATGCTACTAACTATAGTAAAACTTTGCAAAGCAACTATTTCTGCAGCATTCTTGATACTTGCCTATTAATCCAGATGTCAGTTTAGCTATAGGCACTTATTTGTGATGCCAGACAGCGTAGGGAGGGTTTCAAAGATGTGTTAGGAGGGTTAGGATGCTGGCATTATCTTAGTTGTCCAGGGGTATCCTTTATCATTCATGGGCAGTTCGAAGCTTCCACAAAGCAAAGTCCTTATTTCCAGGGCCAGGCAATCTTTTAGTTTGTTTTACTTAAGCATGAGCCTCCAGTAAAAGTCTGCTACCTCATTAAATTACAGTGTCTAACGTGAAATATACACACACACAAACACACACAAGTTAATACACTTTACTATAAAGACTAATAGATATAATTCTCTTCCCTATTTTCATAACAAAACAAAACCACATTCTTTATCTATTGCATTTTTTATAAAAGGAACACAAATCCTCCACTTTTGATTCATGATAAATCTTCTAACTGGCCCTTAAAGGGCAAATATTTAAAAGTTTGAAGGAGAAAGACTCCTCTTTTTCTCCACCACTGTTTCCTGACTGTTCCACTGATCCTAATCAGTGACTCGGTCAGAAGGTATTTCCCAGGTGAATTGTTATTGTCTGCAGTACAACACGCATTTTCTGGTTTTATTATTTCTTTAGATTTGTAGGATGTCAGTCATTTCAGAGGGGCCTTTTCTATGCTCTAGAATCCTTTGCAACCACCAATTTTGCAATCTTATCAATATCACTGCAATAAACACAGAATTGCTCAGTGCTCACTAAACAATTCTATAATGGTCTACAGACCAAATAAAACATCAGAGGAACATAAATACTCCCATACCCTTTCTGGTGATTTTAGAGAGGCTTTCACAAAAATACCTCAAAAACTGCTTGCTGTTGTTCACCATTACAACAAGTACTTATCTTTGCTAACACAAACAGGCTAGATACTGTCCCTCTTAACCAAATCCCAAAGCATTTATAGCTTTCAAAATGTAAAAAAAAACAAGGATCTTACTCAAGCATGAGGTTGCCAGCACAGCTCCCCAAGCTGCTGCTTTTAGCAGACTTTGTTCGAGACCACTAGGAAACTGCTGCCCTTACCTAACACATCAGATCTACGTGACTGCGAGGTGGCAGACATGCATGCAGGACAGAGTAAGGTCAACCTGCTCAACAAACAACAGCATTTGACTTAGGAGTTTAGGCAGATGAAAGATGCACAGTCCTTTTTATGGTGGTTATCCAAAAAACTGTCAATCCAACTAAAATGAAAATGAGGATTCTGATTGCAGTTTTGTTGCGGGTTTCCCTAATGTACATCAGGGTTGTCTAAATTTCATACCCATTCAGAAGACTGACCTATACCTCTTTGGAAATTGATAATACTACACTGCACCTTCACATTTGCATAGCTCCATCAGTTTTTGTGATTGTGCTGTCATAGCTGTGTGCTATACCCTGATTTGTGGATAGCTGAAGTCTTTCCTCACTGCCCTGACATTTAGGGATTTGAATCTGTATTTTATGATTGCTTTAAGCTGTCTAAGTACCTCCTTTTTTATCTGCACATGTTGAGAAAGTGCTGTACAGGGCTTTTTTAGTTTTAAATCTCTCGCATGTTCACTTATAGCAGCTTTGATGTTCAGCTATCTGGTCTTTCGCGTATTTTACTTCATTAACATAGAATGCAGTCCCCCTAGTGAATAATTTACTTGGGGTGGGACCCTTGACTCCCATAGATGCGTTCTTAATTTGACATTTAAATTAAGATCAGATTATGGCAGCTTCATTCAGAAGTCCCACAGAAAAAGTGGCAACCTACACATGAATACATCCACTGAAAAAAAGTCTGTCTCCTAGATAAGCTACACAAAAGTACAAAGTTATTTCTGGAATTAATTCTATTGCACTGTCCAAGGAGAAATAGATTGAGGCTGTGCCCAAAAATAAATCAAGAGGAGGGAAACCTGTCACAAGGCAGCAAACAACTGTTATTCAAATATTTTTCTAAATGTGGATAGCAATGGGTGATCCACTTTGCATGAAGAGCAGCTCTGAAGAAGATATCCCAAGCTGACTCTAGAAGCACTAAGGCGATTATGTCACTTGAATGAAGAATCCTTTAGCAAATTCACTTATGTACTGACAATGAATCACTTCCTACCTTACCAGCACAGCTACAAGGCTTGTTACCTTTCTCAGAGTATTGCAATCTGCTTACCACAGTCAAATATGCAAACAGTGTTTATCAGATATTTATTTCTAGTAATAACTCAAAGGAGTCACAAACATCTTAGATCTTATGTAGCATCCACAACTTCATTATTGCTTTTTCTGATTACTGTTGTGAAGCCCCAGATCCAGATAAACAGGCAAAGCTGAAGCTGGCTGCACAGCTGTGTGTCTAACTGGTCCTTCTTTATAGAATTATATTTCTACAGGTGAAGTACGGTAGAGTATATAAATTCTGATTTACTAGCACAAAAGAATAATTTCCACAGCTAATGAAACCTATTATCTTACTGATGGATGCACCGCACACTAGATAAAGACTGTCCAACTTCTCATCCTACCAAAAAAAAAAAAAAAAAAAAAAAGAGTTGTAAAGGTGTGAAGAACACTGGCTCAGCCTGCAGTTTTAAGGTGCCTGTTTTCTGTCACGACTGTTCCCAAACTTTGAATTGACAGGATAGAAAATCCAGCTTTAATGTCTGGACCCAAACAGCAGGGACTACATGACACAAATCACTGATCTAATCTCAGCTCAAACCATTCTGACAGTTCAACTTGTACAGCTGCTTTACACTAGATAAGGTATCACTGTATCTGTAATACTCTCACTTTATCAGGTACTGTACCCAGCATAAAAACCACGAAGCGAGAATAAACTTCAATCATATTTTCTGACTAATACAGCAGAAGCGCAACTGCTTGAATACAATTGCCACTGAAAGGTTTGAGATACAAGGAGGCAAGCATAACACCCTGTCTTGCAGAGTTTCCAATTCTCCTATCATCATAGCATCCTTTTCCCCACAGCTATTTATTAGACCTTCTTTGCAGGGCTCAGTACACAGTCATTTACTGTACTGGGCTGATTGTTGACTGGGGAAGGCTTGAAAGCCTGAGCAGCCTGAAAAAGCAGAGGCTCTCTGGTTATAAAACATAAAGAACTTCTCTCTTGGCCACAGGAATTGTATGTAGTATTTGTGCAAAACCTAACAATAAACTGCTCCACCGCATGTCACTGCTAGCCTTAGGTTTACTCAGCTCAAGCACTGGCTTTGGTGATCCAAGTGCTCCAAGGTACAATGTGCCATAGGGTCGCTCTCTATCTCAGCTAAAACGCCCTTCTCAGCTACACAGTAGCCACAGGCTTCATAGCTCTTCACAGATTTTTCAAATACTCTTAAAATGCTAATGAATATTATTGATACCATCTAGAAGCTCAGGTAAGGCTGAGAACAGGAGGAGGAGCTTGCACTGCACCATGTAGGAGGAGAACTGGTCGGGAGTGGTCCCAGCTCTCCTGGCAGGCAAACGCCCAACCTCCCAGTGCCATGCTTTGGCAAGCCTGGTGGTGCTGGGGCAGGTGCATTACTCTTCCAGCTAGCTCCTTATCTTTAAAGCATTTCCCATTTGCTATAACCACAATTTTTAATTTATGGGTTTAAATCTAATCTTTTAACTTATTTCCTCTCCCAAGAGCAAGAAAATAATTCTGCCATGTGAAAGTCCACTCCTCCTACCCTGTGCTTTTGTCTGACTGCTGAGCTAGAAGACCTGCACACATTTTGCTCTTTGTTTGGGTTATAAGTTCTCATTTTCCATCATTTGTCTTTAGTGACTCTTGTTTTATGATCATTACAAAAAAGTGAGTACTAAAACAAAAGCAAAATCCTCCATCATCTCTGGTACTCTACAAAGGATTTTCATCTAAAATCTCCCACAACTTTGGTTCCCACAGTAACTCAGCTACACTGCATGTATATATTAACACATCAGAGCTTAGTGGTACTGAGAAGCATACAGCACTGCTAAAGAACAAGAGGGGAAGAATCATAGTTGCTTTGGTAACCATCACTTTGAATTCCCTGACCTTTTTTTTTTTCCCCCCCCTCCTTGCATTTGAATTCTCAGCCATAATTCTACTCAGGTGTCTCCATTGATATTTGTAAGATTTAAATGAAATACAGTTTCCCCAACACTACAGCCTGACAATCAAAATGTTCTTGTTTTAAGCATATTCTCATATATATTTAAAATTGTTCTCATCCAGGGCTTTTGCACAGATGAAAAAAACAACGTAAGGATGGCTTCTGTGCTGGTGGTTTGATGAGGCAAGCATACACATAAGTAAAAACCAGCCACAATTCCAGAGCTGCTTTAACACTCTCTTACCATTTCCCTCATACCCCAGATGCAGAGATGGCACAGAGAGCACCCAGGGTGCTGCCTACAGGAGCTCTCCATCTCAGTCCAAATACCAGCAGTCATCACATGTGCTACCACCAGCTTTACTACTGATCCTAATAATCGACAAACCTTCTAATGCAGATAGACGCACTGCTAAAAAAAACAGTATCTACCACCTTTAAAAGGAATGTACACTTTTTTTTTATAATTAATCATATGTTCAAATTTATTTATTTAATACTTATGTGACAGGCTTATAAAAAAATATCTGTGTTGTACAAAATGAATCAAAGATCCTTTTTTACCACTATTTCCTTTCTCTGTGGAACATTAGTATTCCACTACTGAAAAAGTTACTTCAGTGTTCAGGGCAATTAAAACAAAAAAAGCTACCACAAAAAATGAAGACAGCAAACAGAAGGCAAAGGCTTCTATAGACTCTACATGGAAATATAGCAGATCTTGACCAAGGATAATAACAGCAAATTAACTGTTTATGGAAATGTCTTCTTTCAACAGAGAGATTTCATAGAAACGGGTAGAACTGGACAGTGATACTAGAATATAGTGTTTCATTTGTTTTAAACCTGATCATCTCTTAAAAGAAATCTTAACAGCCAGCAATTAGTTGGGGGGTGTGTGTGTGTGTGTGTCATACTTTTCCTCATTTGCTTAAGACTATTTATTCCCCTCCTCAAAAATCATCAAGATGGAGTTTGCATACTGCCTAAGCGACATTTAACTCTATGAGGGCTTTTAGAGGTCTTAACTAGTGACGAACAAAAGTACCCACAAACTGCAGGGACGCAGCGTTACTGACACAATGATAAGAGCAGGGGGGAAGCAGGGGGCAAGGCAGAACTGAGTGAGAGGAGCCCTCCAGTATGCTGCTGACACTAACTGGAAACACAGGGAGGATGCCAGGCTGCTCCAGATATGCCTCCCTGCTGAACCAGCAGGTCCATGGCACAAACAGGCCACAAGGAAATCAAGCTCCATGTCTTCTACCCTCGTTCTAAAGGTTGCACTAACCTTTAAAATACAAGTGCAGCTACTTTGGATTTGCAGACTTATAATTTGAGTTTGTGAACAAGATGGAGGAAAACTGATACCTTGTGATCTTTGCAATATGTGGACATTAATCCTTTCCCCTACAAGTGCATGCATCAAATATCAAATACAGCCCACATGGATCGTACACTACTTTGTCAGTTCAAGTCACTCACAAAATGACAGAAAGCAGAAGAAGTCACCTTAAACCTTTACTGGATGGCATTCATTTGCACCCTTGTGAAAAGGCTAGATGGAAGTCCATGTCCCAAATTAGGATACCTCCCAGGCAGAGCTGCAAGCAGCCTGAAGAAAGGAAACATGGGCCTTCACAGCTCATCCACAGGATCTACCTCATGGATGAAAAGATAACACCTGAAAGCAGACCACAATCACCTGCAAGCATTCAAGCCAAATGTCTCAAACCTGCTTATAATACCATAAGGATTATGTATCTATGAAACAGTGCAACAACTGAGCAAACTCAGAATCCAGGTCCTACCCCTTAAGAAGGAATTTATTTTTAAACACTCCCCATTTTATATCTCTTATTTAAAAAGAAAAAAAAAGAAACCTCCTGACAAGTGGAACCAAATGCTCATGGTTCAAGTCTTGCTTTTACTGCCTCGCTATTACAATAAGACATATCAAAACAGATTAAGAAGTCTAATGCTGAATTATGCAGAATTCAGTAATACAGAATTACAGTGGGAAAACCAAGTACTTTGTCAAACTGCCTGCAGAGAACTTGGAAGTATCTGGGGCATTTGCCAGATAATAACCACTGAGCATTTCTTTCCACAGAACCATCGATCATCCTAATTTTTTCAGGATCTCGGAAGTCACTTATATAGATAGAATTTTTCTACAGAAATTTTCATTCACTGAAAAATACCATTAAGATGGTCAAAACTATTAACAAATTCAAGTTAAATGTGGGAAATAGTTTTGGATGAGCAAAGAAATGAACGTTTGAAGGGATGTTAAAATGATTCATCTGACAGTTTACTTTTTTCGGGTTGGTTTCCCAGCAGCCATCCACAGAACTGGAAAAAGACGTGCAGCTCTGCCTTAGAATTTAGAGTCTGCAATAACAGGACGCACAGGTTCAAATCTAGTAACAGCTCTACCTGAAGCTTCTGTGATCAACTCCATCTCCTCTTCCCCATACTAAAAACAGAAATAGATCAGAGGCAAATCGCAATAAACACATGGAGCCAAAAGTAACAGGCAGAGGCCAAGCAGCATGATTTCCATTCTCTGAATTCAAAGACTGCAACTGTAGCTCCTGGGAGAGCTCTGGACCAGAAGCCATGGGAAGCAATGCCCAAGCCCCTCCACTGCCTTGGTGCCCCCACCTGGACCATCTGTGTCTCCATCCTGCAGCTCCCATTGCAGACACCACTGTTCCTGTTCCCTCCTGACTCCAGTCAAACCACACATGCTTTCCTCTAACACAACTCCTTTCTCTGCTTGCAAAGCAACTATCAGAAGCTTCTATTTGTCTAAATTTTGCATGTAGATACATATTGCGTGACACCCTATCCCCACAGTGTTTGCCGTACTCTTATCAGGTTATGCCTTACTGACTGCATCAGGTTTCTGTAACAAAGTAACACATTGGTGTTCTTAGGATGTTTTATCAGAACTATTCCCCAGACATCTAGATATGTCATGCTTGATCAATAGGAACAATTCCTATAGCTACATGATACAGGATAGCTCTATATGTAGCTCAAGAGCAGGAATGAATCTGGTCTACCACATCTTCCTTAGATAGTCCAAAGTCGGGTTCCTACTGAGTTTCTTCGCTGAGGTACTACAGAAGCACAGCTGGTGCTTAAATTAGCAAGTAAATCAGTTGAAGCTCACCTAAATATTTGATCTCAGTATAGAGTTCCAGTACATGCATTCATAAATATAAAGGTAGCTAGCTGTCTTCATGATTTGGTGAAACTGTCCTTTTTAATAACTAAGCCATCAATTTTTTTGGTATTAAAATAGGAATAATATTCCTGTATCACTGAACTTTCTTCACACTAGTAAAGATACTTCAGATAACAATCACAGAGAACAAAAGTATCTGCTTTCATTTGTTAAACAGAGTTACCAAATCAAGTTTATCAACTACCCGTCAAATTATAGTACACTTCAGAAGTCTACCTTCTGAATCCTCAGTGATTTCTTCCTACCCACCTCTCAGAGCTGTTGGAAGAAGATGAATTTAATTAATCTAGTACTATCCTGGCTCCCATGCTAACTCAGAGATAATGCACCACTAGCGAGCTGTGGAAGGGCTCTCCCACCATGGGCAGTGCTGGCCAGGCAGGGGAACATCCCAGCTCCAGCTGTGTCCGGCCACCTCAGCCACCGAGCATCAGCATCTCTCACCTGCCAACAGCAGAAAAGCAGGCCTTGAATTAACGCAGTCTCCAAATATTTTACATTGGCAGCTACTGTAGAGCCCCAAAAGGCAAATACAGACCTGAAATATATCTCTGCTAGTTAAAGAGAACACAAAAGAGTATTTGGGGCTATAAATCACACCCCTGCAATTCCATAAACCATGTTTCAGTTATTTTGAAGTTAATGGAAATAACTGAGAGCAAATTTTGTCCCTAATTACTCCCCAGTGCTTCACCCTGCTACTGAAGCATTTTTTCTCACATTCAGATGTTAGGCAATGAGGTAGTGAAGCTAATCTCTGCACGTCAAAGTAGTAACTTTTTGCTTTGGATACTTACATCTAGACATTAGTTTGTATCTGAATCAGGCTTTGTCATAAAAAAAAAAGTATAATTGACCAACTATTCTATTTTGTGTAGTTGTACAAGTTACATTATCACATGCACATTTACTTGAGAGAAATTAAACTGATCACGCCTGTCAACTACATGCATGCTGACAAATTACCTTACTAAAGTCTCCCTTCTGCAGGCCAATAAATGGAAATAACACCAAGGAACAACTTCATTTCTCCATGTTAGGGGTTCTCTATCCAGCATAAGAATACCACAGAAGGAGTCAATACGATCTTTTTGTAAATTTGTACACAGATGACCTTTACGAAATACAGAATAGAAATATAAATTTAAGGTCTGCCCTTTTCCCATAATCCAAATACAAATGAGGAACAGATGAAGCATTTCCCAGTACTTTATTTCAGAGGGGACTTTGAATGTTTTAAGCCAAGTAACATAATGAAAGCACTCTTTCACCCTCACTTCTCAGAACGTCTCACACTAGAAGGAAAACCAGTTTGTATTTAGCAAACAGCAGGCAGGGAGCTAAGACACTTACTAACTTCCAAGTGTTGGCCAACATGAATCTCAGGGCATCACCCAGGACCTCCAAGAGACAGGAGCATCCTCAGATACATTTTGTGCTCCCACAGTGGTCCCATCTTCTGTGGACAGGCTCCTGCTTTTTCAGGTCTGTCACTACCCAGCTGGATGTTCAGGAACAGCCAGAGATCTCCGAGGGGTAGTGGACTGGAGACACAACACATCCATTACACCCTACAATTACATTACCACACCTACAAACAGCTTCATGGTTCATCCCCCTTCTACATCTGCACCACTGACCTAGGAATACTCTCCTGCAGAAAAACACTTCAAGCACCAGGGCAGATCCCTGATATCTCAGGGTAGATTTCACCTGCAGATGTAAGTCTTCCACAGTAATCATCTGTGTTAAGGCAGCAAATGCGCAAGCACTTTGAAGTTCTACCCACACCCCTTCCGTACAGACTAAGGAGAATGACTGTAGTTATCACAGTGTAATTCAAACGTAATTCATGCAGTCCACGTGCATGTATAAATTCCTCTAGAATATACATGGTTGGTAACATGTCTGAATAGTCCTTTGGGGGCATTGTGAGGAAACAGAAAGGCTTCTTTCCCCAAGACTTTGAATAAACACAAAATAAAAGTAAACTTAGTTGGCCTTCATTTTAACGAACAAACAGGATGGTAAGCGTATTAACAAAATAGGTCAGCAGAAGCAGGAAATTAGGAAAAGAAACACAAAGCTCTGAAAGCCTAAATTAAAAATAAATTAAAAACACAAGTGTACCTTATTTTACAGTAGTTTCTCATTTGTGGTCAAAATAGCAGCAGGCATTAGAAACCATTTACCTGACTTTAATACTAATTAAGAATGTCAACCCTTCCCACATCCCCACCTCCTAGAAAATCCCAAGAAAGCAACAGCTATGAGAGAATTCTATTTATGATGTTAATAACTAGTTAAGAATGTATTCATAAGCATGGCCCAAAGCCCACTGAAGTCCCAAGAATTGCTCCCACCTCAAGAAGTCACTCCTTAGGTTCCATTCTTGGAGCTGCTTGTGGAAGTACCTCAATTATTTTCACTGGATCACCTTAATTTGTAAACAATTTCTTTATAGGAGTGCCCAGTAGGTTTTGAAGGACAAGCTAATTTCTTCTCTGTCCGGGTAGGGCTATCAATAGAGAAGCTTGCAACAAAAGCAAAAAATAAAAATCTGTATTCATACCAACACAATTCTTCAACATATAAAATCATTTATACTGTGGAATTTGACCGACCAATCTTGGAAAAATTTGTCTGACTGCTGGGGATTAATTATCAACTTCAGACATTAAGTATAAAGCTAAATAAAATCTATTTTTTGCTACATGACAGTTTACTAACCAACTGAGATAAAACCCAGTGACAGATGACTTTTTAGTCATTAAAACTAATGAATGAAACAGACTAAAAACATAGAGATCCTGGGTAGAAAGGTGCAATTTTTATAGTCATGTTTCAGTTCAGAACCAAAGCATATTTATCCTTTCAGCTAAAGGTTTGAGGGTTTTTTTTCCTAAGACTCTCCTGACAGAATAAAGAAAAAGACCAATAGCTTTATAGAAACTATGAGGATTAAAAGAGCAATGACACATAAAATACATTTTGGTTGGCTCACGAGACAGTATGCACTACTGAACTGAACTTCTATAACCTGTTCAATAGCAACTGAACAATAAAATAGGATATATTGACATTTTATTACTGTATACTCCCAACTGTCTTTGGTGGGGTTTTTATTATTTGGTTTTTAACCCAAATATATTGTTCTGAGCATTAGATAGTCTCAAAGGACTGTAGGATCTTTTATTTAAGCCCTTTATTATATACAAAAATATTCTCCAAATGATTAAACCTCTAAACACACATCTTTCTCCAGCCAGTAAGCTGTTTGAATTCCACTTTGCTTGAGCTATCTCCACCAAACACTGCCACAAAACACTGTAAAAACTTGGCACTTTAATTAATAACAGCATTACTAATAAAAATATAACTCTGTAGTGAAACATTCAGCCAGATGATGAAAAGACAGCCAACTTCTATATACCATAAAATTAACTGAATAGTAATACAGCTCACAAGGGCTTTGAAGAGTCATCCATCCAGGAATACAAAGCTATTTGAGCCTCTAAAATGAAGTGTTAGCAGTTACAGAGTAGTAATATACCAATATTTGTAAAGAAGTATTCAGATATCTGTATATACAAATAGGTGAGGCTGCAAGCACCACTTGCAATTAATTGTATGATCTGTTATAACACTGAGTTTGGTCAATTATATCTTTGACAATCTGAACTATTTCAACTGAAATATTCTACCCAGGGTGCCTACTGGCTGCTGCATTCATTTTACATGGACCGTTTTAGTAGAGAGTTCCAGCCATTTCTCAGATTTAATAATTTCACTACTTAACCCATGCTAAAAGGAAATAAATGAGCTGGCAGTGGTTGGGCTGAGGAGGTCCAGCATTTTTAATCCATTACAGCATGGAGGAGGGCGCTCCGTGCATCTGATGAAGGCACCCTCTGGTTTCCCCAGCACCTCTGCCAACCAGAGACTCTGCAGAGCCCATCCGCACCCATTCCTTTCCCCAGGGTCCCAGAGCATCACCCCCACCAGCTGCTCAGATACTGGATGGAAGAAAGGTAGAGGCAGCCTGAGGAGGAGGGGAGATGAGAAAAGCCTGAGGAGCAGCCAGGATGGGGGATAACCAGAAACACTGCAAGATGTTTTACATCCCAGTCACTCTGGTCTGGACACCCCTCAGAAGGGACAAGACAGACTTTTGGCAGCAAACTTGTGCGCATGGGTGAACAGCCTGTCCCGCGAACGGGACGGAGAGCCCATGTGGACATACGGACAACAGCGGCACCAAGCTGGGAACTGCTGGCTTGAGAGGCGCAGGTTTCACATCAGCCAGACGGCTGCTCTGCTGCCTAGCCCACGCCTTTCACCTCTGAAAGAATCCGCATCGAGTGAAAGGGCTGAGCTCCTGAAAGTCTCAGTTCATGAATGATCGAAGACTTCCTAAGAGGTGACGACTGAATTCCCCAAGGACTGCAGGCACGTGTCCTGGCTCCAACCTGGACTCAACAGGATTTATTTACAATGGTCCTGCATCTGCTGTCAGCAGCTCCACAAGAGAGCACTGCAGCCCTGCTGCCCTGTACACAGGCAGTCTGTGACAGCGGCAGGAAAGAGCCCTTCACTGCCCAAACCGTGCTCAGACAGTAACAAATAAACTAAACATCCCCCAGCAGTTCAATAATTTCACATACAAATCCTCAGCTTGCAGAAAATGAAGCAAGTCTTCGAACTTCAATAGGGTTGTGACAACTTGCATCAGCTAAGAATCTACCCCATAACGTGTGTCTACAAATACATATATTTTTAAGTAGGGTTCCTCGGTTGTTTTGCTGTTGTTATGGGGTTTTGGTTTGTTGGGTTTTTTTAAGAAAAGTCATTAACACACTAGATAAAATGGTCTAGACTTAGGTACATCTTTCTGACTTCACACAGTCCTGTCTCCCTTCTCTAATGAAGAATAAAATACTTAAACATCTGAAAATCTGATGAATGCCTCAACAGAAGACCAGGTTTTTGTAAAAAAAATGTGTCAGGAGCTGAAACATTATCACTGTAAGCAAAAAAGGAAGTGCACTCGGGTAGGTCCCCATAACGGCACAAAGGAATCATACTTAATTATTAAATGTAGTTTGCAATGTGAAGAACAATATCCTACTCTTTCATGAGCATTAATCCTGTCATGCTTTCATTCCTTACCTCCCCAAGCATTATTCAGCAGTCCCAGAGCATCCAACAATACATGCACGCACCTCCTTATATAGTCTTGGTTTTGGGGTTCTTTTTGCAATTACTTGAAAGCCTTATTTCTTGTTAGCACTCAGATTCAAAAGACCTTGTATGCCGAGACTTTCCCATGCAAGCAGCTTAAGCTGGACATCTACTAGTTGGGCCTCTGCCTCCAACTGAGCAAAAACCCAAAGAAACCCACATAGCCATACACTGTGGCAGGGAAGGAGGGTTGAAACGTGCTAGAAGAGAAACAGCAGAGGGGGAACGAACTGATAAAAAGTAGAGAGAACTTCAAAATGTACTGGTGAAAGCTATGGCATGCCTGCAGGGTACAACAGTGGCACCTCACAACACATCCAGATGACCTGTCCAGAAGTGCTGGGGAAAGGCCAGTTCTTGTGTTAGTGTTCCATAACAAATGGAAGGATCAAAGACAAGGGTCTGAAAGGAGGGGGGGGGGGGGGGGAACCACAAAAAAACACCCCCAAAAACCAAACAAAAAAATTTTAAAAAACACCTCAACAGAAGGACCAAAAAAAACCCCAAAAATTAATCAGTTTGATAAGACAACAGAAGCCAACTACTAGTCACAAGTGTCACATGCAAACAATACACCTCATAATTCTGGCAACTTAGACGTAAAATAATAAGATCTATTAGTAAATAATTTGTAGAACAATTTGCTACAGGCACAGCAGCAGTAACAGGAGTAAGGATAAAACTGGGATAAGTGTCCTAAGCAAACAGCAGAAATGCTGTCATTCCTGATCTGTTAAAAAAAAAAAAAAAAAAAAAACACCAAAAAACCCACACACACACAAAAAAATAAAGCCACCAAAACAAAACACAAAAAACCCCACGTCCAAACATTGGTGGGGATCGGCTTCAGCTGATGATGTGTAGGGACACAAAGGTCATATGGCCAGGTGTCTTACCATCCCTATTTCTCTGGATTTAATTCAGTGATAGCTAATAAACTACACTTCAAAGAAGCATATTTCTCAACACTTGGTGTCTAATACCTAAAGAGCTGAAGCAAGATAGTACAGCCTCAGACACAAGTATACACACAATTGATTAGGGGAGAGGGGCAGGATTCACATCTAATATATATCAACTTTTCCCCTCAGTCTACATTTACCATGGCTGTCAAGTTATCTTAATATTATTCTTTAGAAGCAGTAATGTAGAAGGTAATGCAAAGTCCTGTAATCTCCATTTAACTATCATTTAATAAAGGTAATAAGTCAAATTAAAACTTCAGAACCAATCCATAAATAAGAATGATTACCTTCTATATATTTGAGATGCAGATTTTTCTTAGCAGGTAAACAAAAATGCTTTAAGGGAAAAATAAGTTATTTTTTCCCCAATTTCATAAGCTGTAAAAAGAAAGATTGTATAAATATTTCTCTGATTTATTTTAAAATTAGAGTAAATTCTAGCCCCAGACCACAGAGAAAAAAATCAATCCATGACAGCGCTGTGAATAATTAAACAAACAATTAGCTTTAATAATAAATGATACATTGACATAGATCTCTAGATTGGAGTTGTTCATGTAAGGTCTATGACAATTAATGATAGCTGAACTTTAGCCATTGTAGAATAATGGAATTTTAATACTATTTCCTATTAAAGCTACCAAGCTTAAACCCATTCAAAAAATAGACTTAAGAGCCTTGTCATTCTTTTTAAGTTATGAAACACTGAGCATTTCAGAATGAGGGTGCAATATTTCTTGTAGAACTAGTCCATTTCTGAGCTCTTCTTCCTTGGAAAGGTCTGGAGGGCACAGAAAGAATATCAATCACTTACATACATGTAATGGGAAAAGTGGGGAAGGAAGGAAGCAATTACTACAACCATTTCTTTACTTAGTAAGTGCAATCTACCATTCTACACCAAGCTACTACTGGAATAAACAGCTATTTTTTCTTGGATGTTAAATTTCTATAAAAATTACTGTAGCTTTAAAAGAAGTCCCACAAATAACCTGATTTCTTGTCAAGTTTTGCTTTCACACAAATAAGAGCTTTTCATTGAGTAAGGTCACACCATCAAATTGGGGTCAGTTCCATTTAATATCTTTATCGATGATCTGGACAAGGGGATCAAGTGCACCCTAAGCAAGTTTGCAGACTTGCAAGTTGGGCAGGAGTGTCAATCTGCTTGAGGGTAGAAAGACAGAGGGATCTGGACAGGCTGGATCAATGGGCCAAGGCCAACTGCACGAGATTCAACAAGGTAAAGTGTCAGGTCCTGCACCTGGGTCACAACAACCCCATGCAACCCTACAGGCTGGGGGCAGAGTGGCTGGAAAGCTGCCTGGCAGGAAAGGGCCTGGGGGTGTTGGTCGACAGCTGGCTGAATATGAGCCAGCAGTGTGCCCAGGTGGCCAAGAAGGACAATACCATCCTGGCTTGTATCTGAAACAATGGGGCCAGCAGGACAAGGGTTACTGCCTAGAATACCTTGTTGTTTTGGGCCCCTCACAAGACAGACGTTGAGGTGCTGGTGACGGCACCATGCCCAGAGACAGCAATGAAGCTGGTGAGGGGTCTGGGGCACGAGTCTGATGAGGAACAGCTGAGGGAGCTGGGGTTGTTTAGCCTGGAGAAAAGGAGGCTCAGGGAAGACCTTATCACTCTACAACTGCCTGAAAGAAAGTTGTAGTGTAGCCAGGTGGGTGTCAGTCTTTTCCCCCAAGTAAGAACTGATAGGACAAGAGGAAATGGCCTCAAGTTGCACCAGGGGAGGTTTAGATTGGATATTAGCAAAAATTTCTTCAATGAGAGGGTTGTCAAGCACTGGAACAGGCTGCCCAGGGAAGTGGTTGAGTTCCCATCCCCAGAGGTATTCAAAAGATGTGTAAATGTGGCACCTGGGGATATGGTTTAGTAATGGACCTGGCAGTGTTAAGCTAACAGTTGGACTCTATGGTCTTCGAGGTCTTTTCCAACCTAAATGATTCTATTGTTCCGGAGAACTTACTGTCGATCAATCTGATTCACAAAATGTGGCAAAAGACAAAGAAATTAATTGTATTCACTCAACATGTCACCTTGCCATTAAAAGCATAGGTTACACACTTCTATTCCAATAAATCTATTACTGTAGTCTCATACCTCCCCAAACGCTTGAAACTTGTATTAATACACCAGGAAAACATGATCTATGTAGACTAATTGTTTAATAATCTTGTTGCATATGTTCTTCATGAACCAAGATGTTCACATCCTGTTATTCTTTCAAGGATATTGCTCATGGTAGAGTGATTAAATACCGAGACACAGCCAGAGCAACAAATACTCAGAAAAAGCTGTTCTTTCCATAGCACCGTAAATACTATTCTATAATATGACAGGGAAAACATTAATCAAATTATAATAGTATTTAAATTGTGCATTTACATACCACAGGAGAATTAAAGTTAAGAGCCGCTGCAGACAATGCATAACTGTCTGAAATAGGTGAGTAATCGTGAAGTAGTAACTGTTCAATGTCTACTGTGTTGGACTGCTTCCACTGGACCCAATGAATTAGTTTCTTCGATCTGAGCGGGACCACAAACTTGAAGTATCATCAGTGTCTTTGCCAGTAAAGGCAGAGATACGGCTCTAGTTTCAAAAGCTATTTCAACACTGGTCAGAGGCCATAATAATATCCTTAATGGAATGAGCGAGTCTGGGAATAATCCAACAGCACTGCAGACACCATTGAGCTTTCCTGCACTAATAAAGATCAAAGAATCAAATTCTTGTAGAGGGATGAGAGGGAAGCATTGGCATATCTTTTAGCACCCACAGCCTGACAGTTTCTTTCCTCAACAAAATGCTGAGAAAAATCACTTCTCTATAAAAATGTCAATGTCAAACTATAATCAGAATAGTATTTCCCCTCAGCCTTTCATAAAGTTTGATTAAACATTTATACTAAGCATTGTCATTGGTTTTGCATGCATTTTCAGTTTTATCTCCTTCATGGAAATGTTAGCACAGCAGCCACCAAGTATTTCACTTCATTTAAGCTACAGGTGTTAAAATAAAATTTATATTTGATAAGCAGTTCAAAAGCCCCAGTAATGCTACATCTATTGCTTTCCGAGGAGGAAATTGCTGTTTAATATTTTCATTATGGTAACAGACAGAGGTTCCAATCTGATCAAGATTTTGTGGAATTAACGAGGAGGCACTGGGCTTATAATACTTAAAAGTGCAAGTTGAGATAAGATTCAATAAACACACTGTAATGTGCCAAGTAAAATAGGTGTCAGAATAGGGGGGTTAATAGTGACACCAGTGAAGAATATTATTTACAAAAAAAATCCATTACCAGACAGAAAAGCAAAAGTAATGCACAACTATGTAAAAAACTATCCTTCTTCCTATCTATCTTTCTTCTGTAGAAGAAAAAGGGGTAGGGTAGGGCTTTGAACTGATCGGTGTTATTTCCACAGAAGTAGTAGAAATAGTATTTTCAGAGAACCTAGAAAATCCAGTAAGGATCAATGGTTTGTCACTGGATGCAGCGCAGACTAGAGCAGTAACAAGGCAAGCAGAGGAGAAGGCAGCACGAACAAGCTCCTTTTCCCCTTCTCTGCCTGTCCTGGCAGGCTGCACACACCTTGTTCATATGGCATTCACACGGGTGACAGCACAGCTCGACAGCAGCTCCCAGGATTAACAGCTAGGGTGTTTGCAGGCATGGTTGGAGAGATGAGCAATGCACAGGTGCGCCAGAAAGTCTTCAGAAGTCATATGAGCTTGTTTAAACTTCTGCTCCTATTTATACATGAAAGACAGGCAGGGGTCATTGTGGGAGTGGGGCTCTGGAGCTCTGATGGCGTGGCTGGTCCAAGCTTGCTGTTCTCTCAACTGCAAGCAAGACCCCCTCAGAGCGAGGACATCCATGGACCCAGCATTTTAGAGATAGCAATGTCAAAAATAATATAAAGGGAAAAATTAAGAAATTGTTTTTCATGGCAGTAGTTCTTAATAAAGGTGGTAAAATTTGAATTTTCTTTAATGAGATCAAGAAACATGTCAGTAAAAAGAGGGACCAACAAATGCAAATTCGCAGCTTCACTGAGCATTATGATTTACTGTAACAGTATAAATGTTGCCCTGCTTAGGGCTCTTATCACCACCTTCCCTTGAAAAGTATATATTCATTTAAGTACATAGAGATAGAGAAAGATTATAAGCAGCACACACAATCCGCAATTTTGCATAATGCACTGGTAAGTCAAGCTTACAGATGGAAAGATGAACTCAACCATCATATGCACAAGTGTAATGAAAAGGAAATGGTCACAAAACAGCTATGCAGGCTTGAAACCAAATTATCTACCTGAGCATACAATAAAGCCATGCCAGGTTCTCTAGCCTGCAAGTCCAAATCAACCAAATATTTGACAATGAGTTTTTTCTCTGAAACAGAGAAAACCAGACATGCTGCAAGCCACAGGTCTTAGAAGCACTTCTCTTTTATGATTATTAACATTGTTAATTTTACTGTCATATAGGCACATATTTTCATAAAACAGTTTTGAGGCAAAAAATATTTCTAAGCTGCTAAAGCACAACCCTATAAGATGCTGATCTTGTCCAATGGCTTTCACAAGCTGTTTTTTTTTATAGGAACAAACCATATTAAAAGCAGATTTTTTAGGCACTGTCTGATTATCACTCCCCCTGATCACAAGGCAACCCCCCTATCTCTAGAAGGCGAGGGATTTATTTTTTTTTAAATTAGTTTAGACCCCAAAGCTGAACCAGGTCCTGGATAAGACATCCCCCCGCGACAGTGCCCTGAGTCAGAGCACCCGTCCTTCCTCCTGTCAGCAGAACTCTGTGCCTGTGTCAGGAGGCAGCAAAGCCCGATGCGGGATTCGTAGTGTGAAACAGCTGGTGTTGAGGACATGACACCCACAGTTCACATATAGTGTGTGGGAAGGTGACTATTTCTAAATAACTCCATGGACTGAATACATACTGGTGGTTGGAGCACTTTGTCTGGTTTAGTTTCATCCTGGAGAGAGTGGTCTAATACTGCTCTATAAATCAAAATTGAAATACTGATTTCAAAAGTGTATCCATAATTCAAGCTCAAACACTAACATAAACAAACGCTAAATATGGAGTTCACTATTAGGGGATCAACAGAGGTGCTATGATCAAAAGGCTTACCTCCTGCTCTTTACAACTATCTTACTTTTTGATGTGTGAAGCATTTTTGATGTGTGAAGGTAATTTAATGAGAGAACAGAAGAACCTATCTACTGTTCAAACCAGTAGATGTTCAGAGCTTATCTGCATTCCAAATCAAGGCAAGAGCCATGAAATAAATACCCTTGCTCACATGAGTTTACAACCTTTTCCAAATATGCTGGAGTTGATGGCTTAAATTGTTTCCCAAGTCTAAGGACAAGGTCACACGTGTGTTTGGGAATGGAGCAATGGCAGGCAGACCAGAACTCCACAAGAAGCAATACCGTTTCTCGAGTCTGTGATACATGTCACCTCCCTCTTTAGTCACCCTGTATTTAAGTTCATACTAATTTGCATGTGTTGATGTCTATATGGTACAATCTATATGCCACCTGCTCTGTGACTACACATGCACAAAAAGACATGGGGACAGATTCCCAAGTATGAATCGTCTTTTCACACCAACCGAGATAGCAAAAAGAGGTTTTTATCCTGCCAAACTTCACCACCCAAAACCCTCTTCCTGGAGATTTCCCGCTAGCACACATCTGCCAATGCCAGCCCTTGGTCTCAACATTTTTCTGCCCTGTGTTGGGAGTGATGACATGCTTGGAGTGGACAAAGAACATATTCGTTTTCCCCCCATGACAGAAATTTGCTACTGAAAGATCCTACTCCTATGACCTAGAGCTATTTGAAGAGTTAAAGTTGCAACAAATTCCCACTGTGTAAAACCTGGCTCTTTCCAGAGAAAATCTGTACTTGCAGCACTATCCCCCGTTCAAAAGTGGTAATTTTAGCCATTGTGGATACCGGTTGATGTGCTGTCTGACTCCGAGGGGCAACACTTCCAACCTGAAACGCTTTCTACCATCCCAAAGGTTTCAAAGAGAGGCAGGGAAATTGAGATTGGACACAGCTGTGCCAATTAAAATAAAGCAGATAAAGTTTTGAGGGCAAAATGAAATGCTTTGTCCTCTCCCAGGTCCTTGGGCTGCAGTCTACCTCCTGCAGTACAGACAGTACAAAAGGCTTCAGCTTTCCTGTTACATATAAAATGCCACCAAACATCTTGAAAAACTGTGGAAAAATGCACAATTCAATACTGTTACTTGAACACCACCAACAAAATACTATTTTTGAGAGCATGTGTGTCATGATGTAATTCTCCCATGCTATGCTGAATTTTGATACTGTTTTGTAAGTTCTGCACAGACTGAAACGTCTTGGAGTCTAAGAAAGTAAAGGCAGCATTTGCACTGAACCAGCTCAGGAGATTTTCTTTGTGACTCATGTGGGACATGTGGGCTACAATATTTATATATAAACTGGGTAGCCTTTAGCTTTACCCTGCTACAACAACTGACCAGGAGAGAGGGGTATTGAAAAAGCCTAACTTTTCCCAAGTCCAGCTGTATTGCAAGATACCAGAAAAATGGCCACGTGGATACCTCTAAGGTAACCGAAAACAGTGGAAAGTTATGATTAACATTCTCCTAAGGGCAGTGGTGCAGAAGTGGTCTATTTGATGGAATTAACAGGCCTCAGCCAAAGGAGCACACAGACAAGTACCTGTGACCCGGTACATTCATACACTGTGCAGTCCAGTGCACAGCAAAGATTGACCAGGAAAAAAAAAGCCTTCATTCAGAACACTTCTAGAACCGAGCTGTGTGAAAGTTTGGATCTTATCTTTGTGGACCATGTCTGTCTTTCATTATCAGTGGTTGTAAAGAAGGAAATGCACATCCCGTCGTCCATGTGTCAAAATCCATAGCTTTCAAGCAACACTACTCACAGAGGTCTCAGACATCATTCGCCCTGACAAATTAAAATGTTATAACCAAGATCAGAGTGATATGTATCAGCTTAACAGGATCTGACTATAAAGCTGTCCTCCACAATTCCTTCCTCTGTAGTGTAACCTGTCAGGCAGAATAGGTGTCCCACACGGTCAGTATCACTGACCCACCATTGAAGAGCATGACAATGAGTCTGATGGCACAAAGTCACCACTTCAGTAATTATTGTATCATTTCTGAGCAATTAAGGCCTTTGCAGCACCCTGCCCTCCCTAAGTCTGTCATTATGGAGGTACAGCATGAGTGTACCATGCTAATCCTGGAGCTCAAATATGGGAGACTATTCATGAAGAAAACACAGAAACATGTGGTTATAATTGCTAAGCATGAAAATAAAGACAACCTGATTGACAAGCAAAGTCATCCTGGTTTTCCATACCACCTTTAGAAAATTCTGTTTTGTTTTGTTGGTTTTTTTTTCTTTTACTGTCTGTTTGCTGATGGTTTGGGGGTTTTTGATGCTTTGGTTTTGGGGTTGTTTTTTTTCTTCCGTCAAATCACCGTTTACTGAGACAAAGGCAAAACAGAACAGAACTTGTGCACAACCGAGTGACGGAGAGATCTGCTATTCATGAATTGGCCAGGCATAAACCACTAAGCTGAACAACTAATTTATCTGAGACAATAAATCTTGAAAAGGTTAAAAGATTGCAAGTAAAATCTGTGCAAAACAATGAAAATATGGGCCATCATTAGCAGAGTCAGACAGAACACAACATGAAACACTAAATATGTGATAGGATAGGGATACTGTATTAATTTGATACAGTATCAAATTGCAGATACATTATTTAGTTACTCAGAAATTTGTAGCACAGGTAGACTGTGCTTCTAATTACAGCCTTTGCCAGGAATCACGCATGAAAGGTATCTTTCCTGGAGCATCCCATTCCTTTGATGTTTAGGGCTCAACGTCAATCAGCATGCTGCTCTGACAGAGCTTCTCTAACCAGCAAACAAGGGAGGACTAGCCATGGCAGACAGCAGACGACAAACTTTAATTATCACATGTAGGAACACAAACAGTTTTAAATAATGCACCTGTTAAGTCTAGGATAGCCACCTTTCTTGTGGGAATGGGAAGTTAACAAAAAATTGAAGGAGTAGATATTTGTCCTAAGCAGAACCATACCTGTAGAAGTACCAAATCCTGGAGAAAAAACATAAGTTTAAAAAGATATTTAAAAAAAAAAACAAAAACTGCACAGCAGGAGAGACTCAAAAAAAGGATGGACGTGGCAAAGATTTGACACAAAACAGTCAAGGTAAAAGTAGTCTTTTACCTTGTAGAAGTAGCTACAGGAAAGATGACAGCAATCTGCTAAAACCAGACTTTAAAAAAATAAAGTTCTGGGGAGATCTGAAAAGATCCTGGCCCAGTTTCTAAAGAACCCTTCAGAGAGGTGAAGATGGAACAAACAACTAGTACTTTCTAAAACGAGAAGTGCTGAACCCTTTGCAAGGAACACATCTGCTTGCTTTCCTCACTATGTGATCCCAAAAAGATGCCCTGTCAGCACACTCTTTTCTAGATCCTCTCCTTGAGCTACTTTTGAGTTTGGAGACACAAGCAGCGGTCACAGGGGATCACTGAGGAGGCCACAAGTTCTCAGCTCCCCAAAGAGGGTTCAAAACAGGAGAACTAACAAAGCAGGTTACTGCCATTGACTAGCTTGTTGTTCACCAGACCAACAACTATCCCTGCACATGCTACCTTGCATTTGGCGCAGGCTAAATATTTGACTTCACTTAGCCCACAATAAGATGTGGTTATACCAAATACAGCTGCCCTGTACTAACTACAGGCTAAGCACACGTGTTGCACTTCACAGGTTACTGCAGACCAGCTGAGCCACAATGACCTCAGCCACAACCTGACCCCTGACTCTTGCCTGAAGTCTACAGCCAGAGACACCTTGTGGGTGTGTGTTCAATCTCAGAAAGTCCAGAAATCCCTAATCAAGTTCAATGGGATCTACATGCAGAAGCTGAATGAACAACCCAGGTTGTGACAACTGTTACCTTCCTACTTGCTGTGTTTCATCACCAAGTGTGATAATGGGGAATGTTTTGTAAAGGAAATATCCAAGCATTTTTCCTAACAATGGATCGGCTTTCTACTACCAATCTTTAATTCTTTATCATGCTTTACTTTGTAACCTTATACAAAAATTTAACTTTCCCATTAGAAGATAAAAAAAAAATCATCTAAGTGTAAACAAGGCATTCATTGCATCAAATCTAAAAAAATAAAGCTACGCTATACATAGTTATTTCAAACAGTAGAAAACAAATGAAAAAAAACATCCACAAACCCAGATTAACACCCCAACAACTTATGCTGCACATAGATTTATGACTTGGTGAAGGAAAGGTCATCTTAGCAGCACATAGCTGTACAGTCTAATCCATAAACCTTAACTTAAAAGCCTGAGCTCCCCCATTCAGTGCAACGAGACAGTCAGGCCCCAACCAGATGCATAAATGCCTTCAGATTGGGTAGGAGCTCCCAAAGCTAAACAAAAGCGGAAAAGGCAAAACCAGCTTAAAATTCATACCATCATTTTGTCAGTGAATTATCTCACTCCCTTAAGAAGTATTTGAAGCCCAAGGAACATAATGAAGTTTTCTGCAAACAAACTTTGGTTTCCTCCAGGTTACAGTGGTAACTGAGCAAACAATCTGAAATTTAAAATTTAAGTAGAAGGAAGGTACTCTCTTGTTGGATCTAGCCCAAAAATACATTGCATGTTTAAAGGTGAGCATGTATTAAATATCATACTTTACTTCACCTCCACAGAATTATTTATTCTACCAGTTCTCCTAATTATTTTGTGCTCCTTTCAAAAAATCAAGTTTTACAAATACTAAAAGGAAACCTTACTGTTCTATGAGTCCAGTCCTTCCCTCTCCTTTTGTATAGTCATTAAAAAAAGCATTTCAGCCTGTAATATATAGGAAAAAATTAAAATCCTCTTTGTTAGGGCTGTAGGTCTGACTGTATCTATATCAAATTTTTTCTCCTACCTCTCTTTACAAACCTGATTTATTTGATAGTGAACATACATCTAAACACCCTGAATTAGTAGGTTTCCAGATTCTGTTTTACAGTTTTAAATCATTATCTTTTGGTCAAACACCATGACTGACAGTTTACCCATAGCCTTTCCGTACAATGGAGCCAACACATCAGTTATTTCGCTCTGGGATAATGCAAACAGGAAATAAAGCAGCTTACATATTCCTGCTACTATTGGGATTTGTTGTTGTTTCTTTGATTTTTATAATGTTACTGTTTGAAAAAACAAATGTATTGATTCACAACAATCTAGGCAACATGTGATATCCAGCCTAGGAATCTAAGTAAAGTGTTGTGGGCTGCTGCTCAGAAGTCGGAGCAATTAAGAGGCTATTCCTGGATAGATTTCTACTATTACACGTACTGTTTTAACCAAGACCAAGTAAGAAGTCATCCATAAATAGTTTTTGACATAACTTACTCTGTGGAAACACTGTACAACGATGCAAATTGTCATTGGGATAATATGAAATTAAACCAGATTATATAAGAAACCTGCTTGTGGTGTGTATGTGCATGGGGAGAGTAGATGAATGCCAGAGTACAAATTATTCCCAGCAAGCCACTTTCAGCTCAAACCAATACTGAACTAAGTATTCTCAAGCTACATATTCACATCCATATATAGGTTTTCTAGCCACAGCATTTGTAGTAAATAATAAAGAAGGCTAGCACTAAACTGGAAAAGCTTATTAAAGGTTTGCTATTAGTGAAAACTGCTGTTGTACAAAAATTAAGTTCTCATAATGTAAATTAACAACTGAGGCTGCCAAAATCACAAGCTGTTATCAGAGGCAAGGTAATTGCTCTGACTGAGATCTATCCAAGATTAAAACTTCACCATTTAGGTGTCTCTGAAAAGTGTTCAACCTCCCATTATAGTCACTAGTCAAGGCAACGTACTGAAGTGTCTACTTCAGGGAAAGCTGTATTGCTCTTTAAGAGCATGTAGCCTGTCTTGACTTGGAGCTCAATGCAGTTGCTTAAAACATTGGTACTTCATGTCACTTAAAGTGCCCAAGGGAAGGCAGATACCAGATGAGGCTGATGGAAGACTCACATGCCTCTGGACTAACAGCTGGAGGCCGTGAGGGATGCCCAAAGTTATCTCAGCTGGCACTAGCTGCCTATTCAGGAAATTGAATAATTATAACAGGGGTTAGACACCTAATTCGCACACAAGAGCTAACAATACATGCTTAAATTCAAGTACCAGTCTCAAACTGCAATCAACCATGATATACACAAATTTGAGCTCTCATCTTCTGAGCTTAACACATAAGGAAGAGGGAAAGGAGGGGTGGTTGTCTGGTGCTTAAAATCAATCAATACTTTCTCTCCAGAAGCTCAAACCCCTTCTCCCACCTTTCCTTCTGGCCAGCATCCAGAGATGTGCACCAGCTGCTAAGTACTAAAATAATGACAAGTTGCATTCAAATTCCGTGGAAATGCAAGCTACTTCACATGCAAACAATAAAAAAACCAGAGCCCTAACCACCATATATTTAAATAACAGAGGGTTAGCTAGTACATGGAGAAAATACAATTTTTCAACTTGTAGAGTTGGAAGGTTTAAAGATGGAAGCAGAAAAAAACTTCTGCAGTGTATTTACCGTGCATTGTTCATAAGCATGCCTAGGAGCTTTACACTTCATAATCCAGTTGAAAAATGCTGATAAATCTTAATTAAAAATACCCTAGGGTATACTGATTCTAGAGCTCAGTGTAGTTCAAGGTTTACTTCCAACAGATTATTTTAGCACCCCTCGAACAAATTTTGTGTAGCCTTACTGTAGAAAATTGCCCTTTAAAACCCCTCATTGCAAACCTGAATTCAGGTCAGAAAATATAGCTACAACCTACCACTGATATTGTAGTCTTGTATTTAGTTCTTATTTAATTACCATGTTAAATTTTATTAATGTTATTTGTAGTTTCATTTAGATAACTGATTTGTAGCTGTATCTTGTCTCTCAATACTAACGAGATAGAGGATTTTGAATTATATTCCAACAAGCTTTACTTCTCCGTCTTGCATGCAATTTTTACCTCTACTTCCTCTAAATTATTTTTAGCAGCTTTGGAGGAAGATGAATCAGAAACCTGCCTGATTTCTGCAGTTCATGGAATACAGGCAGTGACTGCCAATGCTCACATCCCTCCAAGAACAGCCACTGAATCCCTTCTGTGGCTTTTACCAAGGGACAACAGAATACGTATTTGAAGAGCGAGATAGCTAAGGAGGAAAAGAAAGCCCAGGCTGCAGCTCAGTGAGGCAGTTGCCTCTGGGGATGTCACTACTCTCTTCTCCAAACCCTCCAGGTACCCAAAGGTACCAGTAATACAGTCTGGCTTAACTTTGCAACTATATTGTTTGTTTCAGTGTAATCACTACGGAAAGATGCTTACCAACCCTGGTTGTGTAGTTCCATGCCAAGAGGTAAAAAGTTGTTTAAAACTTATGGACACTGAAGAGACTATACAGTAGCTGAGGAGACCCTTGCATAGGTAACCGATGAAACAAACTTGGACTCTCCATATAAAGGAAGTAAATTCAGGTTCAGTGATCAGTCAGCTGTAATTATAGGGTTGACTATTGTTTGAGACCCCCTGGAAGACTCTGAGACACTTGTAAGGAGCATGCACGACACTTAAGTAACATAGTACCACCTATTGAATGAATATGTATGATTTTTCCAAGAAATGTCATGCATAAACATTTAGTGTGGAATATAATTTTGCTTGAATGAAACATATGGCATACATGTTAGGTGGAGTGATCCCCTGTGCATCTAGTGCTGCAATAAAGGAATGCCTGCTTCTTAATGCAATGTTGGTGTTAAGGAGTTTTCATATTCCCAATTTCAGTGACATCTTGTCCAAGAGTCCTTCAGACCAGCAGGGCCATGGCACCACACTGTCCTACACTCACTCATCTCTCATCACATACACTGCAGGAAATGCAAGTCAATGAGAGGGATGCTACTGTGTCCCTAGCTCTCTCCTGTAGGTTTCTTCTAGAAGAAAGGCTGAATTTGGCAAAACAAAGCCATATTTACATAACAGCAAACAAATCCCTTTTTCTTATTTGGATAGCAAATGCCTTGCCGAAGTAAAGGTAAATGCAAATGTCACTGAGAAAAAGCCAGAGTGGTTTTGCATTTAACAAATACCCCATATTCAAACAATCCTGATCAAAAAGTTTTGAGACAGAAGTTAAAACACTAGTTCTAGAGCACTCTGGAAAACACAATGTGAGTCAGTATCTCATTACCGACAAAATAATTATGAACTTAATAGTAGCAAAATCAAGGAACAAATTTTAAATGAAAAAATTTTAAAAGTCAGCAATCCAGTCATGACCATTACTCATTTCTAGCCCACAAAACAGAGAGACACTTTCATTTTTATAATATTATCAAAAGCAGAAGTCCTGTGGAACTGAAATCTGTAGTTCAAGAGGAATACAGCCCATGCATCTACACTGTCAAACACATTCTTTTCAAAGGGGTCCCTGTGATCTTCCCAGAGAGACCCTAACACCTTGGAGGCCCACGACAAATCTCTGAAATTTGACAGGCAGTTGTCTTCACCCCATAAAACTCCATTCCTGTGCAGCTAAAAAAGAAACACCTCAGGGGAAAAAAACCAAACCAACAGTTTCCACATTTAAGAGAGTATTAATGCTGCCCAAATAAGAAGCAAAGGTGAATGTGCTAAGGCTCTGACTAAATTGGTTGTAAGCACCCTCTTGTTATCACCTTTGACACCAGGAGGACCACAGAGTCATTAACATGCAGCTTTAATGGCAGAACATACTCACAGTCCTCATCCATCAAGTATCTTTGGAAAGACCCCTTACACCAGCATCTCTTTTAAACTGCTAGGGAAAGGGTACAAGAGCACTATGAAGGTGTTCTTGACTGTGTCAGGCTAGAAAGAATCTGGAGCTTAAGAACAAAGCCATTGCCCTTAATTTTAATTTGGTCTTGTCAGTACATACTGTAGATTAAATGGCAAAGGTCCACGCTCGCCAATACTATGTTTAAGCTTTGAAACCATCTGAGGAGGAAAATTCAACTGAAGTTCTCCATGTTTCTGTAGTTTTTAAAATAAATCAAAAAAAATCAGAGAACAACAAACAAACCTATGTTACAAAGACAAGCATTTTAATCAGTATCTCTCATGTGCAAGTATTATGGTATTTTGTGAACCCATGTTATTTTTTCTGACCCTGTCCATGAACAGAACCACCAGATGAGACAATTTGCTCTATACAGGCAGTTGCAAACATGGCTTTCCATTACTTATGACATCAGCTTGCTGACTTAATACTTTTACTGTAATTTTTTTTTTCCTCCTTTTCAGGTCATTACGAACATGTATAAAGGAAAAAAAATCCACTGCACAAAACTAAGACCAGCCATTTCTGACAGGGCCAAAAATGTATCAAGCTCAGCACCCTGACTCCAGCAGTACTCACAGTTTAGGGAGCTAAACAGCAGCAGAACATCTGCTGAATGATTGTTTCCTTGGGAGCCCTACAGCTTCAAATAATGTGTAGCTTAGGGATTTTTTCTGAGCCAAAGACTGTATTGAGATCCTCCATTCTTACTAAACTGCTTTGGTCTTCAAATCCTTCATAGTTTTGGCCTTTAACATATCCTCTGGCAACAAATTCTACACTGTATTATGCAAGGCAGGCTTGCTTTTCATTTGCTTGAAATTTTACTGCTGTGTAGTTTCCATGCATCTCCCTGTTTCTTGTAAATTGTGAAATACCTGTTCCTTATTTACATCTCCTGAGACAGAACATGAGCAGAGACAATAGCTAGATCCACTTTACTGTACTGTACATATCGAGTTGGTCAACATAGCCCTCTCTTGGGAGCCACAAAAGGGAAGCAACGCATGCTTTCTCAGTGGCATTTGTAATTCTTGCTGATGGCAAGACGATGGCTAAAATCAGGGTGCCCACTGACATTGCAGCACAGCTCCTCATCCTTAACTCTTCCAATTGTCTCTTCTTTAATTTCCAGCTAGTCTAGTTTGCACTTTAACCTCAGACACCCCTTTTCCATTTCCAGCTCTCCAGTTGCAAAGAAGTCCTCTATACCCTCATAACAATAAGTACGTTCTTTCCTGCTGCCCAGGCACAAATAATGGGATGGAGGTGAGTGAGGACCAAAAGAGAGTGTTCTTGGTTTCTGTCTCCTGGCCACAAACAGAAGCTGTTACAGAGAGGTCTCATTCAGTCAACACTGCCCTGGCATGGAAACCTGTGGCATGATGCTGAAACTTTAAATTGTTTTTTGAACACTAACCAGGTTCAGTTGCGTTCAGAAGCAATGGTGGAAACAGCCATTCTGATGAAACCCAAATTTTGAGAATTCCTTTTCAGAATTTCAATTAAAGAAGTAGAACAAAAAAAATTGATGTTTTGAGTTCTGTAATTTTTTCATTCTAAAAAGTCATGCTTCATTCAAAGACGAATCATTTAGCATGTTATTTCTTATTACATGGAACAATTAGAGGAGTCAAAAGGAGAATACAATGTTTTGATTTCCTTAAAATAGTGCTTCAATGAAGCTGAAATAATGTTTTCCGAAAAATCAGTTTTATGGACAAATTAATGTTTCTTTTCATCCTCATTCAAAAGAGGAAAATTCAGTGTTGGCATTTCATTGAAAACAGGCATGCCAGGTTTCAGCCAGCTGTAATATTGTAAGTAAGTAACTGTGAAAAGAGATTCCAGAGGTTTATAATCAGATTTGAGCTACTGTTAAAATTTACATCCGCACCCCCAAAAAAAAAGCCACTAACAAAATGTCAAAAAGATATTCGACTTGACAGAAATTTCAAAAAGCACTTCAGTGAGAGAACAGCTACGCTCAAGCTTCTCAGCAATGCTCCTATGGGAGTCTAACACAGGCAAAACAACTCACTTTTCATAGACTTGCTCTGAAAAATGGCAGTTGCTTTTGCTGTAAGTTTCATATGAGCCTCTTTCTCTCAAAGATCTTTTGTGACATATGAGGCATAGAAGATTTCTACCTAAAAGTCTAATATTCAGGAGAGTTGCAAGCAACTTAAAACATGTAATGCAATGTAACTATCTTCTCATAGAAAAGATTAAAAAGTAGGTGTTCCCATTCATGATGCCTAAAATTAGTTACATTTGTACCACGTATCAGCAGCTAATTCACGCAAACATGATGTAAACCTTTTTGGCTAAGATGCATGCATACCTTACTGTACTCCAAACACTGTGTTCAAGCATTCATTCTGTGGTTTTGATTTTGCAAGATCTGAGTCCTTTTATCACAGCATAAGTGACAATTGTGACACTGCACCCGCAGCCACCAAAAGCAGTTTATGGTTGGTTGTTTTTTTTCAATCAGTTCAGCAGTCACTACCACCTTTCTTCAGTGTTGAAATTGTTTGAGTGATTTTTGTTGTTTGAAGAAGATTAAATCTTCTGTTGGATAGAGCCATGAAATTGTCTGTGAAGTACCTGTCTCATCAGCTGCTAGCATGTTCAAAGATTATCTGATGAGCTGTGGTGGCTGAATAACCAGAATCACACATACTCTGGTTTATCATCAGAAAGCAATGGTGGGTGGGAGGGAAGGAGGAAGAAAAAGAGAGAGAAATTTTCTTGCATACAGTTCTTCATCTAGTGACCAGAGACACTCAAAAATCAGACATTAAATTATGAATTCAAAGTCATAATAACAAGTCCTGCTTGGAAATTCTCTACCAAATCAGTCCTGTCTAGTGTATAATGCAAAATATAACAAAACATATTAGCCTTAAATCACGTAAGGGCAAGATTTATGTGAGAAGTTTGTGTTAAGCCCAGAAACTACTTCTAGAGCCCAGATGAAAGCTATGCCATGGGGTCTCCAACAAAAATGAGAGGTAAGAGAACACAAAGCAGGACCATTTCTGCCTAGCACCACTCCCCACAACCCAGGCATGCATGAGGTGAAATCCATCTTGGGTAACCCACAGAGCCACTTCCAAGGGAGACACAGCATCTCTGACTTTTCCTTCCAAACACCACCGTCTGATGCAGCACAGCCAATATTGGGGGGTGGGGGGAGGCGGTCCCTTGAATTATCTCCTCTGAGTGAGAGAGATGTGGCCAGGAAGCCATAAGGCTGGACAGTGCCCACATTACTGCATCAGGACTGAACCAGCAGAGAAGCAGCTGAGTTAATTCCACCAACGGCCTCTGTCCCCTGACAGGCACCAACATGTGCAAAAAAAAGCCTGAATTCTGCCTACAGCTGACTTTCATTTCACAGCAATACTGACGTACTGAACTGAAACGGCAAGACAGATGGTCCCCCTGGACCCATCCACCTGAAGGCTTAAGGACCTGCAGAAGCAAACCTCAGTTTCACTCTGGGGCCTCAGATCTGCAATGCTCCAAAGCCACTTTATCTCAGTCATTCTTGCACTTTCATGGGCAACAGAGGAGAGGAAAGAGAGCATGAAGAAAGATTTAAACAAAGAATATCTGCTAGAAGGAAGAAACGAGGACATCTTTAAACCTTTTGTCTCTTAGCTTGAGGGTAAGACTTCTGACCAGAATTTTTCAATTTTCTTTCTTCCTTTCTAAATATAGGTTCTCTACGCTTAGAGAAAACAAGCAGATATATCCTTAACCATCCAGCAATCATGTACTGTTGCAAATTTTTAAAGAAACTTCAGTTCCTTCCTTCAAATTCAGTAGGGGTAAGAAGGGGGGAAACCCCCATAACAGCGCCAAGATTGACCTCAAACAAAATACGTGTTCAGAATAAGAAACTTCATACAAGCAGAACAGAGTTTTAACAGTGATAAAAGGCATAAAAATAAGCACATTTTTCACCCCATTATGTGTACGGATATTAAAGGATAATGAAAAGCTATTTAGACTATGGCAGAATTGCCACTCCAACAGAATAGAAGGAAACTCCCTGCTAAGACAGGCAATTTTACAACGCGCAAAGTCTACCTGCTGTTCTTTCAGTGCTGCTTTATCTTTAGGAAGAATAAAGCTTACTAGAGTGCTTAGTAAAACATCAATTATCACACAGGAGATGCTCCCGAGTGAAATCCAAGCAGATGGCCTTAAGAAATTTCTAATCACATCTGCATCACGTTTGGAACTAAGCGCACAGGGTTACATGGGAAACTAGATAAAAAGCACCATCTACAATGTAAGGCAGAGTTTTTTATGACTAGCTTGATACAGTTAGTCTGCACCCAGCTGCTTATAGCCCTGTACTATTCACTTCTGTGCTCACGATCCCACCTGTCCTGCAGCCCCAGAGTCTTAAGAAGTGGAGTGTGACCCTCCTCTTCCAGATGCTCCTGGTTGGCAGAGTGACACCTCATGCAAGTCTAAGCAGCCTCGTGAGAGCTTGGGCTGGCCCAGGGATTTACAGCTGAAACTTATCAGACAACATGTCTTGTTAAAGTACATGACAAGAGCATTTGGCTAAGCCACATTTGCTGCTTTCATAAACTCACTCCTGAATCTGGATCTCTAAGATTCTATTACCAACCAGTTCTCCATGCACACAATTTACTCACTGCAGAACAAAAAAAACATCTCAAGTGTTTCAGGACCGATGCAAAACAGATGCTAGGAAGTCTAGTCAAATAAATGGAGCTGGGAGTAAGCTAGACAACATAATTTGAGCGACACTAACTACTATTTTATTTCTAATATTAAACTGCCACCTATAATTATGAAAATATAAATAGCTTAAAAGCACCCCTAAACTTCCATTTGAAAAGGAAATTTCTAGTTCTCAAAGTTTAAGGAAAAAAAACCCAGCACAAAGTTATAAGTTGAATATATTCTAAAGACACAAACCTAAAAGCCAACCAAAAAAAAAACCAAACCCCACAAACCAAAAAAACCCCAAACAAAACATAAAACAAAAGCAAAAAAAAAGACACACACCCCAAACCTTCAAGCTTCTTATTCTTTCTGCAGCTTGGAATTTTACTCAGCCATGTGATTTCTGCAATGTTTACTGATTTCTGCTTTTGTTTTGCCACCAAATACACTCCCCAGACCTGGTCTAGTCCTCCTTATTAGTCCCACAAAGGCTTTCTGTTTAAAGAAAAAAAAAAAAAATCAAAAGCAACTTACTTAGCCGAGCATCTTATTTTTCCACATACCAACAAAAGGGGACCTTCAATTGACTGTATCCTTTCAAAGACAGGAGCCTGGGTAACAGACAATTCATGTAGTGAGTGCTCATATCACCACCCCTAACAGGCAGCCGATCATATTAACGAGACCACTCTGAAGTGTCCTTAAGGTTTCCAGATGGTTATGTTTGACCTGTAGTTTAATAACCACATCTATTAAGCAACCAGTTTCTGCTAGTTCATTTCATACTCATTTCAGTCCTATTCCCTTCCTCTCAGGCATACACATTATGCCACACACACACAATTATTATTAGTAGGATGCTGTTTTCTGGCTTACTACCTTAAAGAGAGATATAAAAGGCCAAGGTTTTCACTAGAATTCAATTCCAAACTTCAGTCTGTCAAATTTCAGAGTACTACTGCTACACCTTGAAGGTGCATGGGCACAGCATCTGCAGTCATCTTTGGCAACGTAAAGAAACAAAATGTTACCTTAAAGGGGCAGCATTTTCACTTTCAAGCTTGTATGACATTTTCATTTTAATTGTTATGCAGAAATTTGTAGACAGAAGTTTCCAGGTTATATAATCTCAAAATTGTCTCTTTTTCTCAATAAAGATTTGCATTGTGATGAAAATTCTTCTGTTCCTGAAGCTTTGAATTATCCTGCAACTGGAAGAACTTGACAGTGCAAACTGGTTGGAAGCAAGTATAATCTTTTGTACAGCTGCACAGCCGTTGTTTATTAACCTCTTACAATGAGTTTTACTGTTCTAACTCTCACTGTAATGGTTTTTCAAATAGAAATGTGGCACAAAATACACTCAAACACTGTAGAAAAATACACTTTATTATGAAATCTATTTGAAAATATGTTGTGCATTTTCGACTGTTTTGCAGTCCACAGTATTTCTGCTTTATGAGCCTCTTCTTACAGATCAAAATATTAGTGTCACATGTCGTTGGATAAATACTATCTGTATTTACAGGGGGGAGGCAGCCCACAGCACTAAAAAAGAGCAGCAGACTTCCAATAACAAACCATATAATCCATCTCTGCCAGCACTAGCTACAGATTAAAATAAAACAGAAAAGGTGTTGCAATAGCCCACTACAGAGCATATAGGTATTTGCAGTGATTCCTCAGGGAAACAAGAAGAAAGAAAGAAGAAAATAAAAACCACGCAAAAAAACCCCAGGGTGGGATGTGGAAGGACTATGGGAGCTAGCATTAAGAAAACTCTCTGGGCAGCTTTATCTCTGCCTATCACAAAACTCACTGTCCCCAAACCAGCTTGAGTGCTTGCTATGCAGTTGGAAACACACAAAACTAGACCTCCGGGCCACAGCAGAGCTGGTCACAGTCCTTGTGTGGGCTAGCGTAAGCACATCTGCACATAAAATGGCATTAAATTACAACAGCAAGAGCAACTTTCAGTTCATAAAACCAGAACACAAGGGCATTACTTAATAGACAGTTATAAGGAAGCAGAGAAACCTTTCCACCTCTGACCAGAGAGCCTTGCTTACCTCCAGCAGATCCCCGGCTCTCGCAATCCTAGCTGCCCATCTTCAACAGGCAGAGGGCACAGACAACATGAACGTAGACATTGCGCGCAGCCTCCTGTCCCTCCTCAATGCACTGGTTTTTTTTAAAAGGTGCCCTCCCTCTACTGCAATCGAAGGTAACACCTCACAGCCTCCAGATAAGAGCGCCCTGGCTGCCAGGCTTCTCCATTCTTGGTGCTGGGTGACCAAGGCAAGCATCCTAGATCTTACTGTAATTGAGAGCACTGAATCCCACCGCTCCCAGTACAGCTGAGGGTAGGGTGGTCCCAGCCAGGCTGGCAACACTAGCAGCAATTAGGAGCTTGTTCCTGCACATGACATGTAAAGCAGGGCATTTGTTATCTGCACAAATGCCAGGCTCAGGGTGAGGTGGGGAAGGGAAAGAAGAAATTACAGCGGTAGTTTGGATTAATGAGCCAGCACACATCCTGCAGGCTTAAGGGGAAAGACTGGCAGGGTTCAATTAGAGAGAAGTCTGCAGCCTCATTACTACCACCAGTTGTCACTTAGGGCACTGGTACAGACAATCTATACAGCAAAAGGCAAAGGAAATAATGGATACGTGGAAACAGGAAAGTTTCTTAAAACACTTTTCATACTGGAGCTCATAATTCTGGCAAGTTTTGTGTTTCAGGAAGAAGCAGAGGTGCAGACACCAGTGTTCTGAAAGGGCTGACATGAGAATGAAAACAGACATGTTTTCTTCCCTTCCTTATGCCAGGAGCCACCCATTTTAAACCATATACAAACCTACCAATGTCAGTATTAAATAAATCTTCAACAGTTGTTACAGATTGATAGCTTCTGCATGCAAATGTTACCAGACCAAACAAGCACCCTCCTGCTGAAGGTCAGCCAAGCTGAGCTCATCTGCCTCTGCAAACCAGTAAGGCCTTCGGCAGCTAATTGATCAACATCACGAAAGTTTCTGATTTAAAACTTTAAGACTAGACAACACATCATGCTCTTCTCCCAACCAAAAGACCATTTAGCCTGGTATCCTGATTTAAACAGTGACCCTCGTTCTCATCACATTTGTCTTGAGGGTCATCTGGAGAGTTTTAATAGGGGGTTTTGCCCCTCCAGATTCATCATCTTCTTTCTGTATTCTTACTTTAATTTGGGACAGCTTTAGGTTTTTGTGGGATGAATCTCTATAGCAAATGCCTGGAGAAGGAATGTAAGAAACAAGGCAAGTACAAAAATTCTTCTTTAGCAGCTCCTGGCAATAGTTTAGTAACCTTTAGAGCTTGAGGCTGCATCCAAGCCATTTTGTTTAATAGTAACCAATGAACCTTTCTGTCAGCATAAGGTATTTGATCAGTTTCTCTGGTGCTAACTAAACAGTCCTGCATTCTCTTAATAAGGTGTTTGTGGGTTTTTTTTAAGTATATAGAAAAGAAAGATGACCAGGATACCTGGTTAAGATGCAGGGCTGAGGCTCAGAAAATACGATTTTCTCTCTTTGTTCTTTTCCATGTGACTTTGAGCAAGTCCACAAGGAGGGGGAAGTTTTCAATAAAAATCAGACATTTGACTCACCTTTGCAAAAGGAAGATTTCCCATTTCATTTTACTGAGATTTAATTCATCTTTAATGAGAATAAAGCTTCCTTTTTCATTCTTACTTGAACCGTAAGATTCTAAGAGCAGGGATCATCTTTATTGTGCAGTTAGTAACTTATGCTAGCTTATGGAGGCCCATGTTGGTGGCCACAATTTATAACAGTACTATTGATATTTAAAGCCTTGTAAGAGCCAAAATAAGCAGCCTGCAGCTCTTCAGAAAATATTTTATGGCTCTGAGATGGAAATTTTTTAAGAAGTCCAGGAAGTCAGAGAAACAAATGCCAATAAAAATCCTGTGGAGCCTCACTCGCATAGACAAGTGAAATTCCCCAGCTTCAACAACTAGCATAAACATAAGGAATGAGGACTGACATTGTTGTCTGTCTTGCTCAGTACGCATGCAAGTTGTCAACCAGAAGTCACCACTTTTCCTCTCTATATCCCTCACCTTGACAGTGAAGTCCCTTCTCCCACCTGCATTTGGTAGAGCGAGGAAGAGGCTGCAAGATGAGTCTGCTTAGTGAGAAGATCCAGTGGAGAACTTCTGTTTAGGTTGGTTAGCTTTCCACAGACTTGGCCCACGGTCACTAGGGATGGAGAAGGAGCACGACTATCCTTTGCTGGCAGCCTGCAGTTTCACTGCGTTAAGCATAGCATGAAACTACAGTCCTTCAGCAAACACCTTCATCATTACAGCTGCCAAAACCAGCAGTCCTCCCCTCTCTTCATTCCCCTTGGCCATTAATTTCAGTTCCTACATGCTCTTCCCATTTTTAGTCACTTATACAGGCATGAGATGAATCAGATCAGAGAAATATGGCTTTTTCCCCCAGCTGGATCAGTCAGTTGAGCTGGTTCATGAAGCTGCCACCCAACCACTGGTGCTAGCAAAGGAAGGTGGCTGGTAGGGACAGAAAAAAACAGGGAAATTATACAAATTTGGGGGTGGGGGGGTGGGAGGTGTGTGTGAGGCAATGCTGTTATCAAATGTGTCCAGACTACATCTCAATTTTACGCTATTTTGGGCTCATATAAAAAGATAAAAGAAGAAACTGCTAATATCAGGTTATAAGTTTTAGACCTTCAGAAAGTGCTACAGTCTTCTACAAGAAATATATAATTTAACCTCTCCATGCATTTGGGTATGTTGTTTCAACAGTTTATTAGCAATAGGAAACACCTATTTATTTTATAATTAAATATGTTAGAAAGGATATAAACCCCCACCTGATTAGTTCACATGAGATTTTATTCATTGCATGCATTAGAAAGATTGAAATGCCTGCTTGAGTTCACATACTGCTGCTTCATCACTTCATTATGGCTTGTGCATTTGTGTGGTGGCTCCTAACCGCGATCCTTTCCCAGATAAAATAGTTATTTCTTCTGTTCACACGATTCTGTGTTCTGATTTTTCTTATGCTTTTGGTTTCAAGAGCCAGGTGTTGCCCTTTCAAGAAAAAGAACCTCGGATAAGATGAAAACCTCTCTGCATACCAGAAAAATACAAGGCCTCTCTCAAATCCCACCTTTGCATGTGCCATTCACAGCATTATTTCAGCAGCGGGAGCAGTTAAGTACATTTTAGTTTTCCTAGTCTGCGTCCAGCCCCTTGGAAGTCGCTGCATTTGAGACGTGCTCATTCAAGACACTTCATCAAATGTGGTGCGCAAAGGACATGTTCAAATAGGTGTACATGGCCTTCACTTGCATTACCTCTTCAACCTCTCATGACTCTAAGCTGACCATTCAGTAATGGAGAAATGTAAAGGACAAATACAAATCTTTGAAAAGTTTCATTTCTAGCCAACAAATTAATGGAGATTTACATGAAAATGTGTGGCGGCTCCTAATCACTATCCTTTCCCAGGTAAATCACCAATTTCTGCTAGTCATACAATTCTATGTTCAAATTCTGTCCTGAAAAATGTTAGACATTTATAGGGGGAAAAAAGAAAAGCAGAAGATCCCAGTTAATGATCAAAAAGACTGGTATAATAGGCATTTAGTACACACAGATAATATGCATTTAGCCAAAATACAGAAAAACAGAGATGAGAAGTATATATAGTCTATGATTTAAGACTTCATTGCGCCTTAAGAAATAGTGCTCAGGACTGGTTGATGATCTGGGGGAGTGAGGGGGTGCAAAGCATTTTTTCCCCCCATGTTTCATGCAATTCATTATACAGGTCCTCAGTTCAAGAAACCCAACGTCTCCGAGTCAGAATATCTATCGTTCGAGATCTCAGTGTTTGTTTCAGGCAGCCAGAATAGTCCCTGAGAAAGCTCGCTGGAGCAAGCTGCTGCTAACAGTCACATACATTTCAATTTATTGATGAGTAAAAATATTAATCTTTTCTTTCTGAAATTTTAAACTTTATTGTGACAGTAGGTATTATTTTCTGTAATTAACATGAAAGACATTTCCGTTTGGCAGGGAATGTAATTTCTTGACTACCTAATCATAGCTTATTTGTCCACAGGAATTTAGAGAGTGCCATAAATCCACAACATTTCTGAATTTAAACAAATTAGAATTTGACAGGCAGATGTAGACAGTAAATATATTCACTTAGAACTTCAGTGATAATAGATATCTGGATAAAAGAACACTTTGATTACTCCTGCTAAAATTAGAATTAAATTGAAACATCCTCCTATGCCTCTCTCTCTTTCCAATCATGTAAATTTGATTTAAATCATTTTCATGATTGTTTTCTTATGTCATTCTTACTATAGAAAAATTAGAAAACTCATAAAACCCAAACTGGCTGGAATGAATGGATAACAAGGTCTTTTGATCTGGAGACTGATACACCCTCCTTTATGTGCAAAAATAAAGCCTTATTTCTACATGAACCTGACATATCACACAGTTCTAACATTATGTGGTTTAATTCTAGAGGCTTTCTTGAAGTCTGAGAAGAAAAGCATTTTCTTCAAATTGAGTTTATTGAAAAATACTACCAGAAAAAAATAAGAAAAAAACCCCAAGGCTAGGCAGGATGGTGAAGAGAGAAGAATAATATGTTTAACCTCCGTATTTTCACCTCCTGCCATTTAAATTAGGACCACAGTCACACAAAAACCTAAGGAGTGCATCCTTTTGTCCATGATTGATTATTTCAAAACAGAAATCCTCTGCCATTACCAAAGCCCTAGCTTTTCACTACATGATAAGTAGCCATCCATATACTATTGTCTGCTACAATCTCCTGCCCTATATGCACCTGTGCCCTCTCAACTTGTTGCAAACCATCCTGTCATAGCCTCAGCTCCCCTTGTTCACAAAAAGCAATTTCCCACTGTGTTCAGCCCCCTCACACAGCCAAAGTCCTGGGCATTGCACTCACCCTCTGGAAACCCTAGCTGAGTTTCTGCTCCATCCAAGTGGGAGAGGACTACCTGTCCTTACAAACAGCTGCAGACTTGCCCAGCAGTCTTGTAAAGAAGAAGAAAATCTTCCCACCTAAAAGTATCTGCATTAAGCAGGTAATTTTGACAGATCAGGTGGAAGGTATAAAAGGACATACAACTTCCAAGTTGCTCTATGTGAAAGTAAGGAGTGAACAGCAAGAATCATTTTTAATTAGTCCCAGTGAGTCATTTAATTGTTGCTTATTTTGCAGGCTGCAAGATGGATAATAGAGTTCCTGCATTACAATCTGGTATAAAAATAAGAAAGTAAACTTATTCAAACACACAGAAACCCAGACATATTGCTAGTAAAATTTTTATTGGTGTTATGCATATTCCAAATGCATCTCAAATATTCGTTAAGAAAAAAAGATGAATGCAGCAAATAAACATTTTTCCAATTAAGTGAAAGCTCTTTAAAAGTTTAGGCTATATTCATTAAAATTGGATTACATTCTGATGTTAACTAAAAGCGACTTTGTGGGGTTCCACATTTATCTTTTCCAGTAATTTACATATAAAATGCAGCCATTTGCAAATCAAAGTATGCTTTTAGTGCTGCCAGTACTGCAAATTCAACATGGACTCTCAACGCAAGTTCAGCTGTTCTCACGGCTGCCTCCTGCCCTCAGCAGTGCCCCACTGGAGAGAGGGCTGCCTTCTGTCCTGCATCCCACCTGCACGCTTCGCCCTCACCCTCCTCAGCATCACACAGGGTTCCTTCCTCGGCTGCAGAGACATGAGCAGCCCGGTACTCTTCCTCAAATATACGTACGAAGAGTTAGCACTTGTATATGCCATTGTTAGGAGAAGAAGATGGGAACGGCGTCAGGAAGGCGTCCAGCTCGTCACTGTGCAAGGTACTGCCAGAGCAATGCACCCCCTCACTCTGCACCCGTTTCTGCACCCCGCTGGGGCACTGCTGCACAGCTCACATGTCAGATGGACCAAGATGACTTCAGCTGAGTCAGGTAAGGCCGGTGAGCAGACACAGTGGCCCACCAGGTAAGGTCTCCCTGACTCCTCTGGCCACCTCCTTCCTCAGCCCTGTCTTCTCAATGAGAGTAAGCATTGTGTCTGAACGTCAAAATGGCACAAATCTACTCCATGCAGGAAACCCTGGTGTCTTCTGCCATTTCTGTGGATTAAATAGGGTACAGGTGTGTCAAAAAGCAGCACAGCCAGTGCACGGGGTAGATGGTGAAGCCATGGGAAGGGGACAGGACAAATTGGGAGCCAAGTTCTCACTCTAGACAGATGCAAAGCACCGGAGTGGCTCAGCCCCTCATGAAAGAGCGCTCAGAGACTTCTGTAATGAACTGGAAGTTCATTATAGTGGAAGTGAAAGATGGACGGTAACTACATGGAAAAAAAATCAGAAAATTCACAATGCCTCAGTGATGCTCTGCAACGTGGACTTTTCACACTAAGCATGTGTGAAAAGAGGTGCTTAAATACCCGTATATATAAAAAGTCTTCAGTATAACTTATGAGAAAAGACACACAGAGCCTTTTTGAAGCCTGCTACTTCACTGTTGTGCTGGCGCTGTGGGGCAATGGCAAGAGTATATTTCTTTCTTCCCTGGACATGAGCAGATACAGTTCAGCACTCTGGGGGGTTGATATGAGAGGTGAGGTGATACCCCTCCTTCCGAGCTATTCTTCTGTCTATAATCATACTCTAATCTAGTTCATCTTCATCAAATACAACTCAGTGGAAAAATGAAAGTGCATTTGATATCCCTTGCCCCTGAGAAATGGATATTGCTGGAATTCACATGAGCTGCATCTGCACTACCTGCTACTTGCATCAATTTTAATTCATTTTTAAGAAGCTATTTCTTGCACAGATTGCACAAATGACAGGATAGAAATGAATGGCTGCACGCACTCTTGCAAGAGCAGATGATTTCGTCAACTTGGTCCGTTGGTGTGATTAACAAACAATCAATCAAAGTTCACAAATTTCATCTCAGTATTTTGCCTGAAGAGACTGTGAATGAGGTACTATATCTACCTTGAACTTGCAGCAATTTCAAACTGCTTCACTTTATCACAGCTCTTCATCTGAATGACTGGTGCCAGGAACTTGCCACTGTAGAATTAATAACATATTGACACTTTCAGCCCCTCAGTCTATCTTTGAAGTTTGAAAGCAATAACAGGGAACAGAGTATTTTACTTGGAAGCAATGACAATTTGTCTAAGACCATAATTCTTCAAATGTAAACCAAATAGAAAGTACATATTTTGGCAATAACAAATACATTACATTTTCTGGGGCAAGTGTTGAGGGCCAGATGATACTTCTGGCCTCTCCACAAGAGCTCCAGGGCACAGAAGAAGAATATTGAAGGGTCTTTTTCCTTCATGATTAGAATTGATGGGAATAGACTGCTCCCTCCCATGGCAGGTGATGGGTAGATGGTGTCATGGGTCCAACTCCCTCTTGGGGAAACGTTAACTGTGATCCAGGCTGTAGTATGATGCTGCTACCTCATACTTGGGGTGGTTCCTTTCTCTCTCCATGTGCCTGCACGAATGGAGCCCCCTGCACCCCAGGAGGGGTCAGCAGTACTTGTAGGAAGAAGAGCCCCAGAGCAGGACCACAGGGAAACCCAAGTAAGATTTAGAGGCAGCAGCTGTGAACTTCACAGTGTGCCTGCTGCCGCTCAGTTACTGCAAAATACAGACTGCATGTGCAGTTCCTTCCTTGCCACTGCCCTCAGTGGGGCTGCTTCCCCTTGCCAAATGTCCATTCTGACAGTTCTCATTGCAAAAATGAATGTGTTTTTTTACCTGGGTTTAAGCCAAGACACCCTACCTCCCACACACAGTCTTCTGAGCAAGAATCTGTGGTCATTCTTTTTGCAGTCTGAGTTTGCCTGCCCAGCTTGGGGTATCCCTTAAAGGTGGGACTCCAACCAGCTGCTCAGGCTGCCCTGTCTTGAGGGAAGCTGCCAGGCAAAGCCACCTGAAAGCATCCAACCCTCCAATGTCCTTCCTATAGTCTTCTCGGAAGGACAAAATAGCTATTCCTACCACTGACAGAAATGAGTGGTGGAGAGGTATTGTGGCAGGCTTCAGCCCACAAAGCCATTGGGTGTATCACTAGTCCCTATACCTCGTCACATGCGGCTGAGCCCCAGCTGCCTCCAGGGATAGTGACAGCAGTAAGCCTTCACTGTCGACACCCCTTACACACAGATTAAACTTATGCATACGCTAACTTTGGGATGTCAGTACCTCAGGAACACATCTGAGCAGAAATGTTTCACTATTAAAAGAAATATTCAGCCTATGCCCACTTTCTATGCCATCTTCTTTCACCTTCTTCCCCAAATGCCTCTATCTCTTCCCTAAATTACTTAAATTACTTATTCCTATACCAACAGTTTTAGTGAGTGCTTCACATGGGGCTATAACTTTTCCAGCAACTTTGCTGTAACAAGAACATAGCAGTAATGATGAAGAACATGAAGAGTCAGAGGGACAGTAGTCTTGTCTTATGACAATGCCCTACAAGCCTCAGAAACCACCACTAATACAGCTTGAGCATCCCCCTGAAAGCAGTATCCAATAAGTCTAATTCTTCTTGGACAGCAATATACTTTTTCCATCCTAGTTTATTCATTGCAAAGTCTACTCCTGATGCCGATAAGTCAATACCTAACCAGCAGAATAACGTAATCATGTTTGAGGACAAGAGTAAGAAAGCACACCCAAGCCATTTCCTGCTTTGTCACAAATGTTTCCAACACTGTTTTATTTCCCCCTGGAAGCTGAATCTCTATGTTTTAATCAGAGAAGTGTATTAAGCATAGTCTTTTCTGTATTGGTATTATTAGTCAAGGATTAATTTTGTAACCTAAAAACATGGAAAAGCTGCATTAAAAATGAAATAAATGGTGGGAAGGGCTCTATTTTGCACAGATGATGATAGAGGAAGGATGTATGGGTTTATTACAGTTGTCTTGTCCAAAACTGAAGCCTCTATTAACCTAAAACACAATTACATTGAATGATGACGGAAAATGCCATTGGACTGGTTTTGCACCTGGAAGACTCTTGAAAACATTCTCTGCACTTCAATGTACATGATTTTTGAGGTCCTCAATGGAATAAACCACCCATATATACAGAAGCATTGGGAATTCTGCTATCCACCTGTGACCATCATTTTCAGTCCAAAAACTGTAGTGATAATGTCTGGGGCAGGAATGAGGGAAGTGGCCTCAGTTAAAGAGTCAATACCTTGGGTTAGAAGGTAAGTGGCTGTTAGAAATAGTTCTCCTATTGGCATAAAGTTCATAAAGAAGATGTCCTCCCTTCCATCCAGCACTGTCCCTACCACAAGCTATGCTGGTGTAATCATCCCATCATTCCTCAAGTACTTGGGTGATTTGTGTCAATATCTGGAAATCTTTACAAATAGCTGCCTGAGTATAATGAAAAAATAGCATGAGGCAATAACTACCTCTATGTTTTGATCCAAGAAGTTTCTAGGAGTCATTTATATGCTGCAATTGAATGAACTTTCAGATTACAGACCCATCTTCAGCCTTTTGATCTGGTGTGCACCAGTTAATTACCTAACTCAAGCAGCTGCTATTTCCCAGAGGAAAGAGGGGGTTTATAAGAACCAGAAAGGAAGGCAGAAACAAACAGATCAAGGAGATCAGTAAAGAGAAGCAAATAGTACTGGGCAGTGAAACAGATACTATTAAATATAGAGAGTATATAGAGTATACAACATCAGGGGATAGGGCACAAAGTGTCAGAAAGGTCTCTGGAGGTCAAGCAGAGGATGTTTTACTCACATTGCACAAAGCAAGCAAGACCATCTTGAATAAAAGAATGGAACCAGCATTGCATGCATCCAGAGTTTGTCACCCTGATTCAACTGAAGTGTAACAAGAGAAAAGCAAAAAACAAAACAAAAGACAACCCAAAGGATTCTAAACTGTCTTAAGGGCTTGAAAGGATAAAAAAAAAGAAGAAATAAATATGCATATAGACATCTTTAGCAAATACCATCTTTATAAAAGAAGCAACACTGCCCTAGGAAATCACCTAAGGTATCTCACAGATCTTAGGTAATTTTGTAATTACTCACTGTCTTCATTACTTGATCAGCATTTTGGATCATCTGATATTGTCCAGAATTAGTTCCAAATGCAGCATTATACTTTGCATAGATGTAGAATTACATTTTTATGCTAAGATATCAGGCAGTTGAGCTTTATTACTGAGATTTTCTTGTGGAAGTGCTTCAGGTTAATATGGGATTTTCCAGGGTTCAGAGCCTGAAGCAGCACTCACTGAATAAAAATTATAATTTCATACATGTTTAAGGTGAATATAATCTCAGTGAAACATGATCCTTTCCTAAAAACAAAGGAAAAGATAGTGTTTTATTATTATATATATATATATTTTTTTTAGAAACAGAATTGTTTCTAACTGAAGAACTGATTTCTGCTTTCCATTACATCCATGTTGATTTGGAATTGCTTCTGATTTTAGTAAAGAACTTTTGAGTTGATCTCATCCTTAAAATTTTATGAAGAATAAAACTGTTGATCTCTAGAGTTATGTTTTAGCCATAAGCTTTTTTTTCAGATTTTTAGCCAATTACATTAAAATCCACAACCTTTAGGAAAGCAGTTCATTGAGCGGTTTGACACAGGTTTCACTAAAACAGCAATGAACATTTAAAAGGTATATTTGGGACCTTAGAAATATATTACTATAGAATGGCAGCCAATTCATGCTAAGAGAAGGGGAATAATGTTGCTATCTTTTTACTAAGCAGCAGAAGAAAATAATAAAATTAAGAGAAAGTTTTTTTGAGGGATAAACCTGCCATCCCAAGAATGAGAGAGATTAAATTATGTAGCACATATATAAACACATATATAAAGCACAGCCAAGCAACTTTAAAATCCTAGTTCTGCTTCTAAGGTCTACAGCATATTTTCCACACTCAGGAATGAAGCACTTTTTTTTTATCACAGCAAATGGCATAATACATGTAGTAAACAGAACGGTGCATATGAGAGAGTTCCTAATCGCAATTACTATAATTAAGTTACCATTGCTATTTAAAATTACAAGAAAGCAAGAACATACAAGGACCTCGATTTATTTTTTATTTTTCCTTTTTTAACAAGCCAAACATCACACTTTGAGTGTAATAATTAGACTTTCTAAACTTGTGACTGTTTTCCAAAATTATATAAATGAGAACATGGGTAATTGTTAGATTAGGGGTAAAAAAAATACTGTGAGGAAAAAAAAGTCTTAAGGCTGAGAAACAGCTACTGGAGAAAAAATTGCTATGGACTAGGGACAATAGTTAGAAGTACCTGCCTAAGCAACTAAGAGGTCCTTGCCAAGGACAAAGCCCCCATCAGGCTTGACCATCTTCAAAAGGAACCAAATTCAATGTGCCTGTCTTAGAAAGCTTACATGTGGGAACAGGTGAGAGAGAAGGAGAAAAAAAAGAGTGAAATAACAGAGAAAGTGCATAGCTGTGATCAGGCTGACAGCTAACCAAGTTGGCATACCAGCAAGCATTGGTTTTATAGCAATACACATATATATATATATATATATATGCTATTTATATTTATAGCGTTATAACAGAGGAATAAATTTTAAGGGGGGATCTGAGGGAAAACAAACACCACCAACACCACAAATAGCTTTGTAGATACTTATGGGGCACCATCACCAAATAAGGGCTGGAAGAAACACAAGAGTGCCTACTTCAAAGTTTTGCAAGGAGGTCTTTAAACCTGGCATGATAAAGGCAGTAATCCATACACTTCTAGCAGGACGTTGGGATCAAACTGAAGCATCCTAAAATCAAATTAAAGGAATGAATATCAATACAAATAAGAAAAGCGGATGACAAAAATTATTACAAGTGATAAAAGCATTAATGAAAGAGAAAACCAGAATTGTTAAGAGAGAAAGGAAGTAATTAATTTCCAGAGGAGGTAAATGTTGTAAGACAAAGCAAGTTCCTTCCCTCTCATGAGAGAAGAAAAGATTCCTCTCCATCAAAAACCTTAACAAGGGGCTGCTAGAATGGGATCAAAGACTGGAGTAATGCACACCAAGACTTTGAGGCATCATCCGTCATGCAGGGAAGGGCTTGGAGTCTTCAAAGTCTAGAGACCACCCTAAACAGCGGTCTCAGAACCTCCCAGGGTTCAGAAGTAAAGTTCCTGTCTGGGCTGAGGAGCTGCCTTGAGTGAACAGCTGTTTTATCTCCATGTTCTATAAAGTGCCTTTCTGTGACGTTCCCCTGTAATTGCTGCTCTGGAAAGGGCTGCACAAGAGCTTGCACAGGTCTGTACTGAAAGAGCACTTCCCTCTTCTCTCACACAACGCAAAACACTGCCTGCTTACATTAATTGTCCTTCACTTGCTTATGTGGAGGGGTATGCTAATAACCAAACCACAAATAAACAGAGGAGATGTCCATGGGTTAAAGAGAAGCTTTTCTGAGGCTGAGCTTTAGAAAAACGCACAGAGAATTTAGGACACTGTGGGCAGGTAAATTTTACGTGAGTACCTTGAGAAACACAGGTAGCAATGAAAAGAGAAGAAAACTTTTAAACAATATTCATTTGAGCTTGTAATCACACATAGCACGTAAAGACAAAACCCCCTTCATAAAGACTTGTGCAGTTTCAGAGCTTGCTGGCAGTTACAGCACAGTGTTTCTGGAGACTGAAAACCAGTCCAGTGTGAATTGCATAAAAAATGACTGCAAAAAATCCATTCACCAGGCCTCAAAATCTAGGCACCGGTCCTGAAATTCAGTACAAAGTTATATCCAGCCTGGTGAAACCATGGGCTGCTGCAGAAAGAAGCGTTCTCACCTCCCACCAGACTCCTCCCTAGCATCAGAAGAAGCAACCAAGCGACCGCAGCACCAGCTGGTGCAAAGACCTGCCTGACAGAAGATTAATCTGCCAAAACAAGGTTTTCTATCTGATCAGTCGGCTGAACTGACTCACTCAGCGCTTACAGACTGCTCAACCCCATACAACATAAGCCAGGGAAACAGATGAGCCGGAGGAAGTGTGGGACTGCCCCTCCCCAATGCAGCCTCTACTCAAACCACGTTACGTGCAAAGCCAAACTGCACACTAAGATATTCATAGGTGCTAGGGGGGCAGTAAGTCAGTCTTCACAACTACTGAACAACTGAGCTTTATCTCAAAGAAAGTTCTATTTTCTTTACCATGACCATGATTGAGAGGTCTGCAGTGTAACAGCTGTTAGAAAGCAAAGACTTCAGATCAATATGGAGCTCCTGAAATTTGAACCTAAATGCAGAGCAAATATACATTTCAACACAGAAAACCTGGCAGACTACATCTAACAAATTAATCTCACTTTAGGAGAATGCTCCAGCAGAATACAGCGCACAAATCGACAAAGTTAGCAAATTTAACTGGGTATAACCGGGCGTGTCTTCAAAGACAAGGTACCTTCACCAGCTGCAGATGTCTGAGTGGACAGGAGACACTTGCAGCATCCACAGGACACAGCTCTGACAAGCACTGACAGAAATCATTGCAAAAGTATGGCTCCGTAGACTGGCTGCTAAAACAAACCTTCAGAAAACTCAAGGAAAAACACTAGTCAAAAGTGCTTGACAACTCTCCTCGCTAGAGCTGGACAATCAGACGCATACTAAAATAAGAAAGTAAACCCAGAAAAAGACAAATGTATATTAGAACAAAAAAGGCCCAAACACATAAAGATCCCTAACTGGCAAAAATGTACAAGGTCACAAACAAACCAAGGCAAGAAACCTTCACAGTTCACGTTACTTGTGAAATTATCACCTTATTTTTCATTTTTTCAGCATCTGAGATATATATTTTTAAGGGACTTTTATTAACAGACGCCAAAAGTGGTCTGAATCAGTTGCAAGGTTAATTACCTCTGATAAAAGGAATTTGGTGTATGAGAGAAGATAAATTCTGGTTATCAAGCAGCAGAAATCTTTTTTTGAGTGAACAGAGCTCAGCCTGGATGAATGTCGTTCGGTATAAAAGCAGACAAATCACAGTTCAAGATTTTTTTCATTGTACTATGTCTAGTGTCAGATAACCTGACCAGCCAATAGGCCATTAAGTTATTTTGGATTTTCCTTATCAGCAAAATCCATCTTTGATTCAGAAATCAAACACTTTGTTATTCATACCACTGAAATATGTCAATATGGAAACATATATAGATGACTATAGCAAGTTGTTAAAATATCACAGAAAAATCAATTCAGAAAGAAATTCAGACTTTGCAATACCATGTACTTTTGACGACTAACAATGCATTAATGGTGAAAATATATGTAAATGATTGATAAAGGTCCCCAAAAGAAGAAGGTTTAGAAAAATGTTAGAAACAAACAAAATTATAGTCTAATGTGTTCCATTTCTCTATCCCTTCTCGGGTGGAAAGGGTCTGTTTCTGCCACTTGCCAAGCACGCTTCCCAAATGGAAAATGGCTGCCAACAGATGAAATGTTACAGCTCACAGCATGCAAGGGGTTTTTTTTATTTGTTCACTTGGGGGAGTTATCACACAAGCATTTGCCTCTGGCAACCAATTCCAATGCACACTGTGATAATGTCTCATTTTGATACAGGCTGGCAAAAATTATGCATAGTTTACATAGGCACTATCTCATGTTTTTCAAGGTCTGATCTTGGACATGGTTAATTGAAAACATGGGTCCTTTATTCCTCTTGCTTTGGTTGTCAGCCACCATCAAACATTTCTCTGCTGCAAGCCCTGCCTCCACCTTCTCTCAGTCTCATTGCTGTATGTTCTCCGAAGGGAAAGAGCCATGGAACAACAACCTGCTTGTACCTGATTTATGCTGCTGTCCACCTTAAAACAATGTATTTCACTTGGGAGCTTAGGTTTGCATGACATGGGAAGTCAATGACATGTTTTGCAAATGAAGTAAATTATGAAGAGAACTTCAAATTAGCATACACAACATGATACTCTCCCTCCTGTAGCAGAGGGGAATTAAATTTGTATTCTTAGAAGTAGCTACTGGCTTTTTTGAAATCTCATACAGGTGACAGCAGGATCATGCTGGAGCCTATCCCTTCCCAAACAGCCTTTGCATCTCTTCCCACTTCTCAACAACCTCTGTGCTTAAGCTGTAGATTATCTACCACAGAGTCCTTCTAAGCACAACCCCAAACCAAGACTCTTCCAGCCTTGTCATTCCTTCCCAGGGAACCAACGCCAGCATGCACGCTCACACACCACCTGCCCACTCTGTGAAATGTCTGGGCATCATATATGTTGCCTGCTACAAGCATCCTTTACCACACAGCACTGAGTCCCATCCACAAAGAGAAGAGAATGTTTGCATGTCCTGTAAAGCACCTCCTTTATTTCTCCTCCCCCTAGCAGACTTCCATCTCTAAAACTTCAGCCTATCAATCAATATCCCACATGATTTAAGACTTAGATATCTACCTGCCTCCATTTTCCACCCCTTCCTAGACTCCACACTTCGAAGAACTGTCATAGATTTGCTTTGCAAACAATGATTTCCCTCAGCTCCGTTATCAGGAGATAGGGTTCTTTTGAACTGAAAATAAGTATGTTTAAACAAAATAAACTTTCTTTCAGCATTTCAGTGCATTCGGATTTTATTAGAGAATTTTTAAGCCATATTTTATTTTAAAACTGAAGCACTGAGATATTATTGACTGCTCAGTGGCGCAAGTATAAATAGCACTAGTGAATGCATCAAAGAGCTCTGTAACTGCAAAAACATGGATAATAATTATGTTCTCTGCCCTTTATCAGTGTTTACCCATTTTAGCATATACACTGATGGATACTCTTCACAGAGCACCAGGATAGTGAAAACTCCTACAGTCACTGGCTTCCCATTACTGCAATATTGCTGGAATCTGAGGGCATAGAGCCAGTAACACTGTTGAAACAAAAAAATCTCCCTGGCAGCAACATGTAGAGATGGAGGGAAAGAAAAAAATGCAAAAGCTATCCAAATGACAGTGTGTAAAATATATCAGAAGTATCAAGAAGACAAGAACAACTCCTGAGATAAAGAGGAAGGAAGGGTCCCTCCCATTTTATAGCTTTATTCTTCCAACTTCCAATTTAGTGTACTGAGGTTTCTGGATTATGTAACCTCTTCAGTGGCTGCATTTCTGTAATGAATTAAATATAAAAATGAATGACTGAATCAATACAGCTATTAATGATAACAGTAGAGCCTAGCAAAGAAGCTACATCCGCTAAAAAAGACAGCAGTGAAGTAGTTGAGCAAGGCTTAAAATTATCAAAGCACCAAGTTTCAGAGTTGTTAACCTCTCAGATGACGTTCTTATATTTCACATTGTCAAGATCATGAAGGAAGACACACTTTCCTTCACATTTTTTAAGATTGCCTTTGCAGCAATAAGAGTCAAAAGACAATTTTCTCTTTACATGAAAACTCAGATTCCAGAACCGAATTTTGTGGCAAAGAATGAGTTTTTAAGATGTGTAACTCTAGAAAATAGATGACTTTTACTAAATTATCTACCACATTTGTGCTAGGAAGTCAGCATTTTTTTCAATGCCTTAACACCTTTCTAGAAAAGATTATTTGAACATAGGTCTAATTACAAAATGATACCAGGTTTTATTAGGCACATTTCTAATTTGAGATATGCATAAACTGCCCAAAGAAAATTATAAGCAGCTTTCCAACAAGAACTGAATCCATCTGTGTTTGTCCAGAAAGATACACACATCTACTTAAATCTCAGTCCAGACAGAGCTTTAGAACTGTGAAAATATGGATGCTTATTAGGTTTCTGCTTAATAGCATAGCCAAGAACCAACGTTTCAAACAAAGCTCTAGCTATGACCTGCCAGAAAAACTGAACTTTACTGCCTTCAAGCAACTGTGGTCTGGAAAGCAACACTAACCAACATCTATCACAGTCAAACGTTTAAACAAAAACACATTCTTCCTTTCTCAGATTTTCCTTATTGCTATCCTTTATAACGTGCAATATCCCTTTTCTTCTGGCCTTTTCCCATAAAGCCCACGGCCCTGCATGACAATGCACTACCGATCCTCAGAACATGAAACTAAGTCATCACAGGAGCTGGAACGATCCCTCTAATTAAGGTAAGGGCGACATCATAATTTTGAAGGCCAGCCTTCTTGAAGAAACAGATTTCTTCATGATTTCACCAGACATAATGCTATTGTGCAAGCATAAATTCAGAAGTTAACACCTTTTGCCCACCAACTTCACTCATATTTTAGTCATGACCCTGTAGGAAAACATGTGCTGGAGTCTTCATTTTTCGTGCTGGTCACTGTAAGCTTTGAGTGGTAATATAGCGGAGCAGCTCTTGGAAAACTGCAGCCCATGGGAAGGACCCATGCCAGAGCAGCTCATGAAGGACTGTATCCTGAGGCGGGGACCCCACACTGGAGCAGAGGAAGAGTGTGAGGGGGAAGGAGCTGCAGAGACGAAGCATTATGGACTGATTTCAACCCCCATTCCCATCCCCCTGCACCACTCGGGGGTTGGAAAAGGTAGAACAGTTAGGAGTGAATTAGTTTCTCACTTTCCTACTCTATTCATAAGTAGGAATAAATTAAATTAATCATTCCCAAGTTAAGTTGGTTTTGCCCAGGATGGTAACTGGTGAGTGATCTCCCCGTCCTTACCTCGACCTGTGAGCTGTTCATCTCATTTCTTCCCACATCTCATTTCATTGAGGAGGGGGAGCGACAGAGTAGCTGGGTGGACATCTGGGAGCCAGCCAAGGTCAACCTTCCCCCAATAACAGTGACTACACCCCACCAGTGGGAGAGGTCCCAGAGAAGCACTTCCACAACACAGAGCCCCTTCCTCCAGCTCTGCAGCTGAGCCGCAACACTGCCGGCTGGATGGGCGCCCCACTCCTGCCTCTGAATTGTCTCCGAACGCTGAGGGCAAACTCAGACTGTGAGAAGGAATAAGGGTCAACACATTTCCACTTTATAGGGTTTCCATGTTATGCTTGTGTGGTGTTCGCACTAACCAAATGGATTATTACCAATAAATAAATAGCAGTTAAGTCCCAAGGAGCAGCAAACAAAGAATTTTCCAGGCAAACACACACAAAGATTTTTCAGCAGGTGGAATACTTCACAGCTGCAGAAGAATAACATTTTTTGGCAGTTAAGTTGTTGCAAATCCCCTGTACTATCAGCAATGCTTTGGCTGGTGTTTCTTTTTAATACAAAGATAGTGTTTTGAGGGGAGTATTAGGGACTATTTTAGGGAAAGGAAGGAATGGACATCTAAAGATGTTCAAGCTGCAGATCTTTAAACCCTCCTTGCAGTGGAGGATGGGATGAGTGAAACTGTCAGGCATCATAAAAGTTGGGTCGAGGAATTATTTCAAACAGAGTCACATCTTTTTCAAAGGGTGCTGGAAAAGAGCATATTGCTTGCTACATGCAGGTTTTTTTCCCATTGTTTTTTTTTCCAGATAAAGATGATTCTAGACTGTCATATGTGAGAGGGGACACACTCCCTCCTGTGTCGGCTACCTTTATCAACAACCAGTCAGTTTCCATCAGATTTGACAGAAAGTGGAAGTCGAAAAGATACTAAGTCCCTACAGTGTTTCTGAAGATGGGTATCAGGGCAGAGATGTTAATTTTCATCAGTACCACCCACTGAGAGAAAAGCTAAATGCCGAGTTTGGCTTACAACACACAAAGAAGGATCCACTCATAACAGAAACATCAGAAGAGAGACTAATTGCCTTTACCTAGCACTCAGACAACCAGATTTCACACCTAACTAGATGCCAGAGGATCCAACCACGATCCAAGTGACACACACATGCACATCCACACCCACAAGCAAACCAGACTTTGAAAGTTTCACTGCTCCCAAACCTACTTGGATGTTAAAAACTAATACAGGTTTCTTTCCTTTCTTCAGCAACAAAAGCACTTTAAGCTTACTTGCAGCATTCATATTTGGATTGACCCCAGAAAGCTGGGGGACAACTTCAAAAATAAAAATACCAAGATGTCAGTCAGCAAACCATGAATTATTTGGCCCACCTGACGCAGCTTCAGTCTGCCCTGGGGACAAAGTAAGTGGCTGTGTAAATGCAAAACATAACATTTCAAGTAATCTGTTTGAGGCGTAACAGCATTTGCCATACTTATTCAAAAACCACAGATCATTTCCACGGAGAATACTACAGGACAAAAAAAGACAAATCACCCAGCTCCATGCCAAACCTTCTCCGTCTCCACAGTATAGTACTGGAGAAGGATGCAAGCACAGGGATACGCACACCAGGATGACCTGCACGTATTCTCTCCTATAAAAGCTGAAGTAAACACAGTATTTTAATCTCAATTCCAAACTCATACTGCACGCTGCCACGTGAAGTCTCTTTTCCATATAAAGTTGCAGCAGCTTAGAACAGGATTCGAAATCTGGTAATTTATGCCAATTTGCTGACAGGAATACAATTCTACAATTTTAAATGATTTCCTGGGGTTGCTACGGTGTATCACCTTATAAAATGGGGTGTCGGTATTAGTCCCCTGCGATGCATGACAGCATTAACACTACTATATCAAATGTGCAGTGCCAACAAGTAAATCATCAGGAAGAGCTGATGAGCTGAAAATTGAACCTACCTTTCAGTATGGCTGGAAGCCCGACAGGCTTGATGGTTACCATAGTAATCCTGTGGCAGTTTTGGATTTATTGCCTTGTACTGCAGAGTTATATAGGTTCTTCAGCTACCTTCTGCACTGTTTCCAGAGTCAAGAGGAATGCTATGATAAATGTCCACTATCCAGAAGATATATTCCAGGGGATGTAATGCAGAAAAGCGGTACTTTAAATGCAAATGACTTGCTTTTTGCCCTTTTTAGAATATTAAAGAGTGATTTCAAGGGAATGAAAACAAAGAACTCTAACCTCTGACACCATGATTCTTTGCTGTACAGATCACAATTTTCTGTGGGACTGGCTACTGCATATTTAAGTAGCATGAAACTGAAAATGAGGCAATAAATTCTGCTAAAGATAGTCTGAGTAATGCATTGATTATGAAAATAAGCATACAACTGAGCAATTATTGGAGCAGGCAGTCACAGGGTCTCATTCAGTGTATTTAGATCATTCTCTAGCCGTTAGAAATTAAATTATTTCATTATGTCTAATTTACATCCCTTTATATTTTCAATAACACAAAAGAATATTGCTACATTGACTAAATATGATGAACCATTAGTATCCCAATATTCACACACTATGCCATAAAAAGTGTGCATTAATGTTACCAGATTGCATTAGATTTTAGTTTACCTCTGTGATGGGCTTTAAAGGAAAACACTGATAATTTGCCTTTTATTGCTACCCTAAATATTGCTTGCTACTCTGTTCAGCCATGTCTCGAAAAGAGCAACTTCTACTCTTGTTAGTAAACATTGCAATTCATGAAATATTCCATTATATTTTACTGGATTGTTTGTGTCCATAATTCTCTTTAATTGCACAGCAATAAAAGACTGAGGGAACACAGGCTATCTTTCCTAGCAAGTGCAGAAGCACCATGCACTAATTTGTGTATTAGCAATTCCCATGTGCATACTACGTTATTGATTCTGCCATCTAAATTCCACTGTTTGACAGGAAGGGTATTGTGTCTAGGATTAATAAAATTATTTCCTCAAGCAATATTTTTTTTTTAAAGCATTGGTTATGTACTTTTACTTCAGAAAAGCTTCTCACAAATGTACATGACAATGTGAAAACAAAATAATTCTGTGGTGCAGCATAGTAGACACAAAGGAATACGTGCTGTATGACAACAATTCTGTAATATGCCTGTGGATTAAAACATCAGGCTAAAATTGCTCCTAAAACACAGCGGGAGATGCATACCTAATAGATGGCTGGTTCATGCAAAAGGACACAACACTCATCCGATTAATTGAACGCATTCTCTATTGACATTGTAAGGTATGCTATCCCAAAGACAAACAGCAGAAGGTTCACAGTCTGCTGTTTTCGTCCATGAAGCCCAAAATTTGTGATCTTTGTACTGCAGAAACAGGAACACCCTTCAAGTATTCACTTTCATAAACAAATTGAAAAAGCATTACCCGAAAAGTAATCTCTTGCTTGTAAGAAAAATAAAGGGGGGATTTTGGCTGGCTTCTTGTATCACAGAAACACCAAGACACCCTTACATGAGCTCCCCATAAGAGATGGTTACACATGAGCAGATACCATTTACTTTCATTAAATCTGGGTTGCCTATTCAGACTGCTGGGCTTTCACGGACACCTCCCCAGAAACCACTCCATCAGGAGGATGTCTTAGCTTTAAATCAGGTATATCTTAAAGCAAATATAAATGGAAATGGAAGACCTTAAAAAAAAAAAAAAAAAAAAAAACACACAAAACCAACAACCCAAAAACCAAGCATAAGTACAAAGCAGGTATAATAAAATCTTTGAAAAATAAATTCATTTCTCCACTGCCAGGCCTGGTCTGGCCACAGCTGAAGCAGCCTAAATGAAATGACAGGTTCATCAGGTCCAGACATGGTTCCTGCCTCCGTATGTCCTTCTCGTAACAGCATGCCTTTTAACGACTCCATATGCAGCCAACAGGACAGACTGAATGGGGTTCTGTAGCCAGCGACAGGGTCTGTCTGTCTCTGGCAGTGGCTCCAGGCTGTGGCCTGGCTCTGGACAGAACAGGGGTGCGGGTGCCCCAGCCCGCACGCTGACTGCGGGAGCTGCGTGCTCTGCCATATGGGCAGCAAACCCCAACCCCCGATCAAGCAGTCAGGCCACTTGCTGAAGCTAGTCCCAGGGCTCCACTGCACCCTCTCCACCTCCTCAGGTTTTCCTCTAGCAGCAAAGGGGGTGCAGGAGATGAACAATCCTTCATCCTGGTCTTTTCCTTACCTATAGGATCCACATGCTGACCAGGGGTCTGATCCTGATGGTTTACACGTAGACCCAGAGGCGTTGCACCTACAAAGCCATAATACACAATATCACAACTGTTGACCAACTGTGTTTCTGTCCATTAATTGCCATGAGCTGGGAGGGGGGTCTTTGCACCCTCCCTACCTGCCATCACACGCACCTGTGCAGAATCAGTCTCACCTGTGGTCCTAATGACTTTCTCCCTCCATATTTCAACGTAATAAATGTATTCAACAAAATACAAAGCTACAGAGCTCACAGAATATGTTTTTTTACTGTGTGTTGCCATCTTTACGAAAAGTGAGTCGTGTGGAGGGATCTAAAAGAGTTCCCTCAAAACCAAAGCCTGGTTAATGCTCCACAGGAATGACAGGTCCAATCCTACGTCGTTTCTTCCTTAGGAAGGAGTCCCATAAAATCCAATTCTCAGTAGCTGGCTGAGAAGCACAGAATCAGGCGTTATTAGACCTGAAGGTTGGCATTAATAAAACATAAGGAGTAGAAACAGATCAGATATGTAAGACTCAACAGTTGGTAGTCAATGAATTCATGCTCCTCGTCAGACTCTATTACATGCTGTTCTAGCCACCCCCATCTGGAAGCATTTCAATGCACTGTAGTTTAAGTCACAAAAATACTTATTTCTGTTGTCTATAACAATTATTAACAAACAAAAATGCAACTATATTATTCTTTTTCTCATCACTTCTCCCGGCCAAAAGCACCTCTATTCTGCAAGAGGCAGGCAGGGATCAGGGATCGATTCTCCTTATTGACTATATACAGCAGTCAATGCTGGATCCTGTTCTCTCTGTGCAATGACAGCACATGACGTTTCCAGGCAGCAACGACTGTTGACATCATAAGTCATTTTAATGTCATTTTCTGTACCTCATTTATCAGCAGCCATTTAAATAATGAGGCTGTGAAGGAAAACAGAACACAGCAGACCCCAGTCTTTGCCCATAGATTTGCCCACCCTTCACAGCTGGTGAAAACCCAATGCTAGGCTTGATGCAGAGCTTGCTACAGATCAGCAATCTCACTGAAACACTGTTTATCATGCTACAGATAATAAAAATAATAATTTTTTGCACTGCACATGCAATCACAAGATGTGATGTGAACTGAAATGAACTGACAATAGGATACAGCCTTTGCCCAGCATCAGAAGCTATACAGAAACCATTAGCTTTTTCCTCTGCAGTAAAAATGCTGAGATAAGTGAAAAATGCTAGCTTATGGATACAGTGCTGCTGACTAATCAAAGCATTTTTGTTAGCTTGGTACATGTCAGTACTGACATCGGATGTGGACAGTGAGAAACTCTTAGCAATAAGAGAGCTGGGCAGCAAAAGTACACCAGTGTCCAGTTAGAGAATCCTTCATAATCTTTTCTGGTGCCGTGGCTCCCTGGCAGGAGAAGAGGTTGCTGCTGAGGAAGGTGGCCTGTGGAGCAAAGGGAAAGGCACAGGAATCTTTTCACACACACATCTGCCAAGAAGGGTCTTATGAACTCCCTCAAGGACTGCTCCTGCAGAAAGCTCTGTGGTATGGAAAACAGCCATGGACCCACCCCTTCTCATTGCAAGACCTGAGGAGTTCTCCAAAAGCAGAACAGAACTTTACCCTGCTCAGCAGTTTAGAGGTAACTGGTAAGGGTGGAAAATCAGCAATAAATGTATAAATACCAAGAAGTTAATAAAAGTTGCTGGGCTAACAGTGTCACTTGCTGGAGTAACCGGCTCATGACCCAGCACATTTTTTCAACTTAAAAAGCGCAATATTTTGTTCACTGATTTAAAATTGAATACAGATAGTTTCAGGAGTCAACATAAATAGAAGAGAATTTATTTGCAAAAACACAGACAGATGTCCACCTCTGACTCTGAGCTCACTGGAAAAATGTATCTTCCTGATAGTTTTAAGATTTTTGACTGAAAACTATATTGGTTTATCCAGGGCTGTTTTATTGATGTACTTTAAGATACTACTGTCACTCCAGAGACTATAGAAATACTCCTGTTTGTTTCAAAATGTGATTCGGCACAGGCAGAGTGCTTCCCTGCCAGTCCTCCCTTCCTAGCAAGTGAACTATGTGGACCTCATGTAAAAATGGGGCTACGTGGACTCCACAGAAAAAGGGGGCTTTTGATCATACTTAGAAGAAGAACATTTAATGAAAAGGTGCTTTCCAGTTCACTCATGGTTCCAATGACCCGGGAAGGCTAAATGTCAAAAAACACATCAGTGGTTCATAAACAGTGGCTGTAAGACATGAGCCAGGTAACTTTTTCTTCCCACAAGTGGTGATGCAGGTATACTCAGCAGTATTTCTTATAAGGCATTTTAGACAGGGGTGACAGTTTAGATTGTGGAACTGAGGCAGTAGGATTTGAGAAGCAATTCGCTTATGAGCAGAGGGAACAAAATCATTTAGCATTAGCCAACCTCTTGGATTAGCCATAATTCAACCACTAAAATACCGGCCAAGTTCCAGAGCAATTTGCATTTTTCCTACTGGTTTAGATGACGGTGATAGCTGTGATGGAGAAATAAAGTTTGCGACTAGGAAGAGCACAAAAGGCAAGGTGTCTTCCTTTCCACCACTCTGCAGCCAGAGTGGGATCTTTGATCAGACTTCAAAAGCCTTAACCTGTGCTGTTACAAGCTGAATCAGCATGTGGAGGATAAGGGGCGAGGGAATGAATAGGATACAACAAACTGAAAACCTGCTCAGTTCTGTCTGATTGTGAAAAGATCTCCTAGTAACAGGAGAGTTCAATTCATTCACATTCAAGCCCTGAAAGTCTATTTTTTCACAGCTTCTTAGCTGCAGTGGGAGAGCAGCCTGGAGGAGTGTTAACACTTTCTTTGTTCCCAGGGCCTGAACTCAGCTAAATTTTCTCATACAAACAGATTGAGGATTCACTTTTTTTTTTCTGACTGGCCACCTTTTTTTCTTTTTATTTAGCACGCCTTTCTCTACCAATAGTTGCATGCAATAACTGCCCTAAATCAACAAACTACACAAACATTAAATAAAGCATGCACCATATTTTCAAGTGCATGGCCTTTATCTGGTGCTTACCAGAAAACAAAGATTTGGTACAAATATTTCACGCAGTGTTCAAAATGCTCAAGCATCTCACGATAACACAGTTTCAATTTTAAAAAAGCCTGTTCTGGTGCAACTGAATGTTATGTGATTGAAAAAAAGATGGAATCAGCATTTTGGAACCTTGATAAATAAGCAGCTGGTTTCTGGGCTGCTTAGGGCACCAGAATTACTCTAGGAGTCTTCAAATCCCAGCTAGTTTACTTGTCTGTTGTTTCTAGCTGACTGTAATTTGGTCATATAGGAGAAAGAGGTTTCCTGTTATGGAAAACCTACACCTTTTTTTTTTTTTTTGTTATGGCCTCAAAATACTATATTGTGCAGTTCCTCCTGCTAATAATAAAGGCGGCATCTGCAAGTGCAAGTCCATGTAGTGAGCATCCCTTTGCTATTCTACAGAGACTGTCAACACTAAACCTATTATCTCAGAGTCAGAAAACACTAAATACCTGAAATGTATTGCAGGAGTAAAATGCATCCAGTGGGTAGGTTGTTTGGAAAATTCCCTCAAAATATTTGTAGGGAATTGTTATTTGTGAGGATGATTTGAGCCACAGTTAGCCGAATGGCACACAGGAAACCACGCTGAAGGTATAAACCAACTGGAGGGAGTATCAATATGCAGACCATCTGCACTGCAGGTTAAATTCCTGATGCTGACGCCTGAATTAGGAATCATAGGTGGTGATATACGTATATACAGAGAGAGAAAATTTCTTGACTCTGGTATATTTAGACAGGGAGACAGTACTTCAGAGCTGCCGGTCTGTGGATATGAAAGAGTAGCTGGCAATTATAATGATTTAGTGTTATGAAGCAGACATGTTCCACTGTATTATGACTTTCATTAGGATTTACAAAGATTGCTGTTGCTATTCCAGCTTCTCATTGCATATAAACTTGTTCTTGAACAAGAATTGTCTTGCCTCCTTCAGAAATGTCAACAGAAAAATATTTTACCTAAGCCAGCTGAGAAAAGTGTAATAAAATAGTATTATGCATATCTCTTTATTTTCAAAATAAACCTTTTATTACCCTTGCTTTGCAGTAACCCTCAGAGCATTTTAGGACAAGGTGTCAAAAGATGATTGGAGTCACTTTAAAATGGTTTGGGTCTTTCTGAGAGTTAGGGTGGAAATCAGGTCCCTTAGAAATTACTTTAAGTACTACTAAATATTAGGATAGTAAACAAAACAAAGGCAATAGAATTTGACTTACCAGTAAAGAATTCTGCCCATATGAAATACTATGCACGCAAAAGTCATCCTGAATGCTAGGGGATGAGTCATGCAATGGGAATGAGAAATCATCTTTTGCACTTTCCTGTGCCGTGACTCTTTAATGTTAGCAGAACAAGAGAGCACAGAGAAAAAAGCACGTCTTAGACATGTTATTCCTGACTGTCACTCTTTAGCATAAATCGTTTTTTTAAAACTTTATACTGAAGAATGGTCTGCACTTATAATGTTGTCACTTTAGTAGACCAACTTCCAGCCACTTCATACCACGCTATTAAACCCCCAGCAATATTTTCCATTGCTAACAATGAATAAAACTCAAAAAAACCTCACTGTGACATTCAGCTCCCAGATACACGAACTTGGTTTTTGTGAGTGTATTCCGTCTATGCACACATACATGCTATGCACCTATTTTCCAAATCTTCAAAATAAGAATGCTAAACGGGGCCATCCGGACATCCCCTTCCCTTATACCCATGAGTTTTAGGACAAGCTGGCAAAAAAACATCAGAAAACACAATGGCTGTGAGCTACTGTTCCTCCTCTATCCCAAACAATAGATGTTACAAGAATAAAATAAAGGCCAATTCTGGCTCATTAGAGCAACTGCTGAGCATTGCACAACAGGAGTGCCGGACTGCAAAGGATGCACCCTGTTGTTATGGTAACTAGATGGAAACTTTGGTGCACGTGACTGGCACTGTCACCTCTGGCACCCAAATCCAGCCTGGCTGGGGATCTGCACGCTGCCCTGCCCCATCACACCACTGCTGGATGGGACCTGGTTGGCACTGCCCTGAAGCGAAGCCTGGTCCCTACATGGCACAGGCAAGGAGGGCATTGCCACCGTCCCCTGGGTTTCTCACTCCATCTCCATGCTCCATGGAGCTTGCAGAAGAGTGTGCTGCAGCTGCCAGGACCTTAATGGTTATGGCAGAAAGGACGTGGGCATGACCTCTCCTAGTCACCATCTCTAAAGATATCTGTGATACCTACAGACATTTTGGCTGACCTGGATAGCTAGATTGAATCCCTCATTTTAAACAGAAATAAAGATGCGTAGCTTATGCAAAAGATGCAGAAAGCATTTTCTTTCTACTAAAAATAGACACCATTCACTCTATCAAGTCTTTTGTCTCTTTGCCTGATACAATGAATAGATGATCCAGTCTATCCTCTGCCAGCAGAGCGTTCCCTTTCCCTCCTGTGTCCCAGCTCAATCTCTTTCCACTTCCCCCATCACCTTCCCCATCTATTCATTTCATTGTTGCTATTTTGGTGTCTCTGCTAGAGTTTGGATGGCGGGTTCCCTGGGACACAGCTGTATGGTGTCACGGACACCTGACATGACCTCTTTGCTCCAGGTATTATCACAGATAACTTCCAGCATTTAGCTCAGTATGCCTTAAGGAAAGAGTATTTTCCTCATTCCATTCCAGTGCTCTGCCCCCTACTTTTGCCACTGCCACACAGAAAGTTACAATGAACGGCAAAACTGGGCCTTCTTTGACCTCGGCCAAAAGCACTTGCATGCCCTTCCTGGCAGGTTTCCAGGGAGATTGCCTTCAGAGACAGTTAGATTGCCCATAATCAGTGCAACTGCCTGGCACAGGAAAATCAGCTCCCCATTGTATATTTGGAAGTGAGGTGCAGCACATAGGGATGCTCTGGGAGGGAAACGGCTAGAGCAGAGGGGATCAGAGTTCACCTGTGCTACCAGCAGCAGGGAGCACTGCTCACACACGCTGTATGGTACAGATCATGACTGTGAGTTATACGTACCTGAACTAACTTTCAAGTGCTTAGCCCTGGCGCTATGCTGAGACAGCTCAGCATGACCGTAGGGATGTTTCCCTGGCCCCCAGGTTTCCTACAGGGAACGAACTGCTATACCAGCGAAGGAGCCTTGCTGCAGGCCGGTACCCGTTCTTCCCTGAAGGACTCAGGTACAGTCCTGCAGCTGTTCAGAGCTAGCATGATCTTTCAGTGGTGTTACTGGCTAACTGGTACCATTTTGGCACCACAGCGCTCAAATGACTCTCTGAGAGGGTAAAGGTGCAGCACATCCCCACGATGTGAGGTGTCCTCACTAAAGACAATGAGTGATGGTCAGATAGGCTGGAGATGGATGGGGATCAAAGGCATGTTATGAATTCCTGCTTTGAAGTATATTTTTAAATATAATGTATTGGCCTTAACTCTGTGTAAGCAGAGAAATTCCTCAAAGTAAATATTTAAGAGATGGGATCATTTTTAAGATGATGAACAACCACCATGTGAGCTTTTCCTCTTAATACTACTTTTAGAAACCGCAAAAAACCTTCAGATACTATAACCATAAAGGCATTTAAGATTCCCTGAACCCCTACATTACAGCAGAAGCATGCACTGCACAAATGTATAGCTGTAAAGATACCTGCTTCTCACAGCATTACTTCTCTCATAGATTAGCTATAATAAAAATGTACTGAATTTTAGAGGGAAAAAAACACCAAACCCTGGTTTGCACTGTAAGCCTGCTTCTTTGGGTGTGAAAATAGGTAATATTTAAGAAGCTCAAGGTCACTTTGAGGCACATGCCCCAGTGACCTGGCACTGGTAGTGAGGCAGTTGGGGCAGTTGCGTCCAGCATCTTCTGCCGAGTTCCTTGAGGCTAAAGCAACAAATGTACAGAAAACAAAGATTGATTTGCATGGACGTTTATCCATTACATGGGTTTACCTAACCCAATTTTTTCCAGACTATGTGTAAATATATAGTAGAATGAAATGTTACAAAACCAAGTTCGGTTGTAGCACAGCAAGTTAAAACTTCTATATATTAAGCTGACCTGCTTAGAGCAGCAACAGTTTCTGCCCACAGGATACTCTGACCTCTGGGTTCAGCTGTTTTCTCCTCTTTAATCTTCTTTTGCTAACACAGATACCACTGTGCTCTTAGAAGAAGTCATGGTTGAAGTGATGACCCTGCAACCACCCAATAGTTTACATGCATTTTTGTGAGTGCACAGAAACCTGGGACACCATACAAGTCTCAAAATAAACAAACAAAACTGATAAAAATCAGAGATTATTTCTTTCCTTTTGTTTTAATGGAAAGATAGGAAAGATGTCTATTTTAAGCTTGTTTGGATTTGTATTATTTTCATTAATAGCAGGAAGTTTAATTTTTTAAAATCAGCTTTCTTTCCAGAACAACACATGCTTATTACATTCCCCTGCATTTTTTGATTCCCATGTTCTTTTCTATCCTACTGCTCCACCCTTTTCCTCTTCCCACTTCTTTCCTGCTATGAGAATTAAATTAATTTGGATCTCTCTGCTGAGGGAAGATTTCTAGCGAAAGCTTCACTCTTCACAGCGTGCCGTAAGCAGGTCCAGGCTCACTCTGACCTTTGCTGGTTGTTCAGCCCGTGCTTACAGCATTCTCTGCCTCTGCCTCCCAGATTCACGTAGGGCTATAATCAGTGCAGCATCTTCGCTGAACCTGTGCATCCCAACTGAAAATGGAAAGGCAGTCTCCCAGACAGGCCCTTGTCCATTAATAGCAGTAGGATCAGGACCCTGAAGTGTATTCAGAATTGAACGGGGAGCCACTGGAGTATGTGGACCATTAGTGTGATATGCTCCTGGTACTCCTTCCTCCCCAACAGACGTGCTGCTGTACACCACCCATATGCAAGATTTAGTAGTGGCTTTCACCTCCTGTGCAGCTTATGTCACTGGCATGCTGACCTAAAGCTACAGTTATATGAAACTGGAAGGGATTAGCAGCTTCCGTTTCATCAACTACATTACTTTTAATTGCCTTGAAGGATTCATTTGTCTTCACTCCAGTAACCTTTGGCAGCAATCAGCAGTTCAAACACCAGTACTCCCACACACAGCAGCTCTTTTCACAGTCACATACCATTTACCTAAAGCTCCATAACAAACAACACCACATTCGAGGTATCTATTTAAATTCCTCCTCTGTTAAAATTAAAAGGTAAGTATACTTCTGAGAAACAAGAAAATGCTTCATCACCAGGAATGGGCATTAAATTCTTGTCTGTGTTTTACAAACAGCATAATCAAAGTTCAATAAAGGATGTGCAAAGATTGCAAATCTATAGCAGAGACAGAAATTTGCATAAATAACAGATATGAATATCTGATGTTTACAGAAATAAAACTGCATGCTGTGCAAACAGGGTAAAGTCTACAACACTAAACAACATTTCATTCTGTTGATTTTTCAACCCAAAGCTCTTTGTAGGTGAGTACGTACAAAGCATTTCACTCATGTAATGCAAAAGAAAACATCTATAGAAAAACCAATATATATACATTGTTAGGCTACATTGCTTAAAGAAATTTGGACTAAGGATTGGAGGAAAATGAGGGCCGTTTCCCTCCAGGACCTTTAGGATTAGAATTTCACAGCCACAGAAGAGACCTGTACAATGCAATGGGAAGTTGGTACTGAAAGATGTTAAAACCTTAAAAAATCTGATCCACAATATCTCACACTGAGAAGTGGGAATTTGAGGTTTTAAGGGTCTTATGTAAAATACCAACATCAAGTAAATTGCACTGATCACACCGAAACTGCTTTGGAAATAGGAGGGCATCATATACAAATGTGACAAGTTCCTACTTAGAGTTAAAACATGGAATATAGTAACACCGTCTGTGGAGTAGTACTCAGCCCAATTCATTCATCCCAGAGCCAGCCTGTCTCAATGCATGAGCAGAGGTTTATAACTGCAATCTGGCTCTTGCAAGCATGCATCGTTCCCACGGGGAATCAACAGGACCCTACGCATATGGCAGAGGCAGAATTTTGTCCACCATTCATTATTTGTTTTTTTAAGGATAAAAGACTGATTTCACTAGTACCTGGAAGACACCGCCATCATGTCACATTGACAATACTGTCAGCACTCATTTAAAAATATAAATAGGGAAGGGAACCGGATAAGCTAGCATTCAAACTCGAGGATATTTAAAAAAAAACCAACCAAACAAACAAAAAAACAAAACCAAAAAAACCCACAAACACATGCCACCAAAAAACAAACCTAAACCTCCCCCAAAAGCAAGGAGAACCAGGAGAACCAATACTTCATGTAGCCAAACACATTGTGCTCGACAAGGTCACCCTCCTAATTCAGAGAATTCAGTTAATCCTCTGGATGAATGCAGCATGTGTTGCAGTCCCAATGAAACCACACAGGCTCCAAACAAGAGGCCATCAGCTACTGCTATAAATGCACTCAAATGGCGAGGAGTCTGAATAACACCATTCGATTTTCCCTTTTCCAATAAACAACCAAAACAAAGAGAAGTGTTTCACTGAAGGTGTGCATTGTTTAAAAGGCCAGAGGTGCCTTTCCTTCCAAATTTTAAAACCATTAATCAAGCATGAAATAAACAACATGTGCAAGTCAAAGGTTAATATCCCAGAGTCTTTAATGTGCGATTACCACCCACTTCTTTTCCATTAACACCATCACCTCTTCCCTGTCTTTCAACACACACCCCCCAACTATTCTTGCCTTGTGTCCCACTGACTCACACAACTGAAAAGTAGTAATTATTTCGCACTTAATCTTCAGAAAACTGCTGCATGGAAAACAGGCTTTGCCGTCTGTTCCAAAGTCTGATGGGAATGACCACTAGAGAGAAGCAATTGTTTCATTTCTCCTCTAAAGAATTTGCCCAGATTTTGTTTTTTTAAGAATGAAAAGACTAGTTTCAGTAGTATCTTGAAGACACTGACATCCCGCCACAACAAAAACACTGTAAGCTGCAGGATAATCAAGCACAAGAGCAGATTTTTATTTTAGAGATAATAGCATTAGTCCAAGACAAATTTAAATTATTTAAATAATGTGACAATAGACATTTACCAGTTCTTTTGAGCACAGAGCATTGCTCTAATTACATCTGAACAATTAACCTTTACAATTGTGCTGTTTAGAATGTTTCTCTGAGTAGGTATATTCTTAATAATTGGTAAATTAATTAAAATTACTACCTAAAGCGTTGTCAGAAATCTTCAGTAAAAAAAAAAAGAATACTGAGCTGCAGTGGAAACAGCACAAAATAGTCCCTCTCCAAATGTGTGTTCTATCACATTCACTTGAATAAACAAAGCAAACAGAGTGAAGCAGCCGTTGTTTCCACATATTGTCTACATATCTAGAAACTATAAAGCAATGTTTGAAAAGTTTCAAAGGCATTGCCATACCAACAGAAAAAAGAAAAAGTATTGAAAGGGTAACAAGTTAACTTGGAATTTGTTCATCTGTTCTTTCCTATGAGGTAGAATGAATCCATTGGTAGAATACATGTTTTTCATTTCTCAGGCTCATTTTTTTTTTTTTCAATTCTGCCTAAACTGTATTCATGATTCAAGCAAACCTCTAGCATTGTTGCTGGTATTCCTTCTGTAAGACAGAAGATTCTTTCAAAGTCATCTTTTCAGTGGCAAAAACAAGGGTTGCTGTGTTTACTCAGAAAATATTTCTCAAACTCCATTAAGTGATCAAGTTAGAGAGGAGAAAAAAAAAAAAAAACGCATGTGACATCCAACCACCTATGTAGCTCAGTTGGCAGCACCTCTGACCTCGGGCGCATCAAGGCTGGCTGCAAAGAGTGAGCTTGTAGATTCCTCATTACCACTCTTCTGAAAGCACACTTCGCTGAATAAGAAAACCAGATGAATTTATAACTGCTCTTCAGGTGTAGCAACTTACGCCAAATATCTTTGATTTCAGCAGGTACATACCAATGGATCTGACTTCTATTTCCAGACAAGCATCCTGATGAATACTTTCAGATGACAACTCATATTCAAGAACGCAGAGGTGTCTACAACATGCAAGTCCAGAACATGTTTCCTTAGTACTTCTGGTCTTACTTAACCACTGTGCTAGGAACAGCTGTTAACCTTATTGCTTCTGTTGTGGAACAATACCACATTATCCTGGATGGGAAGGCACTGCACTGACTTCATCCAGCAAGATGCACATTTTATGATTACCTTGGCCAACTCTAGAAGTCTTTAGAAGTGTCAGTAAAGGCTGGTTTTATAACACTCGGCAAGAAAGCTGCACATTCTGGTGCTCCGCAGACAGATTTCTGCTGCCTTAAACTCCCGTACCTCCATATCCACTATTTGCTCTCCCGCATACTTCAGGCGAAGGGTTGTAGGCTCAGACAGGATTTTCACATGTCGGAGACAAGTAAAATCTATTTCAGGCTTTCAAAGTGGGAAGTGGTGGTATGGGTCACTGAACACTATCGATCATTTCATCTCACAGTAGCCGTGAATAAGACAGCTGGCTAGAAGGAGGATGATGCCTCAAGCAGTACAATGCTGGAAATGTCTCACCTGCTCCCTGGGGCAGTGTGGGTACACCTAGGAGCTATTACATACACATGCAGCTAGGGATGGGCATTCATATTTTTTTCAAACAAACCCCAAGTCATTCAACAGTTTGTGGAAGTGGGTTTTAAAAAAGAATATAAACAAACATCTTGGGCCCTCTTTACCTTTCCATTACTTAATGCTACCAAAAAACCACATTTTTTGTGTTTCTGTCTCTTCTCAACAAGTGCCACACATTCAGAAAATTAGTTTGAGGATCCATAGTTCTAACTTCAGCAGTAGTACATATGCATTTTAAATAACTGCCTTGACATCAAACTAACCTTGACCTATGTGGTATTCAGCGGCATATATTGAAAATCCTGTGTGTCAGTGCAACAATGAAGCAGCAGTGAGTAACCTACATGTCTAACACCAAGCCTCATTTGTCATTACTTCAAGTGTAACTCTCACACTGCAGCTACACAGAAACTGCCAGGTAGTTCAGATCCCACAAGGGAAAGGAATTGAGCTAAGAAATTATGCTGAGGCCATCGTTTTATCAGCCTAGGACCACTCCTGTCTACAAGGGACAGTGTGTTGGACCTCTGGAGGCCAACTCCATCTCCCTTCTGAGAAAAGCCTTACTTGCCCTGTTCACTCTGCAAGGAAGAAGGCACCGGTTCTGTGGCTCTCACTGTGTGACTATTGCAATATGCATGCTGTAGCATCAGTAAAGTTGCCTACTTCTGGCATAACGTAGTGCTTGCAGACCAAATACCCAAGAATCTGTGCCACCTAACAGCTGCAGCAAATCAGGATTTGACTTGCACGCATTCACTGATCATCATAAAATGAAAACAGAATTCAGTGCCTCAAATTCTCTACATGAAAAACTAACATGATATTACCAGAGAGAACCACAGTTTGAAAATGGAAGGAACATGTGATGGGACTGGAAGCAATCTGCAGGTAAATCTTAGCTATATGCAGGTCACGAACTCAACTCCCTTGTTACTTCTGAGCCTGCAATTTATTTAACAGAAAGAAATAAAATGTGAGAGGAAAGGGAATGAATTATACTACTTTAACATCATTGAACTATGTGCCATGAAGTTATGGCACTGAAGTTTTCATCAGCATGAGCACAGGCTGGATAAGTTAGGGAGGAGCAGATCTGCCAACACCACCGTTTACCTATATCATATGTGACGTTTTAAAAAGTGCTTGTAAGTCTGCACGCTTGGGAATTTCATGGGTCCGCACCTGGTCTAAAGCTGGTCTTTAATCATGTCATTGATGCTAGCAAATTCTTGCAGAGAGCCTTAATAACTAGTGAAACTGATTTTACTTTACTTTTCAGAAGTCTCGCTTTAAAAGGTCTCCACATAATCCTGCTAACACAGAGAAAAATAAAATATTTCAGAATGTAGCATATGGGGCAAAATACTTCTTTTTCTCATCCACATATTTACTCTATTGGCTTTAACATTATGAGATACAACACAGTTCAAAGAATGTAGAAAAATATGGGACTAATTATGCTGATACTTCCACATTTATGTGAATAAAGTGTGCTACTTCACAGAGCAAACAAGGCCAGAAGGATTACAGTCATTCAGGAATGAAGTGACCAAGAACTGTGTAACCAGTGCTGAACTAGTGCTGTCACTGCATTTGGTCTCCAGTCACCAAACTACTTAGACATCCAATTTCAGGAGATGAAGAATCACGTTAAATGATAATGACGAAAAACTACACAGCAGAAGTAAAGCAAAGTCATCCTGACGCCAAAAAGCAGCCCTTACTGAGACTGTAGTCAGGTTTTCCATCCACCACCCTATCGTGGGGAAGGTGTTTTGAAACAACAGGTGCCTGCAGCATAAAACAGGAAAAATATCTTAAGAAACATAGGCTTACATCTGTCTCATACAGCTGGCTTACTGTACAGGCAAGGGAAGTCTGGAGTTTTTGCTTATTTTAGCCTGCAATGACTATGACTATAAACATGGTCTTTTGAAGGAATGCCTGGAGTAATTCATTCTGTCTGGAGTCTACCAGTGGTCAGTTCACAGGGGACTAACACCAAACCTGGAAACTACTATGAAATGTAACACATGCAACTGAATCCAAGGGTTCAAGATCAGTAGGTTCTGCTCTTTCCAAAGGCTTTTTCAGATTTCTTTCTCTTAAATAAGTAAAAAGACTTCCCCTGGTGATAAACTCAATAGAAGCAACCAGACTAAAGGTATGGAGGTATGCCTGGCAGAACCACTAGGATTTAATCCCTGTAGTTATGAAAGTAGCCAGTCAGACCTGAATCTGCATAGTGCTTTCTTCTTCAATCTGGCATCAGATAATAGTGGCAATAGCTTCAAGAGACTAATTTGGCTCTTTCCTTTATTTCAGTGGATTGTTGACTCTGAAAGGGGTTGGCAAAACATAAATTCAAAGACGTCAGCTACTTTGCTACTCAACATTTAACCCATCAGTTAGCAAATGTTGTAACCAATATGGTTGCCAACCTCTCCAAGGCGGATTACAATCAATAAAGGAAAAATGAAAAAGCAAGCCAAAGAAGTGCCCAAAATGGCCACAGAGTCTGATAGTGTTTTCCAGGTAGTCAGCCAGAAGTCCCCAAATTCGTTACTTGACATCCACAACATAACTTAAGGAACTTTGTTTCTTACCAATAACATGAACTATGTGCACTATGCTATGCAAGAAAAATATATGCAATGGTATGGATCCACAAAGATCTCTTACAAAAGAGATATTTCTAAATTCCCCACCCCCTTCATGCCCCCAAATTAAAATATAAATCAAATATATTCAAGCCTAATCTTCTATCAAAGTGCACAAAATGAATAGCAAGGGAATGGGTTAGCAAGTAGCAAGAATTCTTAATTGATTCCTCTATGGATGAGATCACAGAAAATTATCTTACAGCCAACCTACTGTAAATGAGAGAAATTTATGTTGTGTTGTATACCTTTTAGAAACAAATTACAGAGCTTTATTCAAAACTGTGTTAAAGTCAGTGTTTAAAAACTGACTCTTGCTGAAAATGAGCAGCTACAGAGATGTAACACAATGACCACAAGGACACAAGCATCATTTAAAGTGCACTGCATAAAATGTGGACTTAAATGTCTTCAGTATGCAGCCATCTAAACCAATAGTGCATCTATGCTAAGCTCAAACTATCACTTGCATCTTTTTTAGCACGACTGTCACATCTAAGGCTTCCACAACCCTGCCATTTACCAGCAAAATCTAGTCCAACAGTGAGTGATGCTGACTGTCATTTTGCCTTCATCTGTTCATTAATAAAATGTGATAGAAAACTACATGAATCAAAGATAATGTACATTTATCGTACTATACCTGTAGAAAGTCAAGTTACAAAAGTCCTTTCATTCAGCTCCTTTTAGCTACTTAACTAAAAACTAAAATGTCTTGTCAGTTCAGCATTTGCCAAAAAGAAGCACTTAGTGATTTGTGTAGTGAAGTATGGTTCTCCCTTGTCTCTGTGCTAGAGTAAGAGAAAGGTTAGGTTGGAGGTATGTCATATAACACAAAGAAAGACGGTTAAGAGCCCTGCCAATCCTTCATATTGGCAGGAGTGCTGAGAGGAAGGTGAGATTAGTGGAAGCACCGTCCATAAAATTATATATGCCAGTGGAATGTATTAACAATACTTAACTCTTGACAATGAAACCAAGAGCTTGGCTCTGAATGAAAAAATGAAAATCTTATCCAGAAACAAATAAGTTTCCTGGTCTCCCAAAACAAAACTAAGTAAAATATTTTGGTGTTCCAATGTTCCGACCACCCTATTAGGTCTTCACTTTTCTCAGCAGTGTTGAAACATAAATAAGTTTTCAAAAATTCAAAGGGACATTTCAATGTTCAGAATCAGGGGAGCTTTATTTAATCAGCCTAGCTTCAACTGCATTCATATCTGCTGACAAGGTCTTAGTTTCTGCCACCTTTGCTGCTTGTCCTTTCTCTTTTTTGAAGAGCTTCTCATTTTAGGGAAGATGGCATTTGCTGAGCAAAAGCAAGAAAGGGGTGGGGGAAGGGGAACCACTTTGTTAGTGTGTTCCAGGAAACCCATTTGCAGAACTTTGACAGATAAGAAGAAAAAGAAGAAGCACCCACACCATTTACAGGCAGTAAATGGAAATTTTGGATATTTCAGAGAATCAGCAAAGGATGTTTCATTGAGTCACCATTCACCAGAGTTGCAACTTGGAATGCTGTGCCATGATTCTCTGCTGCCATCTCATCAACACACAGGTACAGAAGATGTACTTATGTTCAAAAAGCACCAAACAGGCAACAATGGTGGTGAAAGAGGATGGAATTGGAGTTAAAACTAAAACCTATCAAATATTTTATCAACACAGAATGTTAGATGGTTTGAGTTGGAAGGGACCTTGAAGGCCATCTAGTCCAACCCCCTGCAATGAGCAGGGATATTTTCAACTAGATCAAGCTCCTCAGAGCCTCATCTAGCCTGACCCTGAATGTTTCCAGAGATGGGGCATTTACCAACTCTCTAGGCAACCTGTCCTAGTGTTTCACCACCCTCATCGTAAAAAATTTCTTCCTAATGTCCAGCCTAAATCTACCCTCTTTCAGTTTAAAACTATTACCCCTTGTCCTATCACAACAGGCCCTGCTAAAAAGTCTGTCCCCATCTTTCTTATAGGCCCCTTTAAGTATTAAAAGGCCTCAATAAGGTCCCCCTGGAGCCTTCTCTTCTCCAGGCTGAACAGCCCCAACTCTCTCAGCCTTTCCTCACAGGAGAGGTGTTCCATCCCTCTGATCATTTCTATGGCCCTCCTCTGGACCGGCTCCAACAGGTCCATGTCTTTCTGTGCTGAGGACTCCAGAGCTGGATGCAGTACTCCAGGTGGGGACTCATCAGAGTGGAGTAGAAGGGTGGAATCACTTTCCTCGTGACCTGCTGGCCACACTTCTTTTGATACAGCCCAGGACACGGTTGGCTTTCTGAGCTGCAAGTGCACATTGCCAGCTCATGTCCAGCTTTCATCCACCAGTACCCCCAAGTCCTTCTCCGCAGGGCTGTTCTCAATCCCTTCATCCACCAGCCTGTATTGATACTGGGGGTTGCCCCGACCTAGGTGCAGGATCTTGCACTTGGCCTTGTTGAACCTCATGAAGTCCACATGGCCTACCTTTTGAGCTTGTCCAGATCCCTCCGGATGGCATCTCATCCCTCAGGCATGTCAACCCCACCACTCAGATTGGTGTCATCTGCAAACTTGCTGAGGGTGCACTCAATCCCACTGTCTCTGACACTGATTAAGATATAAGACAGTACTGGTCCAAATACAGATCCATGAGGGACACCACTCATCACTGATCTCCATCTGGACATTGAGCTGTTGACCACTGTGGCCTCTGGATGTGACCACCTGACCAGTTCCTCATCCACTGAACCGTCCATCCATTAAATCAATATCTTTCCAATTTAGAGATAAGGATGTTGTGGGGGACCATGTCAAAGGCCTTACAGAAGTCCAGACAGACAACATCCATAGCCCTTCCCTTGTCCACTGATGTAGTCACTCCATCACAGAAGACCACTAGGTTGGTCAGGCAAGACTTGCCCTTGGTGAAGCCTTGCTGGCTGTTCAAATCACCTCTCTGACCTCTAGAAGGATTAGTGTTGGGCACAGGGAGAAAGTAAAAAAAGCTGAACAATCATCACTTTTATTTAGGAGTCATTCATGATCTGGGCACTGTATTCTGCAAACGATGAAAATCTCAGCAGGGTGGTTTTAAACTGGTATCTGACCACTCGGGACTGTTTATTTCTACCCAGCTGCCCAACTTGAAATCTGCTTATCAATGCAGAGCTTCTTTGCCTCATTGCTGAAATTATCTTCAATGCACTGCCAAAATAATGACAATGTTGTGACAGTCTCTGAAGGTTTGCCTTCATTACCTCTGCATCACGGTGACACAGAACTGCTGGACTGTTTTGATACTCAAGAGAAAGGACAACAGGTTACATAAACAGTGTTTTCCAGCCACAGAAGAAAAAGTAATTCCTCCAAAGTAAGGGCCTAGTTCACTTATTACGGCTCCAGAATTAATTACTATTAGGGTTTTTCTCCTCAAAATCCTTGCCCCTTTGCCCCATAAGCAGCCTGCATCCCCAAACAAGCTCTTTGAAAATGCACTGCATAGTGATGATGTGGCATACCCTGCTTTATTTCACTTTTAGTCAGTCTTACTGAGGCAATGCCTACATGCAAAGTTACCCCCTTCTTACGTTCTTCAGAAATGTATTTTCAGCTTTCTCAGAGATTTCTTAAAGAAGTCAAGCCTCAAAATATATGAGCTCTACAGGAGTTCGTATCTGTGACATGCAGATAAAGCTTCAAAATTAAATAATAGTGATTTTACTGCAGTTTTATATTGCCTGATAGTTTGTAGTGTAACTCAGTGCCTTATGCATATTGAAATGCTTTTAAGTAACTAAAGCAATTCTCCAGTGTATATACCAAGATACATTGACTCTTGCTTTAACTATTTTGGTGGTTTGGATGACTAATCAGCTTTGTCTGTTGCAAGTTAAGACTTTCTGTGAGGATATTTGGATTTTCTGCTTCCAGAGGAGAGATGCTGCATGAATTTGCAGTGTCCTTAAATAGATCATAGCGACTCTTATCTTCTTAGGTTCTTCTGCAAATTCATCAGCTGCTCCTTCAACAATTTTTAACTGCTGGTTTGACAAGGTTATTTTAAATATTGCCAGTTTAATGTATTTCCCACTGCTTTACTAATTTTTATGGCTTAATAATGACACATTAGGACATAGTCCAAAGACCAAAGATGAAAGTTTATAGTCCAGTTGGAGTTTTATCATGAAACTTGTTCTTCTGCAATAAATAGTATTTTTCATAATGAACTTTGAGACAATGTTGGTTTTGACACGCTCTTCCAAACTGCCATGTTACCTGGGATCCGTCTTCCAGCTAACTTGACATTACATAAAATGGAGGCAGACATGGACATCTATTTAAAAGCCAGGTGAAACTGAGCTCTGGCCAAAAAAAAAGCCAGATACTACATATCCACTTGAGAAAAAGTAACATTTCACTGAATGAGGTATTTGACATCAGCGTGAAAAATAGCCAAATATGAACAAAACAGAACCCTCAATACAGTAACTACTGAAAAAGGTAATTGCACCACAATTTCAGAGTTGTAACTGTAAACTTGATTAATGCCTCATTTACAGATTGTACCATCTTCCTCATGGAAGATATTTCTTCCCAGACCTAAAACAGTGATTCTCCTAGTCTTCCGCAAACCATTTTGTTTCAAATAGCATCCATCATCTTTCCAATGAAAATGTCAATAGCACAGAGAGAAGCAGCACATTTATCTAATTTTTCCACATAGAAGAAGGTATATATGTAATAAATCTAACATGAAAGATATCTCATGTTGGTTTTATGACACATAAACACATTTGATATATTTTTCCTCCAAATCAAATTATTTAGAAAACTGCTGGATATCCCCCTTAAAAGGACTCCAGGATCACATTTTATTTCTCTATGAGCATGGTTCTTAATATCCAAAAAATCTCAAGTTTTCTATTTGTCACCAACAGAAGATTCATTAAAATCTGGTGAAACAACAACTGCTTCTACTTCTGTCAGCTCTCAGTCAAGCAGTCTTTTTATGATCCTTAATAGTTCTTGGGCTTTTTTTAAACTTCAGTGCAAATGTTTGTCTGGTTCAGTACAAATCTTTGCTTTCTTTACTAACACTACTACTTCACCAGCTTTCCGTTGCTACTCAATTATTTTCAGTGTTTCCATCCAAAAGGTATCACCAGTCAGCTACTCTCCCAGCACCAACTAGGACCACCTCCATTTCAAAGTCCAGCTTAGCACCCACTGCTGCAGTACAAGTAAACCAACCAGTGATGACTATATTGCCATATAACAGAACAAACTCTTGATTTTTTAATATAAGCTCAGAGACGGGATGTCATCAACATATCAGTAGACACAATAGCATGACCTTATTTTTCTTACTCACATGCTCCTTCTGTCTCTTGGACTTAGTCTACAATGATATTGCTGTGTCATCTGAAACAGGCCTACTGACGTGTCTGTATGTGGAACACATCTGCTCTATGAAGCCATGAGCCTGACTTCAGTTCCCTAGACACCACTTAAACACAAATACTGTGAACCAAGCCCTGCAGTGACACTTATTGGCCTGTTCCTGACAGACTCAAACATCCTCTCCATCCACCGAAGTTAATGGCCAAAGTCAGCAGGCCTCAGGATCAGCTGGCTCCATTTCAAACAAATGCCTGGAAGAACCCACTTTTGCATACATTTTCCTGACTTGCACATAGATAGCTATATAGAAGAGAGTGTTAGTGCTTGCACCACCCAACACTGAGCTCCTCAGAGGACACCTGATTTGCATGCAGACAACCACGTGAATCAGTGCTCTGAGTAGCCAGGGAGGACCAAGAAGCTCTGTCAGAAGAAGGACCAGCTTTTTTTAATGCTTCTGCCCTGCACATGGTTTCTGTGAGACAGTCCAGCTTCAGAAGACTGAAAGCTCAGGACACCAGGACCAGCGAGCCTTGGGGGATGCTCAGAGATGGGACTCAAAGTCAAATCCTGGTCTGCTGATCTCCAGTTGAGAAGAGAGGCTCACTCACACACCTATTACCTCACTTGTCCTTGTTAGGTTAACAAAAGAAAGACATCACATTTGTCACTGAGTTAAACAGATACATTTCTAAATATAGATGGGAAAGTGGGAAAAAAGCAACTGAGTAAGGAGGTGCTATTTGTATGTAGCCATTTTCAAGAGCAGAAAAGAAAGATTAGAGAAGATGAAAAGCAAAGCATACAGCAATTACTGTTACATATTACATCTTTCTACAAAATGTTTCTGCAAGGAAGTTTCACCATGGTATTTCTTACCATGATTGTCAGGCAAACACTGAGCATATGGGTAAGGCTTGGATTTTACACCAACAAACTCCCCAAGAATTTTCATGGCAAGCATAGTGTTGGGTCCTTGCAATGTATATTATACTGACTAGCATAAGCTGGATGCAGAACATAATGAAAACCACTGAAACATTTTTGGCACAAACTTGCTTCTTTCTCTGACATTATTCACAAAAGTTTATCTTAAAGAGTTGGGACCCAGTTCTCAAAAGCCAGCACCCATCTGTGGTAACAACTTCCCATCAGACACTTACCTTTACAGTAACAACCGATCTACATGTAAACAAACCAGTTCTACACATGCAATTCTAACAGCTCTCAGGCAGATTGCTCCATCAACACGTGCAAGCAATACCACAGGTGGCTAGTACAAAAAAATGCACACACATCACTGCAAGTCAGATTCCCTATTAAAAAAAACAGCTACGCACCTCTCAGCTGTACACCTCTGATCCATCTCAATGTGGAGCTTAACTGTAAAATTCTGCCTGAATTGGATAGCACTTCTCTAAGAAAAAGGAGAATTTCTGTATTATCACATCCCTGCACTACCAATCAAACATAATGAATTTTTGATTCTCTGTAGTATAAACCGCATTAATGCTAGCCATCTAAAGCTAACGTTCCCAGACTCCAAAATACAGCTGTAAATATTCTTGCCCAGCGTGCTGATCTTGGTAGCAATTTCTGGCACTGATTCCTCCCTACTTTCCCTAAGTCGATACTGGTCAAATCTGGGTGAAACAATAGCTTTATGAAGGATTCTGTCAGTTCCTATGAATGATTGCAGCTAGCTGCTTAAGCGACGTAAGACTGACATTATTTTTACAATTCTCTTAAGCTGAAATTAGTTTGAATTCTCTCATGTTAAAAATACTATCCTCTCATAGTATTTTTAATTGTATCAATATCATTCAGCCATTTTGAAAACTGTTATGGCACACAAACTAATACATACATGAATATACTCTTTAATATAGGAGATTAAAGGTTATGCTGCAGATCTTTTTTTATAAATGTAACACCAAAGTGTTTATTAGGGGAGCCCAAGAGGGCTATAGGTTCCCTCACTGTACTGCAAGTGTTTTGTATGGGATGCATGCTCCCTGCAAGGTAACAGTTAGTTACACATGTCCTGCACTTTAATCCATACTGTGACTGATGGCGACCCTTCCTCACAACACACTGTAATGTTCACTGGTGAAAATGCCCTACGACTGCTCTGAATTTGGCCCCCTGAAGTCATATTACCATAGGGGTTTTTGATTTTGACTGTGGGAGTCTAGGCTAGATAGAATGTGAACTCAGGAAAGTGAGTATATTAAAAGGCTCCTCGATTCTCAGATCTGATTTTTGTTCATATTTAAAGCCCACAGTAGGGGAAAGAGGAGAGATTATTTTTTTTTTCCTTGCAGCACTTCAGAGTCAATACATTTACCAAGATACGATCTGAATTCCATTCTGATTTGCAGAATGGTTAGCTAATTGGCAAGCACATACAATTTAAGAACCAGATTTCGTAGATTAAACTCATTACTTCAGGCTTTTTATGTTAGGCTCCGAGTCCCCGCATAACCTCTTCCCCTGCTGATTATCTGCCCTGCTCCCTTTTCACGTTGCATTCCCCAGCTTCAGTGCCGTATCCATCTCCTTCTCCAGGAAAGGTTGCCTCACCTGCCCCCGGTGCCTCCTCCCGTGCAGGCTCCCTTTCTCACAGCCCCGGCTCCTCATACCACCGCCACCGAAGGCTCGACCCGGGGGTGACAGCGGTCCTCTCTGAGCCACCAGCACCTCTGCACGAATTACTTGTCTCACTGAACTGTTACATTTCCCAGAACGAAGCTAGTGCCTAGGCGGCGGCGGAGCTGATTGTTGATCTGTGTTACCCTCCAGCTGACTGCCTTTTTAGCATGCACGATCTTCAGGCCACAGACTACGCCTTTCTTTTGTGTCTGGAAAGCCCGTAGCAGTTGCTGGGCTCTAGGAACAAACCAACCTTTGTACTGGGAGCTACAAAAACTCTTCTCACCTAAGAGGACCGCAGTCCTCGTCCATCTTGACAGAAGAAAAAGATTAAAAAAGGTCTGGGGATGTTTACGGATGGATAACCTTCTCTGAAGCAAGGCTGGTTTCCCGTGTTAACTGCATGCTTATTATTTACACTGAAAATAAAGCTCACCAAAAGCTTGAAGTTGCCTTTACTTTGAAAGGATATACGTCATCCTCAAATATGCAAAGCAGCTTTAACGTTGGTAACCCCAGAGTTATTGACCTTGTACTTCAGCTGTTCTCAGTATGCACTTTGCCTTTTTCTGTAATAAGATCATCTTACCACCAGATGATTATTGATCACTTAAGACAGAAACAAAAAGCCTTGACCAGACTCATCTATTCATTGCGCTCGGTGCAAACCAACATACAAAATGACAGCTCCCCCCACCCCCCAAACTGAATCACAGTCAAAAACACCATCTAGGGATGGAACCCAGAGGGTGAGGGAAGACAGCCAGCAGCAGTAAGTTTTAGCAGAGACCTGCTTGGCGAATGAACCACTACCCCCTGGCAACAGCAACGGCACTACCAACAGAGTAGGACAGCAACTGGAAGAAGTCCTCACCACCTAACCCAAACCTGCTGGGGCCTCCCCCATGCAGCCCACCCGGGCCAGGGAGGTGGTACACAGGCAGCATGAGGAGGCTGTGGAGCAGGGCTGGGGCTGGGGGGCACCTCAGGACCCAAGGGGCCATCAGCACTGCTGCCAACTCAACGCCAAGGCAGTGGCAAGAGGATGTGTCCCTCATCCTCAACATCTCTGGACGGGCCCAGGCAGGTGGGCAAGGAGCGGGTCATGGAGGGAGAAGCTTCTAGACCAACCTGCTCACAGGTTTCCACGATGGTGCTACGCCTGGCCCCGGTGGGGGCCCCAGACGGCGGCACTCGGCTGGGGGATGCTCGGGGTGCTCTGTCCCTCTACCCCCCGAGCCAGGCCGAGGGCAGTGCCCTGGCCGGCTGGGGGCCGCGGGGCGCGCCGGGCGGGGGCACGGCCGGGGTAGGGGAGCGCCGGGATGCGCCGGGAACCGGCGGCCGGGCGGCTGCGTCCTCACTCGCCGCAGATTTTAAGGTAAAGTGTGTGCGATTTCTCACCCTCACAAAAGGGAGGAGGAAAGAAAGATGATCAAGGAAACAAACCAGGCAGCCGGGGGGGGGGGGGGGGGGGGGAGAAAAGGAGGGAGAAACAAAGGGAAGAATAAAATCCTCTCTGGGAACACGCAAACAAAGACGGTAAGAGGAGCTCAGCAGTCTCCCCGGGGGGTAACCCGCCCCGGGCTTCCCGGCCCCGCGGCACCCCGCCCCGACGTACCGCCCCCCCGGCAGCCGGCGGGGCTGCGGCCGCGGCCCCGGCCCCGGGCTGCCGCCCCCGCCGGGCTCAGCGGAGCCCCGCGGCAGGACCCACGCCTCGCCGCTGCCGCCCGGGGAAGTTCTGCGGCGCGGAAATACCCTCGCGGGGTCGGGGCACCTTACCTGCCGGCTGGCACTCCTCGGGGCGCGGGGGGCAGAAGCGGGAAAAAACGGGGGGTGGGGGGGGTAATAATAAAGCCACCCCAGTTTCCGAAATTGCACCGCTCGATCAGGTTACTATGGAAATCATCGCGAGGAGGCAAAGAAAAAAGCCAGCAGCCACCCTCATCCTCTCCGCCTCCGCGAGGGACCGCGGCGCCGGCAGCGCTGCCTCCCCCGGGCGCAGGGCTGCGCTCCCTCGCCGCCGGCCGCCGGCTGCTCTCCGCCGCCGCCGCGCACCGGCAGCCGGCCCCGGCCCCAGCCCCAGCCCCAGCCCCAGCCCCAGCCCCGCGCCGCCAGCGGTGCTGCCCCCCGCCGCACAGCTGGAATTTAAAGGGGCCGTGCTCGCCGGGCGCCGCTGCCCCCGCCGCCGAGGGCCGGCTGGGTGTGCCTTTTTAACCAAAAGTTTCCCGCGGGGGCCAGGCGCGGATGCGCTGAAATACGGGCATCCGCAGGGGCACGGGGGGAAGGAAGCGAAGCGTTCGTGGTGCGTAGCCCTAGGCGTTATGAATTATTCTGTGCGGAACAGCAGGCTCCAAAGGCCTCAACAGGGCTCCGTTGCAACGAGTGCTGTACGCAGACACGGGTAAGAGGCAGCCCCGGCCTCTGAGAGCGTGTAATGTCAGCAGTGAGGACAGACAAAAGGGAAGGAGGGGTGTAAAATGCTTGACGGGGAGGAAAACTTCCTAACCGTCACCCATGCCCCCCCCCCAGCCTGGCACCTATGTTTTTGAACTGCAGTTAAAGGACAACCTACAGTTCTGGAACAGATCATCCTCCCTGTGCCCCCTATCCATAATCCAAAGTGCTTGTCAAGTCCACCGGCCCTGACAAGCGAGCTTGGCCCGCAGGACTCCCGGCAGCCTGGGAGCTGGACCCCACGATGCCCGGTGGCGGGCAGAGCTGTGCGGGCAGCTGCCACCCACAGGCACAGGTGGACTTGGCGTGGGTGGGTGGACAGAGTGTGGCAGCTGTTGCCACCACCTGGTTCTGCCCTGCTCAGTCTCTACCCTCACCCCACAGGTGCTGCTCTGCTCTGTCCCACTCCTGTGTGAGCCACCTCCCACCGCAAGCCCCCTCTCGGCTCCAGCAGCCTCAGGTCCGGCAGCTGATTCAAGATCTATCACCAAAGGCATGGGTTTCGCCCACACAGAATGTATTTCACAAGTTTCTGCCGATGGGGGATGGGGCTTCCAAGTTATTCCAGCTCTGAAAAATGTCTGCCCGCAGAGCACAGGGGAACCCCATCTTTGCTCTGTTGTTGCAGACTAACAACCTGTGTGCTCCAGCTCCCAGAAAGGGGAGATGTGGAGAAAAAAGTCTTCAGATGATTGCCCTAAACACCGATGAAGAAAAGGAGCCCTGTGCTATTGCAGTAGAAAGGAAGGCAAGAGTAGGAGGGAGAAAAGAAAAAGACCAGTGAGTAACATCCAAGTCCAAAGGCTTCTGGATACCTCCGCTGGAGTAAAAATGTGAATTTCTTCTCTTTGTTCTTCCTATCAAACCTAGAGGAGGAAGAACACTTTGCAAGTGGTAGGTTTAGGGACGATGGTTTGCAGTTAGTGGCCCCTATGACACCTGTGAGTCTTTGAAAAACCTTCCTCTTCCAGATTATCAGCCAGTTAGGCCTCACAGTTATTGATTTGGCACAAATATTCAGCAGTGCTGAGCAGCGTAGCCACAGCTGAAACTGTACTTTCTAACATCCTGAATTATTTGTGGGGTTTGAGGTGAGGGAATTAGCCAGTGGAAGCGTGTTTGGATACAGGAGGAAAAAAAACAAACAAAAGAAACAAAAAACCTCTCCTACTGAGCTGTGTGGTATATCCCCGTTCCAAATAATCCCTGGCATTTCAGCCAGGCATTTGTATTTAAGAAAGTGAGAGGCGTAAAAAATACAGCAGCTAGTAGCCTAGTGAGACCTTAGCATTAAGAAATAAGAAAGGCTATTTAAAAGGGCTGACCAAAAGGCAGGAATTGACAACCGTTTTGTCCAGGAGTCCAGTTTTCCAAGTACCGTCATAATATGCAATATTCCTACTAGAATAAAACAGGATGGATTTTGACCATAGTTTACAAAGCATGATAAAATGTAAAAGGGCCATCTGAGGCTGCCTTTTCTTAAAGGTGTGGATCAAGAGGAAGGCTGAATGTCTTAAAATTCGAATAACCAAGTGATAGATCCATGAAAGAAGATCTCAGCATCTTTCAGAAAAGACAATCCTCAGCGTGGGTAAATGGGAGGTGGAAGGCGCAGAGCAGTGAGTTATTCAGGCAGTCTCTATGCTGCAGGGCTTCTCCCTGAAAGGTTAATTGGGTTACAGGTGTAATTTTTATCCAGCAGAGATGTGCCGGCAGAGGCCTCTTAACGTAGATGCAGTTCTTATTGACAGAACTATGGTTTTGTTAGCATAACATTTTTCACTGTGGTGTGGAGTAATTCTGTTAGGCCAGGACAGGGATCAGACCTGGTGGTCCAGCCGCATCTGCTCAGCCACCCTGTCAGTGCAGCGTGCGGAGCCCCCATACCAAAACAGGTGGCAGTGTGCACAAGGTTCCCACCTCTTCTTTGCCAACAACTAATCTGGGTTTGCTGTTTTTCAAAAAAAGTTTTGCAAATGGAGAGCATATTTTGCTGTTTCTTAGGCTCAACCACTCCATCTTATACCTCAAGCAATTTTAGGAGCCTGTGTCTGACAGTGCAACCATAACGAGCCCTCTAGGAAATTATATTCTAGAGCAGAGAAAGTAGCTTGAAAGTTTACTTATTAGCAAGGATTTTCTGCAATGACTGTTACAGTTTTGCAGAGAAAATATCTACATAATTGTCTCTTTTTCCTTTTATTGCAAAAAACGCGACTAACAGTTAAACATGGTGAAGAATAAAAAGGTGATTCACAGGCAGCTTTAGAATAAACTGCATAGTTACATCTCTAATATATAAAATTCATGGTTCCTTATTTAACAAAGTATATGAGAAGTTTTATTCTAGGTGTTCTGCAGGTGTCTTTGAATGAATTTGCAACATTTGTAAAAACAAACAAATTTGCAACATTTGTAAAAACAAACAAACCAACCAACCACATTAGTTACATTGTAGTTCTTTTCTACATGAGATATAAACAGTTGTGTTGATGTCATTTACATGAGGAAAAAATAAAAATTTATTCCAGTGATATTTAGAATAACTGTACAGTAATTTAAAATTGCAGTATTTTGGCTTGTGTATTTCAATGCAATCAATAATCTTAGCTAACATACATTCAGGTAAGTGGAGTGACCAAACAATTACAAGCTGACAAAGGCAAACTAATACATTATCCCTGTGGACTGTGGACTTTTAAGTCCTTTCGAAATTACATCACCATATGACATGTGACCTCACCACAAAGACTAAAGGAGTCTTCTACCAACCGTAAAGATTTATACAACATTGCTAGTCAAATGCATTAGCACCCTTTGTGTGCTAAATCCCCATCTCAGACAAAAACCTGTTTATATGACTCTGGAGTCAAGTGATAATGAAAGTGTGATTCTTCATCCCCAAAGTATGTATTAAAAGCAAAAGTTTATTGTTACAGCAATATTAAAAAGTTTGAAAACTCCAAACGTTAATGTTTCTCGCAAAACGTTAACTCAGCCATGCCACATATTCTCTGGTACAAAATAAAATGCAAAACCCTTTTGTACTCAGTGTGGAAAGCACTGTCATCTGATGCCACACGTATCATATACTTGCATGTCTGCATGGAAAATTACAACTGAATCTTTAATATCTGAAAGTATTTAAATGAGAATAATCCAGCAACGCTCAGGAATTTCACATCTTGTGGGTGAACCTTGAGGGAAGCTCTGTGGCTTCCCTCTGCAAAGACACTTGGCACCTGGATGGGACAAGTAATTGACATTTGCACAGCTCCTCTCAGATCTACAAATACCAGCCCATTGACACCTTTGCACTTTAATTTTATGTTCCCCCAGGTGCCTGCTGTGGCTGTTCATGAGACCCTTTCCTGCCTGCCCACCGTCCCTCAGGCACCACGACTGCTTCCCTCTCCTCCCACTGTCAGCTGAATGGTTCCCTCACATTTTCAAGTTTGTCACCCTGCTGAGCCCAGTGCAAGGCCATACTCCCTGCCTCAGCAGGAGAAGGACAGCATCAGTGGAAACTGCAGGATAGGTGGGATGGGAGGTGCTGGTGGTGCAGAGGGACACTGGGCTCCAAAGCCACCAGTCTGAGCCGCAGGCTGCATCCCCATGGGGCAGGTGTACAGCAGGAGGAGAAAGCCTGGATGAGGCTCCACATGCATTGCAAAACCATGGGCACAACATGCTCAGGAGAAGTAGCACCCTGAACACACCTCAAGGAACAGTCCAGACTGGGAAGGGGGAGGGGGAGGGGGAGGGGGAGGGGGAGGGGGAGGGGAAGGGGAAGGGGAAGGGGAAGGGGAAGGGAAGGGAAGGGAAGGGAAGGGAAGGGAAGGGAAGGGAAGGGAAGGGAAGGGAAGGGAAGGGAAGGGAAGGGAAGGGAAGGGAAGGGAAGGGAAGGGAAGGGAAGGGAAGGGAAGGGAAGGGAAGGGAAGGGAAGGGAAGGGAAGGGAAGGGAAGGGAAGGGAAGGGAAGGGAAGGGAGTATCGTTCTCAAGAATATGAAATTCCAGTCTCCATCAGGAAAATGAAAACGAGAGGTTGCTCTGATTTCTTGATAAGCCATTTCAGATCATCTGTTTGTGGCTTGGCTTGTGTTACCCCTCTTTTGTGTAAGTGCAGCCACCTGGTAAGCACAGTCCTCCTTCCAGGTTTTGACAGCTTCCTTCTCGCTGCACTGCTGACTCTTTTAGGAGGTTTTCTCCATTTTTTCCCATAGCTAACTGAATGACTCTTGTTAGAAAGTTTTCTGAAACACTACTGATATCCAGATATCACTGGTTAGTGGCTGTATTTCCCAAATGCAAGTACGGCCCATTCTTCAGCGTGATACTGAAATCACCACCCACTAGTATGGCCACAGTATCTGCAAGGGCACTATGAACCTGAGGGTGAAGCACTCCCGCTTTCAGGTGGCAGGGTTGTCTCACGGGAGGCAATGTGCCCTGATAAATGACTTTCACTCTTTTGTTGTGATACCAAGCATGGGCAAACTCACAAGAATGAGTGTTGTGGAAGGGTAGTAGGAGAGAAAAATTCTTTCTCATTGAAAATAAAAAACAGTTGCATTAGTTTCCAGATTTCTATCAGCATATTGATACAGCTTCTGTATTCTGGGGATTTCTGGGGATTCTAGGCCATGTTGGAATGTCTTATCACCCTCTCTTCTCCAAGATGTCTGCAAGACCTATAGCTCTCTCCTGAAAGCTCAAGGAATGATCCCCAAAAGGCTATAATCCTCACTGGAGGCAAATCATGTATATCAATCCCCTGTTTGTGTGTACACACACACACATCTATGTTAAACGAAGAATAAAGTCAAGCACTCCAGAATTAGGAAATGGCACAATTTAAATTGCCTGTCAGTCTTAATTTGGCCACTTATGCCTAGGCATACTCTTCAATGAGCTCATAAGATTTGGTGTACTTATTGGATGATGCTCCCTTAATGAGCATCTCCTCAATTGTGGATTTTATCCTAATTACTCATGATACGGTCTTAAACTGTGTATATCATGCTCTGTAGGCAAAATTTGTCATTTCTCTACCCTTTATTAGTGTAGGCAGTAAAACTCCACCAATAAGTAGCAGGGAGGGAGTTACTGAGAACACAGGAGAGGAAGGTTCCCTCCGTAATTTCCAACACTGACACAAAACTGGAGCAAAGCCACAGCAGAAGACTAACCTTGCGTAGGAGCCCTGCATAGCTGGGATCATCGTGCCCTCTTCCCTGCTGGGAAAGACATGACTCAGCTGCCAGCTGGTAGAGGTGTGAGATGCTCAGGAGCATGCAGTGATGACTGAGCCCTCAGAAAAAAGAGCTGCTAAAATGCAAGGCATCCCTGCAGCATCTGTGCAAATGTGATTTTTCAAGATCTAATAGCTTGAGCAAATTTGGAAGTGGTTTTTCTCAGTGAACATGGAGTCTTCAGTGCCCTGACTCTTAGCTTTTAACAGAGGAGGCACTCTACTGAGCAGCTGGGACTTATAAAATGACCTAGGCTAGATAGATTGGTTTCCATAGAATGGTGAGGTATGTATCTCTGATTAACTCACCACTAATTTTCAAATACCTGCTCTAAAACTGGAATTGTTCAAAAGAAAGAGCATAACAAGCATACTGGCAAAGCTGCATCTTTTTTTTCTGAGTCTCATTTTCACATATAGCTGCACTTTTCAACAATTTTGGTTTTATCATACCATGGCTACAAGACAACTTAAATGGTCAGAAATGGGTGATATTAGAAGTGTTTAAAAACTGTCTATTCACAGGAAAAAGTAGGTTAAACATCCACTTCCTCTTATATCAGCGTTTGCAACCTGACTCTGAAGAAGGGAAAAGCTCTCCAGTCCCCTGAGCCAAACTCACAGCTTCTTCAACACATGCTCAACCTTTTTTATAGTTAAAGCATTTCTAGAAAATGCAATTTCTTAATTTCTGCTGTTTCCATTAGCCTCAGATCCTGTATGTTTTATACCAGCTGCATGCAACTGAAGGGATACCCAGCTGGGGATACAAATTGGCTGCTGAATGGCCCTCTCTGACTCCATGCTGTTACTTTCAACCTCAGATGGCACAGAAAATGCTTTCTAGTTGACTTGCTTCCAATGCCAAAAAAAACCAACAAAAACCCACCAATTAAACCACCCAGCCCCCAAACTTCTAAACATACAGAAGGAAAACCAAATTATTTACGTTTAAATAACACTGCAACAGTTATATCACAAACATAGCAATAAGAAAGCATTGTAAAAGATGTGCTTCCTTTTACACAGAGCAAAAGTACTCTGAAGAGTGATTTTGTAATGTTTACAGAAGAGTTTATGTACATTAGAAATGAGCTTCTATAGCTTTCTTACTGAAAACATAGTTTTCATGGACAAACAGATTTTTTTCCTACAACTGGATCTGCCTGGCAGACATAAAAATGTTTCTGTCAAATTCACCATTCTGCTGTGGATACCAGAAGACATCTTGGGGTGACATGGACATGGTTTTACTTCCTTTATTAATCCTTCAGTTCTTCGGTTCTCACATGACTTGGAACTCTTCTGATCTTCTACATTTTTAACTCTGATATTCTGGCAAAAGTTTCTAAACACTACTTTTAGGATGACTAAGGTCATCTTTTTAGATATTTTTAAATCTCTTGAAATGTGATGACAAATAAAGGAGTATGAAGGAGTATCCTATAATTCCCACAACCATTCATCTTGGGGTGTGTTTGGCACTCACACAAGCTATAACTAGTACTTTACCTTATTCCAAAAGCCCAATTCTGTATGGAAGCGAAGCTATCTGCAATCAATGGTGATAATACACAGCAAATAAACATGAATCGTCTTCATGAAACATGAATAAAGAAGATATGGGCTTTGGTCCGCACCTTGGGCATCTGGCATGAGCTTTCTGCCATCCAGTGAGATGGGAATTGGAGTAGCGGCAGCAGCAAGAGACGCTAGGCATTACTCATGCAGCAGTGAACGAGATTCTGGGTACTGCTGAACAAAATGCTTTCCAAGAGTGACTGCTAGCAGGCTATACCTGGAGGAAATTCGCTTTGGTACAGGTGGCCATATCTTCAATCATTAAGGTAGCTTCTGCATTAAATTTGGAAAGTGGACAATTTGTTAGCAGTGTGACCCTGCATTATTTTAAGCCAACTTTCTGTGCTTATTGGGGATCAAAGCCTTCTTCACACTTCATCCACCACTTTCAACAGTGTTTATTTGTAGTTGCAATGAAAAAGGACAGCAATTCCTGCTCCAGTTTGGGGCAGGGTTTATTTCTTTATGTAACTGAAGACAAATGGCAGATATCACCTTCCTCATTTCTCCTGCAGTTATGTCTAGATTCTCTAGAATAAATAGCTAATTCATTTCTCTTCTAAATGGTCAAGCTCTCCTGCATATAAAGGACTGTGGCCTTTAGTGCTTAGTATGAGCAAACACTGAGAGGGATGTACAAAGAGTATTTTCTGTAAGATACATATAAAAGTCTGTTTGATCCACGCAATCCTTCTGCAGCCTCAGCTGTTTTTGTGGGTCCAGATTTAGGCATGGATTTCAAAAATAATATGCATCACTTAGATTACTTAGAGATACGGCAATGACCAAAGGTTTAGAAATCACAGCCTGGGAGGAAGGGGTGTTCCTCTGTAAGGGATACAGGAGCATACAGACCAGAAACCTGGTCTTTTCCTTATACCAGAATTACTTCTAGCTAAATTTCTGGGGCTCTGTATACCAAATTAACAAAGACTTGTCAAAATAAAGCAAATAATTCATGGCAGAATTCCTTACCTCAATAAAACAAATTAAATGTAAAGTGCAAACTAAGGATCAGAAAGAAGAGAAAGAAAATGAGATGTAAAAATATCCTAACAGAGGCTCTTGACTTTGTCACATCAACTGCTGAGTTAAAAGGTTAGGAGAGGTTGATCTGACCATTAATGTTACCCCATTGTTTCATTTGTGAGAAAGAGGGAAGGAGAGAAGATTTCCATCCCAAACTGTTACCAGGTGAAGTTATTCTGTTTGAATGGAACAACTAAACCTTAATACAACCCCCAAAGAGGATCATGCAAGAATGTGTCTCTCAGGGTGTAATTGGAGTAGATCCATTTGTTTGTGTAATTGCCACCAGGGTGAAAGTTTGTGCTGCTGTATTTGTGCCACTGCAATTATTTTCCTAGGAATTAAACATCTGAATGTTAATATCCCATATATTCAGTGCAACACAGCATACTACAATATCTTGACCTTTTCAATGTTCCATAAATTGATTGTCTGGTCGTTCCAGTCCTACCTTGTTTACAGCCCTGGAAACCTTAGAAGAAGAGGTAACATGGGCATCTCTGAGTCATATCTATGCTTATCAGCACTTTCTGAATCACACTGCTGGTCTCTTGAAGGCTTGACAGAAGCTACATACTGTGTGCCTGAGGTGCAGTAGCATATAAAATCATGCCAGAAAAGGCAGGGATAAGAGCTACAGGCTGTCTCATAACGTCCACCACAGGTGGTCCTGTTGAAGGTCACATTGGTTGACCAGTATTGTCATCAAATTGTGATCTCTCCAGTGAGTAATTCTGACAGCCAGATAAACCTCCAGCTAAATAAATAACATGCATAACCTTCAACCAACTAAATGTAACTGTTAAATTAATGTGCTTTTACTAAGTAAATTAAAAAGCTGGGGGGAAAGGCTTCTGGTCTTTTAAGGATGAATAAAGCAGAAAATGTAATACCAGATCTAAACATGAAAGGAAGAGAATCCTCTTAAAGCTGAGAATGCGGTGGTAATGCAAAGCAGGAAAACCGTTACACATTTCCACCCATCACCTCAAACTGATGGACCAGTAAAAGGAAGATACAAATTGTAATAAACTGCAAATGTTGGAGGAAGATGTTAGTATCAATGCAAAGAAAGAGCAACTGCCAGTTTCTCACTGTTTGTCCTACATCAAAGAAAGGAAAATCCCCATTTGGTAGTGTTCATTACAATCATTACTCTCTCAAAAAAACCCCGTAGAACTTAACAGAAGTGCTCTGAGATGGCTCAAGTTCTTCCTCTGAGACTAAATGTAGAAAGTTGTTCTGGGGAAGCTCTTCCACCTCCATATGTGCCTTCAGGTCCCACATGTGCCTTAAGGTAAACTCATCTGCCCAGCGAGTGTGGAGCTGAAAAGGCCAGAACTGCTTTAGTATCTTCCTACAGGCATAGCTCTAAGCAACTCATCTGCCCCTTCCAAGCACTGGCAACAGCAGCAGAAAGACCTGTTTTGTCTCAAAGCACTAAACAGAACAAGATGAGTGTGCAGCTGCATGCACTGCTGAAAGGTGGTGGAGCAGGCGGGCATGACCTGCAGCTCAGCTCTGTTATACTGACCACTACCCTAAAACTGCTTCTGCCATATTATTATCCCTTGCCTATATCAGCTGCTCCCAAACCTCTCTACTTTCAGATGCATAGCACCATTTGAAGTCTCACATCCACTCTGGGGTGCAGGGGGTGCTACAAGTCTATGAGACAAACCATGTGAGAGAGCCTAAAGCACACAGTGGTCTTCAGTTCCAGTCTCCTCTGTATCCCTTGGAGAATGATGCTGCCTTTCCAGCCTCCTGCTGAAAACAATATCAAGATGAAAAATAATCATGTTAGGGTGAATCCAGACAAAACACAGCAGTCACTTCTGGGAAGAGGAAAGCACATTTAAGAATTCCCCCCTTATTTCAACAGCATAAATCTTAAGGTTGTTAAAATAAGTCTCAGTCTCAAGTTTTCTGACAACTTGTTGATTTTGGATGCTATCATAGTAAAATTTATACATTTCTGTCTTCAATTAATGAGAACATTTTGGACAAGTAGAACTAAGCCTGATCACTGCCATGCTGATGTTAGTTCCTACAGGTCTGCTGCTGAAACTGGAGCTTCTTGAATGCTGACCAGTTCAATATGCACCAGTCTTTTACCCATCAATAAAGATCATCATATGCTGGTCACTGACAATGTGATCTGTACTTTGTTCTAATTTTTTATTCAATATAGAGCCTAAACCTGTTCCGATAATCAAAGGTTTCCCTGCTACTAGATTATATTATTTAAGGCATTACCTATGGATATGTTACCAGTTACAATTTGTGCCTTAACAGAGACTGGACATCATCCCATTATCTTCCCAGCATAATGGAAGAAGCATCAAGGTCAGGAGGCAAACAAGTATTTTATTATCTACATCATCCATGGAAGAAAAAAACCTGGGACATCTGTGGTGTTATAATTTGACTGACAACCAAGAAGCCTGCAGTAGAATCAAGCTGTGACTGATTGTGGGAAAGGCACGAGAGCAGGGGCAGGCACCTTCCGGAACAGCAGACGTAAGCACAGTAGGCAAAGAAGGGTGGAAACCTATACCAAGGAAGAAACCTTCTATAATGGTAGAGGTAAATTGCTCATATAGGTATATATCTCCAAATTATTCTTTTTTTTAATCACCAGTTAAAAATTAATATCTGCAGGCCAAGCTATAAGATGGTTTGGAGATGGATGAAATAGCAGTTAAGTGTATTATTGTGATGTGTTACTTGTTTACATAATTTATGTTATGTCCATTAACTTCCAGCTAACATGGGGGATCTGGAGTAGACATGTTGTAAGTAGGAAACACTGCCTTGCAGAGCTTGCTATCCAAAGGGGTTGTACAGGAGACGAGGAGAGGCACAAAGTGAAGAGTCTTACCCATGTTCACATGACAGATGGGTGCCAGGGCCAGAAAATGGACAATAAATTCACAGTACTTGCATTTTATACTTGGCAGGCAGGCTATGCAATTTATGGTTCTTGAAAAGGGACATAATGAAATATTCCTCTTGCTGTCCAAACACTCTAAAACATAAAAAAACAGGTTAGTACGGGTTTGGGAAAAAAATAAATATTCTTGTTTATCTGAAAAATTATTCAGAGGTCCTTTCATAAACACAAACATTGTTTTGGTTGTTGGTTTGAGGCATGAGCCATTGTATATATCTACCTACAGCCTATCCAAAGTCACATACAGCATAAACACCTCACCAGATGATTTTAAGGTAGGCCAAAAAGACACAGAAAGCCAAAGAAGAATGATACTTTTTGCTTTGGGACCCACTATGTCTTATTTTACTTGCCTTGTCAAGGCTTTTCATTGATTTCTGAGAGAGATTTGGCCAGAAATAGTTTGAGAGGATGATGCTTATGAATTTGTGCATATTTTATTGCCCAGGACATACTGCCAATACATGACACATTTCAAGATCTTTCAAATAGTCTGTGCTGAACATACAGAAGGGGTTTACTCGTAAAACTTAGTTAAAGGGAAGTGTACAGTTTTCTTTCAGGAAAATAAGAATGAGTCATCCATGCACGCATTTGATTTCCAGATCCAAGAGTTTGCAGTCTAGACTTATGGTTTTCATTTTTCTGAACACTTAATCAGTCTCTCTGTAGGCTGTTGCATCCTGATGTCAGTAGGAGGTTCATGAGGATATGAAAAACAGAGCAGGAGGTACCAGATTTTTCTTCCAGGTGAGAAAATGCAAGATTTCCAAAGTGGCTACCTTGGGGCAAAAAAAAAAAAAAAAAAAAAAGAAAGAAATAAAGTAAGAAAGCTAAGACCTTTAAGTTGAGGGACTCTTCAGTTCTCTCCATGCTTGATCCACAGAGAAATTACTGCTTATCTGTATTAAAGTCTGTATAAATTCATTTATGCCTCCTCAAGGTAAGCAGGCTTGTAAAGCCCTAGTGTACTCTCAAGTAACAATTGCAATTTGGCTCTGAGCTCTGCAAGACCACCAAAGGGCTGGGGGATGATTTGCCTAAGAGAGAGGCTGTGCATGTTGACAGGTGGAATAAGTATCTTAGGAAATGAGCAGGTGGTGATGATATATGACATAGTGTTACATGGAGGAGCCTTGGAGGAGCAATTTCTCTTCCTTGCCTCCATGTGCACAAAGCCAAGTCCATGTTTTCCCTGACTCCACCAGGAAGTATATACATACACACACAAAGAGCAAACAGCGATTGTTTCTCCAGCTGAGTATGTTCTGGGTTGTCTTTATATTTCCCAGTCACTTCCATGAATCAATTATATCAGGAGCAAGCACAGATCAAGGTGTGCAGTGGGCTTGGCTTTCCCAGGTGGGAAGTGGGTAGAGGAGCTCCTTCTGCTTCTTTGGGTAGGTCTTAGGAGAATCAGAGGAACAGCTTCTCCCTGTTTCCCCCTGACCCAGCAGAGGAAATGAGGCATTTCCCAGAGACAAAAAGGAGTGTGGGTTGGAGAGCAGCTTCTGCAGCAGTCAGGCAGTGCAGCACTTTTCCAAAGATTTGCCTGTGCCTTTCACGGTTGGTGTGAGCCACTGCCGGAGACAGGGATGCACAGGAGCAGGCTGCACAAGCATCCTGCGCTGGTCCCCCATCCTGCCACCCTTGGTGACCCTGGTGATCTCCTGACAATGTCTGTGAGGGTTTGGAAATTAGGCTAATAAATGAGAATGCTGTGCAACCCTAAAACTGCAACCATGTGTTTTCAAGTCAATGGAGAAGTCCCTAACCTGCAGGAAAGGGGCTTGGGTTCCTGTATTCCTCCAGCAAGAACTGATGATAGCAGAAAAACCCCAGATCCTTCAGCCCAGGTCCTGACAGACACAGCTAATTAGAAGAAGAAGAAACTTTAACTTCCAAATAAAAACTATACGTGGGCACTGTGATAGTTACAGAATGGTGACACTGCCCAGATGTGCCCTAACCCTTGAGACAGTTGTGGTGTAGCAAATTTGAGTAAAATAGCAGTGTTTCCAAAAAACCAATCCACTTTCTGTCCATATCCAAACAAAAGCTGTCAATGCATCTGCCATCAAAGCAGTCAGTCGCTTGCATGGGGTTGCAGGTGCAAAACATTGCTTGATCTACCCAAGTCTCGAACGTTTCTTCTTGTGGTATTTAAGTCCTGAGGAGTTATATATTACCTGTCTTCATCAATTCAGTTGATATTTAGCTTAGAGCAGCGTATTGATTCATAACAAGGCACAAAGAGGGAACAACAGAAGAGGAAACAGCAAGTACTGGAAATGAAAATAATGTACTGGAGAAGGAAGGCAGCTCAGGAAGGAGGTGAGAGCAGCTGTCCTGCTGCCTCCCAGAGCTCGTGAATATATGCTCTGGCAAGACAACCAAACTCTGCAGTCTTGGGCACAATGCCAAGGTGGAAAAACTCTGTTCTTCCCTGCTTCAGGTGCTCAGGACTTCTCACCTCTTCCTAGCCAGACAGAGATAGGCTGGAATAATTACTTAAAAACCAAACCTCTCAGTCCCCAAATATTAGTTACCACCCAAAGTAAAAGGCGGTGTTTAACCCCCAGCTTGTTAGCTGGCACTGCCTTCAGTTTGCTGCGTTTAAGGGAGCAAGGTGGGCTCAGTGGGATTTCACTGGCAACTTGCAGCAATGACGTGAGGTTTGAGTGTCAGCACAGGCTGTCAATCTTCCCTTTGTATTCTGGAAAACATGGCCAGCAGGCAGCTATTTAATCGCTTGAGTCACCCCTTGTAAAGCACACTTCTTTGCCCTCCCTTTTTGTCTTTCAAGTTCTCCCAAGCCAGAAGCAGGGCACCAGCTCCCTGGAAGCTGGAGGCCAGCAGCAGCGTGCTCCCAGGGACCCTGACATTGCTATGGCAAACACGGGAAGCAAATCAGCCCTGCAGAGCAGGACTTCTCTACATTTCCCATGCTGATCAGAATATTCAAAAATAACTGGAATGCCTGCAATTTCAAAGCAATACAGGGCTTAAGCCATTTTTCTCATGCATGTATATTGACACTACTGACCGGTTCATTAGCTGTTTGCCTTGTACAATAACTTTTGTACCTCTGAATTTGGGTTCTGTTGTAAGTGCTTATTAGGTCACCATGGTTATATCACAAAGTAGATATCCAAGGGAGGCAAGAATTGTAGGGAAATGTTTATTAGAACAACAGAAACACTCAGGAAAAATGGACAGCTCTCAGACTCTTGTCTCTGCAGGTCTGGCAATATTTATTATGATTACTGTATTAAAGACAGAGAATGGTATGAGCTTAGGGAAAAATACCTAAAGTATTTTTGTCACCATCTTTAAAAGGCCATTTAGCGTCATTACCATACAATTCAAGCTCTTTAAAATGTTGGTTTACAAATTGTAATAGTTACTGGCAAGGAAAGTTAGTGCTCATGATCTTTCAGTAAGGCTGCATCCTGGCCACAGCTCATCAAATCAATTTTCAGGCTCCTCATAATGTTTTCCTGAAGTATCCAAACAAAAAAAATGCACTTTGTACAGAAATTACATGAAGTACAATCTGACATAAAAGTGACCTGAGCTAGAAATAAAGTAAAATAAAATAAAATAAAATACTAGAAGTATGGAAATGTTTCTGCGCCTGGCAGAACAAACTAGCACCACAATCCCAGCAGGTTTGTTGGCATTTTTGTCATCACTCCTGCTTTGTCCACTCTTTAGGGGAAAAAAAACCATCCTCTAGATTTTTATTTTGTATTTGGCTTTAAACACTTTCAGGAAAATCAGTTGCAGTTTTTTGGTTTTGAGGGAGGAGGTTGGGTGGGGTTTTTTTGTTGTTGTTGTTGTTTTTGTTTTTTTAAATTATTTGAGTTATTACCATTGTGTGGCTCATATCATCATGCTCTCATATTCACTTCCTTAATTTGGCTATATACATTTAAAAACACAGCCCAGGAATTCCATATTAAAAGCATTAAAAACAACCACTTGAATTAACAGCAATTTTCCCCATCTCTGGTACTGGATTTCTTTCTTTTGCCAGAACTATACCAAAGGGATTGGTGGATGAGTATTTTGGGTTTTTTGTACAAACTCTGTACACGAATTACATCTTCTGTGGAGCTTCACAGCTTTTGGTAAGAAGACTGATGTACCGAGAGAAATCTTGGTCATATAATCAGAGATACAATCCGGACTAAGGGCTTGGCCCATGCAATAATGACAGTTCTTAACTGAAATGCTACCATTCAGAGTAAATTGTTTATATTTAATTGGTAATTTCTTTCAACATGCAAAAAAAATCAAAATTCCAACAGACAGTGGTTGCTGTTGGTTAGATCCGTACCTTGGCAAAACTCCAAAGTTTTAGGTGAGTGGCAACATGAACAAAAAATTTAACTAGCCCTGCAAATATTTAAGCATGTTTCGTGCTCATGGGATTCTGTAAAGTGATCAAAGAGAAAAAGAAAATAATAGTGGGAGACACCTGCTTCTTTTAGCGTCATCTGCTTGTGAGCTTGTTCCTCTCACCATTTGGGCCAGGAGAGAAGGGAACCCCCCCAGCAGCCACTGCCCCTGTCCCCAGGCTGCAGGACTGCATGGCACCGCGCGCTCCCCTGCTTGGCGCGGGGTGGGGGGGTGGCTGGGGCTGAAAAAGGCCTAATTCTATCTTTTTTAGGAAGAAATGAAGGAGGCTGCAGTATTTTTAGGAGTGGGTGGCAGCTTGAAAATGTGTCTTGTGAAGTTGCTCTTTGACAAATGTATAGCATTACTGGAGGAAAAACAGGAGTTTGCCACGTTCAGACATTTTCTGTTCTCATATAGCTAAAGCTGCCTTGATCTAAGTCTGACAAGTGCTGTGTATATTATACTACTGCAACCACTTTAGTCTTTTTAGCTCAAAAAACAAATAGCCCAGGGACCAAAACCTGCTCTCAGACATCCTCCTTCTGGAACTCCCACCGCTTTCAAACTGCCAAGTACGAAAGGGAGGTATGGCAGAAGAGCACGCGGCAAGCGTTCCCAGGTTTTTATGGGTGTTTGTACGGTGCAAATCCTGGGGCGCTTGCAGCCTGCCTTGGAGGCTCTGGGTTTGTGTCCCAGCCTGGGTGCGGGTTCCCTTTCAGGGGAGAGGTAGTGATGCAGCTGGTGGCATGAGAAGATAAACCAGCCACGAAGCATTTCCCTAACCCGCACCGACACTGACTCGTTTTTACCATCCTCTTTTTTCATTTCAGAGGGATTAGTGCTTCACCTTATCTGTGGATATTAATGACGGGTAATGTCCATCTTTTTTAAAGATAGCCTATGACATCTATAAAGGAAGATTTAAAAATTCTCAGTCTGCTTAATTGTATCTTTCCCAGTAAAGTCTGATTGAAATATTTGTAACTGACTCATTTATTGCCCAAATGACTTCATCACTCCCTCTGCCTGGTACGTGTATTGTAATGCCTGGTTTTACTCCAAGAATGTAAGAAGGTTTGTGAGTGAAGGCTGCTGTGTATTATGACACTGAAGTTTGTTCTCTGTACATAACATTATCCTCTTTAAATATTTCCTAAACAAATACATACTGTTCTTACATCAAAGACAGCAATTATAGATTCAATAATTCACATTTTAAAATCCTTAAATACATATTTGTTTGCTACATTGTATCAGAGACTGTAATACCTTCTCATGGAATCTCTCATACTTCCGCTCGTATTTTTACTTTACAGTGTCCATTAACTTGCACCTAACTTCTAGCATTGATTTACTTCCTGGAAGACTATTTTAAAATTATTAACTTGATTTTTAGACCAAATCCATTCCTGATATTTAACAAAGCTAAAAAATGTTTTTATTACAAAACTACTTTATTGAAAGATGAATAAAATAATTTTTCAAGCATTAAGTTCTTTAATAAAAATACTATATTTTATTAGGAAGTGTTACAGAAAAATGTGTTGTAAAGGGTTTGCGACAATTATTTACAGAAAGAAGAAACCTGTGAAAAAATCTTTTCTACTGGTTCTGCTGAGAAGTGGCTAAAGGAAACTCTGTATTGCATATGTCATTAATACAAACTGCACCAAACGACAGAGCCCAGCGGTGACGGCAGGATGCAGCTTGCCCTCGGGACAGAGAGGCAGGGACAGGCTGGTGCAGCTTGTGAAGAAGGGGACACTGCTCCCCATCGCCATTTCCACTTCCCTGAGACAGCCTTACTAGAAGGCGGTACCAAGTAAACGTGTGATCATGCTTAGCAAATCCATTTTTGCTGGTGAGGTTGTGCCTGACACTGGGCTGTTGTTAACATGGAATAAATTTAAGTGATTTCCAATGAAGCATCTGCTCAGGCAGGTAACAGCCAGCTCACACTGTCCACTGGCCAACAGGTTGGTGGAAAATGGTGCCAAAATACTAACACACATATTAAAAAGGGGCGACGAGTCAAGCTGTCAGGTATACCTGTCCCTGCCACCCCTCAGAGCTGTGCCAGTGATGCCAGGATTGTCACCTGCTGACATTTTGTTCACCAGGACGCCAAGAGCAAGGTGCCCGGCACTGCTGGGAACAAGCTTCAGGTCAATGCAACGTTGCACAGCAGCAACAGCGCTGTGGTCTGGCAGGAGGATGCGTGTTCCAGCTCCATCCTCATGTCATAGTGATGACCAGCCTGTTACCGTTGCTTGAACTGCTCCTCTTTTCTCCAGAGCAATTTACACATCTCTGGTAAACACTGGAAATACAAACTTCCCTGCTGGGGAGTTAAGAGACAATCGGCACTAAGAATAATGGGGCTCCTTTCACTATACTAACTCATAAGAACTACTACCTCATCTAGGGTTAAAATGTTGCTTTTCCCAGTTCATTTTCTTTTAGAAAAGCCAAATCACTGCCTTACTGGCTTCTCTCTCTTTTTATTGTGAGGATGCTTTCCCAGGAAGACATTTCTTAAATTTACAACCAAACAATCCCCAGACTGCAAGAGGGAAGGGACAGAAACTATGGCCCTGTGAATATAAGAAGCTGCACTTTTTGTAGATTTAATTTCTGTTCACGAAGCAAGGAAGAAAAAACAATGTTTGGTTTAATATTTCAGGAAATCATACAGTAAATGCCCCAAGAAACGTAGTGTGCTGAGGCCAGGGCACACTCCAATGTAGCTTCCCACATGGAGGGCTGCTTGCCAAGTCTGGCTGATGCACACTTTTTGTGCAATACAATTATTTAATTTTGGGGCATGACTTTTACCAAATTATTTTTACTATTCTAACACATAACATGGACATTTTTACATCAGAGTAATTGTTCCTTTGTCCTCTAATTATGAGCATATTTAGGATAACAAAGAACCAGTAGGAACTGGAAATTGTTTAGGTCATCTACTCCATTCCTCTGCCTGTGATGAATTATTTCTTACATTGTGTTCATTAAAGTTTTTTCCAACATATGAAAAACACTGAAAAGTCATGTTATGTGACCGGGAGGAAATAGTATAGAACCAGTAAATAGGATTACAGGAACATCTGCTGGAAACTTTTTTTCTTATGAAGTATGACATTTATACCTTGGCAATGAGCAATATTCACATTAACTGCAGATTATTTGTACAATCAAATTCTTCTTCCTTTTGACAACACTACCCCGCTTGTTACCATGGCAGTCTGAGAGACTTCACCCCACTGTGCTGGAGGAAAAATCCTGGAACAATTGGGCAGCTGGGGTCTTATTAATTCCAGTTTTAAGCAGGATACACGGTACCTGGGTAGTGGCTGGCTTTCTTTAAGATATCTCTGCATATATTGTTTGTGCCTTTCAGACAGGTCTTTTTCTGTACAAAAGTGAAGAAAATCATTGAACAGATATAGTAAATGCCAAAAGAAATGTAGGCAAGGAGGCCATGTCACTGCCCTGATCTTGCATAGAGTAAAATCAGGGAACTTCACTTTCAAGACGAATCTTAGTTGAAATGTTTCATTTTTCATATACACAAATGTGTTTTTCCTTCTGTTTTCATAAACTAAAAAGCAGTTGTGCTGACAGTGCTGCAAGAAGGGGCAAGAATAGGTAAATATAATTACTTTGGGGGATTAACAGGCCTAATGAGAGCGACCCTGAATGCACACAAAACAAAAGCTGGGCTTCTCTGAAACACAGGAAGCCCTAGAAAATGCAAATGCTGCCTCTGAATGTTCAGATGGTTTTTCCATTCCTTCATCATACGTGCACATGCGCTCCCTCCTGCGGGCTCACCGTGGGGCAAGTCCATGGCCCATCTGGGGTGAATTCAGTTAATCAGTAACTATGTACATCAGCATGCTGCCTCATTCCCAATTTTTGTTTCAACTGAGGATGCAGAGAAGGTGACGAGCACTAACAAAAACCCGAAAGGCTTTCTGGGGCAGTGGGTATGAGCAGGAGTGATGCAGCAGACTGGGGCTGAGGCACTCAGCCAGAGCCAGTGTTGAAGCTGGGGAGTGAGCTTCTTCCACTGGCAGAGAATTAAATATATAGCAAGAACGAGCATTTATTCATTGTGGCTTGCCAGATTCCAAACTCTTTATACTACCACAGCACACTCCCTCCTTCTCCCTGCAAGTCCAAGACAGTGGACTCAGAGAGACCTCCTGTTGCAGTGCTCTCCAAACTATCCAGCTGCAACAAGGCCTTTTACCATCTCATACCAACATACTCTTCATACCAGTCCTTCTGCTGCCTTCTCCTCGTCTCACCTCACTCAGAACCCACTCTTTCTTCTCTTGCTGCTTCTTCCTCAGCTGCTCCCTCTTCACTAGCTACCCAACCCCCTAACAGAACCAGCCACAGCTGCACATCATCCACACCAGCCAACCCACCACCCCTGAAGCCAGCCCACAGCTGTATATTATCAATGTTAATTAACCCAGGTTCATTCCTCGGCAACCTCCCTGTCTAATATTCAAAGAGTAGCAGAAATCCTGTCCTCAACATCTTTTGCTTTGTTTCCTAAGTAAATTCAGCTCCAGGTACTGTAGGTGAAGGTTTTAGCCTTTCCTGGGCAGACAGACCAACAGGCTAGGGCTCCTCTGTGCACTGTTTATCTTTTCTTTCTTGTGCATAGATCGACAAGGGTTAATATGGGGCTGTGGCTCTCTCCATGAAGGCAGCTCAGGTAGTCGCAAACTGTTTAATGGAATCTTTGGCACCGGCCTGTTGGGTATATAGAATTACACCAGTCAAAATGTTTTTCTAGACATCCAATGAATAATGAAAAGAGTTTAAGAGGTACTTCAACAGATTGCCCTCCTATCCTTTGGGGAATGGGGTTATCTTTTTGAAGGGCTAAATTTATGCAAGTTTTAAGTGATTTCCTTAAAATGTACATCCTTCCTTGAGAAAGGGAGATGGATACAGAGGTAGGGACAACAGGTGCTTTGGCATTAGTTTTATTCCTGAACATGTCTGTATTGACACAGCTTCATTCCATTATTTGGCTTACATGAGCCCCCTTTGAAGCAAGACCCCTGGGAAGGGGGCTGAGATGGTAGCAACTATATCCTTGTCTTAGATAACAATGTTCCTGATAGAGAACAGTGGCTGCCTAAAGGCCACAGGCAAGGCTGGAGAGGGTACAATGACTTGGCATATCCTTTTAGTTCATGTCATGCATGGAATTTGTTTAAAGGCTTATTATTAATTATAAATGCTAGCTAACTTCTCAAAACCTTGGAGAAAGCTGTCACCAGGCACATATACCAGGGTATGTGGCTGGGCAGCTTAGCTATCAGGCTGGCAATGTTTCTTTTCTTTCAATCCATGGTCTCTGCTGGGAGAGTATCTTGTCATGTCAGCAGTGAATATCTAATGTAGTCTTCATACTGTGCCAGTAAGCCATTAGTGAAGCCTCCCGGTTATAATCCTACAGCTATCTTGCTGGCTTTGCACCCTACCTGTACAGGCACGGCACAGGCAGTGTCAAGACTTGCATCGGCTTTCCCTTTGCAATGCCCAGAAACAGGAGCTACATGATAATATCTTTCTAAGATGAGGCTTAGATTGAAATGGCAGTGGCTAGGAATAAGAAGCACCAGGTTGTCTGAGTAGTCTGTTTAGACCACAATTTTTGATTGTTTTTTGCCACAATGATGACCTGCATGCTAGGTAACATCTCAGCACTTCCATAATCCAAATTAAATAAATAATTTTAAAAAGATTAAAAGGAAGGAAGGAAAGGTGATGTCTTTTTGCGTAAACTACCCAAAGCTCAAAAACAGTATACATGCTCAGTGGCAGTAAGATTTGAACTTGCCTAGGTAAATTAAAATACGAGCTACCCACATAAACTCTTTCAAATTCCTTGAGAAAAGGAGGTTAATAAGAAACAAAAATGCATCGTGATTAAGAGCTGAGGTTTTTTGTTTGAGGGGAGGAGTGGAGGAAGAATCATGGAGATAAAATTGTAGATCCAAGGTTGTTATTATTCAGTCTTCTAAATGACTTTTTAAAATATTGGTCTTCTCTTCAGCATGCGTTACTCAAAGTTAATGAGCAAGAAACATTTCTATTTCGTGGTAACAGTTGCTTACTGATCATTTTGTTTAACTTTTGACTCCTTCCTATCAGGTGCTGGCACGAGCAGCCTCTCAGAAAAAAAATTTGCATGTGCTGTTGTTCAGCAGACACTATTGGAATCTGTTGCAAATGTTTAATATGTATTGTAAATATGGGCATTTCCTTCTGTTCTGTTTCAGGGTCTACTTCACACTTTAATGTCAAAGATCTAGTTTTACGGGTCACTACTAATGAAGCTTTCAGATCTATGCCGTAATTATAGGTACATTTTGTTTAGCAGATACCAGTTTGTATTTGTTATTCCCATACCCTTGCACGGAAAAATGAGCTTGCTGCAGTCACATGAGTTCATTGTCTCACTGCACAAAAGAGAAACTGAGCAAAAGAGCAAACTTGCACCATGGGAAAATCAAGCATCAGAAGTTATGCCAGTAACAATCAGAAGAGAAGAGCAGGATCTAAAGATGTTGGTAGCTGCTATTTTACAATTCCTTGTGAGTACTTTCAATAAGAATGTAACAATTTTTTAATTTATATGCACTTATGTGTAGTAATTTAACCCATTTAAGTAAGGACAGTGCCAATGCAAGCAAACCATTTACAGTAAGGACAAAGAAACCTCAGGTATTTGGCTTTTACACTGTAATCAAAACCTTCCAAATATTATACAAATAAAAATTATAGAAGTCCGTGTTGTCATTTATGCTCCACATTTCTATTTCTGTTTCATGCATTGGGAAACAAACAGAAGGTTTGAGTGAGATGATCAAACACTGGATGGAAACACAGGGCTCCTGGCTCCACCTGGCCCAATACATATCCCTCTACTTGAAAAGTTGTTCATTTTTCTTTCTTTTCTTTAGGCAACTAATCATCATTGATATCTGACCAGCTTGTCCCGCCCCCTCAAGTAAACAATGGTAATAAAGAGCTTCATTTCTGCTTCTATTAGTTTATTACTTCAGATACTGAAACCACCGCTGTTCTTGGGGACACAAAACCAAGGGAGGACAAGGAACACAACAGATACCTGCCGCTAAAGCATAATGGATTTAAACAAAAGGCCTTTTCATATAGAGCTTAATTAGTATAAAAGGTTTAAGGAGGGGAAAAACAGATTCATGAAAGAATGGTCCCTTGGTGGATACTAAACATGAACACCTGGTTATAGCCAGGGTGCAGGGATTCTCCTGTTGCTTTGGAGGTATACAGAGACGGTTTCCCCTCCTTTACTTTTGTACTTACCCCCCTCCACACACACAGGAGCAAACACACACTCCTTTGTTCTTATATAGCTTTCCCCTAATGGTGTGCGAGGGAGAGAGAAAGCAGGACCAGATGAGCCTTAGCACTGACATCATGTGGATGCTCTGTGTCATGTTGCGTGGTGAGGTTATAGCAGGGCAGGCCACTCTGCTCCTCCGGCTCGTTTCAGCCAGCCCTGCAAGCTGGGTATCTAATACAAAGCCCAGTGGATTCGGTGGAATCTTTTCTTCAGATCTTCAGAGCAGACTCCTAAATGCAAGCCTGCTTAATGTTTCAGCAGAGAACATCTGATTGTTACATGGGTTGGTCAGGAACAGTAACCAGATTATCGAAAGGAAAATATTTAGGATACATTATTTAAACTGCATTAGGTATCTGTGTGGTCATTCCTGAGCAGAATGAATATTTCCTAAATTTGATTCAATTTTATTCAACTGAATTTACACCTTTCATTACTTCGGATTAATATTGCACTGTTATGTGTCTTAGGGACAGAGGCTCTGCAGGAAATGGTGTGAGCTACTGACATAATTTTTACCATCATTTATAGCATTAGAAAACATCACCATAGTAGAGAGTTTTTTGTTGAATAAGATATAAACCTGAAGTTCTCCTCTGGTTGCAATTATGTGGTAAATATAATTGTGACCTGAATGTGGAAGCAGAGAAGCCAGCAGTAGGCAGGAACGGCTCCTTAGTGCTCAGATTTGCAATCTTTCCCTTACTGCATGGAAACAGAGTTTGCCAGCACAGTCCCTCCCTCCACGATGTCTGTCCTGCCCCATTCTCACAGGCCTTTGGATCTGATGCCCACTGGCTAAATTCCACCAAAACCACAGTGTAGGTGCATTTGAGTCATCTAAGTCTTGGGGAATGACTTTGTTCTCAACAACTCCTTCATCTCACAGGCCCTAAAATCAAGCAGTGTCTCTGCTTCTGACCAATTTTCTGAGGAGAGTCTCTGGAGTTTGCTAGTGAGAAAAGGAGGCTTTTGCGAGGCAAAGGGAGTCTGATACTCTGCCTACCTCTTCTCCCCCCTCTCCAAATGTTGTTGCAATCAGCCAGCTATTGTGTGAAAGCCGGAGTATTCCCTCCCTGCCGCTCAGCTTGTCAGGCTCCCCGCCACCTGCAAACCCATCACAGCACCTTAAAAATATCCCTCAGCCCATCAATTCAGCCATGATTTTTCATGAATAAGAAATCATAGTTATTTTTTCTTGCTACTAACTGCTGGATCTGAAGTCACCCAAAATGTAAGGAATGAAGGGTCTCGAATTTAAGTTACAAGGAAATCTTGCTCGTTGTCCTCTGAAATTAGTGGGAGTACCAAGACAGTAGTTACTGTGATTACTTAGTGTTGGTATTTATAAAAAATGTGCTCCCCATAAATATTGAATTGTATCATTATCACTGTGTATATGCTGGGCTTTCATAAGTATTGCCTTTCCTTAATTAGACAGCTGGCTATAAACTTGAGGAGACAAGTCATTAAAATGGCCATGAAAAGAGCTCGGAGCAGAAAAAAAGGCTGCTTCTTACCCATTCAGGACACTGGAGCTCAGAAAAAAAGGAAAATTTTCATTTGAATAGGCCAAACATTTTATATTTGATGTAATCTTGGTTATATGTCTGCTCTCCTCATATCCCTTCAGCCAAACAACATACCTTGGGTCTTCATTTCCAGATTCATCTATACAAAAGCAGAGTTCTGTTTCTGCATGCCCATTCCAGAATGCTCCAGCAAGAAGGACACATGCAAAAGTACTTGCAAGATCTTTGTATGGATTTTAAAACCTGTACGTGCAAATATCAGTATTGGAAGGCCTGTGTGAAATGGCTGATCTATAACATGTTTTCACAGGTTAAATACCACTGCTTTTAAATGAACACTACGCCTTCTATCTCAGCAAAAATATCCACACATGACTGGGAACAGACACTGGACAATTTTCTAGCTTGGGCTTTCTGTTGGAAAGATTAAAACTTGGTGTTATTGGGAAATCTGTCCTCATGCATCTCATATAAAAATGCGGTTTCACTGCCTGAGGAATTTTAGTCAGCCTGATAATGCACTGTTCATTCAAATATTGCTTTTTTATTTATTTAAGGAAATTGTATAAGTCAAGGTCAGACCAGCTTTTGGGCGGTCAAAATGACTGCTGTTATTTGCATATCACAACTGTTGTGAAGACATGGACTTTTTGGAGCTAGGGCAGAGCAGACTGAGCAGTAGTGCTTCCCAGTGTGCAGTCAGGGGCCACTGCTGCTCCCCCAACCATTAAGAGGTGAAACACTTGGGAAAATACTGCTCTTCAAACATCAAAATCCACATGTTCTGGCACACAGTAGTGAGCAAACAAGTGTAATGGGTGGAAGTGAAACTGATAAAGTATCAGTCTGCTTTTGTGTTGGTTATCATGACAGGGGTTGCCATGCTGCAGAAGGCAAGCCCACAGGTTTTCCTCTCTCCAGGAATTCCAGATGATGCTGACATTTTTCTTCACAAAAAGTTATGTTTGTCATTAATTGGTGCTGACTGAGAGATACCTCCATGATGACTATAAAGACACAAGCAACTTTGAAATGAATGGATTCCATCCCACAGCAGGCAGGTAGAAAACCCTCCAAGGCGCTGCCACCCAACAAGCAGGGTCTCTGTTATTGCCATTAACTGCAGTTCTCCAGCCGCCACTTTGATGAGAGCCAATGTCAGTAAGCATTACAAGTGGATTATTATTTTACACTCTGCATGAAAGATGTGTCTAATAAGAAGAAATAAGATTAATCTGGCTGAAATCACTTTAAGGGAACAATTGCAAATTGCAATGGTTCTTAATGGTAAGTCTGAAAATTAATGGGATGCAGAGAAGCAGCTGGGGAGGTGTTAGAATTTGGGGAGCGGCTGATATGTGTCTCTTGAGTTTGCACTATTTTAGATATAATCACTTCACTTACATATTTTGTAGTGCATTGTGCCACAGCTGGATGTCTACACAGACTCATGCATTATCTATGTGCATACCTACAGAGAGAAGAAAAACTGTTGGATTGTTCTAATTCAAGATAGAGTTATACGTATTCATAGATGGTTCAGTCTGGAACGAAATATAATCTGTTGGCATTTGGTTTTATGAGTGAGCATGTGATTCTGTGCAGCAACAGAATGGTGTAACAGAAAGCCAGCCAATTTGTTCTCAGCGCAGTGTCCAACAATTCACCTCTTGATCCTATCCTTATCACAGCCATTTCTTGAGGAATGATTACAACTAGGAAGCCTGAAAGCTGAGAAACATTTCGTCTCTGAGCACAAATGGTCATTTTTCTCCCATTCAAGAGGGTTTTGGAGCTATGCAGGTGTAGCTGTGTGATGTAGATGCTACAGCAGGACTTGGTGGAGCGGTTTGACTTGTGCCCCTCCATATAATGAAGACACTGTAGCCAGACTGGGTAGAAGGTCTGTCTCAGGCCCCACCGTGGGGCTAGATGAGCTCATGGACTTGCATAAGTCACCACTGTGGGGGTCCTAGCTCTGAGCTTCAGGTCTCCAACTGTAAAACCGAGCTAATATCATCTCCTTAATGCCCCTTTTCTCTCTTTCTTCCAAAGCTTTCCAGGGCAGAGGCTTTCACCTTGGTATATTTGGAAGGTGACTCTTTGTCTTTAGTTGCTTTTCATCCTGTGGCCAAGTCAGCAACCTCCAGTGGGGAAACAGGAGCCACACTGGGGTCTGAGATCCAGAGAAGTGAGAGGAGAAACCCCTTAGGCTGACCCCATCATGGGAGGATTTGTCCTTGCTACTTGGGGCTAGCGCAGTGGAAGTTGTCTCTGGGGGTACCTTGAAATCTGCAGGATTTCCTCAAGCCACCCCCATGAATGAGGACTTGCCCTTCCTTTCCTGTGAGGAAACCAGTGTGGGATGTGCCACAGGCTGCAGAGACGTCCCCCACCAGCTCCTGTCAGGCGAGGATTTAGCATGGATCCATCCCTCAGCATGCTCTGAGGGATTCACTGTGTTTCTGCTGCAGGAAAGGAAAACAGCAACAGCAGGAGGGGCTGAGGCTGGAGACGATGAGGTACAGCCCTGCTCCAGCTGTAGCAATTACCTGCACTGTCAGGAAAACAGCAGGTCTTAAATTTTGAACAGAAGGGACTGAATGCATCCCTGGAGTAACTCCAGCAATTTCTGCAGGTTATAGGAGAACGATTTTGGCCCTCCATCCAGTTTATGCACAAAACGAAATATTTTCTCTAACCCTGAGTCAAAGGACTGAAATTATTTCTCAGATTGAGAAGTTTGGTGTTAGAGGAAAAAACATGCCTTACTACCAATGAAATTGGCCTCTCTATATTTCTAGTGCACATTAAGCAAAACAGCATCTTTCAGATAGATGGCTTTTGCTGATGGTCATTTTGAAATTTCAATTTCAAGTGCACTAGAGGGTTTCTCTGTGAGTGAGAACTGCTTCTTACCATCATTTTTCAAAGGGTTGCTGTGAGACCAAAGAATTTGCTTCCTTTAAAAATCCTGCAGCATCCTGAGCTACTTCCATGGTGAAACATACCCTCTACCAGTTACTGCCTTCACTGTCTGGGTGAATGCCATGTGCGGAGTTGTCTGAAGAAGTTATCTTAGACTTTGACCCTAAAGGTTTATAGCTGGTTGCTATAAAGTAAGACTAAAAATACCCTAACGGCTAAGGCATCAGGTAGTGATGTGTTTGCAGCGCAACACATAGTTCAGGGATGTTCTCAAGCATTTCTTGCAGGATGATAATTCTGGCTACTTTTGCTTCCAGTGGACATCACATGAGCTTTGATTCCCAGGGGTGGGAACAGGGTGGGAGGCCTGACATCACACTCCCCAGCATGGCATGGGGGCAACCATGGCCTGATGCTCCGGTCCTGCTCCTGTCCCCCAGGATAATGTTCCTGTGGTGATTGCTGCAAATGTGTTGCTGCTGCTGAGGGGAGGATTGGAGAAAGAGGCTGAGAATGCTTATCTGAGCAGGAGGCTGCTGAGCTGTATTTCCAGGGAGGCTGCTTCTGTTCAGCTTCTTTAAATCTCATTTTACCCATCTGCTAAGTAATGTTTATGTGCCCAGTATGGTGTCAGGAGACTTCACTGGTGTATATGAAGTTCTTTGATGCATGACAGCTTTACATGAAAAATGAAATAATCAGAGCTTGTTTCTATCTGCATCACTTTTACCTGGACATCAGCAGCTACCCAGTGTGGCTGAATGCATTCAGAAAAAACCGTATCACCTTACTTATTCAATGGCCCCATGCATGGTACCTCCCCAGACCAGAACTGGTTTCCTGGTCTTGTTTTTCTGCCAATAATATGTAAAGAACTACAGTTATTTGTTTTTCTCATGACACTGCTTATGACCTCCTTTTCCCTCTTAAAACAATACGCAAATCCCCTGCTCCTCTCCCATAACTACCTTTCCCTGGAGTACAGTGATCTGTATTGTTTGCAAATTATATTTGAAAACAACAGAGGAAAAAACACTATTTAAAAGTTTCCTTACCAGGGATAGAGTGTTACAAACAGCTTTAAAAAGGCAGAAAGCTGATTGTAACTGTCAGGAGTAGTAAAGCAGGTTTGCTCAGAGGATGGACACGCATGGAGCGGCGAGTGCTCAGTTACAGACTTCCCCAAAGCCCCTGGCACAGTAGTGGATCCCATCACTTCTGCATCACACCGCAGACACACAAGGATGCAGCTAAATGACTGCAAAACCCAAACCACTCTCATCCGTCAGATTGACTCGGCCGCTAGTCCGAGACACGGATGCCGAATGCAAAGCTGCTAGTTGATAGGCATTGCCATTAATGTGTCTTAATTAAACAGAGAAATGGAGATGGGAAGGGACTGAACCAGTGACAGTGCAAGGAAACTGAGCACTAGAGAGCCTGGATTTTTTCATTCTGTTATCTCTTTGCTTCATCAGCCAGCAGGGGATCATTGCTGCTGGCCTGGCTAGCGCGTATTACCAGGAAACATGATGGGGGTTTATTTCTAGGTTGAATTTAAACCTTTGACTAAATCTTTTACTGAACAGACCCATTTCACCCTTGTTTTCCTCACATAAACTTGATTTAAATCTCTCATGTTTGATAGATTATGTTGGGGTATTTTTTAAAAATTCCAGTTATCCCAGATTCCCCACTGGTCCTAAGCCCTCATGGTTCTCCCTCTGCAGAATTATATTAACAACCACAACAGACTTAGATATTGTTATGGAGATGCTGCATGGTGGTTTTGGCTTTCTGATGTCCCTGCTGGCCTGATTATACATGGATTCTCCACAAATGCATATGTGCCACAGATACAGCAGATGACCTCGGCATCTCCCTATTAAAGCCCCCCGCCCCCCCCCCCCCCCTCCAGGGAGCTGCTGGTAGGCAGCAGCTCCCATGCCATGGCTGGGGGAAGCAGGTCTGGGGGTGCGGGGGTCTGTGTGTCTGCATGTGGCTTCTTTGTTTTCAACAGATACATAATAAACGTACTGTGAGTATGTAGGCAGAGTATGAAAATGCACCTTACATGGAAAATCAGACAGAATAAAAGCATACAATGAAAGTTTATTTTCCCCAATTACAGTGAGTCTAAAGAATCTAAATCTCTATGGGTCTCAGACACTGTAGATCTGTTTTGCCACAGCTTATACTGATTAGAATTTTCTGTTTGGGGATCCTTCAAAGATAAGGTAATTTGGAATTTCTCATGTACCTCTGAAAACACTGTTGTTAACTCTGCTACTGGTGAATGCAATCTCATAAAACTGGAATAGAGCTGAGCTACACCTCTGTGGCTTTATCACAGTCAATGCTGGAAAGATGCATGCTAAGTCCTGTTCCTTTTCCTTAGCTGTGGACCTCATTCTCCTCTTCCATTCAGCTCTGTTTTCCATAATGAGTTCCAACCTCTCTGTAAATCACAATATTAGAGTGCACACACTGTAATCTCCTTTGGTGTAATTTATAAACTGCTGTGAGATTTTCTAAAGATATAGTAAATCATAAATAAAACATCGATAGGAGTATGTTTAGATATGGGGCTTTGGGTATGAAGTATCGGTCCATAAGCATGCATTTGTAATTGGTCCAGTGTGGGTAACGTTGGACGTCACTCACTTGAGTTTTGCATCTGGGCCAACAAGGCAGGATTCCCACAGGGAACCTCCTAAAAGCCACTTAAGTTAGGGGGGTAAGTTAAGGGGTGCAGGGATGCAACTTGTACAGGACTCATGACAGGAAGAAGGCATCACACTAGCGAGGTGTGATTCATCTCTTCTAAAGTTAGCTGCCTAAAAATGGCAACTCTCATCTCAGCTTGCTTGCTATGCAATCAATGGAAAAGGAAGGCAACCTGCAGGATGACTGACTCACCAGTAAGGGCGTGAATTAGAAAGGACCCTAGGTGTCTGAACCTTGGGCATCAAATTCAAGTTAGACAAGCATAGTTAATCAAAATCAATCCAGCCCCAAATTACTTTGGCCCTTAAGGGATTTACAAAAAGCTGCAGTGCAGACCTTACTTCAGAAGTGGCAGTGACTGCCCCATTAAATTTGATGTCATAATCCCTGCATCAGCTTTCCCATAGTATTTCATTCATAAAAAAAACCTTGGTTTTTCTAGAGCAGGAAAGAGAAGATGGGTATGAAGGGAAGGAGCTTTAAAGGCTACTGCTGTTTTAACACTTCGCTGTGCTGCTTTTTTTGAGGTTTAAACCTTCTGGGTTATTTTAAAAGGGGTGAATGAGGATTGCAAAAAGTAATTTAAGAATAATATACACATCACAGTAAGGTCCTGTAACTAAATTTGGGCTCAAATATTCACTAAAGTCCATGTACTTCTACATGGCCACAGCTAAGAACAAAGCATTTTAGAAGGGCACTAAGATAAGGAAAGGATTAAATCTTTTTTCCTAGGAGGAAAAATCTGGCAGAAGAATGAAGACAAGATAAACAAGAAATAGACAGTTACACGATGGGAGAGCAAAAGGAAGATGCAGACAGACACTTCTTGGAAGTACCTAATGAAGCACAAAAGGCAACATGCACAAGCTGTAGCGAAGGAAATGTCTATTTCCAAGGCACTAGAAAAAGTTTTGTTATGGTGTTCAAACATTACACAGCAACCCAGACAGGCTGTGTAATCTTTTCTTTCCTGGACATTCAAGACTCATCTGGACCTGTTACAAGTCACCTGGACCCTACTCTGAGTGAGAGGATTTGACCAAATGACAGTCATAACTCAAAATCCATCCATTTCTGAGCATGTAATTGGAATTGTCCTTCAAATTATTGTTCCAACTCAGTAAATATGAATGAATTTTTGATTATTTATAAATGGATAGCTAGACAGCCAGACTGGTAGATATCTATATAAATCAAATGCAGGGATGTTCTGAAGCTCCTTTTCCTAGTATCCTTGCAAGGTATCATGATGTCTGTGTTTTTGAAACAATCTCCAGAGACCAGCAGGAGACACAAGCAACAGTGCTCATATAGCTGTATCTCCGCCCATCTAGGACAAGTAATACCTAGAGGATGATCTCAAAATAAAGGTCTGAACATAAACCAGCCCCCCCTAATGAAACCATGTTTTCTTTTATTCACCTGACCTGGCAATTCTAAATGCAAATGTCTGACGAAAAGTTCTTTGGCATGTGGCATCTGTAGTTGGTGCGATATAGACTCACTGCATAGATATCCAGGATTTGATACTTCAGGAAAAACTCCCATTGCAATCAACAGTTATTTTTCTCTAAAAAGGACTGCAAGGTCTGTGTCACAACTTGAAGAGCGGAAAGAATGAGGATCATCTGTTCAGGCAGGCAGCACCCCTTCCAAGACCAATGACACTACTGGTTTGGGGTTTGGCTTCCATGCACAAATGAACTAGTCTGATGAGGAGCAGCTGAGGGAACTGGGGTGGTTTAGCCCGGAGAAAAGGCGGCTCAGGGGAGACCTTACCGCTCTCTACAGCTGCCTGACAGGAGGCTGTAGCCAGGTGGGTGTTGGTCTCTTCTCCCAAGTGACAAGCAAAAGAACGAGAGTAAATGGCCTCAGGTTGTAACAGGGGAGGTTTAGATTGGGTATTAGGGAAAATTTCTTGACCTAAAGGGTCACCAAGTACTGGAACAGGCTGCCCAGGGAAATGGTTGAGTCCCCATCCCTGGAGGGATTTAAAAGACATGTAGATGTGGCACTTAGGGACATGGTTCAGTGGTGGACTTGGCAGTGCTAGATGAACAGTTGGACCCGATGATCTTAATGGTGTTTCCCAACCTAAATGATTGTATGATTCTATGAAATAGAAATTGCAGGACCTAGTTTCCTTATATTCCTGAAGGAACTTCCACTGACTTATTTAAGAACAAGAATATCAGTTAATGCCATATTATTCCCTTCCTAAAAAGAGAGAATCAATCTCAGGTAACATAATAAATTTAAAATGAAAGCACTTAAACCCATTCTTCAAGCTGTCCTCTCATCTGCTCACCACTGCAGATGTGCAAAGGAAGGCTGAAATGATTAAAACAGTGGTACTGCTTCTTGGGATGACATATCTCCAGGAGCACAGATTGAAGGATTTTACAGGCAAGACCTGACAGGCAGGAAGAGATTAAATTGTCACACAATACACAAAGGAAAAGCGGAGCACCTAGCTATAAGGCTAATGACTCCAAGGCTCAGTCCAAAACTTAATCTTGCAGCAGGCTTTATTTCTACTGGATGTTTTCAGTGTGATATCTTGCCTAGAGCAAGGAACAGTAGGAAGATGTAGAGCATGTGTCTACAAAAACTCATAACAGCTATTACAAAACATTATCAATTTGACTGCAGCTGTAAGTAGGTGCTCTGAATTTACTCAAAGCAGCAAGGATCGAGTGTGTATCATGCGGTGAACTGCTGGTGCAGGTGCAGTGGTCCTACCAGTGCAGAGGAACCACCAGGTGTCATTTTCTCTAGGACATAAGTTTTAGAGCTAAGGAGGGAGACAAGCTTCACATCAAAGAAAATAAAGTATTGATGGGAAATGTACCTTTACAGAGTATGATAAGACTGATCTGTAAGTATAAGGAAAAATTCTGAAATGTAACTAGAAAAAACATTTCCAAATTAAAGCACACTGTTTCTCATGAGCATTTTTTTCCTGTGGCTGAAAGCTAACATAAATTTAGTACCTGTGACAAGGCTGGACTTAAATCAATGCCCAAACCACAGGACTTTGGTCCCAGGCACTCTGTCTGGATAGCAGACAGGAGCACATACAGCTCATAGGCCAAGTAATGGCCATAACATCCATCAGATGATCTAGGGCCATGCAATTTTTCTTCTTGTTATAACATTAAGATATGTTTTACTGTCTGGCTTGCCAAGGCTTTTGAAGCACCTTTTCAGTTCCCAGCTAGAAGAAAACCCTATTTCATTCTTTAAAACTCCTCTCATGATAATCACCCTTGCCTTAAAATTGCTTTAAAGCACAAGAGCTGGTAATTAAACAGAAGAAAGGATGGGATTCAGGTTGGATTTTGTTGTTCTTTCATGTAAATTAAAATATTCCTTTAAAACAAAAAAAAGAAGAAGAAGAAGAAAGTACAGCCCAACAACTTTCTACTTTATTAAGACATCATGCTGCACTGCTCCAAGTGATGATGAAGCCAGGCTGAGGGGTGTCCCTGATCTGAAATCAGGTGGTTATTCTGTGTTTAACTACCAGAATGAAGCCAGAAGGCCCTAGCTGTCCTTTCTTTTGGAAATCCCCTGGAGGCATCAATATGGTGTAGCAGAACACTTTGCCTAGTTTTGCTAGACTCTACACCCACATAAGGAGCAGGGCATGAGAAAAAGGCCTGTGGGCAATGTGCTTCTGTACCCCAGTTAGCCAGCCCCTCCTGGAGCCTTTTCTAGCTGTCGTGCCATATGCAGGTAGAATTCAATTAAAGTTTTCTGATTTGTTTTCTGAACAAAACCAGATACATGGAGAAAATCATCTGATAAATGTCTCTGGTTAGCCTTTCTGAAGGTAAAAGCTGGCCTGCAAAATAAAGTTGCTTCTCCTCCACCTATTTTAAAATAGTTTGCTCTGTCCTATAGTAGGACTCCGTGGCACACATCTTGCAGGGAAGGTGGCTGGGCTCATGGCTGGGTGCCACCTGGGCACACGGTGCCAACCCCCGGGTACCTGACAGCACACTGCCAGGGGCTGCACCTCCCCCCCCCCCCCCCCCCCCCCCCCCGGGGTCCGAACGCTTCAGCAGCATTTCCCTCGCTAGAAAACACAGATATCTCAGAACAGAGCCATCCGTGATGATGCCCACAAATAATATGAGACCAAAATAAAGCCTAAGAACTTAAGTAGGCTGAAAAAGTGTTGCTTGTAGAAAAATTCTTTCCGTGTACTGCTTCCCTATGCAGTGCACGCAGGCATCTCCTGACAGCTTCTTCAGCACTGTAAGCTGTAATTTTGGACTGCTCCAAACCCAGTAATATGTATGTAAGCCACTCACGGCCGTGCCATTTTTAATAAACCATTTATTAACTAAACATGGGCTGATAACAAAGACATCTATACTGAGAAGGATCCCTCCTTTGAACTGGAATTTGCACAGCTCAAAATCCCATTTCTTCAATCGTCGGATTAATGTCTATGTTATCTGTGTGTGAAGACAGTTCTACTTTGTCCCCATTATAACAAGGGCCTGTGCACCCAGGATGTACATGTTTGTATTTGTAGGAGGATTGTATTCAAGGCAAGCACAGCTTGACTTGGGGAGGGAAATGCTGCATAATATTTGTATTACCATTAAAAAGCCCCCATGCTGGGTATTAGGCATTATTTCTCTCATACTTGGCATGTTGTAATAGGTTCTGAATGCTGTAATGCCCCTTTGAAATATCGCTGGAAGTAAAGCCACAAAAAGAAACAGAGAGAGAAATCCATCTTGCACACTAACCTATTCTTGAGCTCATACTGCTTCTTATGCTTCTGAATTTAGGCATGGTGTTTGTATAAATTTGGAAATACGCCTATGTCTTATCTGGTTTGTAACTTAGCAACCTTTAATCTGGGTTTCTTGCTGCTCCTTATAAAGCAGTTGATAAATCTAGTCAAACGCTTACAATACACTTGGTAGGGAGAGTGTAAGGGGTTCGTCAAATACATAAGTAACATCCAAAGCTCCATTCATTTTGCTGACATTTACCTTTACACATAAAGACAAGCACAAAACCGCCCACTGCTCAAAGTCACATTTAATCAGACTGAGTGGCTTTACATTAGCAGACACCAATTGCTAGAGGGAAGGCTGTGATTTGCAGACTGAAGAAGTTTCATAGAGCATGATTTGTCTGCGATATGGTGATATTTGATTTAATCACTTAACTTAGTTAACTTGCTATGTCTGTATTTGAAGAGCGAGTTAACCAGAGGTAAAAATTAAAAGGAAGTGATAAAAATGGAGAAGATTGTCTTGATGAAGTATATTTTTTCACAATGATTTGGTCCCACTGAAGACCACAGAGAGCTGTCGGGTTCAACCCTATCCACAAGGCAAACATATTAGAGAAAATAAGACCTGGGAGCTTTGAGTGCAAAAGCTCTGAAGGACACAGTTGTCACAAGTGCTTGGTTTATTAATTATGGCGTTGCACCTTCCTGAAAGATGTTTTGGCACGCTGCTGTAGGATTCCCAGTCACATGCTGGAAGCTGCTGAACAAGCTTCTCTCCGTTTTCCTCCTGCATTAATGCAGCTAGGTCCTCCTGGGATTGCATCTTGTTGCTGTACATCCATTGGATGGCACAAAGACATGTCCAAAGGGCAGAGTCACAGGCTCAGAGTCAGAGGCTGCCTCACAAGTTGGGGAGATTTTAGGAACTTAAGCACACTGCTGCATTTGATTAATTTCTTTTGTTCTGAACAGTGAGGGTATTTCTCAATTCGCTTTGGTATTCTTTTTCATCTGAAAAGCAAGCCCTGGGGTAGGGTAGGCTCCAGGAAAGCAAGGTCACTTCCAGCTTAAAGAACAACAGCAAATGGAGTGCTGGTTTGCAGGATTCAGTTTTAGGGGTCCATTTCATGGGAAGTGAGAGGGGAATTTTATCAATACCATGAAACAGATCCTTTGATATAAAGATAATGAAAGTTATAGGCAAAGCGCAGCTGTTGGTTACCCCAAAACATAGGGCTGTCAGCCAGCATAAAAACTGAAATATATGCAGAGAACTGGTTTACAGTGATTTAAAAGTTTGTATTTAGTATCAGTCTCTTTGGGCCTACAGGAGTGTTATCACAAGTTGTTACCTCTTATCCTTCAGAGCTGTATCGAGTTTTCTTGAGATAGAAAACATAGAGTTTATGCCTCCTCCAGGTGCTGCAGAAAGCAGTGAAGAGACTTGGCTTTTGCTGCAAGGTGAGTACCAAGTCCATGTGCCAGCAAAATAAAACAGGCTGCTGGGTCCTGGTCTTTTGAAAGTGGTGCGAAACCAGCTTCTGGATGGCTGCTGCTGGTGCTGAGGAAACCTCACCTTTCTGGCTGAATTCCCATCGACTGAACTAATGTGCACACTTAAATATTTCATAGTGAAGTCTCTAGCCCTTTGTGTCAATTAATCTTATTCAACAATGAAAATGTCAACGGTTCTGGGGGGTGCAAAATGCCTTGTCGATCTATGACCTGGTGGTTCCCCTACCTGTACACTTCCTTTTGCTTTAGCTCCCTATTTTGGGTGGCTCTGTGGTTCTGCTATGGCTCTTCACTGACACCATCGAGGGGAAGGCACCTGCAGGGTAAGCCACAGGCACGGAGCCCCCTCTGAAAGGTCAGGTCACCATCCCAAAGGAAAAGGGAGTCTCTACAGGACGGTACCATGGGGGAAGCTCTCACACGTTGCCTGGGAAGGAAGCAGGACTGGGTGCCTCTCCAGAGCGCCTGGACGGTAAGGTAGGCAGCGCAGGGAGCTACAGGAGGGCTGAGAGGTCTGTCTGCAGAGGCAGGGCTGCAGTCCCACCAGCATCTCGGAGACACGGCAAGAAAAAAGAAGAGTTTTAGAAACTTTTACAGCAGCCTTTTCCTTTCACTATCGGTCAGCTCAGAGTGCCAAGGAAAAGGAAGAGACTAAATGTACGGTACTGTTCTACAGAATTTGGACTCAGTTTCCAGCAAGAAAGGCCAGGTCTTTCTGATCCTGGGGATGTCCGCTGAGATAGGAGTCCCTTGCAAAAGAGGGCAAGTCAAGCCTCCTCAAGCTCTGTTTCAACTGCCACCCTCAATCACTCAAAGACCACCAACATGTGAACTAATTCATGAAGGTGCTGCAGAAGCTGCCGTGGGGGGGGGAGGATCATGGAGGGAAGACTTCTGTGAGCAAAATTCCCAGCTATTTCAAAGACAGACTTTCCAGCTCCTGCCAGGGTTGGTTGCAAGTAGCAGTGAGAACCATACCCACATATCGCTCTTGGGCAGCAGCACAACCAACAGTGTGCCAGGGGCTGAGGGAGAGCGATGGAGGATCCCCGTGCTGCTGCTGGGTGCACAGGCTCCCACGGCTTGCAGCTGCTACCCTCCTCCTCCTCCCTGAGAGGAGCGCTGAAGTTTGCATCTCTCCTGTCTGGCATGTCCCTGGAATGGCAAAGGCCAATGCATGGGAAGGGGATTTTATGAACATGCCTAAAAGACATGGGTCACATTTACTCAGGAATTTTACAGTCTTTTTAGTAGAGTTTATTTCAGAGCAGAAGTCAGGGTGCATGCCACTCTGGTTAGAGGACGGTACAAAAAGAGATGCTTCTACCCATCATGTGGGAACAGGGAAAGGGGAGAGGGAGAGGGTAACCCTCCTCCATCAATATAAAAAATTCAAGGTGTTGTTTAAAGCAAATAATCCATGTCAACAGCAGACTGCAAGAGCTTGTTTATCCCTGTGAATGAATTATATCCTACTTGCTTTCTACTGAGAGCCCATGTGAGCCCAAAGCCAGAAAGCATTTGCCAATCTGCTTTTTATCATACTGGTTTCTGTGACTGCTGAAGAAAGATGACCTTTTAGCACCGTCCCCGATGAACCTTGAGAGTACCCATTGCACTTGCTTGCAGACCTCATCAACCTACAGCGAAAAGAAGGACCTTCCTATTATTTGGTTTTATTTTCAGGCTGGAAGAAGATTCCTTCGCACAGTTCCAACATTCCCAGTACAAAATACAAAGCTTTGCATAGATGAAACCTGCATTTTTATTTTGAGCAACAAGAGTCATCAAATTAACTTCCTCTTCACAAGGGAAAAAGTGGTCTGCAGTGCACTGACATGATTGCCTCTGACAGCACTGCCAGTTTATGTAGGAGTAGCACTGAGCAGGCATGCTGGAATTAGAAAATACAGGCAAGCAACAGCCAAGAACCACGGCTCGGTGATAGCTGCCAGTTGCATGTTCAAGTTAGCAGATGTCTGTGGGGCTCCTGAGTTTTAACATCTCCATTGGTTTGCTCAGACTTATCATGTCTTTCTCTTGTCAGGATTTAAATATGTGTGTTCTTTCCTCTCTCCTGTGGGTTTTCATGCAGTAGTGCCCTTTCAAAATTTGCCTATTGTAAGTTAGATAAATAGACAGTACTTCCTCATATTTGCAATAGTCTTGTGCTTCCTGCATTTGCTAAATGAAATATGAAGTTTTAGATCTTACACCTTGTAATAATAATTACTAATCCCATCACCTCACTTGAGGCACAGGCTAATGAAAAGGGAGGTGAAACCCCCCAGAACACAGTTCAGAGCCCAAATTAGCTAATGTCTAAAAGGAGATCCTGTGAATACTTTGCTCCCGCTGGAAGAATAAGTGGAAGACCTGAAGTCAAACAGCAGAAGGGAGGCTGAGCTGAGCTGAACTGAGGTCCCAGCCTCAGTCCACTCAGTTCACATCCACCAAACCACACAGCTCCTCTGCCTGTGCACCAGCATTATGCAGTGCTGAGGGACCATGAAAGGACCAAGGACCACATCACTATAGACATCCTTTTGGATGTTTTGTAAAGCAATAAGCAAGTTTTTAACATCAACACTAAAATTTCAGTGTTTGCATGCTTCCTAAATAATTTCATTTGGTTTGTTCCTTCTTTATTAAATACATCTTTTATATATCATTTATAAATGTATATAAAATGCATATATACAGATATATACATAAATATGTGATTGTAAGCACATCCAGCTACAAAATGTCTTAGCTAGATTTGCTTACAGTCACATATTTATGTATATATCTTAACTAGACACATTCTTTTACTGAATACTATCTAAATGCCATTTGAGAGAAATTGAGTGCAAGCTTCCTGCCTCAGTGTCTGAAGGCCCTTTCTCATTACACATCAGAGGACGGTGTTGACTAAACACGCCATCAAAAAATGCAAAATATATATTTATCTTTTTGACACATTAAATGAAAATCCTGTGATTTTAAACTGTCGAAGATCTAGAGCATTTTAAATATATATGCTTAAAGCCAATGGTATTTTTCATTTCTGGAGTTTTAGAAAGTTCCTTTTTCCAATTTCGTAATGAGTGGGTATTGAAAAAAGAACCTTGTGAGTATCCAGAAATGCTTGTAAGAATTGTTTTCTTCTCATCATCATCTCTAGCTAGTTTTGAACATGTTGAACAAAACCTGATGATTTTTTCTGCACAAAATAGCAGGAAGATTATTATGGTATAGTTAAACAATACTTCTTTTTTTCCTATCAGGCCATTCTAGAGGGTTGAAGAACAGCAAAACAATTATTTTTGCCTATCTCTGCTTTCATAATTGTTACTATGATGCTTCCCCTTCTCTCAGGTGTGATAGAAGTACCGACAGAAACCAATATTCTTCCACTTCAGCAATGCAGCCTCCTAATGTTGCCCCCAAACCAAAAAAAAAAAAAAGTTAACGTACTCCACCGGCAGAATTGCCTTGGACGCCCTTGGGCAGTTCAGATGTACTGGTCTAGCTCACTGAAAGGTTTGAATTATCCATGCTCACTATTTATTTGGAAAGAGTTGAAATTAACCTTGCCAGTTTTCTTCCAAAAACCCAACTCCTGCAGCAGCTTACCTTAACATGGTATTTACCAGGAGGGTAATTTGACCTAGAATTTCTAAGTTATTTGTTAGGCAGCTGCTTTGTACCCAGACACAAGAGGCTGTGGGAGGGATGCTCAGCAGGTGCCTAGTCTGTTCAAGCCCCTGGAAACATCCTGTTTCCACCAGGGCCCAGAGCCCACAGGTATTTGAGATCAGCAGGACTGCTGGGCAAGCCTATGTTAGAAAATTTGGGCTTCAGTCAGCTCCAGTTTGTCAGAGCTGCAGGTCTCTGGCTGCGTTTCTCCAGGCACAGCCATTGCCACGGCTTATGCCAGGGCCAGGCTGATGGTGCTGCAAGCTGGAGCCAAGCCCTGCTGGAACATGAGCAGGACCACCACCTGCACACAGCAGCTGCCTCCAGCACCAGCCCTCGCCTGGCTCCATCTGCTCCTGCAGCAACCCAGCACTCCCACCCTTCCTCCAGTATCAAGCCAGTAGCTGGGCTCTTTCACCTCCAGCTTGGTGTGATACCCCAGCGCTGTCCCTGCCACAGGGATGGCTCCTGAGACCTGCGGGGGAACATACCCCAAAACACAGACTCTCTCTTTTCTCTCTTCTCCTTTACTTTTCACATCTAACCAAATGCTGCATCTCGGAATTAACAAGGCGGGAATGGGTATGAGGGGACAGTAAGGATACTATGAGGTCCTCAGAAATTCTGTTTTAAACTGAGGGACTAGGGAAAGAGCAAGGAAAAAGACATGCCGCTGAGATAGACGTATATTCTGTGGGAAGCTGGATCTTTCCCATGCTGCATAAAGTTATGAGTAACTCTTGTAGAGTCAGTTTTGCTCTGCCTTCACATTTCATTCTGCCTCAGGAGCAATAAAGTGTAAATCAAAGGGCCCACAGAATTTGTCGCTCCGGGAAGAGGTGAGCTTCACCAACTTGTATATCTTGGAGGGTCCTTTGGGCTCAGGGCACTTAGGGCTTAGGTCCCCAAGGCTGTGAAGAAGCAGTAGAGAAAAAGAGCCTGGGCCCAGGAGGTGCCAGGGCCAAAGATATACAAATTGTGGCCAGACAGAAGTGTCAAAGCACATGGCCCTGGAGCATGAAGACAGAGTGGCCCTGGGAAGGAAAAAGAGCAGAAGCAAAGTGAGAGCTGCACCACGCTCCCTCGGGTGGGAGAGGTGGGCTGAGGCTGTCCTTAGGCCAGTTGCCTGGCTCTCAGTTTGCTCCTGTGTGCGGTGCTTTGTTTGCCTTTGCTGTACCAGTAGGATTGCATTTGCTTAGGCCTGAGCATCTGAGCTGTCTGGGGACAGAAGTCTTTGTCAGCTGCTCATTAGCGTTTGTGCTGAGTTAGTCAGCCCAGCTTGCGGGATCTTTCTGAGCTCCAGTGGGGGCAAATGAAGAGCTTTGTTATGTTTAGGAGATTCTTCACCGTCTGAATAGCTCGCTTTGTCATCTTGTTAGTGTGTGGCTGCCTTGGCGGGGGGGGGGGGGGTGGGGGGGGGGGGGGTGGGGGGGGGGGGGTGGGGGGGGGGTGGGTGGTGGCGCTATGTATTGTACCAATAGGTCTGAGTAAATTCCTGATATTCTGCCTGCTTGGGAACTGTCAGTGTTCAAAATCTCTGGCGCTCCAGCCCCTGTAAGCAGTGCCTAGAGGCAGATGGAAGGAGAGAGAAAGCGAGGAAGATATATAAGGAAAACATGAGAGCATAACAAAAAGGCTTTTTATCTACACATTAGCACGGTGATCAACAGTCACCCCAAATGAGAGGCAGCAATGCCTCTACCCTGCTGCCCAGGATTCCTGCAGGCTCCTCTGCATACCCCAGAGCAGGTGAGCTAAGGGAGGAATGCCAAGTGCTGGCAGGGCTAGGCTCTTTATTCCCCCTGTAAACACACTACATCTCACCACCCAGCTCCTCCAGCAAGCTGTTGAGACAAACTGCTCTGAATAGCTTCGTGGAAATGCCCAGCTGATGGGGTTTGGGGGCTATGCCTGTTCCAGCAAATGAAGCAGGGTGACAGATAGTGCATTGGCCCGTGATCATCATCCTGTTTAACTGAGTAGATGGAGTAACACATTACCCAGCATGGATTTGGCCCATGCCAAGTGGTACTTTCCTGGGCAATGTCCAAGCATGGTTTGGGTGATACGCAGGCCAGGAACAGCTTCCAGAAGGCAGAATGGATGAAGTCACCATGCCCAGGAGGAAGAGGGGAAAGAGAGTTTTGTTACAGGAACACAGCCCAGAGTTTCCCACTTCTTTTCAGGGCTGCAGAACAGACTCCCTCCTCCTTACTTATTAACATTAATGCACCCAGGGAGACCTCAAGTCAGATTGTAGATTTTTTTGTTGTTGTTACTGTAAGTTGAATGGAGCAATTTGGGGGTGGGGGGATGGGGGTGAGTGGGAGTGGGGAGCTCAGAATAAAGACATAAAATAACTCTTCAAATGTTCTAAAATACTTTTTCTATACCTAAGAGAGCCCCTCTTTTAAATCTCAAGGCTAAACACCCAAGGAGATTCTCCCAAGAAGCTGGACACTCCCAGTATGAGGCCATCGGAAGACAAATTTCTGAGTCACCACATTTCTAGGAAGACAGAACTGTGCTTGGCTAGCCCTGAGCCAGGGACAGGCAGGGAGAACAGCCAGAAGGGGAAGATTTCTTTCACGGGAAGAAAACAAAAGCAATCAAAAGGAAATACTTGCAGATGCTTAAGAGGTATCTTAGGAAGTATGTTAGTATGTTGAATGAGATGTGAAGTATCTGATGAACTGCACAGGAATATGCAGTTTTATGCATGGACCTTATTTCCACATATGTTCAGATATCCTATGGGGAAATTTAAGTGAAATCTGAAACCAAATCCCTTTCAGTCTGGATCCAGTTTGCTCTGCTTGGTTGTAAACGCAACTGACTGATCTTTGCATAAAAGTGCATGTTAGTCTCTCAGATTGTACTCATTGGCAATAAATCTGCCTTCTTTAAGTTATGGTATTTTAAAGCAAATTTCTTTGAATTACCTCAGTGTCTATGCACAATTTTGGTATCTCCTTAGTGACTCCTGATGCATCTGAGGAGAAATCAGAACTGAAACATTTATTACACATCGGTTTAAGATCTTGTAATTGTACAAGATTCTACCACCCCCAGCTTGTGTGTGCTACCTGGAGCTCATGGCTTATCAGTAAACTCAGGACAGTATAGTTGATATTTACTAAATAATATTCCAGGATACAGACATCCATGGATTATCCTAAATTGATCCTAAAAGTAACTAAGAATCCACTCAAGGGAAAGGCTTCTCTTAGGGTTTGATCTTGCGTATGAGCTACACTGTCCCATGCCTGATATGAAGTGTTTGCCATTTTTTTGTATTTGGTCCAGTTTCCATAATACCAGCCATGGTGGGAGAGTTGCCCAGTGGCACAGCCTGCCCTTTCGTATACAGCATTTATCACCCACTGTACCCAACTGTGCACCCAACTGGTGGGGCTCTGTCTCCCCTGGACCCCAGGGTAGATTTGCCACCAGCACTCAGGGTCCAGCTAAGAAACCGCAAAAATTAGACTGTACTAAGTTCTGTGTCACTAAGACTAAACTGCAGTATCCTTTCAGGTTTTTGGACATTAATGTTAATGAACAATTGCTTATAATATCAAAAAGATGTTTTAAAAGATCAACTAGACTGTGCATGTACAGTTAAACATATTACATTTCACAATATTTAGTAGAAACAGTATTTTTGTTTGAGACATCCTCTGCCAGTCTATCAGCCGCTATTTATTCTGCAAGTATCATTTCAAATGTCATTTGCTGGCTTTTCATATACAAACATCATCATACACTATAGTGTATCGCAAAGTATCGGTAACATCTAGTGTTTGCACAATACCAAAATCTCCTCCTCATTAGCTATTAGGGAAATATATCCTTCCAAGACAGCAAAATCAGCGACATTACTGACTTGTCTACCAAAAGGTACTACAACACCTGGGAATAAATCCATATTACACATGAACACAGATGAGTCAGTCAATGTAGATGCAAGTGCTTGTGATCAGGTACTTGCTATAGGCTAACAGGTACAGTCTTCACCAGCAGTACGTATGCTTGCTTCTTCAAAGACACTGCTTCCCAGCTGGAAAAAAATAAAGCAAAAGCAAGTAGGAGAGCATATTTCAACATCAGCTTCAGGACAGTGATAAGCAATGGCTTGGGGCTATGAATGTGCCCATAATAGCACTAAAGTAAGTTTGGGTTCCTTGCCTGGCATTTGCCCTTCTTCTTGGGTGAGTTTTCATGCCAGGCAGGGATCCAAGTCAGCATGGCTGTGCTGCCGAAGCCCATGGTAGCCATCCATCCCAGCAGGAGCGCAGCGCCATATCTGCTGTACCCCAGGCAGGTCAAGGCAGTGGGCTGCTATGGATGGAAAGGCAGCTGTGCCCAAGGGAGAAGGGCTCCAAACACATGGGTACTGGCTGCCTTTGGGGTAAGGGGGTATTGAGCCCTTCTGAGAAGCAGGTGTTCAGCTGTTACCACCTTGAAACCTATCCTCCCCTTTCACGTGGAGCTGGAGGAGGGAGCCAGGTCCCCCAAGGAGTCACCCCAGATCCCATCCCAGCTCTGCCTCTCCTCCAGCAGCAGCAGTTCCACACCACATTCAGTCTGTTGGTCCTGCTGAGAAGCCTTGAAGAAATTCAGTGTTGGAGCCACAGGGACAGAGCTGACTGCACAGCCGATGAACCCAAAAGGCACTATCTCAGAAAGGCCCAGTTTTGTGCTCTGGTGGATATTTCCTCTATTTCAGGTCAAGAGAAAGCAAATTCTGCAGAAAGCAGAGCAGCAACTCCTAATCATCCATAGCTGTGCAGACTCCTCAATTCCTTGGAGGAGAAGTGCCTCCCTTCATTAAATGATGAAATGGAAGTAGAAATACTATTAAAAACAAAATGATACTGATAGCAATGGGCAGAAATAAGGAAATGTGGAAATGTAAGTAATTGCTAAGGGAGAGAAGAGGCACCGCTGGTCAGCCAGGGTAAGGCTAACCAGGCGGAGTTATTTACATACATCAGAGGCGAATGAAATGAAATCCCATTAACAACACGGACCCGCTGTTAGACAGGGTTGGCAGGAGCATCGATCACAAAGTGCAAAAGGCTGAAGTGCTCAAGCGGCGCTTCCCCCAGGTGCTGAGGAGCCGAGCTGATGGCAGCCGGAGTCAGCCACCAGGGACTGGCACAGCAGAGAGGACACTCCTTCCCACCCATCCTGTTCAGATGGCTTTGGCTCTGCAGGACCGCATTATTTGCACCTATAAGAATTAACAATTGTGGCCAAGGAGCTCTTTGAATTATTAATGTTAATAAATCCTAGAACAATCCAAAAAAATCCAACTTGCAAGGTTACAGACAAGCTTAGATTGACCTTGGTCTCTAATAAAATCCAGGAAAGGCTTTCAGGGAAAACAATCATCAAGGGGTCAGAAGAACAAGTGATTCAATCAATATTGTCTTTTTTTATTTTTATAATCTACCTTAAAAGTTTGGTGGCATCAGAAATTTGATTCGGTTATCCAACTTCTATAAGTCATTAAAGCAAGTCCTTCACAACATTCTTATAAAAATTAGATGTACAAGAAAATCAATGCAGATTCATTTTAAAAAGATTAAGGATCGCTCAGTTGGTAGATCTCAGGAAGGCATTTGCATTCACCAAGGCATTTTCAAGCAGAAGCCTCCAGGGAGCTGCTCTCACCCCATTCAATATCTTTATCAATAATCTTGAAGAAAATATTAAATCATTGCTGATAGAATTTGTAGCAAATAAAAAGAAAACAATGAAGAGAGAGAAGATGATGGGCATAGGTAGGGGTCACTTGGAAAATGGGGTTCATTTGAATGCATGTTTCAACACAACCAAATGTAAGGTCATTCTTCAGGAGAAAATAAATCCCATTTGTAAGGGGGGGGGGGGGGGGGGAGGGGTGTCATATCAGAGGAAGCAGTGGCTTTTAGAAGGATTTAGTAGATGTAACAGGTAAGCAAAACAATGTGATAGCTGAAAGAGCAAATCACATCCATCACCGTATAAACAGACAAATGCCAAGGAGGAGTAAGGAGATAATACCATTTTGTTGTACATGATGCTTATTACTTCCAAATACTTCAAAATACAAAACTATGAGTGTTAATAAAAACCTTTTGTTTCTCAGGTGGCTAGACTATGTTTCCAACTTGTGATTTTTCCCTCCTGCTACCATGCCCTGGTGGCAGGGCCAGGCCCAGTGCCCCCAGGGTGGCGGGCAGGACAACTAATGCAAAGGAATTGGTTACTCCTGCACCCAGGGGGTCCAGAGATGCTGCAGGTGGGAAGATGAGAAATGCTACACTGCTATATCTGGGAATTTAAAAAGAGCTGGGGATGAATGCTCAATTTTGGGAAGTGTCTTCTGGTGAGAAAATCTAGAAATTTCATTTGTTTTGATTACCCAAGAAAAGTGTAAGAGGTGATTTTATCACCATGTAACAGAACCTAAATGCAGACATTTCACAGCTGGCAACACTTGAATCTAATAGAAAAAGACACACAATCCAATGGTTGGAAACCATAGCCAGACAAACTCAAACTAGAAACTCTGCTGTTTCAACAGGAAGGGCAAATAATAATTGATCCTTTGTTTTCAGCTTTTAAAATGTGAGCAAATGTCTCAAAAAATAAATGGTATGGTTCAAACAAAAATTTAGACCAGAAGGAGAAATAATTGCATAAGGTTATTTGAGAGAAACCGTAGATCACATCAGGCCCTTCTATGCTTACTTTATTATTTTGGTATTTTTCCCAGGCCTTGGAACTCATCTGGAAGTCTGCTACTATCCTTCATAGCTTTTGTCCTCCCTTTCTGTGGCATGACATGGAAAAAATGCAAATACAAATTACGTACACTTTGTGGTCAGGCAGGTTTTCAGTCCTGAGTTTGCAGACCTACGTTGACTACTCAGAGAACTGATACTGATTTTAGGGATTTTTTCCAAACACATGGAAATGGCTACTTATACTAACATTTTATACTCCAGTCAGGAAGGAAATGTAACTATAAAGATGTCCAACTTTTAACTACATTAGCATTTTTCAACATTGCAAAACCTTGGTCTAAGGCTACATCATGCAGTGGTTTCAACTTACTCTTGAACTGTACTGCAATTACATTACAATTGGACTTTGACTGTACTTCCCTGAACACACCAATTCTAAAAGGTGGGGGTTGTCTCTATGACTGAGTTACTTTCTGATCACTTAGTGTATTTTTAGTCCCCAGATTCACCAACTCCGTTGAGTCTATGCTATAATAACACTGTCGTGTACTAACCAGCCTGTATCATTTAGTAGTTGCAGATAACATGGAACTATAGCAATTTTAGTGTAATTGCTGTGTAATTATTATGTAATTCATGCCTGATCTACAAAGTAAAACATGTGCTACTTTGCCACTAATGTTTTAGCTGTATTTACTTACCTCTAATAGATTTTAACTGTAAAGTGGTGGCTAGAGGAGAACTGATTTTCTCCAGGGAATAATCTTGATTCCAACTCTAAAACACTCCTTTGAAAGGAAGACTCCTTTTGCTCCATGATTCAGGGAGGCAGCTCGTTCTCTGTGGTTCAGAAGAAATGTTACCTGGTCAGAACAGACTATCAAGAACATGCATACCAATGACCTCAGTGTGGTTGGGATTCACCCTAGGCAGGAAGGACCTTATGTCCTGAATCTGATAAAACTCCCCTTGGTTTGAAAAGGGCTGCAGAAATACAAGAATCCCTTTGGAGGTTTTTCTAAGCGATGGCATAGGAGAAAATTACAGAGTAAATGTGATGTTTTCCATGACAAGTCTCCAGTACTTTCTACTTGACTGTTGAATTGACACCTCCCCAGTGCTGGCTGAGGCAACTGCAAGGCTGCTGTGATACAGCATCCATCCAGAAGCTCTTACACAGAGTAAATACATAGTACCAAAACAGAGACAATAGAGCATATTTGTTGCAACATATACCAGGGAGCACTGCTGGTGCTTTAGCGACAGGTTGCCTGTCCTTATCTTATGAGAACACCCATGTCCATAATCTCACAACCATTATCAGTGACCATCTCCCTAAGCTTTAAATTCTTCTGTAATTAAAGAAGTAAAAATTATCTTAGCAAATGAATTTTTGAGTCAGTGTCTTCTCTTTTCCATCTCACATCACTATCACAATTCGTTCCCTCTCACTTTTCCCCATACTTAACATCTTATCTTGCTTGACATAAATATCACATATATAAATCACTACATTTCAGGCAGAAGCAGCGTGGAGAATAATTTCTGTAGGCCCTAAAGTACAGACTCATGCTGACATTAGTCACCTCCCTTGAGACTTACATGTTTTCTTTCCTAGCTAAATTCACATAAGAACAGCTCAGACTCAAAGTCCACTTACAGATTAGATTTTGTAAATATGTCTTTTTTTTTTTTTTTTTCCAAATGATTTATTTTTCCATTTACTTCAGTCTGGCTTGTCTCCAGGAGTATTTCAGAGTAAAATACAAGGCATTCCATTTCCTTTGGATGCAATCTCTAAACAAGGATTTGGAAACCTCTAGAACACTCAGTAACTCAGCACATGACATGGTATGGAAGGGGACTCCTTTTCAGCCTCTTGGACTGGTTAGGAGCCCACTCAGGGAGCCACCTGAAAGAAGTGGCCCTGACTGAGCGGTGGCAGCCCAGCAGAGCGCTGCATGGCAGCCAGCACCCAGGCAGACACTCAACCCCACAGACATGGAAGCACTAATTTTGTGACAGTAAAAAGTACTAATTTTGTTCCATGGTTTCCAAGTGAAAACAGACCTGAGTTACCCTTTCATAAGGTTACACGTTTGATAGAATAATTCTGGGAGTGGAATTCATTTCCAGTTATGACACCTAAACTCAGGTTTGTAATTCAGGGGACTGTTATAGCTCCCATGATAGCCCATGGAGGTCTCGTCAGCTCTGCCACTGGAGACCAGAGGGTTATCTCAGCTGGTCAGCCAGGATGCATGCACTTAGGGTGAGCAAAGGCACTCTCTACATGAATGAAATCTCTATGGACTGTGACAGGAGCCTGGACTCACAGAATCATAGAAGGGTTTGAGCTGGAAGGGACCTTAGAGATCACCTAGTTCCAACCTCGCTGCCATGGGCAGGGACACCTTCCACTAGACCAGGCTGCTCAAAGCCCCATCCAGCCTGGCCTGGAACACTTCCAGGGATGGGGCAGCCACAGCTTCTCTGGGCAACCTGTTCCAGTGCCTCACCCCCCTCACTAATATCCTCATTAGATATTAGGAAAGAATTTCTTCCTAATATCTAATCTAAATCTACCCTCTTTCAGTTTAAAGCCATTACTCTTTGTCCTACCACTACATGCCTTTGCAAAAAGTCCCTCTCCAGCTTTCTTGTAGGCTCCCTTTAGGTACTGGAAGGACACTATAAGGTGTCCTCGAAGCCTTCTTTTCTCCAGGCTAAAAAACTGCAAATCTCTCAGCCTGTCTTCTCCAGCCCTCTGACCACCTTTGTGGCCCTCCTCTGAACTGGCATCAACAGGTCCAAGTCCTTCTTATGCCGGGGGCCCCAGAGCTGAACACAGTACTCCACATGGGATCTCATAAGACCTGAGTAGAGGGGAAGAACCACCTCCCTCACAACCTGCTGGTTCTGCTTCTTTTGATGCAGCCCAGGATATGGTTGTTTTTCTCAGCTGCAAACATACACTGCCAGGCCATGTTGAGCTCCTCATCCACCAGCAACCCCAAACCCTTCTCCTTGGGGCTGCTTTCAATCCATTCTCCACCCAGCCTGTATTTGTGCTCAGGATTGCCCTGACCAGGTGCAGGACCTTACACTTGGCCTTGTTGAACTTCATGAGATTCACATGGGCCCACTCTCAAGCCTGTCCAGGTCCCTCTGGGTCTTCCTTTTCTTCCCTTTTTAAAAATGGAAGTTATGTTTCCCCTTCTCCAGTCAGTGGGAACTTCACTGGGCTGTCACAGTTGCTCATATAGGATGCATGGTGGCTTAGCCACTTCATCCACCAGTTTCCCCATGACCCACGGATGTGTCTCAGCAGGTCCCATGCATTTATGCACCTTCATGTTCCTTAGATGGTCTGGAACCTGATCTACAGTGGGTGCTTCTTCATTCTCCCAGTTGCTGCCTTTGCCTTCTGCAATTTGGGTGGTGTGGCTGGAGCACTTGCCAGTGAAGACTGAAGCAAAAATGTCATTGAGTACTTCAGCCTTCTCTATATCCTGGTTAACCAGGTCTCCTGTTTCCTTCCAGAGAGGGCCCACATTTTCCCTGGTCTTCCTTTTATCACAGATGTACCTATAGAAGCTTTTTCTGTTGCCCTTGACACCTCTGGACAGATTTAATTCTGTCAGGGCTCTAGCTTTCCTAACCTGATCCCTGGCTGCTAGGACTGTATTTCTCTGTATTCCTCTCAGGCTACACCTCCTTGCTTCCACCCTCTGTAGTCTTCCTTTTTGTGTTTAATTTTTTCCAAGAGCATCTTGTTCATCCATGCAGGCCTCCTGGTGTTTTTGATACTTCCTCTTTGTTGGGACACATTGCTCCTGAGCATGGGAGAGGTGATCCTTGAATACTGGATACCTAAGTCTTGTTTTTCCTATTAAGAAGCTGAGCCCAATCTTAATGCATGCATCCTCCCAGTTTGTCCACAGGACCTCTACACAGACATCATGGAAGGGCACTGTAGTAGATTTCTAAATCCAGTTCAGAACTGATGCTGAAAGTGCTATCTAAAAAGTTATTCCATAATAGCAGCCATGTTTTTGACAGATTATTCAACAGTAAGCAGTACATATAATAAAGATCCTGATTTATTTGTAATGTTTATTCAAAATGTCAGAACAAATTACTTCTATCCCATACTCTGCATACCAAAACTCTGCTTTATAATTCCATCCATTTTCGTTAGATTTTTAACACTGGTCCTAATTTGCATCTTTATGCTAAAACATGAAAACAGAGCTCCTTTCCTTGAACACCCCCCTTTTTCTTTAACTTCAGTAGAAATGTCTCCTGTACAAGGAACACTAGATCAGAACATGGTAGCTACAGCAAGATCAAGTTAAATAATGGCATGCCAGAGAAAGCTCAGTGGCCTCCAGTGCTTTACATTTAAACCAGGCGATATTGTGCCTAAAGCTTAGCAAACATTGTGAGCTTCATTTTAGATGGTCCAGCTACAGTTTTCTGTGGGTGCCATACTAATTTCAAGAAACATTTCACAATCCCAGACTAGTAAAATCAGGGGTTGAAAAGGATCCCCTTGTTCCCTACAAGCCTCCAGACAAAATTGATGGCAGAAGTTGGTGAAGAAAAGGGCACATCTTTTAGGCTAGGCAGTTACAGCAGTTACCTTTAAGAATAAATCTCTGGGTATTTCTGTTTTGGTTAACATGCTAAATCAAAGGGAATTTGGTTCATGTGTATAGATGACTCTAACAGTGACATCTTAAAGACCAATCACAGCATACATCAACAGATCATCTCTTTAGAAGCGATGATTCTAAATATCAGCTTTAAAACATTTATGGGGTATACACAGAGCAAATTTTGTGCTTCGACAGATGACATTCACTATCTTTTCCTTTTGCTTCATCCTCCACATTTGCCTCCCTCAGCCATATGTACAAAAGGCACTCTTTTCCCCCAGAACAGCTAAAAAGATTGCAATGACACTGAATATGACCTGGTTTCACTAATATGGACTAGATGAAAGTGACAAAACAAAACCCCAAAACAACAGAAAAAGAGATCACAGTGTAATTAGTGCTGTAAACCAAAGGTACTTCTCTTAGTCCCAGCACAACACCACACTAGTTACTTCTGATTCCTTTTGTTAAAAAACAGTAATGTTCCTTAGCTAGAAATTTGCATTTTATTCCTGATTACATTATGTATTCTTGCTGAGAAAGTGCAGAGGAGACGAATATTTAAGTATGCAAATCAAGCAAGACTGCAACGTTGCCAATTTCTTTCAGTCTATTTCTTCATCAGTTCACCGGAGCCTCACACGTAGCTTCCTCGCCATTAATTGGAGTTATTTGCCACGTGCATCTCATGAACTCATTGTGGAAAAGCATAAGGCATTTTTGTTGGTTGTTTGTATTTACAATGTAAGAACATGCTGCTGCGCCAGTGGTTTCCGTGGATGTGGTACCACTGATGTGAGCAGAAGCTGCTGTGACAGAGGACATCCCCTCTTCTTCGTTAGACGGGGTGGCAAATCCATTTCAGACATGGCCCGTCAGGAAATGGCATGCTAATTAACAAGCACCTGATACTGGTTTTAGTAAATATTTTAGTACTCTTCTTATATATTGCCATGAAGAACTTCAAATGTGGGCTTAAAGGAATAAAAACAAAGAAGTCAGAAATACCATGTGTAGAGCAATATAGGTCCACAATTAGGACATACATCTTCCATTAGCAAACAGTAGTTATTTCTGTATCAGTTAATCAGGTAAAAATGCAGAACCATATATATGTGTCCAACACAGAGCACGTAAGAAGAGCAAGTGACTTTAGTTGACACAAAACCTGAAAAATGACAAATGCAAAGGGAAATAAAAAAAGTCTTCAGTGTGAAAATACTCATTACATCAAGTCTGCACAGAAACATCAAGATCTGGTTCCGAAACAGCCCACCTCTCACTGTCACCTTTAGTGGTTTTGAGATGAATACCTCCAGAAATGCCCCAGTGCCTACAGCCCCTCGTTCCTAGCCAAGCAGCAGCAAACAGGTGTGCTAACGCTGTGGGGTGAGCCCATGGAGACCTGTATTCTCACGTCTGCAAGAGATTGTTCTAAGCAAGGAAAAGAAATATCGTGGACATCAAGTGTCCTTGACTGTCTATCCTGAATTGCCATTACTTGCACCATTTACTGTGTTTGTATCTGTACCCTGGTGTGAAAATCTGAAGGAATGCTAAAGTCTTCAGCATAAATAACATATTAATGTGTTTTTCAGAAAGTACACATTTTTACCTGGAAAACTGATATATTTTCATCCAAGTGTATATAATAAACTTACATTTCTTTACATCCCACATTCTTCTTAAATAACCATAAAACTTTTTTTACAGAGGCCGTGCTCTAATAAGGCTGCAGATTTACATTTTGATTTAAAAACAAGCAAACAAGAATCTATACTTTCCATTGAATGAGGAAAATAAATTACTGTTTCAGCCCTCCTTTTGCCGTACTATGGGAGGAAAAAAAAGTCTTAAAAATATATCTCCAGAAAGCACAGCGAAATAACACACCATGGGGGGAGGACAGATCCCCAGCCCTGTCAACAGGAGATTACAGACCTACCTGCGAGCGCATGTGCTGCAGGGAGCAATCCTCTGTAAGGCAGGGCATGGCCCCGTTACAACAAAGGTTGCATCTGTGGTTAGGCTCTTTGGAGAAGCACAATCCAGTGGCATTAGGCTGATTTATGAGCGTGCACAGGCGTTAGCATAGACCCTGGTGTCTGCACTCTTGTGCATAGAGGTTTGGCCCAGAGCAGCCAACTCAGTGCCTGGGGAGGTGCTTCTGCAAGGCTTTTCCAGGTACCACAAGTTTTTCAATGCTGTGTTGTCTTGGGTGTTTACACAAGCAGCCTCAGCATAGCCAGCAGGGAGGGGTCTGGGGATGGCTTTTGAAGGGATGTCATTTCCATTGGCATATGCATTTGGCTTCTGTTTAAACCAATAAACATAACGAATATGTCATCATAATGCTTAAATGACTAATAATATTAAACCTAGGGAGGTTAGTAATGGTAAGCTTAATCAGAAGCATATGTTTGGAGGTCAAACGGTCCTGCTCACATCTTATCTATTCTCAGCTTTTAATCCGAAATAAGGCTGAGGTGATGGATAATTTAGACTTGAGGGAAACATATTTAAAAACCTACATGGTAATGAACAGCTTCATGAATGAATAAAAAAAAAATATGAAGAAACAGAAAAAACGGTCAAAAGTAGTGTCTTGGATCAGTCGGGGCAAGAAAATAATTTAGGTTTAAAGAAATGTAGAGCTGTGTAAGGCTGATGTGCAGAACAGGAAGCAAGCTTGGGTAGATGGTATTTATTTGGTGCAGAGCACCTTACTCAGTTATTCCACATCTGGCTTGTGGCAGACAGCTGGCGGCACCCTGATAGGATAGAGAGCAGCACAGGACTCCAGCAGAAGCCACATGTCTAAACGAGCCACTAAGATCCTGTGGAAGAATAAAGTCCTTTGGAAACCCCCAAAAGTGGAGTTCAAAAGGGTTTCCCAGTGGATTAGAGAAAAGATAGTGATAGTTTGTCTCCAGCAAGAAGCTGAATTGCTGTGCCTGGGATCCCCTCCATCGGTACCCCTCTGAGGCTTCTGGCACATCTTGCAGGGTGGGGCTTAATCACAGTTTTAACTGTTAAAAAAAAAAAATAATTGTAATCCTCTTTCTCTAGCTAGTGATCAGAATTTTAGCTTTAGGAGAAAATCCGCCACCCAACAGCCTTATTATAAAATGGGACGAAGTGCCTAGTGGGGTTTCCCTCTTGTTTTCTTCTCTCACTTCTCAGATCGTCGAGGGAGCCTAGGTGAACAGCTTGTGCAAGAGGCCTCATTTTTAGATGAAAAAGTTATTTGAAATGAATCCTGCTTTCAGCTTTTTCTTTCATTTCTGGAAACTACCACTATGTTAGATTAAGATTGACAGCTTCCCCTCCTGCAAAAGCACAGTGAAGGACTGCCTTTACTGAATCACACTTGATTTGATGTTTCTTGCGTTTCTGTGTTTGAAATAATTTCCTACATGTAATTATACACTTAAGCAATATTTATGTGCATAAAAGCTATACAGTTTTCCTGTTTTCCAAAAGAGATTGGTTTGCCCTAGGAACATTTTGCCTTACTACTGTGTTTTTGGACTAAATATTGCTACTTAGGATACAAGTGAGGGAAAGAGACTATTAATTGTGCTTTTGAATGAATTGTACAAAAATATCCCACATGAGGCCACACAGTTATGCATGACAAAAAAATGTGTACACAGAGTACAGGAGTGTAATTATATTGAACACTCACATGTAACAAAAAAATATTGGGAATTGGCACTGCTTTAATGATGTGCCAAATATATGTGATGCCTCTTTTATTCAGATTCACAGTAAATCTTCTGAATTTTGAACAATCTATCTACTACTGAGATGCTAGCATCTCACTCATCTGCTTCCTGACAAAAATCTGCTTCTGTCAGATTTTGAATGAATGTAACATTCCACAAAAGTTCCATGGTGGCCAAATCCTGCCGTGCTCACACAGCTCAACCCCAAAAGCAAATTGCAGGCAGAGGCTGCGTGGTAACGGTCTCCAGTCTTTGTTAAACCCTCCATCTCAGGGTTTAACAGCACAATTAATTAACAGCCCCTGGAGGCTGCAGGGAACAGTCCTACTTTAGTATGACTCATTTGATTATTTTGTCTGTGCATGTGTGTGTTTCCCACTTAATACTCAATGTGATAGAGCATACAACCCCATGACCTCCAGTGAAATTGCTAGGACGTAAATGAGAACCGGGCTTAAGCTGTAATATTTGTTGTGTAAAGGTCTTTGTGAGTTAGCCTGTAAACAGCCACAGAGTGATGCAAACTGAACAGCTTTTAGAGCCTACTTTACCATGTTATTTTAGCAGCTGAAGTAGGATTTTACTCATTACAAATTTTCAGTGGTCTCATTCCTCATGCAGCCAATGGAGGCTCATAGCACTTCCAGGCTGGAGTGCCATAATTCCTTGAAGGCAGGTCTTAAAATGTTGTCACTTTGTTTAAGCAGCAAAATGTCCTGGATCCTTAATTTTTGCATATCTGGCTCTTTGAATTGAGGCACCTGGAGGGGTGTGCATCAGGAGGCAGACATGCACCCACAAACAGCCTTTTCCTTCTGGGGTAGGACAGCGGTTGACAGCTAACCCCACAACTTGCACAGCTGGCACTAAACCTCATACAAGATACAGTGTCCCCAACCCCAAGGGGCCCCAGCACACACCCAGGAGGGAGTGCAATCCCTTTAAGAACCCAGAATTACAACTGGCCCCACCTGCTCTGGAGGGAAATGAAGTGTAGTTGCTGGGATTCAGCCCAGGGACCTTCATCAGAGCTGGCAGGTTTAAACGTGCCCCCAAAGCCAAGAAAGATGGTTTCATCCCAGCCCTGTGGGGAAGGGTGTGTTCTCCTTCTCCACAGCTAATAAACACCAAGAGGTTGCTTACAAGAGGAGGAGGCTGTTTCGTTAGAGATGTGAGGTCAATCCTATGGAGCCGAGAGGGGGCAACAGCTGCTTTTTGCTGTGAATTAAAAGGAAATTTCTCTTTTGTTTGCTAGCCTAGGGATAAAAAGTGCTCTATACTAGAGCGGTGGTGCTGTGGGCAGTCATCCTGGTGGGCTGGAAGCAAAACCTCCTGGCATGTGGTCTATTCAAGGTGAGACCCGTGCTGCTTGCTTGGGGCCTGGTGCTCTGTGCAGGTGCCCAGTATTTGGTCTTTGTGCATGCAGGAGATGAGAAGAGTTCCCCCCTGCTGACATGTGGTGGCATACAAAAGAGCCATGTGTAGAAAGCCCTAGATGTTTGTGGCCAAGGTAAGTGAAAGTAGAGGTGCTAATTTAATCACGCTGCTGCGTTTCTGATCAAAGGAGCTCAGAATCATGAGAAAATCCCTTTTACAACTTAATGTGGTTGACAAGATGTCAGGTCTTTCAAATAAGCAATTTTGTATTTAAAACACCTTCTTACCAGGCTATGCAAAGATTTACAGGAAAACTGAGCATCTCTCTGTGAGCCTGCAAGGTCCTTCAAGCAACGGAACCAAGGAGTGATGCTATCCGGTATAACTAGCTCCAGTCGCCTGGTCTTTGATTTGGAGGTGATTTTGCCAGAGCTGGCTCTAAGCCCTGTTCTGCTGGGTTTGGTCCCCTCCTCCTCCTAATTTTATCCAATGTTTAATGGAAAAGTGCATTAAAACTACTCCTGGGTGCAGTTCAGAGCACAGAGTCCCCTCCTCCATGGGGTAAGTCAGGCTCTTGCTTGAAATCTTGCTCTGGATAGTTAGTTTTGCCTTTTGCAATTGCACAGTTTCAGCTGTCAGAGATAAAGGGGCCTGCTCCCAACTTCCCTATAAACCTGTCTTCCCCTTTCTCCAGCCTTTCCCCCCTTTTCACATTGTTTTTGCTGTAATGAGTAGCACAGTCTCTTAAAAACTTGGAGCAATGGGCTTAAACTTTCCTTACACCGAAGTGGGCATCAAACCCCCATCTCTCAGTCCCTGACCAAGGGCTTCAGGCTACCAAGTGAAAGATGAGCTGCAGGTGACATAACCAGTTTGGAAGAAGAAAAGCCGCAGGTACTACTATGTTTTGTGGTGTCAGGTCTCACACTGCCAGTCAGCATTGACATTATAAATTACTGCATTTTTTTGAGACTGAAGGGGATTTTTACATAGGTCTAATACAAAGGGAGATGGATCCTATTCAGGATGAGATACAGATTTTTCTGTAGTGGATCAAGCTGCCAAGTTTGAAGGAGCAGACATTTCAAAAGGTACATGAAATGTCACAAAATGGAGTTATAGAACAGCTTTTCCAGACCCCTAGTCATTCAGCCTGGAAGTATGAGGTTTCAGGCTTCCATTCACCTACAGCATTTTGTTTGTTTACTGTTCTGAATGTATTCTGCTTCTTGCTATAAATATCTGCTCTCTGTAACATGAATGTTCACATCCTCCATGATTTCCTGCGACGCTGAATTCCACACTTTACTATGCAAAAAGGCATTTCCTTTGTGCCCAGACTCTTTCACTCAATTGAAAACATCTATAATAAATGTTTTCACCTCACATAGTATTTGTATACGTTGCTTGGTATGCGCAAAGCTTCTCAATGGGGTGGAAAACCATGGAAAATCCAATAACAAAGACACTTTGAAAGTCAAGATTGTTCGAAACTGATAGATTTCTTACCACAAATACTGTTCTGTCAGCAACCGTAGCTTTTGCCAGCTTTAATTTGTCTCAGTCTGTTGGTTGTCCTTTGCAGGATGTTCCTGCACTGCTCCTCTATGGTTACAGAAAGAGGAAGGATCGCTTCTACCTGTGGCTGCAACCCACACAACCTTGCTGAAATTAATGACATGACCTGCCATCTGAAGTCGTTAATGTGACATTACAGCTATGAAGTCTGGGCCAGCTCTGGCTTGCAGGCAGGTGTACATGCCAAAGAATTTAATTAACATCAGTTAACACTGGACCGATAGGAACAGCCTCAGCAGAAACGCTCTCCCCACAGCTGGGGCACAGGCTTGTCTTACATGTGCTCTTGTGCTTGCTTAGATAGCCAGGAGGACTTGGGTCCTCAGCCGTACTCTAGGCAGAGCTGTAGCTGCTTAGCTCTATCAGTTTTCTCACTATTTTACTAGACTCATTTACTGGACTGATCTCCCCCTCCCAACGCAGGCTTCTGCTGATGGCACATGGGGCTATCCGTTTCCCTTGGTACAGAGATATTGCACAAACCTACTCAAAACCTGCCGGCTTTCCTTTGGCTTTCTTCTGGGAAGACGATCTGTACTGGGAGCCAGAGGAAGCTATGAGTTGCAATCTGGAGCCCATCCAGGGATGGGTGTTAGGAGCTCGCTGCGTTTCAGAGCTTTTCTGAAGAAGGCTTCACACGCTCACCTTGTAAAGCAAGTATCCATTTTTTATTTCTCAGCCTGGATTGCTGAGGTGAGACTGAATAACTTCTGGCAGAGCTGGGACTCAAATTCAGGCATATATTGCAGCAGATACAAGATTTGCACAAGCTTCAGCCATGCCTCTGAAATGGGATAATACCTTTTGTCACAGGGGAGCCCTAAAGGTAACTTTACTGATACTTGTGAGGTGCTCTGATTTCCCAGCAACTGACGCTTCAGAAGATTGCACGAGGAAGAAGTGATTATCTCCATTTCATGCAGCATAGTGCTTAGTCAGAGTGACACAGAGCCCCTGCATGGGAGAGCTGGAAGAATAGGACTGCTGAACAGCTGCCCGTCACGGAGCATCCTATGTACCAAATGAAGCAGGAGTTAACGGGGAAAACACCGTATGTGATCATGTAATTAGCAAATGTATCATAATGCCTAGGCATAAGGGAGCTAAATTAAGCTATGGATGCATAATCTAGCCTGCACGTAATTTCTCCATAAAGACTGTAACCCTTCTATTGTTACTGGTGGATGCTCCAGGCAATAAACAATCCTGCAGTTAAATTTCCTTGCTTGTGCACATGGCTGCTAAATTCAGCATTTATTAGTGGTGCCTGAAAGAGAGACCGGTGTTACTGATGAGAGTCTGTAGAAGAAATAGTTGCAGTATCACAACTACCTCCCTGTAAAAATGGCAGGGAAAAATTTAACACTTAAAAAATGCTGTGCATGGGGAAGAATTCATAGTACTTTACATGGCACCTGAATAATCAGAAGATAGGATAGTTTTGAACAGAATAACTCCGTAGGGTGAATGAAGGCTGCTTCCCCATATTTACCTATTATGAAGCTCCGTTCAGATAGTTGTAATTGCTTGCTTGGTAATGGCATTATGAAGCTGAATTAATGGTGTGTACGACATATCTTAATGCTCAATAAAGGTGCTCCAATATTCCAGGCTCAGGGAGAATATTGAGTGCGAAAGATATATGTGAAGAGGGAAAGACTGATGCTCCCATTTTTCATTTTCATTATGGATGGACCTGATAACAGTCACCCTGTTTCACAGTCTGCCTGGGAGGAAATGATTTACATTTCTGCTTTGCAGCCTGTACCTTCCCTGGGTGAATGCCATAAAGGGTATCGTCCAGCTCACTGGTCCTTGAAGACCAGCTTCCTTGCTCTGAGCCATGACAGGTCTATGGTCCGCCAAGATAAAGCTTATTAATGTATCAAGGCACTGTGATGATAAGGGGTGCTGACAGGAGGAGGGGAACCCCCCCATGCACTGAAGGATGCTGCAATGCTGCTATACAATCAGAGCTGATTTACATTTGTATTTCTCACAGAAGTTTTAAAATGTATGCAGACTTGAGTTATCAAATAAATACAATACCTGCACCTCTATCTTTGCCGAGTCTTCATGCTATATCAGCAGTGGGGTGACAGTCCTAAGCAGGATGGTGGCCTGAGAGCCTGATCTAAATCATATTTCTCCCACCAAGGTTTCTCTTGTTAACTACAGACACACAACACTGGCTCAGTGCAGCAATATTTTGCACTACATCCTCAGAGATGAGGCTACAAGGAGCATAGGTGGGTCCAATTTTGCCATCTGTAAGTGAAAAAAGTAATTTGTTGCCTCCTGCTGTTGCTGGGAGGCTCCATTCATTGCCATTTTGTGCTTTGCATGTGGAAGGTGCTATGCAAGTGCATGTTTGATACAGATACTTGCCAGAGGCTTACAAAGCTTCCCATATGGCATCTCCACACAGTGCTCATGAACTTACATTTTCTCTGCACGGGACTGAGGCGATAAAATAATGTCTCTGTCAAACTGGAAGCCTCCAGGAACCAGCATTAATGCTTCAGAAATGTTTTAAAGGGTTTTCTTTATTTCATTTTTTTAAAAGCATCTGACAGTTTTCTGGCCTTTCAAATTCTGGTTCCAACTCTCATCCTAAACAGCCCCTGTCCCATCCCTTCAGTTTCTTTTTCTACTCAGAAAATGGGAGACAGGTTGAAATGGAAGAGCTGTGTTTTAAAAAGTGACACTTGCTGAATAACATTCCTGTTTAGAGTTGGATTTGTTACTGCATGCTGAAAGTAATGCTTTCTTTCACTTCATGTCTCAACCTTTAAAAAACCAATGCAGGCTTTTTTGCTAACTGTAGACAAGGAATGGGTTTGTCCTCTTCCTAGCTTTAGCAATTCCCTCTTTATGGAGAGCAGTGTGCAGGGGGGTGGGGGTGGTACCTAAGAAGGAGAGAATTTACCTCTTGCCACCCTGCCCCATCCCCTCTGTTGCCCTAAAACCAAAAATTGCTTGGTGATTTTTAAGAGCCATACTAAATTTGAGTCATGTTTGTTTATGACTGAGAAGGATAATTTTCAGTCAAGCTTAATGACATATTATACAGTGATACATAAGGTCCTTTTCTCACTGAGATAGGTACAAGCACTCCTCATCACACTTTCATAGCTCATTAATTAATTTCAGGACATCTCCAGAAGGCAAAATAAATGCTTGAAGCTTCAGAAGGATGTAACATATGGAGATGTAATATAATTGGTCATAGTGAGTTGGGTGACTTGACTAAACCCAGGTCTGATACCCACGGCTGACCTGAAGGTTATCTGGTACTTCAGTTTACCTCCTGCACTCACCAAAAAGGCAACTGTAATTATAGCAGAAGAGAAAGCAAACATTGTTTAAGAGAGCTGTGCATAGAGCTGTTCCTTGGTTTGCCTGTCATACTGAAAACAGGACTCGTTTGGGACAAAACATTTTACCCCAAATGAAAGCTGGAAAATAAAACCAAGCATTTTAATAAGGAGGTTTAATTCAAAACTAAGTTTTACTTCAGAAAAAACACCAAAACAAACACAAAATATTATAATTAAAGGTCACCCAATGGTTTTGTCTAAAGCCATAAAATATCTCAGTCATCTTCCCACTGCTGGTCAATCTGTGCCTTTACAACTGCTAGTTCTCAGTGCCCTGAAGTTTAAAGAATATTTGCCCCTACAACCTACCAACTTTGTGAAGCGCAGGAAGCATTTATCCCACTAACAGAAGGAATATCAAGCCAGTGGGTTGTTTAAGAGCATGAAGGCAGCATTAATTTGGGAGGAGGACAAGCTGTGAAAAAAAAGGGGAATTAAGCCCAGCTGTTCCCCTTCTTCCTCATGTGCACACCCTTCAGGGGATCAACCCCATGCATGCTGCAGAGCCTGCTGGTAGGTGGCAGGAGGCCTCTTGTTGTGGGACATCTCCAGCTTGAGGGCTGAACCCTATGTCCTCATCCCCAAGGGTGCCATGACGTGGCTGTGCCTTCCCCAAAGCCTGGTGGTGGTACTGTCAGCCCTGTTGCTGCCGCTTTGGGCCCCATCACTTACAAAATGCCAGCCAGGATTAAATTGTTTGCCCGAAGCTACAAGACAGCTCTGCAGCTGACCTGGGGTCATACTTGTGTCATGCAATGCCCAGCAAGGCATCCTCCCCTTCTTTGCATGGCTCCATTTGAGAAAGGAGCTCCATATGGTTAAATGGATGTATAACGTGGTAGAGATGTATGGATTCAGAATTTTATCCACGCTGTTGTGGTGATACAGAGTTGGGTCGGAACCAAAACTTTTGATCACACACACAGATTTGGGTGGTATTTGAAACCTTCTGAATTCTGCATCTGACTCATCTCTAGCTACAGACATGGTGGTTTATGGGTTTATTTCTATTTCTATTCCAAGGGGACATTTTCATGCATGCCTTGTAGCAGACAGAGGAGGCGGGGATCTCTATATGATTTATATTCAAGGTAATGCATACATAACTACATCTCTATTTCTCTAGCACATAGCAAGATATAAATTTAACTTTATTCATTTGCTGCACTAGGAAACAATGCAGCTCCCTTGGCAACACACCAGCCACAGACAGGAGTTAGGTAGAAGGGACATTCAAAGCCAGTCTCCTAACTGGCTTTTTGAAGTTGTAAGCCATTTGTATCTGTAGCAGTAATGGCAGTAAATAGATTGGTTTAGGGACAGTAGAGAAAAAAAAACACCCTCCAGCGTGAATCTTTATCTAAGTAAATGCTGGAACAATTCACATGCTTTCTGAAGGTGCCCAGGAAGAAGCATTTCTTGTTTTGCTTTGGTAGACTGCTTTGCTAGTGAGACTGTTGAAAGCAAATTCCCCAACTTTTGATATTTTAAAAGGTTAAGACTTCTGGGTTTTTTTTAAGCCCAGTAATTTAATCTCTGTGTAACTGAAGATTGTATTACCTCGGAAGAAAAGTCATTTATTTAGCTGGGAATAGATGACCTTGTTGAATATGATTCACTTATCTGTGGTTTAGGTGAACAGCTTCTTTTAAACTGATCAGAAGCACAAGCTGTTCAGCTGGCTCTGGAAAAAAAAAAAAAGTTATTTATTGTAAAAAGGCAATGGCTGCTTCTTTTTGTGGAAAACATGAAATCTAACAGGTGTAAGGCTGAACAAAATGAATGTGAAAGGAAGAACACATTTCCATATGCTATTTTGAGGGCTCTGGGAGGTACTGAATCAGTTACAACATGGAAAAGCAGTGGCACACACCCCCCAGTGGGATATTTCTGTTCTCCAACCCAGACACGCACCTCCCCAAGGGGCTACAGCAATACCAAACCATCCTTTGAATTCCTGGGGCAAAACACCAGGATGTAACAGGAGCTTGATGTCCGCATCATGGAGGCTGCAGTGCCAGTGTGCACAGTGACAGAGCTCCCTCTTGGCTGCTCCCTCATCTCCTTGACCTAGGAATGGTCCCTCTGCCCAGATTTGTTCTTCCTCTAGCTGCTGCTGAAGCATCCACGAGCCAGGTCAGATTTAAGGTCCTTTTGAATTGCATTCATATATTTCTCAGCTGTGCCGCAGGATTATCTACTAGCTACTAACTCTGAGACACCTAAGCAGTGGATGTAGCTTACAGAAGGACCTATGTCATATCCTGAGATGACTTTGGCAGAAAAACGTGGGAGAGCCAACCTTTAAGGACCCCAGCTCACACAGTGAAAATCACTTCTGCAGCAGAGACATACGGTTCGTTACACCATGCATGGTGAGAGCCAGGCACCCAGGAGAACAGTGCTGAGAAGTCACCATGCTGAGCAGGGAGCTGTCATATCTAGCCAGGAGGAAATAGGAGAAAAGTGGGGCTGCAAAGCTGACTAACTTTTCACACCACTCTGACAGTGATTCTCAGTGGTATATCTCCTCCTGGAGCTAAACCTTTTGGCCAGGTCAGTCACAGAGTAGTCACCAAAAGGAGACATCATCTCATGCACTTCAGATGCTTTGGTATATCCAAGAAAGGGCTGGCAAAACCCCCCAACCTGGATGTCCACATTACTCTAGAGCACTGCAAATAGCACCAGACATGTTAATTCAGGCAACTGAAGCTGACCCTTGTGCACTCCAGGAAACCAACCAAGTGTCCCTTCACCAGTCCTTCAGAAAATCCCTTGAAAGCCACAGAGCCATAGCCTCATGAGCCTCGCACACCTTTCAAGACCGCCTCAAAGGCTGGGGTGCTCCTGCTTAGCTTTGCCCTTCAACACCAAGTGAAATGCTGTTGGTCTCTGTTGATGATGGATTTCATCCCTCTGGAGACTGGGATGCACATTTTGAGCAGGTGTTACAGTAATAGCACCTTACTGCAGATAGGTTTAATTCAGGCCAACACTGAATCAAAGCAGGCTCAGAACAAACTGCAGCAATTCCCACCCTGCTCTTCTTGCACCTGCTCGTGCACAATGGTCTAAAACAGCACTGTTAGCTCGACAGGTGTGAACCTCTCATCCAAACAAGTATTACTGGACACAGAAGCTTAGGTTACTCCGTCCACACAGATGACCAAATACTGCTAGTTCCACATAATGAGAGAAACGTCACCGATGTAAGCCTGGAGCCAGAGAGTAAAATCTATCCCCTCTCCATCCAGCAATGCCCTGCACCCCAGAAATCTCTGCTGCGCAAACTGCTGGATTTACAAGGGTCAGTATGTTCCTCCAGGCCCCAAGGGTGCTGTTAACAATACAGCTAAGCAAAGACAAGAGCTAGCTGTTGCTGAAAGGCATGATCCCACTTTCACATTCTTCCTTACAGTTCCCGCTTGGCAGTAGCTCTTGACTCACTGAACTGTCTCCGGGCAGACAGGGCAGCGCCAGCTCCAGGAAAGTGGCGTGAGTGCCCGCTGAGTGCAGGGAGAGCCACGGGGATGCCACTTTCAGGGACAATTAGCTATTTAATCAAGTTATCCGCAGCATCAAATTGCACCCCCAGAAATGGCCTCGGGCCTTTTTCAGCACAACTTTCCTTTAACCAAAAGCTCTGGTGAGGTGTCTCATCTCCTTCTTTCCATCCCAGCTGCCGAACTGACAGGGGGTACTAACTTCTGCTGCCACAGGCAGAATAAACAGCAGCTTTCAAGTGTGATGTAGCTGAAGAGGGGTTGTTTGTGAAGGAGGATTCAGGTGATGTTATTTATCACAGACATTTCTCACTCTCTGCACATCTTTTTAGCTTCCTAGGCTTATTTGTGAAGGGATTTCAGAACAATCAGCAGAGAATGTAAAGCTGATAGCTTATCACCCAGGAACCATATAGACACACCATCCTGATATGTGTGAGGATAGAGGAAGGAAGTGATATAGTCTTCTGAGTGTGAGTGCTGGTGCTCTACAGCTCGCAGAAGCCAGCTCATATAAAAGACTTCCAGAGGCTGGTGAGTAATTCAGTGCTGACTTTTTCAGCTGTGTGGAAAACTACAAGCACAGCAGCTCTGCCATATTTGTGAAACGTAAAATGAAAAGATATTGATGGCTGGTATCTGCAGCTGGGTTTGTTCTGCTATTTAGGTCCTGTTTCAAATGGGAAACATTTAGAATAGTATGATAATGCTTACACTGACAGTATTCATGTGTCAAGACTTGGACTACAGGCATACAGAGCAATTCTGCCTCAATTATTGTGCTTCTGAAAATGTCTTACAGGAAAAGAGAGGTGGCAAGGCAGAATGTTCACACTGGATAGTTTATAGACACTGGGATCCATCCTGGTTTTATCAATCTAGAAAATAATAACAAAAAGTAATATCAAAGCAAAATACGGCTGTTCAGATTACCATTTTTAAGAGGATATTTGAAAAGAGATAATCTTTCTCCCTGGAGCTCCTAAATAAACATTCAGATTTCTAGGCCTTTATACTTTCATCTAATACCTCTTGTTTCTGTTTGCTCTTTTTTCCTCTCTCTCTTTAGGTTGTAGAGTTTCTTAGTGGATAAACTCAAACCGTGAACAAATATTCAGAGTGAGACCAAGTATGAAAATAATCTAGGCCCACAGCAGCCTGGAAACATCAACAAGCAATTGTACTCCTTTCCCCAAACCTTGTAATACAGCTCACATGTCAAAATAAAAATGCCTTATGCTGTGAAGGCAGAGACATAAGAGAGGGCCAAGAACCTTCATTCCTCAAATGGAATACAGTCCTCCATGCAGGGGGGCTGCCACAGGTTTCTGTTATATTTCTTCACCCAGTGCTTCCTGACTCACAACCCTATGTGCTCATACTAAGAACATCACCTCAAGGTCTTTTTTTGAAAGGTTGAGATCAGCAGTCTGGGATACAGTTCACCTTGACTTTAATTGAATTTTGTTTACATCATTTGACATGAAAACTTGACTTTAAATTTCTATTTTTTTTTACTCTGGAGACTGAAGAAGTCTGGCAAGCAAAGCATTATATTACACTGCAGACTAAAATTTGCTGTTTTCACAGCAAATGAGTATGATGAATTGATGCCTGTGACTGTGGAGCCAGCTCACAGAGACAACATGTCTTCTTGATAAAGGGTTTGCTAATACTATTTGCAAGGCAGAAGCTTGGTCATTAACCATAAGCTTGATACCTTACATAGCCTTTTAGTCTCACACCAGGATAAAAACACCAGAGGGGCTCAATTCTACCCACTAGATGGAACATTGAGACGTGCATTATAGTGATGGTCTCTTCCATCACTCTGGTCATTATAGGTAATTTTCAACACAACTACTCTGAAGTGCAATGCAACTGTTCATTAGTAATAACTAAACAAAGCTATACCTTCAAACTATGGGCAACGTGCCTTGCAGCACAACCCCAATAGCTCCCATAGGCAAAAGATGCTCTTGCCAGCTCTGGCTTGCACTCACAGGAACATTCCAGCTACCGCATTTCCTGGCCAGTGTGTGGTAACTAGCTCTATGCTATGTCATTAGGAGCACTGGACATACCAAAAGTTCCCCCACCCCCTCTTTTTTTTTTTTTTTTTTTTTTTTTTTTTTTGTAAAGTGAATAGGAGATTGACTCTATGTCAGTTTTTCCTTTGCAGTTCTTCAAACTGTTTGTAATGCTGATCAAAGCAGCCGTCAGTGCAATACCTCTCTGCATGGAGGTGAGGGGCATACTGAGCATACATCAACACAACACAAGGATCCAAAATTAAATGCTAAATAAATGGTCATTCGGTGCACCAGATAGCAACTAGCAGAACTAAGTTATAAGATGAGGTATAACCAGAAACACTCGATCTAGGTTTATATTCTCCTATGGGGAATTTGAGCTGCGTTTTTAACACAATGCGCAGCTATTGCTCATTGCTCAACACAGACTGACACAGTTTAACAACCTCTGTGTAAAACTCACAGCTGAAATATTAAGAATGAAAGGGAGTGCGTAAGCCCATGAAGTACACTAGCCCTCTTTAAGGCATGTTTTTTTTCTCTACCTTCTTAAATACACTGAATCTACCTGTCCTTTTCTCTTCTCAGAAAAGTATATCCCCTTGCCAGACTGTTGCAAAATTATCCGACTCAAGAAGACATGGAAGAAGTGGGATTTGTGAACACTCAATACTGCCAAGAAACCAGCTGAATGTAGCGCAAAATCTGTTAGGTTCCAAATATTTAATCTTCTTACAATATTATTGTGTTAGAGGCCAATACTTATTTACTGCTTCTATGATACTACAACAACAACATACACCCTACCTGAGAACCAACGCATTTTGCTTTTAATGGGGACAGCACGCTGAGAAGTGTCTGCAGGCAGACTTAAACCTCAAACCGTTGCCAGCCTAAGGGAAGATCATCACCTGCTGCTGCTGCTGCTGCCGCTGCTGCGGAGACTGCTGCTGGAGGAACTGCCTGCTGCCATCTACTGATGCGCTGAAGGAAGGCACTGGACCAGCAAGTGCCCCTGGACCAGCAAGTGCCCCCTCAGGTGCTTCAGAGAACATTGTCCTTGCTTGGGTTAGAAAACCTGTAGATCTGAGATGCGGTACTCTGAGAGGAATCCTTACTCGGTGACTTAAGAGCAGCGGAATTGTTTAACACAGCTCAAGCCAGGAGTCCGCGGCAGACAAACCTTAGCTACTCAGCCCAGCGCAGCAGAGTTGAGTGATAAACCAGACTAAAAGCAAAGAGTTCATCCTTACAGGATGGGCTAAACTCTAGAGCCATAAACACCATGAATATCCTTATTGCATCCTCTTTCCCTTCCAGTGGAATGGGAAACATTAAGATCTTGACTTTAAAGGGCCCCGCCTTATGAAGAGGTCATGGTATCTGTCCACCACTGCAGCTGCAACAAGGAATTGGATGAATTTGTGACCGTCACCTTCATCCAGTATCCCAGCACCAAGGTCACTTGACCTGGGCAAAAGTAGGAGCCTCCTAGCCTATGCTGGCAACACACAAAGGTGAGAGCAGCAAACTCCTATGACACCTGCCCCGTGTGACACCGCTGTAGCTGCAGTCCCTGCGGGGGAAAGGAAGCTTTGCTGGTAGAAGAAAGCGGCCTGCAGGTGAAGCAATCCTTCCTAAAAGGTGAATATCTTTCTGAACTGTGGTTCAGAAACAGTTTTCTTCCAGGTAAAGGAAAAATTCAGGGTCTGTTGAGCCTGGTAGTGGATGCCTCAGTCCTAAGCAGCTCACTACCCTTGAGGTGACCTACCCAGAGGCAATACCCAGTGCCAGTCAGCTGTGATCCAAGCCAGTCCCCTCCTGTACCGTCCTGAGGTGTACTGGGAGAGCACAACAGGGTCACACTCAGCAACTACATGCTGCAAAAATCACTGAGGTCAGGAAAAAAAAAGAAAAAAAAAAAAAAGGAAGCAAAACCAGCCTTAAGGATGGAGGTTTAAGTATGGCTGGCACCTGGAAGGCCAGTAACCCTTGGGGTGAATGTAAATAGTGGGTACTTGTTGGAGGTAAGTGATGCATCTTTGCAAGCACAAAGCACATGAAAGAGATTTATTTGAGTTTCTTCAACGATAGGCAGCAAAGGGATGGGAAAGTTTCAGTCTGTGAACAGAGGCCAGAAAAATTATTGCAGAGCATTGTAATGAAAGAAGCAAGTTTTAAAAGAGAATCTTTACTCATGATCTGATCCTTGTTAGCCCTAGTAAGAAGAAAGATACAATGTCTATGAGTTAGTCCCTGTAGATAATGACAGGTTAGAGAGGAAGAAGACAGGCAACCGAAGATCTGTGATCCCATTGGAGTGGATATTTTATTCACTGTTGGCCTCCTGATGATTCACTGCTGCCATGATTTTCTTGAAACAAAAGAGCTCTCCTCCTTCCCTCCCCCTTTGTTCAGTTTGGTACTGCTTTTGTGTGCAGATTCAGATCCTGAAAGCAAAGAAGTATCGACCCCTGAGGTCCCCAGGGAGATAACCAGACTTGGGTGGGAGTGGAAGGAGAATGTGGACTCACACCTATTTTATTTTGTAATATTTTAGTAACCTCCTGATTTTTTTTTTTTTTTTTGAAGTGGCAATTATCTCTTCCTATGGATATTGCCAGGGGATAATTTTCATGAAAGCTCTTGAATAGCTCACATAGGACAGTGGGGTATCAGCAAATGACATCCCTCTGTCCCTGTTAATCATGCTACTGTATGAAATAATCACTAGGAAATTTTCAGCCTTCTGAAACCTGGGCTTTGTCTTTTGAGGTACACATCATATATAAGGGGCAGATGAAGCAGTTGCAGCAATAATGGAACATTCATGACTCTTGACTTTTGAGCCTAGGGATAGGCTGTAAGAAAGGGACAACTGAAACTACCAAGTAACAATTATAAACCTTCACCCTCTTATTTGACAGGGAGGACTAGACTTCACGTACACGCTCTTTTTCACTTCATGCTTCACCTGTTTCTATTAGATTGCCTTTGGTATGTGACCATGGAGAAAATATGTTGGCAGTCTGGAGTCAAATAAACTTGACAGGTTACCTAAGGAGAGTCCTATACATTCTAAGCATGTGCAAGTTTAGGCTCAGTAAAAATATTTTTTTTTACAGATTAAAGGATGAATTTTGAATTGTGGAACCAACCAAGGCTTTTTTCTTGCGATTTAGGACAAAACATTCAAATACCTTATCTTATAACTTAGTTCTGCTAGTTGCTATCTGGTGCACCGAATGACCATTTATTTAGCATTTAATTTTGGATCCTTGTGTTGTGTTGATGTATGCTCAGTATGCCCCTCACCTCCATGCAGAGAGGTATTGCACTGATGGCTGCTTTGATCAGCATTACAAACAATTTGAAGAACTGCAAAGGAAAAACTGACATAGAGTCAATCTACAGTATGTTCTACTTACCAACACTTTCAAAAGCATGACAGTGAGAAATACAGCTTTTACCTCTCCTGTTTTGTTGATTTAGGTGGTTTCAGTTTGTTGTTTGAACAGTGTATGGAAAAGTCCATCATGAATAATTTGGTAACCATTTTATTTCAAGGACAAAAGAATGGTCATGTAACTCCTAATTTGCATGGGTGCATTTAAAAACATTACAAGTACTTAGAAAAGTTAGAAGTTAAATTTCTATTCGATATTTCTTTTTTGTATGTTTTTGTGAATATTTTTGGATTCCAGTTTCATAATACAGTATTTTTCTAAGGACTTAGTGTGAAATTTTAATGGCTTATACACCAAGGCTAGTAAATCAACTTTCAGGACTCACAGCAGAAACAATTGTGGGTCCTTCAGCTCATATTTTGTCTTAACTGTCTCTTCTTGGCAAGTGCTTTCACTCACAACATTCAGAGGCAGCAACTTTTTTTTTTTTTTTTTTTTTTTGCAGACCTGCCACAGAGACAGAGGCATAGAATAGTAAAGAGCACATGATAAGGCTATTCCGGGCCCCTGGTAATCTGATCATGTTCTCTACTGCTCTGTCTATTCCCTTGTGAAGAGGTTAGGGCACATTGTGTCTGCAGGTGGATCAGCAAGGACACTTACACATAGAACAACCTTTAGCAGAGGACTACATCTCTGAATTGCTCTCCACAGTTTCCTGCAAGGACACTACATGTGCATCTATATTACAGAGTATTAGTTTGATTCACAAGGTCAAAAGGAACAAAAAGCTTATGCCAGCAGGTTTTATAAATACACCTTGTAAATGAAATTTTAATGTAAACAGAATAAGAGAGTGACTTAATTCCCCAAGATCCATCCCAGAGACCTCACTAATGTGGTTAAGAGACTTGAGCATGGTTATGTCATGCTCAAACCCAGAAAAATTAAACACGCTGTAGGTAAAGTATTGCCTGGAACAAGGAAATCTGGAAAGAAACTCTTAAAATTTCTCTAATTACAATGACATAACAGCTTCCACTAACAACTCCTTACACCTTGGGTGTATCAAAGATCCTGGGAACTACCTGTGCACTCCCACTCCCACCCAGTCACAATACCAGAGCAACACCATGATGAGACAGAAAGTAGCCAAAGCCATTTAAAAGCGATAGCTAAGATTAAATTGATTCTGAATGTTTCCACAAGAGTACCACTCGTTAAGAACTAACTATAACCGTGTCTAACAAATGTTCAGCCCATGCCCTGGCCATCTGAGTCCTGTGCATACAACAGGCACTGGTGATGTTTAGATTTAGCTTACACCCAAATAACGGTAAGGGTTTCTGGAAACCATCAGCCAAGTTTTAGACTCCATCAGGAAAACATATCTGCATCTTCTTTACGTGCACCTTGGAGACAGTGTAAGGTGGTAGACTGAACTACCTACCAGCTCAACAGCATCTGATGTTGTTTTGACTTCATTTCCCAAAAAGTGGACCTGAAACTTGCACTGGAGGGTCCATCCATTGTGCAAGAGGTAGGTCCTCACCCGCTGAAATCTCTGAACTGTAACTATTTAACTATTTTGCTGGCAACCCCCTACAGAATGGAGAACTTAACTAACTTCCATACAAGTTAAGAACAGTATGGGTGTTGATTATATTTGGGGACTATTAACAGAAAGTGGCTTATATCAGTAATCTAGAGGCTCACTAGTTCTTTAGCAATTCTCTGAACCGTTCTGTGCCTTCTCCCACAAATAACTTGCCAATGCAGAAGGCAACACTGAATGAAATACATCAGTCACAGCTGCAATGAAGGAACTTCGCCATCCTCTGGCTCGGTTGCAGTATGAAGAATAAGACAGCATAAATATACACAGCAGCTTCTGTGGTTTGATCAGAGCTGTAAGAAGGATGAAAGGCACCATGCAAGAACAAAAAAGAAAAAGGTTCTGCTATATGTGACCTTCATCATAGTCTTCCCATCACTCAAATCAACTGTAAGCACAGCATAGTTGTGTATGGGTCCTTTTTTAAAGCCAACAACACTTCTAACCACATACAGCAGGCCAGAGTCAGGAATAACACACTGATGTTGCCTCAAAATGGAAATCAGAGCATTCTCATAAATTTAAGTGAGTCAAGCCTTATGATCTGGACTTTCATCTCTAGTCTTTTTGATTGCTAATATGTGTAAGTAGTGGGAGATGACAAGGTTTGCTACAAGTAGAAAACGTGATGTCACAAGCCCCAGATCATGAAGTCCAGGGCATCAGGTAGGAACTGGCTCCCACAAGGTTAAATTTCTTCCTTCCACCCACCTCACAATAACCAAAAGAGAAGATAGAAAAAACCTTAATGTTTAAAAATATATATATTTTCCTCATGTTGTTGATCTAACCATGAGAGCAGTATTTACTTTACAGCTGTTCATTATCACAAAATACCAGGATGAACCATTCTTCAAAAAAAGAGAGAAGACAACTCAAGAGGCAACACATGACTGTTATAATGACTGTGATGAAGACTTCCAGCAGCTCTTGGGGCTCTCCTGGTTCCATTATTGAAGTAAGAAATTTTAAGGCTGTTTGTAAAAGTTTGAGTAGGAGAGGCACATTGAATATACTTTGTACAGCACTGTACTGGGTTGACCCTGGCTGGATGCCAGGTGCCCACCACAGCTGCTCCGTCACTCCCCTCCTCAGCTGGACAGGGGAGAGAAAATATAACGAAAGGCTCATGGGTCAGGATAAGGGCAGGGAGAATTGACTACTCAATTGCTGTCACAGGCAAAATAGACTCGACTTGTGGAAATTAATTTAATTTATTACCAATCAAATCAGAGTAGGACAATGAGAAAATTAAAAAAAATCTTAAAACACCTTCCCCCCACCCCTCCCTTCTCCCCAGGCTCAACTTCAGTCCCCATCTCTCTCCCCGCTCCCCTCCCCGCAGCGGTGCAGAGGACGGGCAGTGGGGGCTGCGGTCGGTCCATCCCACGCTGTCTCTGCTGCTCCTTCCTCCGCAGGGGGAGGCTCCTCACACTCTGCCCCTGCCCCAGCCTGGGCTCCCTCCCACGGGGCGCAGCCCTTCAGGCACAGGCTGCTCCAGCCTGGGTCCCCCGCGGGGTCACCAGCCCGGCCAGCAAACCTGCCCCGGCTGGGGCTCCTCTGCCCACGGGGCCACAGGTCCTGCCAGGAGCCGGCTCCAGCCTGGGCTTCCCACGGGTCACAGCCCCCTCTGGGCATCCACCTGCTCCGGCGTGGGGTCCTCCAGGGGCTGCAGGTGGGGATCTGTTCTGCCACGGACCTCCATGGGCTGCAGGTGGGGATCTGCTGCACCGTGGAGCTCCATGGCTGAGGGGCACAGCCTGCCCCACCACGGGCTTCACCGTGGGCTGCAGGGGAATCTGCTCTGGCACCTGGAGCCCCTCCTGCCTCCTGCACTGACCTGGGTGTCTGCAGGGATGTTGCTCTCACACAGTCTCACTCCTCTCTCCTGGCTGCTCTCTCACAGCAGTTTTTCCCCCTGTTCTTAAATACATATCCCAGAGGCACTACCACCTCACTGATGGGCTCAGCCTTGGCCAGCAGTGGGTCCAACTTGGAGCCAGTTAGCATTAGCTCTATCAGACATGGGGGATGCTTCTAGCAGCTTCTCACAGAAACCACCCTTGTAGCCCCCCCCCCCCCCCCCCCCCCAAAAAAAAACCCAAACCTTGCCACACAAACCCAATACTGGCACACAGACAAGTGCTTTATGAACAGTGTTTAAAAACATGAGTTAAAACCTGTGAATAACCAGGAGAAGCAGAGCAGCAGTAATGTGTTTATCTGTCTCTACCTGGCATAGAGACAACGTGTAAACTTGATTTAATATATCCAAACCACAGGTAACCTCCCTGTGTATATGAAAGATAATAGAAAACTGATTTTTCTTCCCAAAACAAGCACTTTTTGTAAGCGTTAGCACACACATTCTGCACAGTTCGAGCAGAATGATTATGGCACTTCTTCCACCTTGCTCATCATCAGTTTGTCCCCCTTCCTTTACAGTGAACTGCCAAAAAAAAGCAGAAAAATAAAAATAAGCAACATATTAAACCACAACAGATATTTGTCAGTCCTCTGTGTTGTAGACACATTCTCTGCTATAAACAGTGATGTTTGATTCCCTCAAGCAAATGCATTTTTTATTATATCCACAGCCCCTCTCCCCTTTTTTTTAACAACAAAAACCCCAACTTCATTCTTTTTGACAGAATCTTATTGGTTTGCCACAGACTTCATAGATAATTTCAGCCTACTTCAAGGATCAGTTTGTCCCACTTATAATCCCAGATGATGGTATGAAACCCAAGTTTTCCTACCTCAAACAATGGTAGACAACTTGATTTTGAAAAATATTGCGCTCCCTATTCTCTCCTTGCATCCCTGAACTTAAAATTGAAAGAGATGAAATAGATGAAACTAACTTTTCCATTTCTGTAAGCAAGTGACCTACTGTACAGAAGAATAAATTTCAGAAAGTATTCCAGGGGAAAAAAAAAAAAATGAAATACATAGTGGGTAAACACTATCTACTTAGTATCATGGAGCTATAGCTGTGTGATTAGTAGCAAAATACTATTGTTAGGGCAAGGACCTGTTGCCTAAATGCCCTGCCATGCATGAACCTCCAGCACCTTCCACTAAAGTCATACTGTCTCCATCTCTCTGTCCTTGCCTCGTCACATATGAGGTTCAAGAAGCCCACATCCTCTCTTACTCCAGAAGCCTGAGTCTGTTCACTCAGAGACCTTCAGGAACTTGACCTTTCCACAGGGCTTTTCAAGCACCGTCAGCCAGCTGCGGGTGAACTTCTCTGCTCACAGTTATCTCTGCTGCTAATCACACAGCTTTATTCATGATGTTAACTTTGGTAGAATAATTTCTGTTTAAAATAAAGCAGTGGCAAGCATCCCACACTGTTCCTCACTAAGTCTACTTCAAATTTCTTTGCAGACATCCATTTTGTCTTTTCTGGTTCATATATATGTATACACAGGCCCAGTTATCTGTCTGCTGAGATGATTCTGTCAAGTGCTGCTCATCCTCCTGTCTGTTTTCAAGAGCAAACAAACAAAACCTCACTTCCCCTCTCCTTCAAAAAAGATAGAATGAAAAACAATGGAATGAATAAACTGCTATATCCTAACAAAGGATTAGAGGTGTTCCATTTTTATTTTCAGAAGATAAAATGCTGTGACTTACTGGAAATTTCCTATTCTGAAGTAATTACTAAGCTAGTAATTTTTTTTCAATACTTCAGACAGGATAAAAAATAGCTCATGTAAAACATGGCAAATAGACCTTATTATACAAGGAAAGAGGAGACTTCGAATAGAATCATCTTTTGATTTAATCATTCAAAGCAGGATTAAAGCAGCCATTGCCTGCTGAAACTAACTGAATAACAAATGGCAATTAGCAGGCAATCTTTCAGTATTATTCATCAGTAAGAACTCAGTTTTGTAAGGTTCCTGGGTACCTTTTGTCTGATACTGAAAAGCTGCAATGTCAAAAAAAGCCTAGAAAATCAAAAGTTTAATCAAATTCCAATAAAAAGCTATACCAATGACTTCAGCAGGAACTGGATTTGATCACCTGTGTGCAGAAAGCACTTGAGCCATTGTAGGACTACTGTATTATTTGTTACAGCTATCGACTGGGAAAGTAGTTGGTGCTGAGGGCAATTAACACCTTACAGAAGTGACCTATATGTGAAGAAGTATTGAAAATTGCAATAGAAACATATGGTTGGATACAAGGTTTGGTGAAGGAAAAATGCAGTGGTGATCAAGAAAAAAAAAAGTATTTAATGACATACAATTAATTGTTCAATAATCTTTTTATCAGTTTTGGAATAGCCTGTTTTATAAGGTTCTTTAAATATCTCCATTTAATGAGAGAGGATATCCATCAGCATCGTCTGAAAATATATTCTAAGATAAAATGTCTTTATATTTCTCCTCTGCTATTCACAGACTATCTCCAGTAAGAAAAAATCACTCATAACCCGTTGCTTCTTCATGATGGAGGAAGGAGCTGGCAATAAATATTGTCAGAATGAGATCATCTGTCCCTTTAAATCCAAATTTACAGCTCACTATCTGTCCGAGTGTAGGTATAACTAAAGGTAGAATAGGTGCAAATGCAGCAGCATACATGTCCAGAGGAAGAGTTTGCTAAGGGGAAAGCTGAAATGCTTATAGAGTAAATCTTTACTCAAGAGTCTTGTAGTTCATCACGGCTTCTATTTAGTCACACTGCCAATGTAACACCGCTCCTCAGAGCAGACTGGGATCTCCAGTAGCATCTGAGAAGGACATTCAGTCACCACAACACTGCCATCCTTCACGCCTCCATGAGAACTGTCAGCAAGACAGCAACTCATCTAACACAGACCAGACAGCCAGCAATTGCAGTGGCTTTACTAAAAAACCACTGGCTTTGATGGAAACTTGAGTTCTTTATTTGTTGGTCTCTAGCTCAAGTCAAGGTAAATGCTGAAGAAAACTGTGCAAACACACAAGACCCTACTGATTTGCATTTGTTAAGTCCTCCCGCCAGCCTAGATCCATAACTCTAAGACTCCTCTTCCTGCTCCCTGGAAGTAACATGTTGGCACTGATCTGGACTCTTTGCCTCTGACCCTTTCCCCCACCAGCTGCTTTTCCCTCTGGACAAACCTGGCAAAGTATTTCCTGCTTGCTTCTGGAGCTGGGGAACTTTCCTTACTGGAAAGTGGAGTGTCTGGTGCCACACTGCTGAATAACATGGCTCAGGTAAGTGCTACAGCTTCTGATAAAACTCACATCTACAGACCCTATCACTAAGAGTCCCAGTGCCTCTCCACCATCACATTCTCTTAAAGGTAATGGAAGTGTTCTGGGTTTGATTCACTTCTCTGAATGCAGGCAACTGATGTCCTAGGCTGTCCCAACCCACTTCCAGCTGTTTCTCCATTAATATGCAAGACTTCCAGATATCCTATACCACATCCTGTGGGATTTCTTTCCAGGGGTTCACCCTCTGGAACCTGCTCTCCATCATCCTCTGAGCATCTCTTACCACTCAGCTGTGCAGCACACTCTGTGAGAGGTGGGTAGGTGGGAAAGGTTCAATGCCAGTATCAGCAATAATCTGGTTTTATGAAAATGCAGCTCAGAAAGCCAGCTGCAGCTCAGTAAATATTTTCTTCCTAACAGGGCCAGTTTGGGTTTTGTTAAGTAAGGGATCCTCTTATGAGGATTGTACCAGCAGAAGCACAAGTTACATGAAGGAAGCAGATTTATCCCAGAGTCTAAATCCTGTAACAGATGGGTTGGCCATGCTTGCATTCATGGAGCTGGCTCCCCTTTCTGAGTCTGCAGGACATCATGCAGACTCAGAGAGGGGAGCCAGTTCCATGAATGCGAGCATGTTTAATACTGGATGGGTCGTTAATCCTTAAATACACTCATGACTTTTCAGGCTGACTCAGTGTCAATGTAAAAATACATAAATTTGCCAGACTGAAACCCTCCCAACTCACTCAAGATTCAAGAAAGAACACGGGAATGGAAAGGATGGGATGACATGTAGGCTCTGAAGAACATTACTGGGCTGTGTTACACCCAGGTGGCAAGCATCTAGTGCCACGTACAATATTAATGTTCAGAAAATGAAAAATTAAGACTGCTGGGTTTTTCATTGTTCAGCAAGGGTACAGTCAGACTATCACAGGCAACCAAGTTAACTGCAAATGACTGAGTTACTGTGGTCTGAGAAGCTGACTCATCATCCAAAGGATTTTAACTAACCATCTGCATGCTCCTGACTCATTGCAACTGAGGAATAAAACCTACATATTTAGCTTAGCTTAATATGTCTTGCTATACTGTGGCACCAAGTTAGGAGTCTATGCACAGGCCAGGTTAAGGCAATTCAGTTTTCTGTCTGCAGATTGATTAATATTTTCAGACATTCAGCACAGCCTACTAGGAAAAGTTTATAAAATGTTTTGGTCCCTAAGCATTTTGTTTTCATTTTGTACTCTGGAAAACCCCTCTTTAAATCAAAGATATCCCCTAAGCCTCAGACTCCTAGCTGGAGCCCCAAGGAAAGCTGTTCAATTTGCAGAGAGAAGTTTGAGCTTCTACATTGTTTCCCATTGAATATTTTGTTGGCAAGATTTTGACTGCCATTTGTAAATCCTCACAAGCTTAATTAGTTTGAGTCAAGCCTCAAACTTGTCAAAGATTGCTTTGGTTCAGTAAGTGTTCTTGAATAAGCAGCAGAATCCTAGTGAACTGTGGAATTATATAGCACAGCTCTTTCTGGAAATAGATTAAAACTCCATCACTGCAGTAGGGTTACATGATACATTTTTCAAACGGCCAGATTCAGGTTTCTTGTTAAAGTTTTCTTGCTAGAAAACAACCAGATACATAGGACCTTACTACAAATTTAGATTTTCACATTTCACATTACTAAACATTCAAAGGTTAGACTCTATTTTTGTTTCCAGAACAGCTATTTTAACTGCATTCTTCCTAAAAATATGTTCAGCAATAAAATCAAAGCCAAAACACTGAAAAATATTTTGTTTCCAGGTAAAAAAGCATTTTCCTCCCAAAACAAACATGCACTCAGGCACAAAGAAAAGAAATTATTCGCTCCTCAGACAAAATGTGCAGCCTTAGGCTATTGTGCCTTTTTGTTCCATTATGTCTGCAGCAAAGCTTAAATTGACCAGTGATAAAAACATACTTTTTATTTTGTTTATGATCAAGCCAAAGTATTTGTCTACATAAGTGGATGAAAAATAGCTACCTAATGCAGTTGAAGATGTATTTGGTAGTTCTGGATTGCTTGAATATGATTGATTTTCCTGTTTTACCCTTATCTTCCCCAATAAAGTAGTAATGTGGACATATATCAGCATAATTCACGTCTGGCCATTCTCAAGGCTCTAAGGAGTTCTATAATGTTTCCCCTGAAGTCTGCGTATACTTTACCAGATCAGCCGTTTGATGTTTTTATGTATAGCTTAAGGATTCCTTTGCCCAGTAAATCCCTTGGTGCTAGCACCTATTTGATAGACTTGTGTCACTTTGGCAGGTGTCTAATTCTATTACAGAGACCAAAACCGAAGAAAGATTCCCAAACTTTACAGTGCAGGAAAAATATGGAATGGGAAAATCAGATTAAGGAGCACCTAAGTAACAAATCATGACATACCATAAAATGAAATATCTATCTTTTGAAATTTTTTAATGTATAGCTGTTGGCTGTGGATTTTTTTCTTGTGTATTAAGGAAAAGCTTAGCTTTCAGAGGCCCTCAGGAAAAACAATGACATGGAGCACAGGAAATGTATGTTTTGTGGGCAGACAGGCTTCACAGCAAGAGGGGACCGTGCGTAGTAGAACACGAGATCACCACTACCTACAAGGCAGCAGAGGACAGTCACAGCCCTGTGGCCCCCATTCTGCAAGGGATCTGGTGAACAGTTTGAAATTATTGCAGGGCCTCTAATTAGCAGGCTTGGATTCAGTCTGCGCTTGAACTATTGGCTTCCTTCAGGGGTTTCCCAGAAAGAGAGCTAAACGGGAGCACCTAAGCAATTGGGAGCCCACTGTCATGGAACTCAGAGCAGAAGCGGACCATCTCGTCTGTGGATGGGTGGAGAGAAGGTCCATGTCTTAGCTGCTGTCCAAGGCCCCTTTATGTTTCACACTACTTTATATAAATGCTATGTAAAACACATTCCTCAAGTGACATGATGAACAAGCACAAATGTTTCATGGTAATTCATTCTAAGCAATAATTCCCTTAATTTGAAAGTGCTCAGCTTGCAGATCACAACCACAAGCAGGATTTGCAGAGGTCCTCTTTTCCTCAGTGGTGACAGGGGAGAAGGCCATTTTGAAGCTCCTGTGCTGAAGGCAAAGCTCAGAATGAGGAATAGGTTGAAAGCCACAACACTGACATCAAAAATGGTCACCAGATATATATCACAAGTTCTGCTTTTCCTTTGCATTTTTGCATTGGTAGTTTTAGGATTTATGGGTTTTGTTCTTTCTTTTGGAAGATGGAAGCTATCTTTAGAGATAATGAAGATAAAAGATTTCCTTGAGCACAGGCTGTCACAAAAAGTTACTCAGGACAAAGACCAAATATGATGGGACTTTATATAAAATCTGAAGGAAATGTCAAAACTCCATCACTTTCTGGAGGGCCCCTCTTGCCTGAGGGAGTCCAACAGACCAGTTGTTTGTGCTTTTGCTCCCTGACACTTCTTTTGCCAACACCTTCTTCCCAAGGACAGTGTCTTTCTGGACTTAATACACACTTGAATGGCTTCAGCCGTGTACAGTCTATGCTGAGCTGCAGATGACTGCACCAGCGTGTCAGGCAGGACCTTGAATGACCCACAGCTCCTCCTCAGTGGCTCAGCCTCCACAGACTGTTTGGGGCATCAAGCTGGAAAAGTCCTTGGGATTTTTTGTCCATACTTCAGTCTCCTGGTAGAGTCCCTGCTTAATGTTAGGAAGGAGATATTAACATTCTCTCTTTTATTTTTCAGAGCTGTCACTTCCAGTGTGGTGCCTGCAGGGGCTACTTTTCAGCATAAAATATCAGGAGGCTACAAAGTACCCTTGAAATTTTCCTCTCAGTGGCAGAAGGGACCCTGCTGGGGGAAGGCAGAGAGAGCAGGCTGCCAGGACCAGCAGGCTGTCAGCTACATAACTCCTTAAGATCCTCCAGGAAAAAAGCTTCCAATCCATGCAAACCCAGTATCTCAGCATAATCTCTTCTGCCAGATGTTAAGTAATCAGCCCAGCCAGAGCTGTACCAAGGTATTTTGGCATTTGAGATAACCCACACCCTCCTCAGTCTCTCTCCAGCTAGTGCTACAGTCTCTGCGTCCCTCTGAACAGTAGCAACAGCCAGGAACTCACAGGCAATGACTGTCCTCCCACAAACACTGGATGCTGCCCTCCTCATGCCTGTGGCTCTGAGCCCAGCTCTCTTCAGATTAAATGGTTCCTGCTACACAGCATCTATTTCCTCAGGGACCCGGTGTCTAGAAAGGGGAATACAGTAATATGATTCCTTGTGAAGAGGAAAAAGATAGTCTGGTGAACACATGTGCTAGCACTGCCCCTCCAAAAGATGAGACCCATACATAGGCAAAAATGTTTTTCTGGACTTTAGAATTTGTTCAGTTAAATTATTATTATAAACACACACACACACACATGCATGCACGCACACACACACACATTTCACTGTCCCTCTCCAATATGTTGCCTTTGCCTCACATTCACTACTTCCCTTCGCATGTCACATAGGTGGCCGACGGGCAGTGTGTGCTCACAGGCATATCCAGGGGTTTACAGAAGTTGCAAACAAAACCAAATATATGCATTTGCTTCCTGGTTGGACAATCAGGATCCTTACCCATACCCACCTTCCTCTACTGTAACACCTTACATGCAATTAGTAGTTTTCATAATGCTATAATATTGCGAAGATCTGTATGTGCAGAGCAAATGAAACCCACTAACTTTTGTTGTAACACAATTTTCTGTGGGTTTTAGGAATGACAAGTAACAGTAAATCTGTTTGGTTCAGGGCACCTTTTGCAATACGCCTCTAAATGGTCCACTGGAACAAAAAGATGATTATTCAGTTTACAAAGAAGAAGGTACTTTCAGGACCGTGGGTTTTATTTCTTGGAATGGTTATAACTAAAAAGAGATGAAGGACTTCTAAAAAGCTCAATAGAGAAATTAAGTTTAGCTGCTTAATTTAGCTGCTTTCCTAAAGCAGTAATCTGATAGACTTCACCCTACTTGTAGGCAGAATTTAGACTACCAGCTATGTTGTTGGGAGTCAAGCTAAAAACCAAATCTATTTAATGAGCTTGAAGAATGGCTTGTACTTGTCCAGAGAAACTTGCTCTTCTGTCTCCTTGAAGAGTTCTCAACTGCCTCAGCAGACTGATCCCTACCCCTGCTCCAGAGGAGGCTGGGTCATGTGAAATGAGCACATTTCTCCCCCATTTAACACCACTGTGCACCTGAGCAAGTGAAGCCTGATGGTGGAACTTCCTGGGCAAAGTGAACTGTGCACTGTCCTGGCAACTGCAACTGCACTGCTATTTCATTGGTTGTGTGATGCTTGCAGAGATTAAGATAGCAGCAGGTCAGCACTTTTCTGGGCTCTTCCTCAGGGATAGACCTCATTGCCTATCTCCAACTGCCACTCTTCCATATGAAAAAAAAGCACAAGTCCTTGTGAACAGGTGTGCTTTGCCTTTCAAGCGTATAACAGGACTCACTGTCCTCCTTCCATTAATCTTACTCTTTTCTTCACTTGCTCCTTTTTTATGGAACCCCCTGTTCTCCTCTCCTTTCCTCCTTAATTTTTCTCTGCCTTGTTAATTGATAATTCCTTCTTTGTCACTCCTTCCCTTCTTGCATCCTTTTTGACAGAAGGCGACATGCTGGTCATGCTGGGAGCATCTACCAGATGACTGTGAAAACAAGCTCTGGCTTGTAGACTGCTGAAGGAAATGACAGATGTCCCTTCCAAAATGACTGCCACAGAAGTGCCAAAAAATAAAGAGATGAAAATCAAGTAATTTTCAGGCAGAAAGGTATCATCTTACCAAGACCTAAACAGCTAACAGGAGCTTGTATGCAGCAGAAGTATGAGGCTTTCTGCTCAGGCTGTTCCTCTGGTCTGGTAGCTCTTCTGCAGCAGCCTTCCCAAGTGTATTTCCCCTTGACAGCCTGAAGATTTTTCTTCAAGATATCCAGATTTGACCTTCACCAGGTTGCATAAATTGGGCATTGCATAATTAAGTCCTACCGAATATCTTACTACTTTCATAAACATATTTCTGAAATGCTTTACCAAGATCAGCATCCTCCTCCCTGCTCTGCAGAGAGAGAGACTGACACACAGCACAGTGTGGTGACCAGCTGTGTGTAGCACAACAAAGCAATGACAGAACTCATACCTCATGTGTCCTCAGCCAGGGCTCCCCAGTAATTATGATGATGATGTTTGCTTTTTAAATTTTCTCCTATAGAGGGACCCTTCAAATACTTCGTGATCTAACTAGACATCAGTTAATAGTCTAAATGGTCACCTTTCCACACAGTCACATGACAGCTACATGACACTGTCTTTCTGAAAGGGCCAAAACAAACAATTTTGCTTCAAACTGTTATTCTTTTGATGTTTAAATAACATCAGTGCTTTAGAAATACAAAGGGTCAAAGTTGAGACCTGATATCCATTTGCTGGATATGAATTCCCATGCACCTTCCATCAGTAAGGGCTGTTTTGACACACCTGACTAGAATGACGACTAGATTGGTTTGGTTTTGAATGGCTACCTTGGGAGCCTGAATAACTGAAGGTTGATTAGAACATAAGCAGAAATTTTTAAAGCCACTAAAACTGCCAACACCTTAGTGATGATTTCAGCTTCCAAGCTTACATGCATTTTTGTTCCAGTAAGTGGTATAACATTATCTTTGTCTACAAGATATCGATATTAATATTGGATGGTTTTAATGCTGCAGTTAATTTACAACTGAAAGTTTTTGAACAACAAATAGTCAACAGGAAAACAAGACCAGTTCTGAGACCCCTTCCCCTTTTAATAAAGTTTGCTATGGTAGATAATTTGTGTATTGTAACTATAAAGGAGAATATGAAAAAAAATGAATTAATCTTTCATATACTCCAGGGGTCCTCAAACTACGGCCCATGAGCTGGATACGGCCCCCCAGGGTCCTCAATCCGGCCCCCGGTATTTACAGACCCCCCCGCCGGGGGTTGGGGGGGGAAACCAAGCAGCCGCAGATGACTGCCTGCCACTGCATCTGCGCGCTGGCCCCCTGGTTAAAAAGTTTGAGGACCCCTGATATACTCCGAGCCCAGAAAGTACCACTCTGCTAATCTAGTTTGACCTCGTTTGTCTGAAAACAAAACAAAAATAGCAGCAAAACCCTCAGGCCATAAAATTCATCAAGATGTTGCTGAATTGAACCCGTAACTTTGACATGCTAGATAAAAAATAAATTCTGCCAAGTCTGCATTTTGCAATAGCTAAGATGTGGGGAAATGTTTTTAATAGAAATTGTCTTTAAAAGGTTTGTAATACCAATGCTCTGCCTCTTCCATTTAAGCATTCAGCCTTGTCTTTGGTCCATCACGCCGGAAAGTGTGCTGTGTTACAGCACAGCCTTACCCTCTTTTGCTACCTCAGGACTCTAACACAGAAATATCTAAAGATCCTTTTAGGCAGTTCTGTGCTTGTCTGAGCAGTACAAGAAGCTGCATGAAAAGGTCAAATCTCCTTCAGGTTTATAAAAGTTTTGCATATGCCAACATAAGCTACATCAAACTAGTGAAGATACATTACATATACAGTCTGTAGTGGAGAAAAGTTGGGCTTGTATATGGTAGCAGTGCCTCTGAAGTGGTTAGGCAAGTTACAACTTCTAGACCCAACTGGTCCCTCACCCCCATGCCCCACAGGAGTCTACAGCTTCTTCAGCTGTGCCAGTTGAAGGGAGAAGGCTCTCCAAGCCAGGTCTTGCTGAAACAAAATCCTAATGCTTTTTCTCTAGGAGAAAATTTCCTAGTTTGAGCATTATTGTTTTCTCCTTTTGTTTTCTCCTTTTGCTGCAAAGCTGATTTAGAATACTTCCTCTCCTCATCCCTCCTTTCTGGACTTCAGAAATTATTTCCTTCGTCTTCTCCATTATTATGCTGAGACAACTGTTTAGTGCTCTAAACCATTATCAGTAGAATGTTCCAGATTAAAAATGGATCCTGATTAAAAACATGCCACAAATATTCATTTTTTAATGTCTGTTGTATCTTATGATCTGGCATATATGGCAGCCACAAAAAAAAGTTGTATCAGCACATTAAAAGGGTGCTGGTGAACTGCAGAATGGAGGTGGGAGGGAGAGGGAGGGCTATGGAAGGATCATCACCCCTTTGGCAGGTGGAAACAACACCCCTGGGATGCCAGCCCTATCCTTGGGCTGCCTGTGGTCCTCTGTAAGAGGTCTTCTGAAAGACCTCTGCAAGGTCGCAAGAAGTTCCTGCTTCTCTTTTCTTCCCACCTCCAGATACTTGGTCCCTCTCCACAGTGCCAAGAACCCATAGAGCTGTGCTAGAAGCTGGGACAGGCAACTGCTCAAGGTCAGAAGTAATCCTTTTGTACCCAGGGACAGGAACTCCTTAACCAGCACTTCTGCTCAAGAAAGTATGCAATTACTATAACCTGGATTTGAGAGTGTGTGTGTTTTGTCAAGCCAAATCATTCCAGAGATTTAAAGAGCAGCCAGGCAAACAGCTCAGCCAGCAGGGACCTCCAGAAAAGCAAGGAGGGAGAGAGGCCGGAATGAACAGTGAGGACAATTACTACATCTTGAGCATGGTCACATCAAGTGTTTAATAAATAATCTACCTTCCTTTCCATCTCCCTTTTCTTTTCCTGTCACTCGCTTGCCAAGCTGACAAGAAATAGCAAGTATATTTAAAGACTGAAGTCCAGGCTGAATCAAATTAGTCATATCTTTTTGCTTAATTATGGTATTGACATCCAGTTGATTAAAATCAGATGTCTGGATCTGGGCCCAAGACTAGTTATATATCGAACAACATATTGAACAGAGAAGTCCAGTTGCTCATAAAAGGCAGTTTCCGGCCACAAAAAATAACACAACACACTCCTTTCTGAGAATGTATCTTTAAGTACTCTGCAGAAACACATACTGTAATTCCATAAGAAAAGGGAATGTCTTCACTTAAAAGAGGTGTGTTGACATCATCATTCTCAATAATAACACATAGGGGGAAAAATAAATATTTCCATTATTAAAAATTTGAAAAGATGTGCTGTAGGCCTGCTACAAGTAGATTACAAGGCATTGGAAGCCCCAAGTTGGCAAGGAATTCTTGAAATGGTAAGTGTCTGGAAAAATCAGCTGGAGAACAAGACCCCATGCTGCAGTAAGGGACAAAAAATATATCGTCTTTAAACTCAAATCTGGTGACTGTACAGACCAGAGTGCATGAGCAAGATATACCAGCCAGATATAAGTGCACGCTTAAGTCCTCACAGTTCTTGTCCACAGCATGCTGAATTTATCCTCTGCCTATGTGACATACACAGTACAAGTCATAGATCTTTTTTTGTAAGAAAAGAATAGTCACAAGCTGTTTCAGGAGTCTTAAAAAGACTTAAATACAGTAGCTGAAGTCTGTCCTTCTGTCCTTCCCTCTGATTTAGAGGGCCTTTTGCACTTCAGTTTGAGTTACCTTGTTCAGTGAACAGATGGTATACCAAGGTATTTTCATTGAAATTACTTGGCAAACAGAAGGCTGCCCATTGCATTTTTTTTTGTACCACATTCTATACATCAACTGTTGTTTTCACCTCTGAACTATTAACATGCTTTTTCATTTCAGATGCAGTGTCACACCTATAAAAATGGCCAGGAAGGACAAATGAATAGCGACAGGTATACACTTAGACCTTTTATTGTGTCAAATTTGTTCCAGCAACAGTTGATTTCCAGAATCAATACTGACTGACAGCCAGTCATTCTAAACATCACCATCCTCATGAATCAAATCTTACTCCATATCACACTACATCTACACAGACAGCATAAGAAAAGCAAAACCCTGAGAGCTTCAATTAGGCACATGATGTAGCTAAGTTCACTGTACATGCACGTATACTTGCTAAATAATTTGTCCTTAGTATGCTTTCCAGTTTCCAGGGGAATGCAGAAGCTTTAGCCAATCCATCTACATATTTGCAAGACTGATAATACAAGCCTCTTTACAAGAAAAGAGGTGTTTCCTCATCTTCAGCTAGAGGACTTATCAAGCCCCAAGCAAAGGAAGGACATTTCATGCCTGTAAATGCTTTATGCTAATCTCTAGCAATGATAACAAGATTCTGACCTTGAATCACTGTCACCAGTCACCAGCCAGTGGCAGCAGACGACTTGTTCTGTGATTTGTCCAAGAAGCCATGTTTTTGTATGAGGTGAATGCTTGAGAATACCTGCTGTTCTTGGAGTAAGTGCAACCAAGATGCCCCACTGAAGGTGGCAGTGGGATGCAACCTCCTCTTCCAAATCACTCAGCATTTCCTTCCAGTGCCCTAGGAATGTAAATTCGCAACATACCCTTCTGTGCGACTCCTCCAAAGCACATAGGAGTGCCCAGAAGCAAAGTAATTGGGAAAGTTCAGCATCTGTGCCTGAACTCCAGCTGGATGTCAATTTCAGGTTGAATTTGGGAATTGCCAGGCTGTGTGTGGAATTCCTAAAGCCAAGGTCCTGCTGCAGAAAGGGCAGAATTAGTTATTCAGCACATGATGTGCTGAGCCTGGGACAAGCCTAATCCATCTGACCACAGGATGATCTGAAATCCTGCCTCTCCTCTGGGTCTGCAACCAATGTTTCAAGCATCCTTCCACGGCCCTAATCTGGTTAGAAATGCAAAACTGAAAACACCTCCTGGATATTGGATACCAAGCTGTCCTAGTGCCTGTTAATCATATTTTGCTGAAAGCCAAGGTCAGGTCTCAGGGGCAGGTTTGTCTAATCATTATTCCAGGATAACCCAATCTCCCAGGCAGGAGTGGGAGCCTCTAACTGTGGACTCCATTCAGGTGAGTTTCAAGGGCTTTAGACATCCAGGTACTTTAGTAATCTAGTAATTATTATTTGTTGTTGATGCAGCAATGAAAGGACCATCAAGCCTAATCTGGAACAAAGCCTGTTGTGAACAAGGCCACAATATATCTGCTAACATTTTTTCTTATTACTTTCTTACATATTTGTTGACTAAGAACAGGTGGTTCCTTAACCACTCTCCTGAGCACCTTTAAGTTTCTCATTTGTACCAAATATTTAAAAAAGGAAAAGAAAAAAAGAAAGTACGAACTGAAAAAAAGAGTAAAAGCAATCATTGATGTTTCTGGAAATTATTCTGATTCCTTAGTAAGGGAGAAGGGTTAAGTAAAGACGCTATATTATTAACAATTTTCACCAAGCAATGAAAGTAAGCCCCGAGCTTACATTTAGCCATCCTTGGTATTCAGCCAAAACAAGTAGCAGAAGCTTCCATTTAAGGTTTGGTGCCAACTCTTTAGGTTAGATACTGCATTCTTTCTTGATAGTGTAGGCAGTACCAGTGAAATCTGTTCTTGTTATTTCATCTAAAAAGACAGTCACTGCACTGAGCCTAATTACTTGCATTCCCAGCTACCCGGGGACATGTCAGGAGGACACTGGCTATGTTGAATAAGCAATTCATTCAATGCTTGCACTGAAAATGAGTGGCTTTTTAAAGGTATGTGATTGACTACCTGGTTTTTGCAGCTTTCCAGCCATTCAAGAGGAAAACAGTGTTGTTATCTATTTTAAGCAGTGTGTCATTTCAGACAATTGCAAACTGTTAGCAAGCTGCAGTGCAGGCATATTGAGAGGTTTCTCGTAACTACTAGAGGCCACAGAGCTTTGATAATTATTTTCACTTTTCAACTACTCAACCAGAGTAGCTTAAAGAGATTAATTTCATGCTATAACTGAATTCCCAAAGGAACCAAAAGCCTCTGATTGCACACACTGCATCTCAGGTACAGCAGCTCGTTCTAGAGGGCATTGGGGAATAAGGACAGCACTGCCACATAAATACACGGTTTACACCTGCAAGTCAACTGGTAGCATGAACACACTTGGAGATCAATACTACAGTGGGATACCACAGCAGACCTTTCACTTGTTCGTTCTTACTGTTGTAACATACAGTTTAATGTAAAGAAAACCTTTGTACTCAATCAGGCATAATGTTTCAAAGCATTTTCCATGTTGTGTAACGACAGTGTGGAACTTGTCACTCCAGAACACTCAAGGTAGCCAAAAGTGCAGATGAGTTCAAAAGGGACTTTGTGCAAGCTAAGCTCAGAGGCAGCTGCTCAGCCTGACAGTCTAGATGCAAGTGCTTTCTCAGAAAGTTCCCTAAAGTGCTGAACCTGGGAAGAATGATCAGGGAAAGGATCATTTCCTTGATATTCTGATTTTATTCTTAATAAAAGTGCTTTTTAAAAAAAAATAAAATAGCTCCTTAAGTGCTGTTGCTTGTTGTGGGACACCAGCCTACTCAGGGCAGACTTCTAACTTAATCTAACGTGGCCATTCTTATGTTCCCCTGTACTCACCGGCACTAACCATAATTACTGGGCGACATGGGTATTGTAGAGTTTTGCTCAAGGTAACCTCCCTGCATCTGGTATCCTTCCTATAACTGATAGAATGTCTGTACATAGGAGTCTTTAATAAAATGGATATCGAGTGTGTTTACCCAGTTGAATTGCAGCCAATAGGCCTGACCAGACCCAATCTAAGTGACGTCCTTCTCTGTCCTTCCTCCTGTTTCCTGCTATCATCTCCCCTATAGGGCATATGCCAGAGTTATATTTCAGACAAGGTACTGTTATCCCTGCTTCCAAGAGAAGCTTGTATGTGTTTTTCTAAAAGAATATATATATAAGTGAGTTTGAGAATCTTTCTAGTAAAGCACTGCTCATAATACACTCCAAAGGCTCTAGCTGAACATCTTATTCTCCATTTATTTCATATGAACTATATCAGGCTTAAGCACCCAGTTGTTAAGTTAAACATTTTTTAAAAAGAGTTTGCTTGGAAATTTGACTGGTTGATGACAGGATATTTTCCCCTGACTTTCCCTTTAGTATACCGAAGCAAGAAATGCAAAAAGGGAAAAACAAAGAGCAACTGTCTAGAGGTTAGGCAGCCTTTCTAGACTTGCAAATTAGATTCATAACTGATCCCTTGCACTGAGACCGACAGGTTGTTATAGTAAGTCAGGTCTTAAAATTTACCAAATTCCTAGCAGTTCCCCAGCTGATTTGTGAGGCTTGTAGGGCACGTCTTGAGCATTAGACAAATGGTACTCAGCTTTTATTTAAGAGACACTTGCAGCTCCATTCTGTATTGGCATTTGAAACCCTATTAGGCTAGTTGTTCTGGTGTTATTTTTATGGCATTGGCTGATCCCTGCCAAATCATCCACATTCATACACCAGAGAAAGAGGAAAATATTACCTTTGGCTCACAAACATCAGAGAGAGGAAAATGTATTTAGAGAAATCTTTAAGGCACTTTTTGTAATATAATATGTCCTGCAAAACTTACAGGATAACAATGTTATCCTGTTCTCTAGCCCTGACAGGATCATTACACATAGGTATTTCAGTTTATTCCACTTCCAAGAGCCTCCTTTCATATCAGGAAGGAAATTCCATTAAATCACAGCCTTCATGTGCTAACCATAAGGATCTGCTGGCTTCTATTTTCCTTGAAGAGCATTGTAAGTATAATACTAAATCCTTACAAATGCTGAGAGATTCAGGGTTTTCTCCTGGAAGGTGCTAAATGTCTTCATTTCTTTGCAGGTCAAATAAGCCTCTACCATCTATCAAATGCAATGCTGAAGCACTGCTTTCTTTTAGTGTCATTATTTTTAAAAATGCATTTGTACAGGACCAGATATATAGTCAGCTCTGCTCTGTTGCTTATTGGCAATTTATCTGGATTACAGACTAACCTCACCACAGGTGGAGACATATCATATGGCTCTGTGCAGAACCAGTTTAGTGCTATTTTATTACCCCAGGAACAGCCCTGCATGAGTGCACCTGTATTACTCCACACTACAGCCTAGAAGCAATGCTTCTGGGTGGAAGCACAACAGCTAGTAAACACTACTGTTCTGCCTGACTGCAGTTAGTCCCCTGAAGAACCATGGAGCTGCCTTTGCTCAGAACCCCAAGAAATAAAATATTGAAAAGCAGTAGAGATACCACTGCATGTAAGATGACTGATCTAGGGCAGCTCCAAGCAAACTGGATGGGGGCAAAAAGGAAGACTTGTGGCAAGGAACAAAGAAAAGTGACATAAGCAACAGTAGCTCTGACTACTACTCCACCCATGATGGAAGGAAGGAGGCTAAAAACATGACCGTAGTGACAAGCTCTTCTGCTCTCCAAAAGGGTTTATTAGCCTGGGTGCAGGGTCAGATGGCACCAGCTTGGGTTCAACATCCAGGCAACACATTTCTGAAACCAAAACCTCTAAATAATGCGACATAGTCACCAGAGATCTGTGCAACGTACACTTTCAAGTTCAAGGCTTCACCCCAAAGTTTAATTGCTTTGAAGACTGCTGTGTCAGGCTGTATCGCACAGGATAGACACTTGCAGAAACCTAGGCTTAAGGGCTCAGCCTTGTCCTCATTATCTCCTGTTGTCTGGGTGAAAAGGCCTTCCCACCAAGCGCGTGAGTTTTAGGTTTTGTTGTGGCCCCTACCTCTGCAAATGCTGAATGTGACTAGCACTGGGCTTCAGATTCCACTCTGAGGGTCAAGGACCTGTAAGTTGGCACTGACCTCTTAAATAATTTCTTAACTCTGGCTCTCACTAAATAAAGCAAATGTGTTGTGCTGTACTGGCCATGCAAATATTTTTGACAGTAGCCACAGTTGATGGTGACGGCGTAAGGTAGCCCAGCTTCAGCCTTGGGTCTAGTCTAGTATCTTACTAGGTGGCAGGAAGTGCTCAGGTGAAAACCTCAGGTCTCCTTCTTCCCCAGAAAAGCTGGCTTCTGGGGCCTGGTGGTTGATATGCAGAGGCTTTTTTGGCAACAACATTCTGCACTTAGAGGCTGAAGTTTGCCTAAGGTGCTCTTTAACTTCAAGTTTGGATTTGATCAATAGCTAAGAGCTTCTTCAGTCCTGCTGGCAGTAGAGATTTCCCCCATTTTTTCTTATTAAGAAGTGATTTTCCTTATCTGTGTTGGTAGCCCTGTCTTTAGAAGCTGGCACCAGACAGGCCAGCTTTGTTTAAGCACAGCACATGCATAAGATGAGGGACTGGTGGGAACTGCTCTCCTTTCTGCACTAGGTTGATAGGCAGTGAGTCCAGTGACAGTTTAGCTTCAAATTTACTTCTGCTGAAGGAGAATCTTTTTGCATGCAGTTTTCTAAGGGAGAATCTTTTTGCATGCAGTTTTCTAAGGCAGTGAGGATCAGCAGTGGGCAATGATTTTGCACCTGCATAAAGCATTAGTGAGACTGGTACAGTGACAACATATAAAGTCTGAATATCTGTATTTTCAAAACACGGGCAGGAAAATTGGAGAAGCTGTTAAAAAAATGGTAGTCATTTGAAAGCATCAGAATCATAGAATCATAGAATTGTTTAAGCTGGAAAAGACCTTCATGATCATCAAATCCAACCATTCACCTAGCACTGCCAAGTCTACCACTAAACCATGTCCACAAGTGCCACATCTAAATGTCTTATGAATACCTCCAGGGATGGTGATTCCAGCACCTCCCTGGGCAGCCTGTTCCAAAGCTTGACCACTCTTTCAGTGAAATTTTTTTCCCAATACCCAATCTAAACCTCCCCTGGCACAACGTTCCATTTCCTCTTGTTCTGTCACTTGTCATCTGGGAGACCGACCCCCACCTGGCTACAACCTCCTTTCAGGCAGCTGTAGAGAGCGATAAGGTCCTAGGCCTCCTCCTCTCCAGGAGGAACAACCCCAGTTCCCTCAGCTGCTCCTCATCAGACTTGTGCTCCAGACCCCTCACCGGCCTCGTTGCCTGTCTCTGGACACACTCCAGCACCTCAGTGTCTTTGTTGTGGTGAGGGGCCCAAACCTGAACCCAGTATTTGAGGTGCAGCCTCACTGGTGCCGAATACAGGGGGACAATCACTGCCCTTGTCCTGCTGGCCGCACTGTTTCTGATACAAGCCAGGATGCTGCTGGCCTTCTTGGACACCACCCCAGCCACTGCTGGCTACATTCAGCCAGATGTCAACACCCACAGGTCCTTTCCCACTAGGCAGCTTTCCGGATGCTCTTCCCCAAGCCTGTAGCGACACACAGGGTTGTTGTAATCCAAGTGCAGGACCTGACACTTTACCTTGTTGAACCTCATACAACTGGCCTTGGCCCATTGGTCCAGCCTGTCCAGATCCCTCTGTCTTACTACCCTCAAGCAGATCAACACTCCTGCCCAACTTGGTGCCATCTACAAACATACTAAGGGTGACTCAATCCCCTCATTCAGATCTGATATAAAACAGAGCTGTCCCCAGTCCGGAGCCCTGAGGAACGCCACTTGTGACCAGCCACCAGCTGGATGTGACTCCATTCACCACCACTCTTTGGGCTCGGCCATCCAGACAGATTTTTAATCAGTGAAGAAGAGTACGCCCATCCAAGGCACGAGCAGCCAGTTTCTCCAGGAGAATGCCATGGGAAATGGTGCCAAAGGCTTTACTAAATCTAGGTAGACACATCCACAGTCTTTCCCTCATCCACTAAGTGGGTCATCTTGTCAGAGGAGATCAGGTTTGTCAGTCAGGACCTGCTTTTCATAAAGCCATGCTGGCTGGGCCTGATTGCTTGGTTGTCCTGCACGTGCCACATAATGGCGCTCAAGAGGATCTGCTCCATAAACATAAAAAATAGCATTTAGTGAGAAATTAAGGCTTTTGCTCTGAGTCTGTTAAAATGAGCAAGAGGTGACTTGATTATGGTTCCAATACTGCCATGGGAAAAAGCAGTGCCTGAAAGGCCTTGCATTTCAGAGTAGAAAAGCATAACAGGAACCAATGGCTTGAAACCAAAGCCAGACAAAATCCAACTAGAAATGAGGAAAAAAAATATTAACAGGGACAATGGAATAATAGTTAAACAGATAGTAGTGGAAATGTTGGATTCGCTGTCTTTTGTTGTCTTCAGATCAATACCACATGCTTCTCTGGAACACAGGCTTTAGCCAGGCAGAGTCCTCAGAATCAATGCAAGGGTAATGAACGCAATTTAATGGCCCACAATACACAAGATGTCAGACCGAATGATCTAGTGGTCCTTCTGGATTTATAATCTAGGGACAATCATATAAGATCAAAGTGTACAGAGCAGAATAATGAAATGAGTCAGGAGTGTGTATGGCCAGAAATACTGTGCTACAAAGTTAAGAAGTATGTGACTTCCTTTTTTCTTTTGTGTCTGTCCATCTGTTGATTTTGTTCCTCTACCGGAGGATATTTTGTGGATAGTTTGCATCACTGACTGTAAATGTTCTTACAGAATTCTCTAGGTAGCACATCACTAGGGTCATATTGGGACTTCTGTTATAACATTTATCATAATTTCTAGGTAAAAGCCTGCTTTTCAAATTCATATTTTCCATGTTTGGTCTCAAGAGGATTTTTTAAATGATTGAGGGAGGCTGGTTGTCCTGGTTTTGGACTGAAATCAGGAGGAAAACCATTCATCTGTAAGAAGATACTCAGCATTCTATTTTACTGCCAATTCAAAAAGCCAAACTTTCAGGTGGCAGGTCCATAGAGGAAACTAGTGCTGCTGAACCATTCTGCACAATGAAATAGTAACAGATTATTACTAGAGAGAAGTTCTGAATATTTACAGCACAGAGTGCATCCTTTTTTGAGCTAAACTACTGACAGTTTTATGGAACAACAGATCTGTTTCTGTGAATTTTAGGCAGAAATGGTTGTGTACAGTATTTGCTTGATATTCCACAGAAGAAACAAAGAACAGAACTCTAGAATTTAACTTGAATCAATGGAGATTGCAGCTGCGTGGGAGATGTATAGTCCCATGTCTGAATAGCACCCTGTGCTGTGAGGTCCTGATTCATCTCAGGATGAGTCTAAACAAGCTAAGCAGAAGCACTTAAGCACTTTTCACAAAAAGTAAACTGACAAGACAAAAAGAGAGTGCACACTGTGTCTCTATGATATAGAAATCAGCTGAAAGATATCCATAAGCCCTTATCTTTTAGATCAAGGGCTGTCCAGGATAAAGATACTACATAGCGTGCAGGAAGACAGGGCTTCAACCAACTATCATGGTGGCCTTATGGTGTCACCATCTAATACTTTATTGTTTTAATAATTTCAAAGCTGTTTTTCACTAAACACATTGATTCTTTGTTCACTTCTTTTTACCGAAATGTTATTTACCTGAAGCCCTAGTAGAGAAGGTTTATGGTATGGGACATTTGGCAAACTATATGCAACTCAGAGAAGAGTAATGAAATTATAACCTTCTACAGAGCTGACCATTATTTTCAGTATGCGAAGAGCCATTTAATTTCAGTATGCAATAATCACTGGAGGTGTAATGCTAACTTTGTGAAGGATTTATCTTTTTGTAAAAGCAGCAGCTGGAAGTGATTTTCAGGTGCAAAGATGATTAGAGAGACTTGATTTAGTGAGCTACCTGCTTCCTCATGTGACCGTGGGCAGGTTGCTAGAGATAAGACCCATAAAAGGACTGAGGCATGGCCATGCCAATTGCTCAGTTCCCAGAAGGGATTTCTCAATCCAGCTGGCGCAGCTACCTACACTAGGCAAACAGTTGGCTGCCTCCTGTGAACCTGCAACCCTGAGCAGGGCTGCATCTGAATTAGGCAATGGGAAATACCCCAGATCTGAAGCTCTTCTACCAGCTTGTGGCCTCAGGTTAAACACCATCAGCATCATCCTTGATTTGGATCCAGGGAGATCACCTACTCTTCTACAGATAAGAGAGAGCCAAGGGACAAACCTGTGATACTGACAGAGCAGTTAAGCAACTACAGCACTCAGAAAATGGTAGACTCATTCCATGCTTTCCTCTACTGGAGTTGTTTCCAACATGTACATATTACCTGTCATTTACCTAAGCCACCCAGCTGTGGTCTACTTGTGCCCCCGCTCTGTCCCTCCTGTCAGAGCTGGGGTTCTGTGTCACAGTGAACGCAAATTCCAAAAGCACATGACCCCAAAGCACAGTGAGAGAAGGGCCTTGCTGAGTTCAGGTCCCACTCCCAGCCCTGTTTCTGTATTTTAGCCACAGCTACTGATACCAAATGATCCATAGGATCACTTCTAACGCAACGTCCTCAGTTCTTGAATGTCGAATGGTCATGGCTACTCCCATGCCAGTGCAGAAAATGCCTAGAGCAAGGCAGCTGAGGTCATCGAAGGGTGGGAACTTCCAAGCTGCCCCATCGAGGAGATGACACCTAAACCAGGAGCAGTTTGAGTAACGATCCACAACAGAAACCAGGCATGCCAGCGCCTTCACTGGCAGAAGAGCTGGTGTCCACAGATTCCCTGATGGCTCAGCAATTGGGTTACTCAGACAGGCTTTTAAAAGGAAATAGAGCCTCACAATTTGATCAGTGCAGGGGGATCTGTCTCTTCCTCACTCATAGACTCTGAGCTGAACTTTCAAATATCATCCAGACAACTTTCCATCAAAACTAAGCTCATAGGAAAAGGCAGCTGGGAAGAGGAGAGAGAAGACAGGCACTACTATGTCTTTGATCTGGCATATTTTTTGCATTACAGGAAGTCATACAGGTTTAAAGGTACTAATTTCTTAAAACCTATTTCCTATTCTATGATGGAAAGTACTGTTGGATACATTGATGTGATTTGTTTTTACCCATCTCCTCTGCCAAAGGTATTGGCTTTCTATCACAAAGTATTGGCATCTTCATCTCTACCTTGCAAGAAATACTGTATTTTCAAGTCTGGAAATAAATGGAAGGACATTAATTCTTAATAATATTCATGCTAAATAGAAAAAAAATATGTATACACTAGTCCATGTATCATTCATAGAAAAATTATGAATAATCAGACAAGTTTTTTTGGTCCTGTAACAAAATTGTATAACAAAAACATTAAAGAACAGGCACTTGTACTTAAATTCAGCAGTCAATTTGTAAATGCCTTCCTGTCAGTTGTATTAGATCACCTGTGCATATCAAGTTAGATATAAAATAATCTTGGAGCATATTACAATATATGTGTGTATGGCTGCAATAATTAATCGTAGCTGATTAATCAACAAGCTTCTTTCAGCTGCTACAGCTAGGAAAGGAATGTAGTGTCATAGTATTATTCTGATTAACTCACATGTTTACCGGTTAAGGTTTGCATTTCACCATCAGAAGAGATTTGGTTGTTGATTTCACTGAACAAAGAACTAGCTTGTTAAATGCATTACAATAATGTGTATTGATCTTATGGAAAAAATTAGCACTGATTAACAAATAAAAAATAACATATTTTTCTTATAGATGGTCCTCACATTATGTAACAACTTAAGATTAATATGTTGATTCTGAATGTTCTCACTTCCATATTACAGAAGAGTAATTACTGTATCCAGATCACTGCCAATATTTCCCACAAATGGGGCTTCTCCAGCCTAAACACACATCATTTCCTCAGACTAAACCAGCACCCAGTGTCCCTTCACACCCACTGCAGCTCCCACAGCTGCCCATCTGGTGCTATGTCTCACTTCTCCCACCTTAGTCTATATACAGCTCATACCCCTTACTGTACCCTGTGCCAGTGTAGGCTGTAGCACTCCCCTTAAGCACAGGAGGGCTGCCTCTCTCCCTCTGACACTTTTTTTTTCTTTTTCTCTGCTTCTCATCCACACCCAGTACTCCACATACACCTTCTGGGGCTGGATTTCACCTAGCAAACAGGCTGGGCTTCCAGCCTGCCAGAGACTGGACTCAGCTGTCTCATCTTCAAAAGGCAGCAGCTTGTCCAGAACACAGCCATGACATAACTTTAGCCAGGTTCCTTCAAGTAGTAAGCAAGCCAGCTGCCAAGAATACTGCACATGGAAAACACCAGCAAAATTAAATGAAGCAGTGATTCAGCAGATGTCAAACTTGATTCAAATTAATTCTCCCTTGATGACTTGTAGGGAGCACTTTTATTTCTCTTCAGAGCCACCCTTAAGCTAAAGTAAGTCACAAGACTTGAGTGTCAATTAAGGCCACAGGTCCATTCCAGCAGCAAAATAATGGCATTACAAGTCAGTAACATCTCAACTAGATATGCCTCATTCTCTGCATAGCCTGTAACTGACGTCAACGGGCAACTGGACTTAGGCCTGCTGGGTCTCATGCCAAATTACAGATACTCTGCTTAATCACTTATAAATAAAGAGATTTCTAAGGCTAGAAGCAATTGTTGTAATGATCAAATGACCTTTTGCATGCACGTTGTATTTCAGCAAGTGATTCAAATACCGAGGTCCTCACCATCAAGCTCTTAACCAGAAAGTCTCTGTACTAGAGCTGCAAATGCAGTTAGACCTCTTAAACTTTCACGGCATGTAATACCTTATCACAGATGTTATTAGTTGGCAACGGATACTCAGTTGCCTGTGACAGATCTAAGACAAAGGTCTGAGAATCTATTTCTCCATGTCATTTTAGTTCATGTAGACAACTAAAGGGGCCAGATGGCAATTTCATGTCACTGGGGGTGCAGCACACAAGCAGGTTCTCAGCTGCTAAACTCTCTTCTCAACTTCCTTACTTTGGTCTAGAGTTCATGCCTGGGCATGTCAGTCTACGATGCAAGATTTGTGTTTAGATTTTCCATGACTCTGCATCCCTTATGATTCTCATGAGTCTGTTTTTGAGTTACTGTGAGTGGGAGAAGTAGTAACAGTTTACTCATTACAAATGACTCTATGTAACTGCTATGGATGCAAATACATACTGAGAGACATACTTTGGAATTATGGACTTTATTTTCCTCTAGACAATAAAAAGACCAAGGCTTAAAAGTGTAAAGGGCTTTTTTATAAAGGTTTGGGGTTTTTTGTGGTTTGGTTATTGTTTTTTTTAATTGAAAAGTTTCTCTTAGAGTTTATATTTCATTCTTTTCAACAAACTGTGGTGTGCTGGAACTTGCTGAAAGGAAAAAATTAGCATAGGTTGAGAGCAAATAAATTAAAGTTAGTGCAAGAGATTTAATATTTATCTATTATCTACATCCCTATAGAAAAAAAAAAATCACTTTTTCTGTTCTTCACAATTAACAAATGAATATTTTTATAAATTATCAGAACTGTGTATTGGAGTTTTTCTTCTGTGACAACTCATTACTAACTCATGAGCAATTTCAGAAGGAAATCTTCCTACGACGAAACAAGATGGGAATAATGGCAGTAGCATGTCCATCATTAGCATAACAAAACAAAATCTTAAGTACAAAATCAATTTTAAAAGCAAAATTAATTACACTTCTACACAGGAAATTTCTTCAGAAAGGGTCTCAAGCTTAGAGCAATCACTTTTCAAGTCTGAAGTAGTTCTGCATAGCAGAAAGTTATTACTTTGAAAACTTTTCTACCATTTTTTTGCAACATTGTGTCTCCATAGTCAATAGGACCAATTGAAAACTCATCACTGCACAGCTCACAGGCTGCCTGGACTTCAGATGTTAACTTCGGAAAAGGCTCTCTCCCTGTTCCTCCCTTATCATGGCATACTGTGAGGTGGCAAGGGAGGGAAGATCACGGAGCAGACCGGCTCAGGGCTGGTGACAAGTTTCTTGCGCCCAGGCTGCTCCCCAAAGCGAGTGCTAGCTTCGCCTCCCCGGCAGCGGGCTCGTTTCAGGGGAGGACCGTGAAGAATCACACCCTGTTCAGGATGCCCAGGGCTGCGCTGCAGACTGCCCGCACCCAGCCTGCCGAAGGGGGCTGCCGGCAGCGCAGGCCCGTACCGAGCACCCCCGGAGGGGCAGCAGCAGCAGCAGCAGCAGGAGCCGGACTCCAGCGCCCAGCCCGCCGCCTGCCCACCCCGCTGCGGGGAGCCGCGGCAGCGACCCACGGCCCGGGCAGCTGCTCTCCACCCAGCCAACCAGCGCGGCCACCCAGCCAGCCCGACGTCGCTCTCCGTGAGCCGGGGCCGAGCGACAAAGGCTGCACCCTCCCGACGCTGCCTCAGCCCTTCCTCCCCCTGCAGGGAGGTCTCAGGACTGATCCAGAAGGCACCGGGAAAGAGGGCCCCCACCCCCCCGCTTTCCCGTCAGGAACTGGCCCTCAGCGACGCGCTCGCCCCCACAGCGGCCCGGGGGGAGCCCGGCCGCCCCGGCGGGGACCTTGCGATCCCCCCGGCCTCACCTGCTGCCCCCGCCCAGCCCCCCTCGCCCTCGGGCGCCCCTTCCCGCCTGCCAACGGCTCGCCTCGCGCTGGCGGCCCGGCGGCAGGAGGGGGAGGGGAGGGCCGCCGGCGACCGCGCTAAGAAAAGGAGCGAAACGGCCCCGCGCGGGCGGGAGCTCCGTCCCGCGCGCCGCCTGCCCGCGCGCTGATTGGCCGGCCGCGCGGCCGGGGCTCCCCGGCGGGCCGCGCCTGATTGGCCGGATTGTAAAGCGATGTCTGAGGGCGCCTGGCGGGAGCGGCAGAGCCCCGCGCCCCGGGCCGCCCGCCGCCGCCGAGGTGAGGGCGCGGAGCTACCGCCGCCGCAGGGCCGGGGCGGCTGTCCCCCCTCCCCGGCAGGGTAGCCCCGCGCTGCCGCGCTCCCCTCGCGTCTCGCCGGGGATGGGAGCGGCCGCTCTTAAGGGCCGGGCTAAAAGCGCCTTCTTGTTTTGCAGATGGAGGTGAGCGTCCTGGCGCTGCGGGACCTGGCGAGCAGCCGGCCGGGGCGGCGGGGCCGCGCCGAGGCGGCCCAGAAGGTGAGCGGCGGTGGCCAAGGGTCCGGTCTGTCCCCGGCGCCGCGGCGTCCCCGCGCGCGTTACGCCGCCTCCCCCGGTGCGGAGCATCAGGCGAAGCGCCGGGGGGCGGCCGGGGCTGCGGCGGGTTGGGCCGCTCCACCGGCCGGGGCGGGTGGGGGGCGCCCCAGGCCCCTGCGTGTAGGGGCGCAGGGCCTCGACCCGGGCGGGGGCTTGGAGGCGGGTCGGGGCGGGCGAGTGGCCCTGACCGTGTCGCTCCGGCTGCCAGCGGCAGCGCTGGGGTGCTGGCCGTTGGGCCGCCGTACCTGGCCTGTCCTGGCACGTCGGTCTGTGCAGCAGCGCCTTGCCCGTCTTGGAGCATAGGGGCTTCCGACGCTACCGTTAGGATATAAAGACAATCCGGTAAGGCAACCGTGAGTCATGCCGCCGTTGTCATTCAGTGAACGAGTATGCTTTGGCTCCCAGGGAAACGGTTTTTAGCTTTTGCTTAAGTAGAACTCGCAAGGCGATCTCAAGTATCCCAGTGGCTACCCTTGGGTAAGGTGGAGGGGGCTTTTGTACAGTCTCACCGTTCAGAAGCTAACCTACACCAGGCCCGACATGAAATGGGAATAGGCTAGGCCTTCAATCTGTTATTTAGCAGCAGTTTGAGCATGCTGATGCACGTCTGATGTGCTTGCCTTCTGGTCTGTATCCATGCAGTGGTGTTCCCAGGTCAGGAGGCTAAGCAGTGCCGCTCAGCAAGGAACAAGCTCGTTGTTCCCCTCCTACCCCACCAGCCAGGAAACAGGGTATCTAGCTTCAGGCATACCTTGCTCAGTAACGTCTCTTGAGCTAGACCCAGTTAATGACTTTCTGCCTATGCTCAGTGAGTCCTCCAAAGATGCTGTAGTTCTTGTCAGACCCAGCTCCCATTATCTCAGAGATTTGTTTCAATTCCTGCTTACATACAGAATTCACTAAGCCAGACTTTCCTGTCCTCTTGTATTTGTAAGCCATGTCTGCTTGGACCAAGGTGAATTCCATACTTCTACCAATTGCCCTTGCGGTTTTGTGGAATACAGCTAGAAGCTCATAGAGCATCACAGCTACTGAAAAAGAGGGGAGAAGGGCTAAAAGCATGCCTTACCTTAGTAGGCGATTATGACATCAGGAAACGGATCTGGAAGGTTAATAACAGACATGTGCTGATCATGTAGTGCCACTACTTTTTTTCATTGTGATAGTTGCACAAACATAAATATTTGAGGTAGTGGAACAGTAGGTTGGTTCAGCAGTCCTTGATGGGAAGGTAGACTTTCTCCTAACAGATTAAGTGTTAATTCACTGCTGTATGTGAAATTACAAGAAATATACTAATTGCCAACACCGTGTGAACATGTATTCCAAGAAGTATCATGGCCTCTAAATTGACCCCTATTTATCAGTGTAGTAAGTTATAACTGGCTGTTAATTGTAACAAGAGATATGTTTATTATATCCTTTTAGGTAATTCATAGGTGAATGTATGCAGGAGCGTTCATCAGCGGTCAGAGCACGATGCTGTTGATGTGCCAAATTAGTTTCCAGTTTGAATGCTACAGAACTGTTCCTACTAAAAGCCAGCTTCAGTTGTTATTAGAACTTCTTTCTCCTTTCTAGCTAGACCATACCTAATAAGATGATATTTGGAATCACCTATTTCAAGATCTATATCAGCTTGTGATAGCTGAATTGCTCCAAATAAAATAAGCAAATTAACTTGGGAAAGTTCTTACAGCAAACCAATAGTAACTTAACATTTTCTTTCACCCTATATTCCATTTTAGAATTAGACTTCTTGCAGCACAAAAAATACATGCTAATAACATCCAGCCTTAAATTTGTCTTGTTCAATCTTTAAAACTTTTTTTGAAAAAAATGAAGTGGTGATCTTAGTCTGAGCAAGACTTGCTCAGTTTGAGACCAACACCAAAAAAGCCATAGGTAGACTGAAGAGCTAACAACTTCAAGCCTGACTTATAGTTTAAAAGCAGTTTACTGTGGTTTTAAAGGCTTCACTTCCAATTCCAGCAAGTTGTAAGCTCTGCCAGCTTTGTGATGATAACCTGACTGCTTCACTGTCTCTCTCACTTCACTCAAGGTGCATGCAGTCATTTCAAGGGACTAAATAGAGAAACCACTGAGCCATATTAGCTGGAGTTCCAAAAAAAGTGTCCTGTTTGTAACATATTAAGGAAAATTAAATGATGGCTGGACTGTCTAAAAATAGAACATTGATCTCCCTGGGCCAAAACAAACTACAGCTTTCTGCATGGGCATTTTTGGAAGTCTTGCTCTGTGCCAAGTTTAGGATACCTGGACCTCATTTTTTTTTTTTTTTTTTATATCCTGCAATGAAAGCTAATATGGCAGCCTGTTTGCACTAACAGGCTACAGTGAAGTAGTGTCTCTTGTTGATCAAAAGCAGGTCTCTCAGCTCAAGGATTACTATTGATGCTTTCTTCAGCCAGTCTCTTGAAATTAGTTGATCTATAGTGATAATTCTTGCCGTAAGAAGGAGTAAAATTTGACCCAAAGGTGAAGTATGAAAAAAGTTTGATTGCAGCTAGGGACTGGAAGGAGTTGAGCTGCATTCAAAGAATGATAAAAATCAGGTGAGAAACTAGACTTTTCCTTCTAGCAATACTTAGCTGTAGTCAAGGAATAGTTACGGAGATTTTCTCCATTGTTCTGAGGAGCAGATAGTGCAAATGCAAAACTTGCTTCACTTGCACGCAGAGTTACATTCACTTCAGTTTGATGTTTTGTGACAGTCTGAGATGCAGCCCCAGCATGGCTTTTCATTAGGAACCCTTCAAGCAGAACACGTTTTCTTTTTAAGTGTAATGTGACCAACGCATTACTTCGTTTGAATCTAATTTGGTGATTTGTGTTTGTCGGAAATGCTGTCTTGTAATAACAGTCAGAGTTTAAAAGTCCGATAAGCTGTCAGTTTGACTAGTTGACCTCAGGTTCTGTAATTCAGGGCAGTATCTCATATACACTGCCTCCAGTACAGTAGCATGTAGAATATTTTACCACTTCTAACAAAGGCAGAGCTGTGCTAAATATAAGTGGGAGTGCCAAGGCATGAGTCATTACAGTTACCTTCATAAGGACAATGAAATTGATGGTTGGGACTGTTCCTTCCTGTTGTGTCTAAAGAACTTTGTTTTTAATAGGAAAACATATTTGATCGATCCAGGATGGCCCTAAGGACTCCAATTAAGAATGAACCAATTGATTTGTCAAAGCAAAAAGGCTGCACCCCGGAAAGAAATCCAATTACACCTGTTAAGCTCATTGACAGACCTCAGCCTGATCCCTGGACCCCCACTGCTAACCTGAAGATGCTTGTTAGTGCTGCTAGCCCTGACATGAGGGACAGGGAAAAGAAGAAGGAGCTTTTCAGACATGTAGAAAACAGTGAGCAGCGTGACACACCTGATCTGTTACAGGTGAGATTAAGAACACAGTTACCTTGCGTTCATTTAGGACCAGACCTTGCTTAAGGTTGTGCCTTAGTTTTCTTCCATCTGGTCCTTCGCTTTCTATGGAAAACTGCAGAATTGTAAAGCATTCCCAGCAACAGTTGCCTACGCAGCACTGACTGAGCAGGAAGGCTTTCAAAGACCAAAAGTAACTGTCTTACTAGTAACTGACCTGAGAGCCCTCGAGAGCCTGACTATTGCTTTAAAGGACAGTCAAGGAAATAGAGCTTAAACGGTCATTTTCCCCAACTTAAGTACTTCTGACACTATTTTCTGAATTGCATTAGAAAGAAAATTGCCAGATCAATTTTAAACAGGCGTTTTCAAAATAAATTAGACAATGGGAGGGCATATTTTACAACATACTTTTGAAATCCTGTACTTTGTCCATGACAGCCCCGCAGAGTGGTCACTTGAAACCTTTCTCCCCCAGCCCCTAAACTAGTAGTCAGATGGCATGCTCAAGGAAGATTTTTACTTGCCAAGACTCAGGCAATGTGGAGGCTGATCCCTGTCCTTGCTTTAGGAAGTCTGTCCATGGAGAGGATATCGGGTTGTAATAAGCATCGTTACAGTTTTCTTCCTTCATACTTATTTCTTTTGTTTCAGCCACTGCTTTCCCTCTCCTGGATTATTTATCGTAGAATATCCTTCCTTGGTGATTTCCATGAGGGGAGGTTAGTTCCAGGGTTCTCCAGCAGAGGAGAATCGTTTGATAGGTACAGATTACAAGTGTAGATTTTACTGCATCTACAGTGACAGTAGTCTGTTCCTTTATGACTACCTAAACTGGAGAATTTTTCAAACAACTCTCTAAAGATAATTCCTAATATAACTTCCAGTAATTAAAAAAGTCAGTGTTAAAAATTAGTGGTAATGATCACTCTAAGCCACCTAAGATCATATAGCATTTTTGGAGTGGCTGCTATAAAGAGTTCAAATATTTTCTAGCTAATAAAGTTACACTTAATTTTCTCAACACAGAAAGTTAACTTACAAAAGACATGAGTGGTAACCATAAGAATACTATTATTTCCATACCATATAAAACTCAAAGAATTCAATCAGAGCAACAGCCACAAGGTCACTTAATCACAACTTACAAAGGACAGTTAAGTTCTCATAAGCAAAGAAACATGGGTTTTAACAGCTGCCATCACTCTCGGCTTTCCATTGCCAGAGGGTGAGATTTATTTTTTTTTTTTTGACACAAAAGCAAACCCCCAAAGTTACCAGTGCAGAAAAATCCTCCCATCATTCTCATTTTGTAATAAACATACCTCTTCATACGTTCTTGCCATCACAGTTTTGGTGGTTTGGGTTTTTTTTCCCCCCCTTCCAGGACAGAAAGACCATAGTCAGGCCATCCTACAAAGTTCACCTAAGCTAATAGCTTGACTAAGTTTAAGGTTCGGGGACTGGGTGGCACCTTTTATAGTCTCTGAACATCATACCCCCCCCACCCCCCAGCCTGGTTTCTTATAGTTGTAGAGGCATTGGAAAGAGCAGTAAAATCTCTTGAAAGTTTTGCAGGAACTCTTCAATGGCTTGTACGTCTTCTGTTTTATTAGATCCAGAGGTGCTTCAGGGAATATACATTCTCCTCTCAAAAAGAAATATTCCTTCCATGTAGGATCTTACCTTCTGCTAATCTTGACTGTTTGGTCTTACTGTTTTGTTTCCTTATGCATAACCATTATTTTATAATTTTGTAGATAAGAGTTTTTCTTTAAATACCTTGTGTGATGAATTGAGAAGAGCTTGCAAGCAAAATTGTGTCACCCAAGTGCTCTGTGCTTGCAAGGAGTCCATGATCTTTTCCTTATTAGAAAGTCCAAGCTTAAATATTGCTAACATCTGAAATATGCCTCACTTGGCTATGCCTTGATTCTAAAGCTCTGCGCTAAAGGGTTAACATTTATTTTTTGACAGTATGATATGGTAGACGACAGCACAGTTGATGAATTTGAAAAGCAGAGGCCCAGCAGAAAACAGAAAAGCTTAGGACTCTTGTGCCAAAAGTTTCTAGCTCGCTATCCAAGTTATCCGTTGTCAACAGAAAAAACTACTATTTCTTTGGATGAAGTGGCTTCAATTCTTGGTATGTATACCTGCAAAAATGGGCTAACTGATCACCTGGGGTAACCCAACAGGAAGGCTCTCAAAGGATTATCCTTCTTACAGATTACATTGAAGGTCTGCCTCTCACTGGATCTGGATGCTCTTCTAATCATACTAATCAAGAGATGGCAATGCCTAATATTCCTGAGTGTCTTTACTGCTTGATAACACTACCATTTTGAAATCTGCTTTCTGACAGTACTTTTTACTAGACAGATCTATCCTCCAGCTGTTTACCAACTCTGCTTTCTTGAATTTTCTGTTTGCTGACCACTGAAGGAGTTAGGAGTTACAAACCCTCTGAAGGAGGACTTATAAACAACAGCTTTTGTCAAAATGAAATGTTTGGGGAAAGAACTGCAAACTAGTAGGTGTTAGGAAATCACCTGTGTTTACTGCCTGACTTCAGTAACGTGTAGGCGTGGTTTCTTCCAAGATCTCATGGTTCATCAGGGTTATCTTAGCTTTAAATATTGTCTTGTGAGGGGAGCTTGTCAGAAGACCTGTAAGAGTAGAATGAGAAAATGTGTTGTATTGAGGTGGCAAGAAGGTATTGAGTAGTCTATTTGCTGGGTCTGCTGTTAGGTTTGGTCTTAGTTAAAAGATTAATGAAATATCTGAGAGAAGCAATAAAACTTGGAAGAGAGAACTCAGCCAGGTCACACCAATAACAAAAAGATCTATGTCCTTGGAAAAGTTGCCTTTTAGCTAGGAAGGACTTTATAAAATCAGACTTAAACTAAATAAATACTGTATGTATGTTTAGAACTCAGGTATTTAACAGAAAGAGGTAGCAAAAATAAATGTATTTTTAGGGGAAGAAAGGGAACAGAAGAGTTATGTCCTCTGTGGCTCTTAGCAAGGACTGCTAAGAAAGTCCTTGAAATACTTATTTATTTGCCTTGGTATTTTGGTATTGGGAACTGGAAATAGGAGAGAATTTGGATGAAGTAAATAGTTAAATAAATTACTTTTAAAATGAATTGTTCTTTCAGATTTTGCAGTTACTCCTTTCTGTGTTTGCATGAGATGCCTATGCTCCAACCTTGTGTAGTGCTTTATTCTGTGTTGGGATTGGCATTACCTTGCTTTCCTAAATACTAGAAATTTTGTTTGGAAACACTGTTGGGGATTTTACCTCCCAGAAGTGAGTGTATTTGTTCTTCTCCCTTTGTTTTTCACTTCCTTCCTTGTCTGTATCCACTTGCTTCAGGGACCACAAAACTATTCACTGCTGATGTTGCTGCTTTCTCTGTAACAAATCATGGTTGTAATATAGCTTTTACTACATACGTATATTGCTTTGTTCACTGAAGATCTATGGAGAGACCACAAAGGGAGCTGTGCTGCTGGTGCCTGACAGACACCAGGATATATGTAGCACTCCTGTTTTTTTGGAGTATGTTCATTTCAAGATCTCCACACACTTGGAAATACTCATGAATTGTTTATCCTAATATCCATTTGAGGCTGGTAAGTATTATTCATATTATCCAGATGGGCAAACAGATGCCTCAAGGCCTTGCCTTCCGCAGCAATGTCTTTCAAAACATTTCCCTTTGGCTAGCTCTTGTTCTGCTCAGCTGATGTTAACTGTTCTGGGATTTCTGATGTAGCTGATGCCACCAGCGTATAGTGCACTGTGTTAACATATAACAGCCATGCTTCAAACAGTGCTGGACACAAGTATTTGGGAGCAGAGCTGCTGGCCTATTCATATTCTGTCCCCAACCTTGCTCATGTCAGTCAGGTTGAACCCAAGTTGGACTTATTTCATAGGTTTCCCATTCATGCAAATCCAGCCAGCACCAAGGGCTCATTTCTACTGCATTTGGGAACAGTGGGTCTCATTCTCCGCTGCTTTGCACCTTGTGAAGCCTTTGACGCTCCTTTGCATGGTATGTGCTTAGCCATCAATTGTGCCATTGGAAATGCAAGTGGAGGACCACACTCCTACTGGTGCCTGTAGGAGCAGGCTTTTGTATCTACCCTGTGTCAGTGCCAGGCTCAGACTCTTGCCCTCAGTTACACACAGGCTTGTATACAGGTACATGTCTGAGCGCTGAAGCTCTCTGACAAAAGAAGGGCCCAAGTGCTCTGAAAAGCTCAGGGCAGTCCAGATAGGTCTGACTGAGTAGGGCTGGGCAGACTGCAATCAGTTCTTCTAAATACAGTGCTTTAAACTGAAACTATGGCTGGGCCAGTAGTTAAAAAAATAGACAAAGCATCATACCATGGGCCTAGCCATACATGTCAGTTTTTAATTGTGCAGTTATGGATGGATCTAATGTAATGTGTCCAGGTGAACAGTGAAAAATAAAGTTGTGAACACTCAGAGAACAGCCTGTTCTTTGTTTTGTTTTGCTGAAAAGCACAGCAAAAGTAGATGAGTATCTGCCTTTTTTTTTTATCTGCCCCCCTTAAAAACAGGAGTTGAGCGGAGACGAATTTATGACATAGTGAATATCCTGGAGTCATTGCAGTTGGTTAGCCGTGTGGCCAAGAACCAGTACTGTTGGCATGGCTGGCACAACCTCAGTCAAACTCTGAAAATGCTTCAGGAAGCAGGAGAGCTGCAGTATAGAGAGCTAATGACCTTCTTCCAGCATAAGGAGCAGGACTTGGACTACAGATCTGGAGTACAGAAAAAGGAAATTATTCCAGATTCTCAAGACAGACCATTACTGGACTTTTCAGAACCAGACTGCACCTCTGGTAAGAGAACTAACGTGTGTGATGTGATACACAGACACAAATCTCTTTCACCAGTTAACTATGTGACTTTAAATGAAGTAATAAAAAATTATTCTTTTTTTAAAAAGTGCTGAATTCACCATTCACATTCACACCATTCACACATAGGAGACAGAATTCTTCCTTCTATCCTGTCCCTAGCATTCTGTCCCCACCAGTACATGACAGTAAATGATTATCCAGACAGAAGTTGCCATCTTCCATCTGTCCCCTGTTTGCACATTGCCCGTATAATGCGTAGCGGTTTGAGTTACGAAGTCCATTGGAGTCACAAAATTAGAGTGGTGCAGAGGTGTGTAACATAGCATAGAATCAGCTTTGGAATCTGACTTTCTAAAAGCTATTCCTGCGTGCTTTAATTTATATTGCTTTTCAAAAGATATCTGCTTCCTGACAAGGAAATGCTTTACCCCTTTTGCGTGTGAGAAACCTACTTGCTAGTTTTCTGGCTGTGATGGATGATATATGCTAAGAGGCTTGGGTATTATTTGTAACACAGCATCTGCAAACAGCAGAAAGGACAAGTCATTGCGGATTATGAGCCAAAAGTTTGTCATGTTGCTCCTTGTCTCCAAGACCAAGATAGTAACTCTGGACATCGCAGCAAAGATACTGATAGAAGAAACCCAGGATACAGTGGACCACAGCAAATTTAAAAGTAAGCTGGCCGTTGAGAGGCAAATCAGTCTATAAGTGAGTAAAGAAAACAGGGGCATGTTTGGACTGACACCGCTAGGTAATGACAACAGCAGGTCAGGTCTTTTGCTGCAGTCTGGTTTGGGTGGTTTTTTAGTTGCAAATGCCAGTTTGTGAAAATAGGGTGGGGAAGAGTCAATTTGACAATTATGTTCAAGTTTTAGCTTCAGAATGGAGAATTTTTTTTTATTTGAATTTTTTATTGTCCTTTAACCTTGTTCCCTGTACTGTTCTGAATGACATTTCAGAACTCATGTAAATTAAATTGCATTATATTAAATAATATATTTATCTTCTTCACTGGAGAAATGTTACCTCTTCTTTTTACCCCAGAAATCTTTCACAGCTGGATGGCACAGTTTGCTTTTTAGTTAGTGGGGGTTAGTGCTTCAATCCGTTGAACAACATGGAAAATCTCAGCATTAGTAAATAATTCTTCTAAAATGCTTCTATTTTAAGTCTTTAAAGTACTTTTAAGGTAAAGTACTTGCACTTCAGTCTTAAAATTCTATCCCAAATACCAGGAGGAATGTGAGGAGTTTAGCTGGGCAACCTGTGGGTATCATACTCAGCTCAAACATGTTATTTATTGGAGTCACAGAGGTTTTTCTAAGAGTGTTACATTTTTAAGATGATAAATATGTCTTCTTATGATCAGCTCTGCACTCATGTGCCTCTTGCCCCCAAAAGCTTGTCTCTACCCGACATGGAGTTAGCTGCCTTTTTTGGGCAAGTTGGTGATGTAGTCACTCCCTAACCCATTTTCATCAAAATGAGGTAGGTGAGCTTAAATCTGAGCAACTAAGGTGGATGAGCAGCTAAGATGTGAAGAAGCAGTGACAGGCAGGTGGGAGATGGCAATGGCAGGCCTCAAAAGAGGTGGCTTAAGTCCATCCTAGTTTCATTTTACCCACCCTGTTTATGAAAGCTATGGTGATATTCTGGAATTAAGTTGCCATGTAAAATATGTACAGTGTGCATGCATTGTAAACATGACTGTCTGACATTTCTGGCCTTTCTTGTTAGCAAAGGTACGAAGACTGTATGATATCGCCAATGTTCTCACCAGCCTAGGCCTCATCAAGAAAGTTTATGTCACAGAGGAACGAGGACGCAAACCAGCCTTCAAGTGGATTGGGCCTGTAGAATTCCCTGGAAAGACTGGTAACTTGTGTACCTGCATCTCTCTTCTTTTTGGTTTGTTTTGATAATCCTTCCCAAGTGGTAAAAGGTTGTTTTCAGTGTGTAAAGAATGGCTCAGCATTCATTGTCCACCCTGTGATTATTGAGCTGGCCAGAAGCTCAATATCTGCTCGTTAGACTTTATGCTCAAGGGCTGGAACTGTAGAGGGGTGCTGAAGAATACTGTGTCTTGCTGGTATTTTTACACTAGCTTACATAATTGTGTGAATAACTGAATTGTAAAGCAATGGCAGATAACGTCTGCATGTCCAAATCTGGGTCCACAGCTTTTCTGGGTTGCCAAATCTCAACAATTCTGTCATAATTAGAGAATTCATTTATTTGTAAGGGGACTTATCAAGGTAGAGCAGGGCTGTTTCTTGCATACATCCCCTCATATAAAAGGTTTTTCTGCCAAGGAGGCCACAGTGGGCCAGAGCATTTCAGTAAGCTGCTGATTCTTGGCTAAAGCCAGAGGAAAGGGAAGCCCTTTGGTAATATATTTGGGTCATGCCAGTGCCTGGAAAAATAAAAAGTGAAGAACAGTGTTAATGCCACCCATTCTCTTCCTGGCTACACACACCAGTGTAGCTGCTGCTGCAGCTGCTGTGGAATGGAAAGGAGGGAAGCCCTTATCTTGTCTGCTGGTGCTTATTGAGCTTAGGTCTGCTTCAGGGTTATGGGGTTTGAATGGTTTAGAGTTACCTCTTCTCTCATGGCCAAGTTCAGTAACATGGCAGAAGCTTAAATGATGAGCTGTGTTCCCTAAAGGGCTGTTGTACAAAATTATGTTCCCATAGATGAGCTGAGAGGGAATAGCCCAACATCTGATCCTCTGCCAGGGACACAGAGAGAAGCCTGTGCCCTGTATCAGATGTGTGCTACTGGAAAGCAGAGGTTTACACGTCACGCTTCATTTAATGGCATGCAGCCTTGTGAAGGGAGCAGAAGGAAGGTCAAATCTGATCCCACCAGCCAGCGTCGGGAGAGGCAAGGTAACTTCTAATGAAGCATGTTCTTTTGTATCCCACTGGATCTGGCCAAATGTGGGCCTACCAATCTAAGGCACTTGATTGAGCCAATCAACCTAATTAAATATGTGAAATACCCTCGGGAGGTGCCTATGTTTCTACTGTCCATGTGATGAGACTTGTGTTGGACCCTTCAGTCAGGCAGCTAAAGTTAGGTGAGATAAACAGGCCATACTGCCTTGAATCTGCAGTTTGTTTTCTGGTAAATGTTTTTGTTCGTCGCTAACTGCAACTGTGCTATGGCTTCTTCTGTTAACATTTGGTATAGATAAAGAAAGATTTTTTTAGCCACAAAAGCTTGCTTTATTTTATGGTTCCTAATACAGTGGAATTTACTGTAACAATCTAATGGATAGCTGTTTAAAAAGATAAAGCAATTACAGGGCTTTTCACAGTTCCCTCATAGGAAATTATGATGTCGAGCACCTCTCCAGTGAGACTGAGAGTTTTGAGTGTCTTGCAGGTTCTGGCTCTAGGTGGTTAGTGGATGTTATAAAAATGTGCCAGGATAGAAAAATTATACCAATTATTTTATATGGCCAGTATCAAAATATGCTTGGTAAACCTATCTATTATTAATTGAATGCTTCTTTGTTCTTTCAGCCTGTATTGTGAATTCAGATGAATATTGCTCCAAAATGATAAATCTAGCAGCTGTCCGTAGGCAGAAAAGAGAGGAAGATGCTAGGTAGGTTGGTCTTAACTCCTGTCCAGTTTCAGCTTCATGCCTGTCAAATTTAGTTCAAGGCTAGATGCCATTGATGAGACAGAGAATGGTCAGGAAGTCTTGTTATTACTATTTTAATGCTGGTAGGTCTCAGAGTGACTTGCCTTTTTTTTTTTTTTTCCCATGATCAGTTTATTCCCACCTGTACTTGTACCACTGTTGTTGTTTAGTTTCAGTAGTTCTTCATCTCATGTGTGTTAATATAGGTCATCCCTGCCTCCTTTGACCTGTTGTTTAGGTAGGCTGAGTAAATCATAATTCCATGAAAGAGCCTCTCTGTCCTATCAATGGGTCTTCTCTACACCTATCCTAATTTGAATTTATTTGTGAATGATTGACTAGTGAAGTGCAACTGAAAGAGTTCTTTTGCCAAAAACCTGAGAAGTTTGCTTCTGTATAATTAGGAATAATAAAAAGTAACCTTCCTTGTCAACTATGTAAAAGTAGTAGGTTGCAGTGGCGGGTGGTGGTGGGATTTTTCCACATTTATGTCCCACAATGTACCTGTTTACTTTTAAGGATAAAATAGGGGTTTAATTTTGGACTAAATGTTTTTCCTTTTTTCATTACTTTTTTTTTTTTAGAAATAAGGCTTGTGCCACAGAAACGATAATAAATTCAGCAGGAAACCCAAGCATCATGTCACCTCTCTCTGTTCTTCCAGTTCTTGGGGACTCTGATTTTTGTGTTAACCCTTTGCCTCAGGCAGTTTTCCCTGTGGTTCAGGCAGATGTGCCAAGCCTTTCGCTGCCAGATGGCATCAGCAGCCAAGCTCCACATCCTTCCACACAAGCAGCCTCCAAAACAGAAAATGGAAAACCTACCCTGCTCCCCCACCAATCCTTCCTGTGCTTCCCTTCTTCATCCCTTTTTATGTTGTGTGGTGGTCTTCAGGAAAATAACTTGAAGGAGACCCTGCCCACCACAGGAGACATGGGAAACAGGAGTGCAGAAGCTCAGGCTGCTATACCTCCAACTGTCTGCCAGAAACGCAGTTCCCACGAGTGCTCATCGCCCTCTGCACCTGTAGATGATGAAGAGCCAGCTGCTAAAAAGCAAACCACGGAGGAGAGTGATCTGCCCCTCTCACTTGTAGTGCCTAAGGTAAAGGAGTGAATTTCATTATCACTTAGGCTTCCTGTTAACTAGAGAAGATTTTTGCCCAAGACAGTTTTTTTAAAAGTGAAAATTCACGACACCACTCTTGTTGCAGATACAAATTCTGCTTCTCACACCTTAATAAAATTCTAAGGGGGTTGTGTCAGGAAGTGTAGGCATTAGCTGGAAGATGTTTTCACAGTACCAGAGGAAAATGGACTGTGATTGCTTTGCATATGATGCTCAGCTGTTTTGGGGAATTAGTGTCCTGATCAAACAGTCTGCCAGAGAGGAAGAAGAAATCGATGTGACTATTACTCATTTTCCCCTGTTAGCTTTGCCTTTCCCAGACAGCAGCAGTATTGCTTACTCCACTGAGCTATAGCGTATGTGATTTGTACTTCCCCCTACTCTCTAGCCTGAGTCCCCCTCTCTCTCAAGCCCAGTGTTGCCCACAAGCAGATTGGTGAGAGAAGGATGATGGTGAAGGTGAAGTGCAGCTATTTCAGGGTTCTCTTAACTACTGAAAATAGGAGTCAGGCTGAAAGTTGTATCAGTGTTTGAATATAAGCCATTGGAAACAGGTGTTTTTCCTTGTCAATAAAAAATGAATCTCCAAGTTCAGGTGTTTCTTATCTAGTATCTCCAGGTACTGAAAGTGAACTACAACACAGGGCACAGGCATCATTAATATGGCTCTTCAAACCCTCAAACAAAATCTTTAACTTGATGACTTGCTAATCAGTTTTGTGCTGCTCCTTTTTGCAGATGCACATTTTACTCTGTAGCTGAGGATGGTGCATGAGAGACATTGCACTGTTGTATTTCAGTTTGGACTCTTCATCTCCCCTTTTGTTTTTGCTTAGAAGCCTTTTGAGTCACTGAAGGCAGACTCTACCCCAGGAAGTGGCTGTACTTCTGCTGTACATCTAGAAGCTTTTCATCTTGACCTCACAAGCCCTGCTGCTCCAGAGGCTGCAAACAAGGAGTCTACTAAGCCTTTAGGTTCTGAAGAGCAAGAAGTACTGTATCAGAATAAAGACCCTGATGAACCCTCTCCAGGAAAAGAGCACATGTCTAAAGAAAATGCCAGTCAGCCTTTCCTACCACAATATCTTTATGTTCAGCCTACTGGTAAGGACAGCCATGAGATCTAGAGACACACAAATTGTGCATCTGTTCACTGAGCAAATAGGGAGACCTATGGATAGGTGAATAAGTCTGTTTGGCACAAAAGATTGCTAGCAGTTCTCTGTAGTAGTTGTATAGCTCTGCATTCTCTTGACTTCAGGTGAACTGTTGCTTCTCTGAAAATGCAGGCATTTTTCTGAGATTCCCAGACATTAACAGAGGTTAATAATGTGGGTTTTGCATGCTTGAATTACGTGCAGCAAAAAAGACGCCTATCCAGCATTTAAAACTCAGATGAGCTGAAAGTCTAGGTTTCGCAGTAAGGCAGCCAGAATAGTGCAACAGCATCCCCCTGAGTGGGTGAATTTAGTCATCTACAGACTTTGTACTGTCTTGTACATGCACCATCAGGATAACCCCACAAAATCTGAGGCACTGGGAGTGTAGCCAGGCCTGCTCATAGGACACAGTAGGGATGGAAAGGAAGCAGCTGAAAATATCACAGGAAGATTTCATGCTCACTGCTTTTTGTGCTTGTGTGGAGTGGGAGACTGCTTTGTGGGAACAGGATACATGTGGCACGTTTCCATGACTACTGCTTTAGTATTTAATTCACTTGTGGCACAGAGTGGGATCTATGGGATTTCACTTAGAGGGTGGAGATGCTCAGTTTGAAAGTGTTAATCCTGGTGGTTTAGGAGGTTGCACAAACTGGGAACCAGAGCAGCTTCGGTTTCAAAACAGTATTTCAGCTGTTCTTAGGAAAATGAGTGTCTGGGGTATATCTTTGTGGGTGTTTTCCATTTGTTGAGGGGGGGGGGGTTGTCATTAAAAACAGTGATTATGTTTTCATATAGCAGAGGATATTATTATTGTTAGGAAAAAAAGTTTGTTTAACCACAGTGTTGCTTGAAACTGAAGTTAGAAGCAGAAAACAGGAAGGTGTGCAGTTGGTACTTAGCATGAACAAAGTAAATGGATGCACATGCAGTGAACAGGCAGTAGGGGGGGAGATGGAGGAAGGTAAGGAAACGGAGCTTGGCAGAAGAGTCATGGGTTTGTGACAGTTTTCTTCCTTTTTTTTTTTCTTATTTTTGTCAGTTTACTTCCTGGGCAACCTCTTTCTTTGTTGTCGTACTTCTTCCCTGCTCTAGATGAAGTTATAATAGCTTAATTCCAATTTTTCAGCTGTATTAATGCTTTGCTTTCTCCCTTTGGTTTAGGATTAAGCAGTTTTAATTTCCTGTTCTCCGCAAACCAAGCCCCTGGTGCCATCAGCCTGACTGCAAACCAGTTGTCTTCTCTGAGCGTGCCCTGCATTGTGGTGCCATCAGCAGCCTTGACTTCCTTCCCTCTTGTCTGTTCTCCCACAATCACCAGTCCTCTTTCCCCGGTTCCTGATGGCTCCTTCTCCGCCGCTGCCTCTGTGAATTTCAGTATGCCCAGCCTGGCATCAACAACACCTGTTTTCATAGGCCCCACGGCAGTAGTCGCCCCCAAGGTCTCACCTGCACCTTTGGGGGATCTCCAGCAACCAGTTCACCCTGCTCTGCACCTGAGTCCTGTGCTTGCAAGATCTTGCAGTGGTGTTGAACTGGACTCCCCTGTGCGTATGGGGCATCCAGTGACCATTCTGAAGCTGCAGCAGGTAAGAGTGAAAGGTGGTTAAGTAACAATGAAACAGCCGCGCCAGGTCCCTGGGCCTGAAGGCAGCTTGCGCTGCAGGCTGGTGCTGGTGTGTCAGTGGTGGGTTAGCACACCGGGAGCTGGTGTCCTCCACTTTGTATGTGTGTCTGTCCGTAGTGGTGGCAGAGCTTAGGACAGTGTTAAAGATTATAGCCCAGCTTAGCACGTCTAGTCCTGAATGATGAAGTGGTGAGTTTTAAAAATCTTCCATGAATTTTAAAATTGTAAAAATCTTAATCTTGAAAAATCTTACAGGAATAGAGAAAAAGTAGGTTATGGGGTTCCCCCCCCCCCCAAAAAAAAAATTGAAGTCGTTATTTTTTCTCCATTTGACACTATCATTGCTTGTTATGCAGTGGCTACAGAAACACATTAGGAGGACAGGAGGATTGTTTGTCATAACTCAGGAGTCAGCTGGCTGCAACACTGCTCGGGTAGTAGTGTCCTGGGTTACCTCCTCACTCCCGTTCTGATCTCTCTTAACTAAATAATGGAAAAGTAATATCAGCATGGGGGAAAACAATGGCTCTTGTGGGTTTTGTTGATCTTTTTTTATAAAGATATTTTTTTAAATCTACCACAGAAACAGACTTTTGGAGTAAAAAAAAAATGAGAAATTCAAAAGGACTTATTTATCTGAAGTACAATGAGTGACATAAAACAATCATGTCACACTATATTACCTGGGTCTTTACAATTATTAGCAATATTAGCAGTGACGTTTTGGCCCTACTTTAGCTTACATTCTTAAGTCTGTGATTTGTTTTCCTGTTGTCTAATGTGGTGACAAATAGACTGAGCTTTTGGAAGCTTTATGAGTGTTACTTTATGTATATCTTGTTCAGATTTTAGAAAAAGGCTGTAATAGAGACTGGCAGCCAGTCTGATTACGGATACTAACATTAGAGGTTACAGTAGAGTGGCACTAAAAAGAAAAGTGGTCAGGATTTAGGAGACTAATATTATATCTGTTTTAATGCTAACAAATAACAAAATAACATCAAGGAAGGGAAAGAGCCATTTAAGCTACAGGACAAAATTGGCGTAAGAATGAATGAGTATGAACTAGGCATGAATACATTTAAGTTGGAAATGAGATAGAGGCTTTCAGCTTCCAGCAACGGTGTACTGGCAGACAGTTCCAGAACAAAAAGCAGGGGCAAAGCCCATAGCTTTTCATGTGGAGCTTCTGAAAAGATGTGTGACGTGGTTCCCTACAGTAGCAAGGCACAGGGCTTAATGTCTACGAGCTGTCTTCTGTTTGCGTGCTTGCATGTAGGCTTTGAGAGAACCCTACTGAATCACTTTGGTTTTGTTTCACAAATAGCCTTTGTCAACTCCCCTCACTCCCAAGAGCATTCGTCCTGCATGTCACGAGGCATTTTTCAAAACTCCTGGAAGTCTTGGAAACCCTGTTGCATGGAAGAAAAATGAAGGCAACCAGACCAGAATTGCCAGCTCTGTACAGAGGAGGCTGGAAATCTCTGGTACTAGCCCTGACTAACTCCACTCGGTGCAAAGAGCGGGCAGATTGTCCTGAGACCCTGTATCAATCACAAGAGAACAAGTTCTTACCTGACATTATAATGTCATCCCTTTTGGCATGCTTCCCCACTACATTCACTCACCGGTTCTGTTAACCACCTTCACAAATCATCCCTGGTACTGAAAATGTTTTACTGAATTGTTCCTTCAGTACTGATTGGAATTCAGATGCTGTGCTTCACACGGCCTTGTAGGCATCAAATTGTATTTGTGGTTTTAATCTGGAATATTCTCCTTATTGCTATGAGGAGATGTAAACAGATTTACCCCAGGGGTTATTTATTCATGGTTTTGAGTAAGATGTCTAGCACTAACCTGGAGTAAGTATTTAAGTTATTTTTTTTATTGCGTGTACTCTACTTACCCTGAGTAAATTGGTGGTAAAAATTATAAACTTTTGCAGCTGTGAAAGCAACTGCTTCCTTGGTTCCAATATGTCAAATCCTGCCTCTACAGTGCAGCTTCTTGCTATTTATTTTGTACATTGGAGTGGGATATAGTACAAAAAAAAATTTTTTGCCACTTGAGAATAACAGATTTTCTCAGGATAGGATTACTTGAATGTCAGTTGGTTGTTGTACAATTTGCCCAGCACTTGTGGTTAGAAAAACCTAATAATAAAACAAAATGATTGAATGTATACATGTGAAAAATATTAAGACCAAAATAACTGTGAATGTTAACATTTTTATAATTGTGTTAATGAACTGTATTAGTCCTTGGAGTTTGTCTTTTTTTAACTCTGAGCAAAATGTACAAGTTAGATGTAAAGAATACAAAACCTGATTCCTTAATTAAGTTTGACAAAGTAATTTGAGAGTGACAAGCCACCGAGAGAGCTGTGCTAAGATTTCATCTCCCATTTAAATATACAGTCTAGACTTTATGACCAAGGAACACTGGTAAGTCATTAACCACATGACTAGATTCAGTCTAACCTGAGTCTACTTAAGTGCCTACTTAGCGGTTTACTTAAGTCTACCTAAGGGTATGTACTTAAATGCCTGACTCTTAATTTACAGGAATTTCTTAACTAGTTAATAGTGCATGTGAGCATACTTGGAAGACAAGGGAGATCCCATCTTTTGACACATATCTATCTAAATGATAAAAAGAAGCTGAAAAGAGCAGGAGCCATGAAATTTGGAAGTGGGAAAAAAATTATTTGTATTCCTTAGAAGATGAAAAGGAAGAAAAGACTTAACACTTAACATTCAGGGTCCTCAAATGATGGTGCTATTAATAATATAGGACATAATTTTTAAGTGTTAATGCTCTTACGCTTGGGTATGTTTTTACTTGTGTAGCAATCTGCAATAAAATTTGTGCAGTTTCCTGTTTGAAAGACAGAAAGTGTTGCTGTCAATACCACATGACTCTGAATTTTTAGCAAACATAAGGCCAGAATTATCAGCTCTTCTCTCATTAGTACAGGTACTGGTTTTCCAAGAGTAGATACACTGTTCGATGTGCAACTCTTGGTCAAGGGAGGCTAGGACTTTGTGTGGGGGTTGGGGATTTGATGAGGTTTTTAATTTTTATAAGTAAATATATTATGAAAATGGAATTTAAGGAAGAATTTTAGTGAAGCTGTGAGTTTGAGTAATGTGGCCTTATCTTAGAATAGACCAATAACAGCCTTTTAAGGAGGGGTGGTTAGCCCTCGCTGAAAGAAAATCTATAGCAGAATTATCATAGGAAACTTCAGGGTTGGTAAAGAGAAATCAGACTGCTAAATTTTAAGGTGGTTTTTTTTTTCTTTTTAATTACACTACAGTTGTGAAAGTTTACAACTTTGGCTTCTGAATCATGCTTGTATGCCCATTTAAATTAATTTCACTTTGAAAAGCAATGTGTAATTGGCACGGTGCTGACCCTGCACTTCTGCTAGCATGCATTTGTTGGATGGAAACAGGCTGCTAGAGTTCAGGATGACTCAGTTCTTCAAACCTTGTCTTTTCTATTCCCCTCTAGTATGGTGCAGCCTTTTAGTGAAATGGCAGCTGGGAGCAGAGGAGGATTAGAGCTAATACTGGCTGTTCGCTCCTGTTGAAGCATCATTGCAAAAATTGCCTTTTTGTCAGTAATGTTATTCTGGGCCATAACTAACCTAACGATACTTGAAAATGCAGGGACTGAAAATGGATCTTAAGTTTTTAGTTTCTGCTTCCAGTTTTGAGTTTGTGTAAATACAGCAGGTCTGGAAATGAAGATCAACTCCCTCATGGTCAAAGCTGTTCAGTGGGTCACGGTTGTGAAAGCAGACTTGGGCCTGGGCAAAGAAGGGGATTGATAATGCTGTCTTGCTTTTGGCCATGCGAAAGCCTCACTAAAATAGGAGTGGGGCCACCAAAGTGGTCGGGTGGCAGAGGGATCAATGCTGCTTGCGGTACCCGAGCTGTTGAGCTAGACCAGTGATGGGGAAGGGGCTGGTTGTCAAGAGGGAATGAGTTTACCTTTCCTATCTTTATCTTCACTGAAAGCTAAGAATTAAAATAATAAACTAAGACCAACTTGTCAGCAAAGTAGCTTTGGAAGAGCAGAATTTGTATTTGCGCTGAGGCAAAGTGCATAATCAGGATGTTCTGCAGGGTTTGTGAAACTTCTCTGTCCCAAGACAGTTGCTGAGGAGGATGAGCATATAACTTATACTTGAATCTACCTGCCACGTTTACATTTCTGATTGTCTTTTGTAAATTGGTGCTATTTCTGTATTTAAAAAGCTGTTTTTTTAATGTAAAGCTGCTTCCAGTTTGTATCTTTGCACTGCTAGTTTAATATAGATATTAATTTTATTGCTGTTTATAACTGTTCTTCAGTGATTAGGCATCCTGCTTTTCCTGCTGTCTAGCCATCTTTTTAGCTGTCTGCATATAGCTTTGCTCCAGTCACACTGTTGGGTTTAATTTTTTTATACTATCTTTTAGCAAAATAATAAACTCTTACAGAATAAAAATGGAATTAAAAGAGCGGCTCAGGCTGTGATTTCAGTATGGAGAACGCCCTTGAAAAGAAACATCCACCCACCGCTCATCCTGATGAGCAGTCCCTGTTGGATGTGAGCACCGAGTGAGTAGCAGAGGACGACAGCTTGCCACAGCAGCTCTTGCGCCTGGCTATTTTATGCAGCATGGGCGCAATTCCCACTCCAGCTGATGCAGGCACAGGAACCAGTGCACTGCAAACTGGCACTTGAAGTCCTGGAGCTGGCCAGGGGAACACCCCATGGCCTCAGCGCAAACGCGCGGTGGCGGTCCCCAGCCCCGCCACCGTGGGGGCCCATCCCACCGCCACCGCGAGGGCTGCCGCGGGGCGGCCGTCCCTCGGCCCAGCTCCACAGGATGGCAGCAGCTGCCTGCCCGACTGCCGGCCGCAGCACCCAGGAGCAAGGCAGGCCCTGTCGCAGGGGCTGGTTTCCCACAGACAAGCTGGCATTTGCTTGTGCGTGCTTATTAACCACCAACCACTCGTAAAATCTAGAGGTGGAGAATGCAGCTGTAGCCCTGTCTCCCTTTCTCTTCCCTAATCACATACACACACACACAAGACACAACTTGACCCAAACCCGAGTTTGCTCCCGTTAAAATTAATAGCAGGTTCACTACTGATTTCAGCAGGCCCGGTATCACCCCCGTCCCTACTGCGTAATTAAAGAGACATGGGTTAATGTTCTGTGTCGCCAACAATGGCTGCAAAATGTCTGTGGGTTGCGACTGGCCATGTTCCTCAGACATGTTTCTAAAATGAAAACTCAGCAGCTCCCTCATTTTGGGGATTTTTTTGACCTGTGACTCCAGCAATAATATCCTTCCCTTTCAGCTGACAGAGGAAGGATAAGGTTTATAAGATATTAATACAGTATGAGATTAATAAGGTAAATACAGTATGAGAAGCACTAACAAGGCCTAACCCTGCTCCAGCTCCACTGGCAGGACCATGGTCGTCATTTCCTTACGGAGGAGTGGGGCTAGAGCTTATAGCAGTTCTTGTCCTCGCTGGTGCACTTAAAACTCCCCCTTTTGAAGTACAAAACAGAGGGGAGCACCAAATTCCTCCTGATTTAATTCTCTGTAAAAAGGGAAAACTGAAAGTAGTGGATTGTGGATGGATGTCTTAATGCTCCACAGCCTGGGCTGGGCAGTCCAGAGCCAAGTGGGAGACAAAAATAACCCTGTGATGCTGGAAGGTGCTGAATGCTGCCAGCAAACCTGGTCAGAGGCAGGAGCAAAAGGGAAGCCTCCAGCAGGCAGCAAACAGAGCCTGCTCCTGCCACATCCAGGGAAGTCGGTCTTCACCAGCTGTCTTGGTGAACAAGGAGGTTTTCTGAGTGGTGTTTGGGACATGGCAACACTTTCTCCTTCCAGCCCAGGGAGTTCCTGAGCAAGGCTCCTTGGCCTGCATAATAATTTAAAATTTAATAGCTCAGGATGTAAAGAGGTGAAAAGAAAGTCTTCACACACAAATCAGGCAAATTTAAGACATGCTGACTCTCATCCTCTGAGAAGATCCATGTGGGCAGTAAGCCTTAACATCCAGGTTCTTTCTAAATTAATTTATTGCGCCAGAAATGCATTGAGAATTTAGGATATTTTTTCAAGCACTTTCTCCAAGGCCTCCTGGAGCAATGAAATGAATCCTAACGGTGTCAGTCAGCACTGGCTTAAGGTCCAAGAGCTTGAAGCTTTCCCGCACTCCCCTGGGAGGCCACAGCGACTTTGCTGGTGAGTGGGCAAAAGGCTGCATTGCTTGTTTGCAAAATGCTGTGACCGCCAAGTCTGATATTGTGGGACTCTGAGGGGACACAAAGGTCTGCCTCAGTCAGAGCTGCTCCATTTTACTCCATTTTGCAAATAAACAAAGTTCTCATTTTCACCCTGAAACGCCAGACTCTACGCCTTTCTCCCATCTCCAGCTGGATTTTTCTTGCCCTGGATGTGACAGCAGTGTAATTTCATAGATGACATACCAAATATGGGTGGGAGGGGAGCGTGAAACTTGGTTTTTTTCAACAGTTGCTTTCTTGTTTCAAAACTGACAGCTGTGAACCAGCGGTTTGCAGACTTACCCTCTCGGTGTGGTGTGGTAGTGAAGGTGCTGTAGGGAAATCAAACAGATCTGCAGGGCCTGTAAAATGCTGCAGCTTGGTATGTGCTTCTAACAACAGCTAAAATAGGCCAATTTGGAACAGGTTTAATCTTTCAGGAAGAAAAGGGAAGCAATTTAAAGCCCAGAAAATAAGATGTAAGTATAAAGATTTCATTCCTCAACAATAAATTGTCCAGTAGGAAACATTTCCCTGACTTTGCTAGCCAATTCTTCAATGCTAAGAAAAAGCTTTGCCTCTTCATTGTGTCTGCACCTCACTGATAGCCAACCAACATGTGATTTAATCACCCTACACCCTTTTAAAATCTTGATTAACTGGTAACAATTAGTTCTGTGCCTGAAATACACCTGAAATTTAATGAACAGAAGGTAGAAGAAGATGTTAGGGAGGAGGTGGCTGGAATCTGCTCTAAGGCTTGCCTGGAGTCGTGACAAAACCAGTTGCTGGCACCTCACCTATGTTAGGGTTCCCATCATTACCCCGCTGAAGGTAGGACGTTTGAAAGATGTTGGTGAAAAATGTCTCTGCTGACACTCTAGGCCCAAGTGGTGAATGCTCAAACACTTGTGTTCCTGTCTTCCTTTACATTAACACAATGCCAGTGGCTCCAATGGACTCGCTTGTGATTTACATTGGCTTGAAGGGGAAGAGGACCTCTCTCCTGGTTCTGGATTTAATTCTACTCCTCATCTACTGAGCAAAGCGGGTTTTGACTTCTCTAAAAGCAGAGCAATGACAGTCAGCCAGGAATATCACCTGGCATCACAGGAGCTGAGGGGCTAGCTTGTGGAAGTAGCATGCAGGAGAAAAGGGAGATGGAGAGGGGGCAGGGGGCAGCCCTGCTGAGCAGGTGTTAAGAAACAGTTGGACAAGTACATTTACTGATTTGAAAATAATTGAGGGGTTTTCTGCTCAGCCTTGCTTGGGACTTCACATTATTTGAGGCTGCTCCTGAGGACATGTCAGAGCATGTTAGCTTGGGACAGCATCAAAACCTGCCCTTCTGCTCCTGCAATACAAGCCTGATGGTCTTGGAGTGACCTTTATCTTGCTGTATGACCGTTGATTTCTAATGTAAGATTCCTCTTCATGTGTGAGGCTGAAATCACATAGATTGGAGCCCATTATGTCTGTAAGACATTTGCAAAAATACTTCAAAATGCATTAGATAAAAAAATATTTTAAGAGGCTGAGAGAGCAAAAGCTTTTGCAGTCCTCCCAGCATATACAATTAAAGGGGAAAGAACATTTCAGATGCAGTCAGGGAATGTATTTTGCTTTAATCAGATAACTATGCAATGCCCTGCCAGAGCATCTAGGGCTGAGCTCCAGGAGCCTCTGCAGAGGATAAAAGGATTCACTGAGGCGCCAGCCTCCCTCCTCCCCCAGTTAAGAAGTCTCTCCAGATACTTCTTCAAGCTAGTGCAAGCTGCAAAGTCCGGCACAAGCCTGGTGAATTGTTACCTCTGGGGGAAACCAGAGGACAGAAGGAAAGTACCAGCTCACCAGTTTTTTCCTAGCAAAGTCCCTGCCATTTGTTATGCCAGGTAAACATGCCTGTAGCCTCACTTTGGCTTTCTCAAGACATGGAGAGTTTAATTAAGGAGAGTAAAATGAACCTCAGAGGTTTTTAAACCTTCTAAGTCTCTTGAAGCCCAGGAAATCTTGGTCTGCATTATGACTTTGCATAGAAAAATGTTATTTCTGTAATTCTATGCAAAACCAGATCATACTTATTTCCTCTGTTTCCTTTTCAAGGAGGGATTCTGCCTGGTCAAAATTAAAAGGAAAGCCAGAGTCACCACAACAAGAAGCAGAAATCCATCCCTCCCTGAGACATCTGCCCATGCAGGGCTGTGGGGCAGCACCAAGCTGTGTTCAAGGGCAGTTTTGGAGTCAGTCCCCAGTGAGCAGCTGGTTAGGAAGGGGAGGCCCCTCCAAGCCCTATGGAAAAAAAAAAAAACAAACACCAAAACCATTTCAGTATTTTCAGCAAAACAGAGAGGAGGTGAAAAATGCCTGAGTGGATTAAAGCGAAGAGGAGAGCCAGGCCAGGCCCCTGCAGGGGTACACTGACCGCCATGGGGTTCTGAGGTGTTGAGGCACTACTGTGAATGCCTGCACAGCTCTCCGGACCATACAGATCCCAAGGTCACCTGAGGTCGAGGGGAAGGAAGGTCCCTTGACCCTTATCTCCAAAAGGCAGCTATCACTTTATAAGGTGCAGGTGGCTGGGAACAAACCAGCCCAAATCACACATCTCCTACCTGGCATGGTACAGCCTGTCCTCTGCCTTGGGCTCTGCAAGCTCTGACTGCCTGTGCTCAGCACCATTGCCTTTTCTCTGCATCATCTTACCTCCAAACTCCTCTTCAGTGAGGGTAGAGGAAACTTTCAATACTTAAGGAGGGCTTATGGGAAAGACAGGGACAGACTTTTTGGTAGGGCCTGTAGCAACAGGACAAAGAGTAATGGCTTTAAACTGAAAGAGCGTAGGTTTAGATTAGACATTAGGAAGAAATTCTTTCCTGTGAGGGTGGTGAGGCACCGGAACAGGTTGCCCAGAGAAGCTGTGGATGCCCCATCCCTGGAAGTGTTCCAGGCCAGGTTGGATGGGGCTTTGAGCAGCCTGGTCTAGTGGAAGGTGTCCCTGCCCACGGCAGGGGGTTGGAACTGGATCATCTTTAAGGTCCCTTCCAACCCAAACCATTCCATGATTCTATGAAACAGAGTATCAGTCTTCCCTAGAGGAGGTCTGCATCCCAATTTCTTCTGCCCTTGCTCCTGCTACCTGCAGCTCAGGGTGCCTGCTTCTCTGGCATGCCTGATGGCATGCTATGGTCCCTCCTCGCGCAGAGCTGCTGCAAACCACCTCCAGCTCAAAGCACTCACCTGCAGCATTGGCATCTCTCTGATACCAGTCCACCCAGGGCTCAGAGGCTCAGGACCATTGGAGGGTGAGGCTACAGCCGGGCATCAAAGTATGTCTGACCCTTCTGGTATGCCCTGTCCTCCCCAGCATGGCCACCAACTTACAGTCTGGCTCTGGTCTCAAGCAGCAGTCAGAAGCAGCTCCTTACACCCCACAAGAAGTACAGGGTTCACTCTCACTTCAGGTCCCCATCTTGCTGAGCTCAGTCCCCTGCAGGGCTGTCGTAGCAGTGTATTTGTGAGGGAAGCACATAAACGTGGATGTGGGCTGCCTCTTGCACTGGTGTGCACTTTGCACCCAGCTAGTGCTACTTGCTGCTGCTCGCTGCAACACCCACTCACCAATGTGGGATTCTCCGTGGCACTTAAAGTGACTCTGTACTGGGTGAAATGGAGAGGACTTCGTTATTTCTAGTCCAGATATAAATGACTGTGTACTGGGCAGCCCACAGATGATTGTTTTATGGGTTGTGGAACCTGGGTGGAGGTGAAGGTCTGTATTTTGACAGGGATTCCTCCATATCACATGGTCCCTGTGTTACCACAGCAGCCTGTTTGTGATTAAATGAGACCTGCAGGAGCCCGATATCAAAACCTAAACCACTGCAAAGGCTGAGCCCATCCCTGCTGCAGAACATAAACCACAGCAGAATTGCACAAAAGCATTGCATCACAATTGTTCTGCCTTGTGAGTAATATTAATCATGAGACCTGCTTCCCTGTGAAGTTTTGTGACATTATGGGTCCTCCTCACTGCAGTAGACCTAGGCTGTCCTTCCCATGGCTCTGCTGACCTCTGTTCCCTCCATGGGCAACTTCCCTTAACGTAACCTATTGCCCACCACAACTGACCGCACAGCACAAGTTTGGCAGGAACGGGGTAGTGGATGCCAGACACCTGCAGGGATCAACTGACATGCAGGAAGGTAGGTGCTGTGCCTCAATAAATCTTGAATTGTTGGAATGAAACACAGGGCTACCGGCGTCTTGGGCTATGTCAGATTATGACTGTCAGGGTTACCTGTCACTCAGGTGAAACTGCTTTCAGACCCATCTCAGAACTAGACCATGGAAGGAGACACGGGGAACATTTTCTGACTTAGGTGAGTCCTAAAAACTTGTGTCAGGGTGCAGCAAGGGCTGACTGCTCCCCAGGGAAGGAGAGTTGGGAGGCAGGCATGGTAGCAAAACTGGCAGAAGCAGTGGCCTCAGTGACAAGCAGCCAGGTGGCAGAGCGGCACGTGAGGGTCTGAGCTGGGCCCAGAGGCAGCGAGCAGGGCCAGGTGCAGCCCAGCAATCACCCAGCTCAGCAGCCAGGCTGCTCTGAGGCCAAGCCAGCAAGCCAAGCTAGCAGGTCTGGGTCCAGACCAAGATCACGGATGGAAGTATGAGCCCAGGCACAGCTGCCACCTGGCTGCCACCCAGCCCAGGTGGGACCAGCCATAAAGCAGCTCCCAAGGGAGAGGAGGGGCAAGCCCTCCCCTTTAGCTGTCTTCACTGTAACCCTTATGAGCAAAGGACCTGACCTTGGAGACACCCTGAGGGAGGCTGCTCTCCCAGGCAATGACTTTAACATGCTGTTCGAGTTCAGGTGATTGATGGAAAGGCTAAAATTGACTTAATACTGGAAGATCTCTGCAGAGCCACATAAACACAGATACAAAAGCTCAATCACATTTTCCAAAAGAAATTGGCTTCTGTTGAGCCAGAGTAGATTCCAAGATAAGGAGGGAGGTTAAAATGACTCTATTTAATCCAATAGTGTGATAATGAGACAAAGTGATTCATCACACCTCCATAATGAGAAAGAGATCGTGTACATGCTTGAATCAGCTTTAACATATCACCCTGTAAACTGATCCCATGTTCACGTATATCTACTGGCATTTCTTTAGTCTAATTACTAGGTTTTTTGTGTTAAACCAAAGGGTAAAGGCTGTAATTAAGAGGGAGAGACCATGTTTGTCTTGGGCCCCTGCTTGGCTAAAGGGAGCCTGGCTGAGATTAGTCATAACCAGATAGGAGTAAAAAGAACTTCCCCGTTCAGCAGTACTTCAGACAGAGGACCTTTGCATCAATGACTAGCAGCATGATGAGCTGGATTAAATATCTTTCCAACCAGAGGATCTGTATCATACCGACATAGCACCAGCTGTATCATACCACACAGCCATTCCTGGGATGACAGCAGCAGCCAGTGCTCACTGAATGATAACCCACTCTTGGGGATCAAAGGGAATTTTGCCAAACCACACCTGGCTAAATCTCCCTTCTAGCAAACAGGTTCAGAGTATATCTAGCATTTGCTAGAACTGATGTATTTTTGTTCTTAGTGGGTTATCAGAAAGCTGTATTACAAGAAGTTTGCAAATACCCTCTGAAGGTATTTGAAGCAAATACCCTCTGAAGCCCAGCACTGAAGAGCCTGATAGCCACACCAGCAGTGCAAATACCTGCCTAACCACAACTGATGATACTCAAGCTCTGTTCTGGTGGGAATTAATTTTCTGAGGTCCTTCCTTTCCTTTCAAGCTGTTTCCTGTCTGCTCACCAGCAATACAGCTTGTTTATAGCAGCCTGAAAATGTGTATGAGATGGGGAAAAAAATGACATTGAAAACACTCTGGAGGACAAGATGCTAAATTAAAACCGATGCTATGAAGGAGGAGAATAATAAAATAAATTCAGAAACCTTTGCAGTAAGAACAGCCAGCCAGCAAGTCAACTACAGCTGAACCAGAATAGAAGCTAGGTCATTCCCATTTCAGCTTAGGAAAATGTGAAGCAACTGTAAGATGATCACAGCTTTGGAAACACTTCTGCAAAGATTGAACAATGTCAGCAAATCCAAGCAGTCAATTACTGAGTATTGCACTGTGATGCTTTTTGATGACAGTCTCCTGAAGCTGTTCACTTGGTCTTCTATGGGATTGCAAGAGCTGGACAGCTCTGTTGTTCATACAGCACTGTACAACAGCTGGAGATGGTGCTGCCTCTGCCTGTTTATATTAAGTGAGGGTGAAACCCTTCGTGTCAAACAGCCTGCATTTCCAAAAGATAGCCCCTTGTATGAACATCTGGTCTCCTCCCATGTTTTCCTGTTATATCACTGGATCATGACATATCCTGATGGGTCCCATCCTTCTCCACACTGCAAACTGGATGAACATCCTAATTAAGTTCCATAAAACGGAAAAGATGTTACAACTTGAGGCAAACCCGTAAATGTGCAGCCTGGAAGGTGGTGCAACTGTTCAGGCACAGCCCTCTGGGACACAACTGCCCTCACCCATCCACCTTGTTTCAGGGGACGATTTGCTTGAGGACTACCCATCCTGTACTAGCTTGTTGGGGCGTGGAGAAGCTTGTCTCCCATGTCCTGTTCACATCCTTTGAAACAGGACTAAAAGGGGCACACAACTATATCGCTTCTATAGGGGCAGTCCCTGCTTTCTTGTCCCAAGTTGGCATTTAGAAATCAGCAATTTGAATAAACAAGAAATATAGAGAAGCTCCTAGAATGGTGGAGAGGGAACTACCCTCATTGCAGCAGTTCTTGAAAAAAGCAATAGAGCATTCATCTGAAAATGAGAGAAGTTTTCAGAGTTTTTCAGTCCAGTCCTTCTCACAATAGAGGACTGTTCCACACAGTACTTTCTCCAGAACATTTGTATGACAGGTAGGTTTTTTTAAATGAATCAAATGAATCTGTGTCAGTCTCCTCTCAGGAGCTTTTGTGCTACATTTGAATTAAGTCCTTGATGCACTCTGCTTGAACTTCCATAAGTAAAGGGTAACAACCCTTTTCTTTTCTTTTTTTCCTGTACCATTGAGTCATTGATTCTATCGGAATTGCAGAATAAAACTTTTGCTAGTTTAGATGAAGTCATGAGTTCTGTTGATGTTTTTTTGTCTATGTCTATGAGTTTTGTCTATGCTCCATAGATCAATTTGAATCCATAAATCACATTTGTGATTTCTGTTTGAGGAGTCACATCTTTCTGTGCTTCCTCTCAAGAGAGTAAAAGTTATACCACGAGTAAATTATCTATATATATATCTGTATATAAAACATTGGAGGTAATTTTTAAACTCTCCATTTAATGAATTCATCATTCAGATTTACCACAATCACCTCCTATTTTTAAGAGTCTGTAACTCAGCCGTGCAATTTCGGTTTGTTATTCAGGGACAGATATTTTTAATTAATATCCTGTTGCATAGTGACACAATTCCAGGAGATTTTAGGGATGAGTGACTCACTTGTATGGGACATCCATCATGCCATGGTATAGACAAAAAAAATCCTACTTGGGATCTGGATTAAATATCACTTGAAAGACATCAGAATTCATATTAAGACATACTACAAGCAGCGAATTTGTTGCACAAACAGCAAAACTATAAAAGGAGCTTGCTTTGATCTTTGCTTCCTAAGGCTTTCAGTTCTGTGAGGCTATCACTTACACAACTCTGAGTGCACTTAAGCCTCTGAGAGTGCCTAAGTCACTTCATGCCATTTTTAGACTATGAAGACAGTGGATATCAAAGGAAGAATCTTACTGGTGCTGTGTGTTGACTATGACATTATATCTGATTAAATGGACGGATTTTCTCTTAGGGATTGGTGAGCAAAGCAAGTTAATCCTTCATGATACTGTGCTGAAGTTAACGAAGTTGCATCAGGAATTAATTTGGTTCAATTTGGTTAAGAAAGTGAACAGGAGTTGACTTTGTACTTCTGGAGGAAAGGTAGGGCAAAAGAAGGGAAAAGAACTGCCTTATCAAAGTAAATTCAGGACAACAGGTATATCTTGAGATGCTGAGAAGATAAACGCCTAAGTAAAATACCTTGGTACCATGCTAGTTAAGCTAAGCTGTCTCATTGCAAGATATTTTTTAATGCCTGCAGTAAATTCTTGTCACATAATATTTTTTTCTTACTGCATTTACCTCAATGAAATTCTGTTCTATCAACATTTTGGCCCCGGAGCCAAGTATGACTAGGGGTATCTACATGTTCATAGCTTCTGAATTTAAACCGTTGAAATGCACATCTGGAATGGGAGCCATACATGTTGAAAATATTTCAGTTGATATGAAACTAAGCAACATTTCTGCTTAGCAACAAAATGCTGTGAGCACATCACTACTGCCATGCCCAAACCCCTATCTGCTGTGGCCAGGAAAAACAGATTAATATCCATACCAACTATGCTGAATTTGAAGAGCTGAGAAAAGTGCTAAATGGGTTTTCTAGCTAACACAGACAGATGGAGTCCACTACCCTACAAAAATACTATTTGACTATTTGCAGGGGTCCTCAAACTACGGCCCGCAGGCTGGATACAGCCCCCCAGGATCCTCAATCCGGCCCCCGGTATTTACAGAACCCCCCCGCCCCAACCCCGCCGGGGGTTGGGGGGGAAACCAAGCAGCCGCAGATGGCTGCCTGCCACTTCATCCGCGCGCCGTCCCCCTGGTTAAAAAGTTTGAGGACCCCTGATTTAGGGCTTGATATTTTTTTCAGGAAGGGAAGCATGGGGAGGCAGAAGTGGTATGGTCTCCAGAAGACCTCTTAACAGCACAGCTAGCAGTGTTCCTCATCATCTATTCAACACCATTCTGTCATGGTTCTTAGGGCACTTCCAGCTGGTTCCTCTTCCAAACCCCTTCTTCAGACAGAACATTAAAAAGGTTTATTTTGGCCCTAAGAAACCTACAGTTCCCAGAAAGTCCTAGACATATGTGCGTCTCTATAATGGGAATCTCAGAGGACAGACAAGTGGGAGCATCCTTCACTACAGAAGTACTGACGTGCTCAAGTTCTGCCAAGCTTTTTCTGCGTGAATAGCTGTCTGATGTCTAAGCAAATAAGCAAGACTGTGAAGCTGAGCAAGGAGCTTTCTCAGCTCCACTTTAACCATCCATCCACAAGTCCTCAGCAGCAGCAAAACTATAGCCACTCAGTTTTGCATCACAAAAGGTCTCACCAGGTGACCTCAAATGGATGGGGGCCTTAGATAACCAAATCTATAATGCCACACTCTAGACCCAAATATGCTCATGACCCAAATATACTTTAACCAAAATGGGTTTCTTTACATGTGTATGTAACTTACAGCCCCGTGTAGAAGGGGTGTAGAAGGACCCTGAGCAGGTCAATGCATTGGTCTGGGGTTCTGGCAAGCACTAGCGCTGTCCGACGCTGGAACAAATGCAGTATCTGCTCCTGGGAACGTAGCAAGGCTGACATTAGCTCAGCTACAAGAATGAAACAGGCCTCTGGGTCCAGTCAGCTTGCCAGTGCCTGCTCTCACCCTCCCCCTTTGTAGCCAGGTACATATATTTCTTCAGGCTATGGGCTATGATGCAGTGTATAACCTGTGTGCTGGACATTTATTCTGCTGGATGGGTATTTTAAGGTGCGTAACTGCTGCTTCTTTATGAAAAGCTAATAGCTACTAACCTGACAGTCTTTGGTCTCAGATGATGTCAAAGATACTGGCTGTGCCAAGGATCATACTATGCTGTCTGCCTCCAGGGGCAGTCTCTGCCATGTAAGACCCTGTACTCTTTTCCCAACATTACAGAGTGATTATATGGCTTTCATATTCCAAAAAGCAGTGAGTAATCCTGGCTTTCCTTCTTGAGCAAGAAAATAAGTCTATGCATGATAAAAACAGAGGGTTTTTTCCAGTTTCTTAACAAGCAGCTTAAATAACTTAGATGACACTGCCTTAGCACCTCTTTCAGTTTTCCTTACATCTGTCGTGGTTCTACCCAGATAGGAGCTTTTCCAAGTCTCCACAAATGGTCTGAGAGTGGAAATATCTCAATGGCAGGGGAACAAAGACAATAATTTCTATTTCCCCTCGTGGTTTCCATCTTGGAGAGAAAGATGCCATTCCCCACATTCTCTGCAAAATTTAAAATTGTCTCTACATGTTTTCAAAAACTTTCAGCTTTTGAGAATTTTCAGAGAGCATTTTCCTTGATAGCTCTTGACTTTCCTTCCACAAAGCTATCAGCCTTTACATGACAGAACAAATAGTGTCAGTGTGGGTTAACATCATGCTTCAAAACTGCAGCTCCTGTCGCATTGCTCCATGACTATGTCTAACTGAACTTGTAACTCACTGCTGGAAGCAAAAATTGTCCATTCAGTTATTTGCACACAAAGAGCTGTTGGTGTGAGCAAGGAAGAGAAAAGCTTATAGAAAGGACATTAAAAAAATCCATCTTTTTGTTCTCTGTGAAAACTAGACATTTTGTTAAAAAGAATGAATGAAACGCGCTGAAGAGTGAATGAATGCTAGAAATGTATGTTAAAATACATTTATAATAGAGATGGTGGTGGTTCAGGAAGGTTTGCTGTTTCCTGGGTTTGGTCACATATCAGTAGCCAATAAATCTGCTACCCAATACTGGATTTTTGTAAAACTGTATTAGCTAACTCTGTGTTGATTGGACAAACTGTCCTTTTCTGGGCAATACCGTATGCCCTCTACAAAAGGAAAGACACAAGTCTCTGCCTCCTCTAAGTAGCTGCATTTATTGCTTGTGTAAAAAGCATCCTGGGACTTTGTACTGGAAGAGAGTCCCATTACTTGATACACACATCTGAAAACACAATTCTTACCCTGAAAATTTAATTCAAGGTAAAGTCTATTCAGAGCATCACCAATAACCTACAACTCCTACAGCTAAGGAAACTGCACTGGCATAGACATGCTCCCTTCCAATCACTAGACCAACTGTAAGTAAATAATCACAAAAAGTGCTTACAGGGCCTTGAGTGATTTAATAGAGGAAGAAGCAGTAAGTCAAAATCGTATAAGGAGCACATACATAATTCTACTTTCTTTGAATCTGATTGGCACTTAGGTTTACAGACCCTTAGCTTTCAGAGGCTAGGTCTGGGTAGCAGGTATGAATCTCACTTCAAAACAACACTAATTCCACCAGTCTTGATCTGGTGAACATAAAAGAGGAATGTTCCCTAGAGTTTCTAGAAGTTCCCAGCCCATAAAGGAAATATGCATTGACGTGGACTTCAGAAAGACTGAAATGACTGTAAAGGTACCAGTAAGTTGATGCAAAAATCAATTTATTTTAATCTAATTTTAAATCATAATTGTACTGCCACAATAGTTTTGTTTTGATGGCTTAAACACACATTTCTGCAGCATGACACATTCTCATTTTCACAATATACTCTATTTGATTTAACTTTACTGAATTTGAAGCAATTGTTGGGTGGCATTGACAATACGCTTTGAAAACTATTTTGATTTAAAGCTTAAGTTATTCTCTCATTTTCTTTCTGGGTTAAGGTCATTAATTTTACCTAAGCATACCTGAATGTTTCCCTTCTTAATTAGGTACAGATGCTAACCATGAAATTCTGCTAGGCTGAGCCCCACAAAGAGCATATGCAGTCCATGTCACAGCACTGGGGACCCCACAGTAGAGGGGGTGAGCTCTTCAGTGCTGGTTACTGGTGCACATCTGAGCAGAGACACCATTACCTTCTGGCCTACTGGACCTGCTGAAAAGAAATAGTTGAAGAAGTTTTGTGCAATAAAATATTTTAAGAATATCCCTACTGCAAAGTTAAAAGGAGACTAAGAGGAGGAGAACTCAGCACCCACAGTGTATAGAGCAGGGTCCCACAGCACCCAGGCTTTTCCTCCGAGCAGCCTACGCATCCTGATGGGCCACGGTGGTTTCTTGGACAGCCCACACTGCCCAGCTCCCTTCCTCCAGACCGTCATCCTGCCAGTCTGAAGTGGACATTCACATGGCGATGTCTATCCCACCCTAGCCACAGGCCCTGACAAACAACGCCCTGATGCAAGCACTCCTAGAAGAGCTGTGGCTCTGAAGGTGCTGAACACGTGAGCCAGCCCTCTCCCTTTGTGAGCTTCCCCAGGCTCTGCTGAATCTGAATATCCAGCCAACAGCTCCAGCAAGGGAGGTGAGGAGTGCCCCATGTCTTTCCTCAGCCACCTGCACCTGAGCAGGGAGGGTGGTTGGTCAACATCTCTCCCTCCGAGGTGTTTCTTAAATTACTTAACACATATTTGCATTCACATGACATCTAATGCAATTCAGAGGCCTTAGAGCACGATTTAGGGCTGAATTCATAAGCCCTAGGAAAAAGCAGCAGCCCAGAAACTCAGCTGTATGGGGGTCTCATTGCTTCTGACATACCCCTCACAGGCAAATGACCTTCGCCATATTGTGACGTCCAATAGAAAAGGAACGGTAATAAAATTTCTCACTTTATCTTTAAAAACAGTCAGTCTAATCTGATCTGGCAGGGAAAATTACTTTCAATCATATAGTGAACACTGCTACAGAGCAGACTTACTCGGGTGATTTGTCTGTGTATTCCTGTACCTTAACGTGCCTCGGTTTCTTTTAAAGCTTAACCTTCAGGCTGTGATCTGGTTAATCCTTAGTTTGAGCCTAATCGCAACATTCTCATAATGTTTGTTAGCTTCACAAGCACATTTCAATTACCTCAGGTTTAGCAGTTTCTTTCCTTCCCTGGAAAATACGTGAGCTCAGTTGTTCCAGAACATGAAACATTTCTCTTTCTGCGAATTTTTAGCCTGTGTTACGTTAGCAATTGAACTTTCCCTCAGCAACAAAACCATAATAAACGCTGTTTCCATTGAACAAAAGGAAAATCAGAGTAGAGTCTGCTTAGCTTCCTTTGCCTGTGAACTAATGAACACAGACCGTAAATGACTGTCTGCAAGATCTGTCTCTGTGAAAGGAATATACACTGCCGGAGAAAATGAGATTGCAAGAAAGAGGGAAGCTGGAGGATTAATAATTACAGGAAAGGAAACTCATTTAGGAGCCTAATATGATCATTACGTAACTAAGCTTTGTTCAAGACCGTTCAGATGATAAAGTGGTATAAACTCAGAATCAGCTAATGACTTGCTTGAAATGCTTTAGAAGCTAAAGGTTTCTTTTAGCGTGAGCCTTGACCAAACCTAGATCAAGGTGACTGTTACTATTAACTGATTATTATTAAATGTCTTCTGTACATCAGGAGTGCTTTCCTTTCCCGAGAAAGGAAAAAGGCTCTTGTCTTGCTGAGGTAGGTAAGTGTCCTTATTTGTTCACTCCTCCAGTGACATGGGTGAGTCTCAGCTAGTTCTGCACTTCAGGGAGACTTCTCCAACTAAGGTGAGTAAAGACAAGAAGGAAGGAATAGCAGCCTCCTTACTGCTCATCCAAAACCACCTTGTAACAGTCAGCTAGCAACATGCAGAGGCCTTAGGCCAGAATGGCCAGCCCAGACCTCAGCCATAATCCACATTATCCCCCACCTACCTCAGGAATCTAATTTGCTTCTGTGTCCCAGCAGGTGGGTGGGTGTCAGGCTGCCTATCTTCTGCTAGATGGCAGCAAAGCCAAGAAACCTGTCACTTCACCGTTGGTCTTGCCATCATTGATGCTCATGGGTTTCCTGGTCTTCCTTCCTGGTAATCCTTTCTGGTAAAAGAAAGTAGCCTCATCCATCTTTTCATGGACCATTTCATGCTACGCCAGACGTACAGCTGTTCATATTTCCACATATCCTTCCTTTCTTCGTGATGGAAATGAACTCATTCAACCTCAATACAGAAGAACAGAAGAACATAGGGAAATGGAGGCATGAACAATAACCGTACGCTTATTTACCATTAGCACAGGGACGATACATCCACACATAAATCACAGCAACGTTGAACTACTCTAAGAGTTGACAGCTCTGGCTTATTTCCATGGCACTGCAGTTTCTTTTGCCGAAAAGACAGAAAAAATACATTACCAATCAACTTGGGACAAAGTCTGATTTCATTTTCATTGGTGGAAAACTGAGGTTCGGCACTATATATGATTTCTAGTCAGGCTTTTATGAGCAGTCACACTTTTTCAATAGCTGTCCTCAAGACTTCTGTTGCTTCACTGTGCTAGAGAGATCTCCTGTAGCATACTAAACTACAGCATAAGAAGCAGAGGTACATCAGTTGCGTATTTTCATCTGGAAGCTCAGAAAAGACGCTTACAACAATACCTGCCTATGTCTTCCAGAGATTCGGCTCAAAATAAACTTACAAAATTCAATCCTACTTAATTTTAACGGCACCCCCAGGTCCAGATAGGATTCTGCTGTTTGCCTGGGAAATTAGGTGCTCTAGATTATATGACTAAAGGGACGATTGAAAAAAATCACCTTATAGTTGCTTGGAGCAACAAATCCTACCAGTGCATGCAAAAAAATTTCATCTCTAGTGTAGTAGTTTTGTAAAAATGAACATAATTTATTCCTTAATTGCTATAAATGATTAGGCACTTACAGACAGTGGACAGCCAGTGACCATGTAGAATTATAAAGACATTTAGTAGCAGATAACAGCTATGTGTAAAGACTGATGTGAATGATGTATTTATTTACGGGACAGTTACTGCAGCCCCCAGCTGGTGAGTTGGATGCAAAGGGTAAGATGCCCTCTTGATCTCATAAACTTCAGAGTCGTTAAACTAATAACCATATTTAAGTCTTCAAAGCACTTTGTAAACATTAACTAATAAATCTTCACTACATATCTGTGAGGAAGACATTTCATAGATGAAGATAGGCACAAAGAGATGCGATGATTTATCCAAGGTCACAGGCACAGTCAACATTAACAGAGATTACAGTTACTGAATGTGTTCATTAGACCACATTCACATTGGGAACAGTGTCTTAAATATTTCATTAAAAAATACATTGCACACCCTTCTCAGCCAAAGCAGAACAGTGCTGCAGCTGCGACAAATGTCTCGTCCAGAAACAAAATGACCTTGTGAAGGGTCATCTCCTCCACCCCTTGTCTAATATGTCATTCTGTCTGCCTGGTTTATTCCCATAGTATCTAATATAAAGAGAAATTAAAGTACAGTGCAATTACCTCCCCAGTTTTCCACAACTTCACTTATTTTTGATGAGTGCTTTATATACTAAATAGGAGGATTGCTTGAGAAAAATTGCTTTCACAGGTGCAGCTAGTTTCTCAGGTGCCATAGGTAACCATCTTAATGCAGCTCTGGCTGAAGGATAGGTAAAAAAGATTAAAATTATATGCCTGCTCTTCAAATTCACAGTTGGAACCAGCTACACATTTACAGGGTGATAAATTCACTAGGCCAAACTCACAGGAGGGCCAGATACCAAGGACAAATGCAACTGCACCAGCCGAAGAGATGACTGCTCTTCGTTTGCTGCAAACTGCTCATCCCTGTTCTCCCCTGCTCCTCAGGGGAGCATCTCCCCAAGCACCTCTGTCAGTCTAAACAGCTCCATTCATAGGCGTTGGCTAATTCAGCTCATGTGGACTGAACCGAGGAAGGGAGTTTCATGAGTAGCCCTACTAGCACATCTGAGCAAAGAGGAATTTTTTGCAGCCCAGCAGGAAAAAAAAAAAAGGAGCAGCTAATGTCCTTTTCCACTGTTGCACCTGTTTGCAATGCACATTTTCTTGCACACTGGGACAACACATCAATGTCACTTACATGTTCAGTTACCAGGTACAAGGGGTGCTTCATTCCTACTCCTACTTCCACTCCATCATCACACCAGTTCCATTATATACTCCTGTCATTCCCCTACAAACAGGCCAGATGATGATGAGAAAGCAAGAAACATTACACAGGGTGGTGTATCAGAGCACCTCAGTCATGGCAGTCACTTCCAGGGTTAAAATACTTCATCTTAGAGGTAGGTACAGCCTGTTGGCACATTTTACTACAGCTTCAGCTCCTTGATGATCAGAGTTTGGGAAGCAGATGAAGGCCACCTGGGATGACATACAGGGGTTTAACCCACACCTCTCCTGTGAGGTGCATACTTACAGCACTGCTCAGCTTTTACTTTCCCTTGTTCAGGATCTCCATCTCAATACTGTCTTTGCAATCTGTCACTGATATATGTACCTCATCACATCTTGCCTTGTTAATTCATTCTCCCCTGAAGGAAAAGGTGGATGTCCATTCTATTTTACTTCATCCTTTCACTTCTTAAAAATTTTCCTTTCCTGTCTGTAGTGGAAACTGGTTTTGTTTCCTTGTTTCATTTTCTTACCTTGCTTTTGCTGTATGCTAGACTGTAACCTGTTTTCCTCCAACTGTAGTTAAGGTAGATAGAGCCTTGAAGGGAGAAATTAGTTTGAACGTTGGCAAAAATAGTGCAGGGATAACTCTGAAACAAAAGAGACATCTATATGCCTACTTGGAACATCTGTAAACCATAAGGTGGCTATAATAAACCTTCCTTCTCTTACCCTCCCAAACTATGTTCCAACCTGTTCACTTTTTGGTGCTCATTGAACTATAGCAGAAGTAAAACTGGAGATCTATGCCGAAAAATGAATTTTTGTTTCAGGCAAGAAGATTTTAATGTCTTTTCATAGTAAAGCAACATCAGCTCATTTCTTACCAAAGCAGACATCCGTTCTTTCCATTAACTTCTGCATGTTCTGCCTCAGGTGTATGATTTATATAGGGCCAAAGTTGGATGAGTTTATTTATCCAAATAATCCTATTAACAACAGCAGGGAGTCCAAAGGCTGGTAAGCAAAATAACCCACTTGTTGAAATGTTTGGACCAAGTAAGAGAAAATTAGTCCCATCTGTTTTTTCTGTATTCTTACAGCAGAATGAATAGCTATGCAGGAGAATACATTTCTGGTGTATTTTAAAATCATCATAGTAAAGTAAGAGGCCATTTTCAGACAATAGAAAAAAAGATTTCTGGAAATGAATACTATACCAGATGCCTAGCTTTTAGCAGTAGAGCATGGAGATTCAGTTTGACAGGACCATTACTGAGCAGTAGGTGTGCTACACTTGAAAAAATTGAGTTCTCTTTTTCTGTGCAGTTTCTAAGCGCCTGTTATTACAGATACTGGCACGGTGGCAGATTGCGTCTCTTAAATAAGTTTAATTATATTTAATGGTGCTTTATGTCAGACATTACAAGCTGGGAATGAAGGGAATGCCTGGGAATGAAGACAGTTGCCAGGCTTGGAGAAGAGAGAGTGATAGGGAGCTGAGAAGCATTTGTAATTTGGGAATTACTTCAGAATGGGATCAGTCACTGCTCATTCTAAGTGATTCTTTTTTTTTTTTTTTGTCCGGTTTGTGACCAATTACATAAAATAGAATATTATTTCCTATATATGCATTTCTACTAAGAAGAAGAATAATTGGGAAAATGCCAGAGGAAGAAGAAAACAATTGCCAAGTCACCCATCCGAACAACTGAAGCATCACAGATCCTATTACAGTTTATAGCAATTGGGATTAAAAATACCACAGGACAGCCTCCTGCCATCCTTTTACAGACAAATCTTCTGGGCTCTTCCATAGCAGTGACTGCCAGATTAGGCCTTTAGCACTGATTTCCAAGGAGACCTTTGTTAAGATGCAGTCTTGACAGGTGGGGTTCAATGCCCCCATCACCTTGAATAGGCCCTTTGACACTGTAAATATTTTGGATCAACATCATCATCTATGGGTTAAGAAGGGCTGGAGAACTTATTTCTTTTTAAGCCCAATAAGTTTCCAAACCATTTTCCAGAACCAGCCTGAGCAACCAGCATCCAAATTGTAGCTTTGCGTTACATCTTTCTGCCTTCTTTCTTTTTTGAAGTTGATAGCCTCTAAGCTATTAATCTGTTCCACCTTCCTGACAGCTACAATTTGCTAGTGTACCTTCTCCCATAAAATGTGACCCACTAATGCTGTTGGTAGGTAACTGTGAGGGAGAGGGGCTTCAAGCCACTTGCTCCCCACTGTCCCACAGATACTCTGGCTGTGTCAATGTCTCCTTGGGGACTGGAGTGTCTGAGGATGCACGGAGGTCCTGTACACCCCCATTCGTATCACACCATGTGCGGTAGTGCTGTGTGATGCGGGGGCATCACATAGAGTGTGGCTGCCAAGCTGATGCTTTCCAGGTCCTGCCAGTCCCCCTGGAAATGGCCTGCATCTGGTCAAGCTGGGCACACTTCCCAGTCTGACCAGACAGACCTGGTGTCCAGACAGGCTGCTGGCCATCACTCAGACTCAGTGCCAGTGAAGATATAGAATCATATAGAATCGTTTAGGCTGGAAAAGGCCTTTATGACCATCAAGTCCAACCATTCACCTAGCACTGCCAAGTCTACCACTAAACCATGTCCACAAGTGCCACATCTAAATGTCTTATGAATACCTCCAGGGATGGTGATTCCAGCACCTCCCTGGGCAGCCTGTTCCAACGCTTGACCACTCTTTCAGTGAAATTTTTTTCCCAATACCCAATCTAAACCTCCCCTGGCACAACGTTCCATTTCCTCTTGTTCTGTCACTTGTCATCTGGGAGACCGACCCCCACCTGGCTACAACCTCCTTTCAGGCAGCTGTAGAGAGCAATAAGGTCCTAGGCCTCCTCCTCTCCAGGAGGAACAACCCCAGTTCCCTCAGCTGCTCCTCATCAAACTTGTGCTCCAGACCCCTCACCGGCCTCGCTGCCCGTCTCTGGACACACTCCAGCACCTCAGTGTCTTTGTTGTGGTGAGGGGCCCAAACCTGAACCCAGTATTCGAGGTGCAGCCTCCCTGGTGCCGAATACAGGGGGACAATCACTGCCCTTGTCCTGCTGGCCACGCTGTTTCTGATACAAGCCAGGATGCTGCTGGCCATCTTAGCTGCCTGGGCACACTGCTGGCTCATGTCCAGCTGGCTGTCAGCCAGCACCCGAAGGTCCTTTCCTGCCGGGCAGCTTTCCAGCCACTCTGCCCCAAGCCTGTAGCATTGCATGAGGCTGTTGTGACCCAAGTGCAGGACTGACACTTTACCTTGTTGAACCTCATACAACTGGCCTTGGCCCATTGGTCCAGCCTGTCCAGATCCCTCTGTCTTACTACCCTCAAGCAGATCAACACTCCTGCCCAACTTGGTGCCATCTACAAACATACTAAGGGTGACTCAATCCCCTCATTCAGATCTGATATAAAACAGAGCTGTCCCCAGTCCGGAGCCCTGAGGAACGCCACTTGTGACCAGCCACTAGCTGGATGTGACTCCATTCACCACCACTCTTTGGGCTCGGCCATCCAGACAGATTTTTAATCAGTGAAGAAGAGTACGCCCATCCAAGGCACGAGCAGCCAGTTTCTCCAGGAGAATGCCATGGGAAACGGTGCCAAAGGCTTTACTAAATCTAGGTAGACACATCCACAGTCTTTCCCTCATCCACTAAGTGGGTCATCATGTTGTAGAAGGAGATCAGGTTCATCAAGCAGGACCTACCTTTCATAAACCCATGCTGGCTGGGCCTGATCCCCCACTTGTCCTGCACGTGCCGTGTGATGACACTGGAGATGATCTGCTCCATAACCTTCCCTGACACTGAGGTCAGGCTTCCAGGTTTGTAGGTTCCCAGATATTCCTCCCTGCCCTTCTTGTAGATGGGCATCACATTGGCTAGCCTTCAGTCTTCTGCTAAGAAAAATAGGTTTTGTGCAGGGGCCATGCTAGTCTTCTCTGCACTATTCAGATTGTAGTATGTATGCTGCCAAAGTGAGTACCTCATGCAGAACAAGCAAAAAGCAAAACAAATGGAAAATCCTAGCCCTGAAATATTCCTGAGTGCCAGGCATTAGCACACTGCTCACTTTCTAGAAAACCTCTGAGTGGCTTGTAAGAAAATCCCACAAACCAGCACAGAGCAAAAACTCCTCACCATTTCTGCTCACCTCCACAGATGTTTCCTTCTTGTGCACAGGCACATGGGTGTCCTTGGGAATTAAACCATGCTCTGTTCTTCTCTGGGAAACAAGATAGTTATCTATTTATGAAAGAGGAAAAATGCACTTCAAAGTCGTACGGAAACACTAGACTACACAGTCACTGTTGCTGCTGTAATCCCATCAGGCAGGGTCCCCTGTGCTAGCCTGGATTGGATCAGCCCTGCCCTGGCTGCTGGAAGCTATATGGCTGCTCCAGGTTTCTTGTGTTTTATGGCTGAAAGGTCAGATGCTGCACTAGGCAGCACCACCTAGGCATTTACAGCCTTCCCCATCACTCCACAGCCTGGCTGGCTATCCACATGGCTTGAGAGCACATTCCCTGCAGAGCTCTTCTGAGTACTGCAACAGTTAACTATCTCTGCACAACTTACTTCTGTCTAGATGAACCAAGAATTTTTATTTTTTTATATAATTTACATCCTCCAGACGATTTCCAATGAGATGCACTCCATTCCATGTGTGGCCAGACTTACACAGACATCTGAGTCATCCCTGATTAATCAGATGCCTTGAGCCCCTAGAAGGTTTGGATCCCTCAGGACCATGTGGAAAGTTTCAGGATTGTTACACTGCAAAATAACGTAATAACAATCTACTGAAAGGCAAAAATTGAGTTAATTCAATTAACTGATTGGGATTTTCCACTTTGTCTAAATTTGCCTTTTTGTTTACACAAATGGGTAACATGTCCAATAGACGCACAATGAAAGGAAGAAGGATTTCCTATGCTTAAAGATACTTTTATACAGACACACAGTGTACACTTTGAAACAAGGACAGAAGGAAACTAACAGCCAGCATGTGCTCGCAACTTCAAACAAGTGGGTAGCTGTACGAAACAAATGGTAAATGTGTATTCTGACATCTGAACAGGAAAGGCAGCATCTTTTATGGGTACTAACATATTTATTTCATAGGAACAACTCTTGAGGCTTGGGATGTGTTTTGCAGGCTCACAGCAGGAAAGAGGATTTCCAGGATGCAGGCAACCTTCTTTAACACTTCAGGAGCCACAGCACGGTCCAGCCCTGGCCCAGGGAAGGTGCACAGTACAGAAAGATTGGCAATTTCTGATGGTAACTGAGGCAAGCTAAAAGCAAAAGAAACAACACTCACCTGGAATCAGCACTATTGACTGGGCTTTTTGGCACCTCTTTTAAACACCTGGAGAGGCAGGAATCCAGGCTACAGTTATAAAAAACTTTTCCTGATGTTAAAGATTGTCTTTGCAGTGCCTCTTTCTGTTTCCATCCATACAACATCCATACAACAGATACTTAAAGTATGGCAGAACTAGTATGCCCAGAAAAAGTCCTGGTGAGGGCAGTAAATGGCAGGGGAGATATCACTATGTTCTTTGGAACGCGAGAAGGCAGAGGAAAAGGCAGTGCCATCTTTCAGAAGTGTTTGGGAATGTCTTACTTGGTGCCAGGAAATAACATGATTGAATCAGACCTCAAACACAGCAGCTGAGATCCGAGAGGGGTCCAGATGATCTCCCGGTAAAGAAACATTCAGCAGGAGGCAATCCAACAGGGCTAAGGAAACATTAAATGCTATCCTCAACACAGTTAACACGCAGCAGCACCTGCATGCAAAATGATGCACTGAAGAATGTTACCCTAACCATCCCATACCCCTTCTGGAAGAGCTCAGCTGACAGGAGGCACAGGGAACAGCCCATCAGCTCATGCTTGCCTGCCTCTCCAGTGGGACTGGATCATCCAGGAGTGGAGGAAAGCATAAGTAAAAGAGAGAGGTGGGGAGACAGGAAGACCGATTAAGTGTTATCAGATCTCTACAGCAGGTCTTCTTCCTAGATTTATGTTTCAGAGTTTCAAACAGCTAGCAACGGAGTAACAGTTGTTGTACATGGCTGTACAAAGAAGCTCACGGAAATCTTGGAAGTCTGTCTCCTCAATATGTGCAGACCAACACAACAAACCATACTGCTCCCACAGCAGATCTGATGCCTCCAAGAAGGAAAGAGAAGGAAGAAAATGGAGGGAGGACAGCTGCAGCATGTTGACAGTATTTAGCTGTTGTGCTGGCTCACTTGTGGAACTATTTCTCATGTTCAGACCTTGCCCTTAGCTGATCTCTTGTCTGTCCACAGCAGAGTCACTGAGGTTAATGACTCTCTTGTTTTCTCTGCAGTATCCCCTGGAATGTCTGGGCAGTGTATATCAGCAATTTGTCAGCCCCAGGCTGACACACCACACCAAATAATTCAGCCAACAGAACTAACTACTGCTTGTAAGCTTTACATAGACAAAATATCTAGATCCTGACTTTCAGGCTGATAAACAAACAGAAAGTTTTCGAGTGCCTACATTAGTCACCCAAGGCTTCCTTAGCATCCAGAGAGAGACCGGCACCCAGAAAGAGTAATTCAGGTTGTAGGAGGACTAAATTGCGTTCCCGAGTTCCTCATCTAGAGGAATAAGAGAGTTTAAGACAATGAGACTCTTAATCTAGGTGCCTCATTAAGTGCCTATGATGTGATGGAATGAATTTGGGAGAAAGTGTTCATGCCACTGCAAAAACAGAACCCTGGGAGAGTTGCTTCTGTGTTTTTATTTGGAGATAGGCTAGCTCATCATTTTCCCACGAGCCTTTGATCTCACCCCAGTGGCTCTGCTTAAGTCACTAATCCCCAAAAGCACAAAGCATTCCATTTTCAATTTAGAAAGAGTAGGTATATAGATGAGTATACCAAAAGGGTTTGGGGAAACAAGAGCAAGATGGAGAATATAATCTCAAAACCCTGTCCTCAGCAAGCAATATGCTTCTTTCTCCTCTTACATCATTCAGAGGAGAATATCAGACTTTCTGCTGTTGCTGTAAAGGTGGAGTGTTTAACAAGGCATGCTGTCCTCTTCCCTGAGGACAGCTGCAATACACAAAGTGCATTTTAAGAAATCATTTCTTTTATTAACTGCAATTATACAGGCCAGGAATGAAAACAAGAAAGAACTATTACCCAGTCCCTACCAGCTATCAAGATTCATAATAACTAGCATCATTTTACTAAGCTATGAAGAAAATACTTTTAAGCCAGGCAGAACTATCCAGGCTAAGACTGTAGCTGACCAAACTCCCAAGTTTCACACACTACGTTCATAACCTTCTGCCTCCCTTATGATTTCATAGCAAGTGTTCTTGCTTGGGGAGGGAGACGACTGTATGTAAAACTGAAGTACAGTTTCAAGTGCACATATAGAGATTAGTGCTTCTAATGGAATACATTAGGTCTTCCTAATGTAGCCTGGTGTATCGGTTGCCTTATTTGCAGTGAGAGTGCCCTGTCAGCACCCATCCACCAAAACACCCAGGGCTTTTTTAGCAGGGCTACCACTGCTGCCCAGTGACTTCCCAGCCTGTGCTGATGCACGGGGTTATTCTGTCACAGGTGCAAAAGTTTACATTTCTCCTTGTCAAACCATTCAAGCTGTTTAGGTTGGTCTAGTCCTCATCTTTAGCAAAGGTCTTTTGGATTGAAGCTGTGCCATCATCTTGTCAGTTTGTCACTTATCCTAATTAAATATCTTCTATAAATTTGGTGATGGTTGATTCTGTGTTATCAGTCAGTGTTGATGAAGATAATAATTCTGTGTTGATGGAGATGTTAAACAACCCCCACAGTACTCCTCTCATGAATGACCACCAACCAGATGTGAGCCACCCTTAGAGCCCAGAGGTTCAGCTACTCTTCAGTCCACCTAGCAGTTTGTTTCTCCAGCCCATACTTCTTCAGCTCCCAAATGAGAGTGCTGTGGGTAATGCCATCAAAATCATTAATAAAGTCATCAGTGTGTTACATTCATGGCTCTCTACTTCTCCACACAGACACACTGCTGTAGAAGGCAATCCATGTTGACTGTTTCAGATTACATTCTTACCCATCACATGTCTATGAATGGATTCCAAGAAGATATGTGCCATGATCTTTTCAGGAACTAAAGTGAAGCTGGGCTGTCCTTCACACAGTGAAGTTCCCTAGGCTGTCCCTTTTGCACTCCTTAAGGATTTACTGCTAGTCTTTTTCCTGTTGTCACAAACCTCTCCCAATCATCATGATTTGTCAGAGAGAACAGGCAATACACTATGAAATCACATAAGATCTGAATACATTCAGGTTCTCCAGGTAGTATCTACTGTGTTGTTCCCACTCTGTTGCCTGTCCCTCCACTCTCCAAATTGTGCTGATATACACAGTGGTCTGGGAGTAAATTTTGCTTCTGAAAGCCAAAGCAAAAAAGGTTATTTGAGTTTCTCAGACTTTCCCATATTGTCCAACATTAATCTGTCTTCTCCAACAGAACCTCATGCGCTTTTTCAGCTAGCAGGATACCTGTAGGATCTTTGCTGTCCTTAAGATTACCTCACTAAAACCACCTTCAGGGCTTTGACCTTCCTGATTTTGTATGTACATATGCAAGCCATAGTTTCTTATAACTCTTTTGCTGCCTGTCCTTCTTTTAGGACCTTGTATGCTCCTTTTTTGTGTTGCAGTTCATCAAGAAACTGCCCACTTCACCATGCTGGCCTTTTGCTGCAGCACCCACTCCTCCTGCACAACATGATGGTTTGTTCCTGAGCTCTTCCTATTTTGTCTTTGAAAATCAGCCTTCTTCCCATTTGTGACACTTCCCAAGGGATTCTACCTAGCAAATTCCTCACTGTGCTCTCCTAAACTCCAGTCTGAACTCACATTCCCATCTCTCCTCTGGATCCTGAACTCAACCCTCTTGTGGTCGCTGCAGCTGAAACTGCAGCCCTATTTGACCTCGATTCTTCCCTTCCCATGAACAACTCATCAAGAGAGCATCGCCCTGGTGGACAGTTTCACAATTTACATTACAAAAGAGCTAATGATGCTAATGAGCATTCTGGGATCTGCCTGAATTGCCTGAACAATATGAAGTTGGCCTTCTGACAGATGCTTGGATCATTGAAATCCCCTCTATGAGCTCACCTAGATGTTCTTCCGAAGTTCAGGAACTAGAAAGGTCTCTTAACCTTTTTCCTGGATGCTAAGGCAGGAAACCACTTTTAAAACATACCATTTTTTAATAGCATAATTTGTTTGTTATCCAAACAAACCCATTGCACCTTCATGGGTAGGATGAATTCAGCTCTTTACCTGTCTGCTTGTGTCTTCTGATATTGTATGGAGAAATTAGATTTCCTGCTACAACTGAAAAACTAATTTTTGTGCGATGAAAACAAATGTCAAAGATGAGCCATAGCACAGTCAGGGGCTTACATGATGAAGTGGTTATTTATTTTTAGAGTAAAGCGCTAAAATACAGAAACTTACGAAGTTGTGATGTCTACATCTTATTGCACTGCAGCTTTTTGGGCATTGCACATTCTGTAGTCATTTCTATATAGAATCACATTCTTAAAAGGATACATGTAAGAATGTATGCATTTACTTGTAATGCATACAAGAAAAAAGATGTCTGATGTAAAAAGGAGCAAGAACTTATCCCCCCGTGGGAGGAGAATGTCATAATCATCTAGGCCTAGTGTGTCAAGACTTCATGTGTTCATAGACCAGACGATCAGAGACTCACCAAAACTCGCAGAACTGATTTTTACCAGTATCTGAAAGTGTAAGTGTCCTGGCAGTGTCCATGTCCTTCTGTCTAGGTAGTTCAGGCTTTCATTTCCCCATAATCTCTAAAGATACAAAATGCTTTTGGGTTTGGTTTGTGGGTTGGTTTTTTTGTCTGTGTGTGTAAGCTTCTCAGATAAAGGTCTGGCAGGACTTACTCTCTGTCCTATGATCCACCTCCTTCCCAAAAGCATATGTTTCAGCCAGAAAAAATGATTAAGCATGATAGAAATAAGAGCTCTGCCTCTGCTTCTTTCTACTCAAATGGTTACTTTTTCATTAAGAATAAACTCCTTCTGTCCTGCTTGTATCCTGCACCTCAGGTTGGGAAAATCAGGATCCCATTACCCTTGGAAGCAGGGTCTGCTGCAGCTTTAAGAGCGTTTTGGATCCTCTTCCTGTCTCTGAAATCATTCCCAGTGCCTTCAAAAGAGGTGTGTTTGTTGGCCTCCTTCCTTATCTTACACACACACAAAGTTTCTGCAACTCCTTTCAAATGGACTTTTGAGGTTTTAGTCAGCACTTTGGGTGTCAAATTATCCTGTAACAGTCTTTGCTGAGGTCTAAGTACCCAATGATTATACTTAGCACCACTTCTCCAGCCTCTCTCCCTAACCAGGATGTTTGTTTTTCGTTAAGACTCTTACAAGTTTAATCTCCTCGCTGGAATTTGTATTTGCCTAGCAAACTTAAATTCCCTCCCACTGGCACCCGCTAGCATCTAACAAGGTAAGCCATTGTTACCGGGTGTCTAATTCCCCAGCAAAGCCAAAACCTCGTCTACCCAAGACCCCTTTGGCTGTTGCAGTGTGCTGGCTCTGGGAACATACCGGTGTGGGTGCATTTTGCAGGGCCTGAGGGTGCTCAGTTTGAAGAAATTGTCAGTACCAGTTAGCTTAGCCTGCTTGAGCCAGCTGGTCATGATTTTTGCCAAGTGGCTGTTTAGCTAGATTTACCACTCTTAGCAGGATTTTTATAAGGACTTATCAATAATGGGGATTAGCCCTGATCTGAGCCCTCGGAGACCAGGTGCTGGTACAGGCACATCCACGCAATCTCCAGTGCACAGGAGGAACCAGCTCCTTTTACACCCAAAACCTGTCCCTGTTTCAAGGTGCAACCTGCTCCACCAGTGGGAACTGCTGATTTCTGGGGCTGTGCTCAGAACAGCAGCAGTAGCCACCATCCCTGGCAGGCATGCTATGCCCAGTCCAGAGAGGATAACTTCCTCTAAGGCCTCAGCTCTTCGGCTTGCACAGGAACAGCAGATGCTTCTAGTTCAATTCCCCAAGTAGATGCCAAGAGCTGGAAAGGGAGTCTCTGTTGCTGTTATACTTTGTATACGCTGTTGGCAAGAGCACTTTTTGTTAGCATGACTGCATCTATGCTACGGCTGCTGCTGGCACGGATCTTCTGTATTAAAATGCATGCCTCTACCCCAGCCAACATTCTTGTTGCAGCCAACATTTCTGGTGTAAGCCTAGCTGCAGCTCTCAGCCAGCTGTGATCGTACACAACTAGCAGTGTCTGTCTGCTCTTTGGTGAAAGGTCCATCCTGGAGCATGATGTTCTAGCAATGGCTTATCGGTAATACCCAGGCATGGAAAGGCTTCTGAGTTTTTTCATCTTTCAGCCTAAAGAAATTATCAGAGCAATGGTAGTTTTACACTCATGATATTGCTACCTTTCGTGTGATTCCTGCCTCACAGGGAACTTTTCCTGGACCTCAGAGAGAATGGAGCATTTGGAGGAAAATTGTTTTTAAAGCTAAACCACTCCAAAATACCCATCCATCCATCTTCAGCCAAACAACAGAGGTTTGGCACCACCTGCCACACTCTTAGCCATCTTCCAGCTGCATCTGAGCATGCTTACAAGAAAGAGTCATGCTGAGAGACAGCTACTAACACATACGGCTAAGGAACAAAAAATACAGGGAAAAGCTCTGCTTCTCACCTCCCACTGCTTCCACCATGATGAATTATTCCAGAAAATCAATTAAAATTTGTTGTGTCTTGAATTCTGCATTTGGATGCAATTCTTTGAGCTTACATACTCTGGAAGTGCCACAGGGAAGAAAAGCATTATAAATTGGTGCATGTTATGTTGTAGGAAAACTTTCTTCCCAAGGCAATAGAAATTACACTCATTTGAGCTTCATCAGGCTATCTCCTAGGGCTTTCATTAGCAGAAAACCTTCCTGAGGTTAAGCAAATGTTGTAACAAGATTAAATGCACGGTGCAGTGATGGTTAAGGATGATCAATGTGACAAAGTGCGGTTATTGCAAGTTCAAGGACACCCACCTGAGGGGTGTCCATCTCAGAGGGCAAGGACAAAGAGATCTACCAAAGAATGGCAACCCCTGGCACATGCAGGCAGAGGTAGGAAAGGTTGGGAACTTCATATGTTAGAAGGTCTCCAGCTGCTCCATTTGTGCTGGTGAGACCAGGCCTCAATGTAGGTCTTGTCCAAGTGAAGAGGGTAACCTTGGTGGCAAGGCTTTACATCCAGTGCAGGAGAACAGTGAAAGCTGCTGTGGGGATTCACCTGAGCTGTGATTTATGACTGTTCGACGTCATTGCCGAAGGGCTACCACCAAGCTCACAGGGGCCAGCAGACAAACTGTTGCACAAGCCTTTAGGAAGACCTTGTGTTGAAGGGGAAGCACAGGTGCTGAATGCAACAGCAGCCAGGGAAAATGGAAGGGAAGCCATCCATTTAACACTCAAGATTTAAGACAATAACCTACTTGAGGCAATTTTGCTTTACACACCCAGGAGTATCTCATATTTTTCTTTTTTGATAGCCCCTTAGTCCCTCCACAGTGATAGCATACAAAACAATATTCACCTAATTCTCACTTGGATTTAGCTTTTTTCCACAAAAACTGGACATGTGGGCTACTGTACATAGGGCAGAGCTGCCAGTAGCATCTTTTGAACAGGCAAACAGACCTAAAGCCACAGAGAGCTGTTGCAGTGGTGACCAGCTTTCAGCTGGCTGCCTCCCAGGGATGGATTTACAGTCCTTGAATACGCCAGCGTTGAATGGTAAGCGGCAGAAACCTGAGCTAGCCAAAAGGAAATGCTTAAAGGAAGGGCGTAATATAACCTAACACACACACACCCAGCTCCTCTGGAGCTTGGATGGCTTCCTGCAGGCTCCTGGAGCTGGAGTGCCAGCCTGAACCCCACCCCATGGCTCCCTGTCTGGGCAGGGGTGCTCACCCCTCTCACAGACACACTGCTTGCTGTGCATCAGGGACGTTGCCTCTTTTTCCCAAACCATGGCCAAGTAACTCATGCACTCAGCTCTGACCTCCCTTCCATTTCTTCTGCGCTTAGTGCTCACGTTTGATATCTCGTTCTTCCCTCTTTGGCACCACTCACCAGCTGTCAGCGCCACAAGGTCTCCCTAATGCTCCAGGAAATTTGGGTCTTACTCACCGTTGTCTCGATAGGTTTCATGATTTCTTTCATTGTATTGAGCATGAAGCAGATACAGTGATGCCACCCAGGCATCACTGATGCCGTCCTCCGGCATGGTTAAGGAAAGGGATAGGAGACACAGGAGTATACACAGGAGTGGGATATACCTGAAAAGAGGCAGAAGAGGCATGTGGGAGGACAGTGTTGGGGACATAGCTGGAGACGCACTCTTGGGGGGAGATGCTCTGGGCCCGAGGAGGTACCTCAGAGGGATTGCGGCCATGCCTGACCCATGCTGGGTCAGGGACACCTCTGCAGCTGGTGGACAGAGAAAAAAAAGTAAGAAGGGAGGAACAGTTAAAAGAAACCCTTATGCACAGACCTGTAGAAGAATGGAGACAGTGGGTTGATCAGCACTGATAACACGCAGCTGTGGCCTTGCCTCAGCGGCAGTGGGTTGATTGACATGGATGATGTGCAGCTGTAGCTCCTTCCTGCTAAGTGGTTAAATAGCCCTGAGGACTGGGAGAGGGGGTCAGGTGGGGGGGGGGGGGCGGGGGCGGAGAGGGGAGTAGAGTAGAGTAGAGTAGAGTAGAGTAGAGTAGAGTAGAGTAGAGTAGAGTAGAGTAGAGTAGAGTAGAGTAGAGTAGAGTAGTGGCCTGGCCTGGCCTGGCCTGGCCTGGCCTCTGGGGGAAAGAAGATACGGTACAGACAGTAGAATCTCACCAATGGTAAAGCCTTGTTGTGGTCTACTAGTTTGACTGTGCTGCAACACAGACCCACCACCCAGTGCTGTCCATTGCCTCACTAAAGGAGCTGGAGCTGGACTGAGTTTGAGGGACTGGTGGAAACAAGGGAAGCTGAAACTTGGGAGGTGTCTGGCTTAGGTTGAGTCTGGAGAATGGGGAGGAAAGGTGTTTCCCTAAGTGTTTGTTTAATTGTTGTCTTTTCCTCAATATCCAAATCAGTAATTAAAATTTTATGTTAATTTGCCAAAAAATTAAATTAAGCACAAATCCCCAAGTCAAGACTCTTACCGGTGACACTCATGGAAAACTGCTTCTTTTATTACACAGTAGTTTATAACTAGTCCTCTTGGTCTATTTGGGATTCCCAAGTCCTCTGATGAGAGACCATGGTCTGCAAACAACACTGCCCTTGTACTAGAGACAGATTTGGAAAATAGCTACAAGCCCCTTGTATGCCTCAGTTCCTCCAAAAATCCCTTTACCCCTTTTGCCTAGTTCCGTTCTCTGCACATCTTTCCAAGTCCATAAATATTCTTCTTGAAAAGTCCAGTTCACTTTCTCTGTTACTGTATACTTAATCTCAACAGCTCGATGCACACAGACTGGAGTCAGATAAGCCAGGTTTCATTTAAGAGCAGCTTACAGTGACTGCAGTAGTTGGTCTTTTCCTATTCTTTTTTGGTTTAGTTTTGTTTTTTAAGAAAAAAGCTACCCAGCTGTTGGACAGTTCAAAATCCATCACCTCCAAAGGACATCTTCGCACGTTGAAACCTGTTCCCTTCTACATGTTCACTCCTCCCATACCCTCGCTTATTGCAGAGCAATGGAGGTACAGCTCACCATACTGGCTAGGGGGGTATTTTAGTATGTACAAAGAACTGTATCACCATGCACAGCACTGCCTCATTTTATGTAGAATGTGGGGAAATAGTTGGGCAAACCACTTATGCATATGGAAACTATCATCCCCAAACCTTGGCCAGCTTCACTGGAACACCAAAAAGCTCGTCGTCTCTCCAAGGACTATTTTCCTACAGTGTTTCAGTCTTTTCTCGCTCCCACTCATTTTGACACTGAAGCTGTTCAAAACAATCTATCACTTTCTTCTTTTTTCTTTCAGATGAAGGGAGAGTATTTTCCCTGTCTACAAGAATAGCTGCACTTTGTTACTTACACATTTAAATGGAATTAATCTGGGGCAGAAACCTGGTCTGGAAAGCTTCAGCTCAGAGGCTGAAAGTTTCAGCAGGTAATTAGCATCTGAAAATAGAGCCTTAAACAGGAACAATCTGACTGTGATATTCTAAATATATATCCCAATGAAGAATGAGGGAAGAAGCACTCTGTTCCAGGCTGAGCACAGATACCTATCCCAGTGGAGAACTGGGGGGAAAGGGAGCCTCTAGTGAAGAGTGCCACCTCGTTACAAGTCCGAGCCAGGGGAAGGACTGTGCCTGCAATAGCTCTGGTAGTCCTTAGCTGGTGTATTTTAGGTACTTTTATGCCCTTTCACTTCTATTGTTGAACCACTCCTCCCTCTTCAGCATACTTAGCATATCTGAAGTAGAAAGTACTATTTTTTCCGCTTTACAGATGGGGGGCTTTAGGACAGGGATACTGAGATAGGAGCCCTCAGAGGTATTTTGGTTCTTAATTCAAAGGAGAATCAAGAACTCAAATGCACATAAAGGTCTGGGACTAACCAACCTTCAAAGGCTGCACACCCATTCTGTGGTGCAAATCACGTTAGGTCTCCCGAGCCCTGGGCTTGTGCTTCAGCGCCTAGAGATGCTTTCTTCTGTTACAACAATTGCTCCTGAATTCAGTACGCTTTCTTGCTGCATAAGGGAGCGAGACCACTGCACTTACAACACGGACCGACAGGCGTAGGGCATCCCTCTGCTGCAGGTTTCTGCCTTTGATGCTTTGGATGTGACCCTGCATCAGCTCCTCCCTTTGTCTGGGCAACAGGCTGGGGGCAAGCACATGGCCGCACACCCTGCCTTCACCAACCCTGCTGGCAGGGTGCCATCGTTCTTGCCTGACCATACCCTCACACTGCGGGTAAAATTTGGCATCCACTCCTAAAACCTCCTCCTATCTCTCCATGAGCCCCAAGAACGGTGGGAAGAGCTGTACTTCATGGAGAGGTATTTTTTCTCCCCTCAGACTTCTACGATACTATGAATGTCTTAGAGCAGCCACAGTTAGACCCAATGGCAGCAGATCTTCAGGGAATTAGTTCAGGTGGTTTGGAGACGAGCCCTTCATAAATCTTCTTGAAACTCCACAGATTTATTCCTCATGTTGGTTCCTGAGAATCAAACCTTAACCTCCAAAGCAGAAAAATGTCTCTTTTGTTAGAGGATTTAACTACTACTTAGATTCATTAGCAAAGGTAATTTTGGCCTAATTAGCCTTCTAATTTCTATGTTATCCCTTGTAGGAATATGCCCTCAGAAATTAGTAAAATGGTTTATAATATATGCTAATCACCATAATCTGATTTGCCTTTAATTATACATGTAATGGGGAAACTAATTAGAAGATGAAGAGTATTCAGAAGGGCCAAAGTATGTAAACCAGGCAAAGAACAGAATATTATCATTAAACAACAACAATAAAATGCATTTAAGTATATGGATGATTATTTGTTTCCTATAGCAGAAATATCAGATTGCTTCATTTCTTTTATAGCTCCGTATTGTAGCAAATCTGATTCATAAATCTAATGACAACTGTGGTTTTGGCCTTACAATCTGCCTGCCTTGAAATGGAACACCTAATACTAGGACAAAAATATTTGCAGAACAGAAGACAAAGTATAAATAAAGTTGCAAATTATAATAGTGGTTTCCAAATGAGATTTTTTTAGTTTCAGAATTTCCTACTTGCAGAAATCATGTCACTGAAGTTTCCTGAAGTTTCTTCTGTGTTTAAAAAAACAGATAATGTTGGTGGATCTTTTAGGAACTTTGCTGTGTAATCTTTCCCTTTCCATGGATTTAATGAACAATAACAGAAAAAAATAGCAATTTCCTGGGCATTTATTATTTCCGTTCTTTAAAAGTACATTTTGTATGAAGTACTGTCAAGTTCTACCCACGTTTTAAATGCTGCAGTGTAATGTGACTTTGCAAAGCACAGTGAGGGAGGGAGAAAAGAAATTATAGCTCTTCTATAAAGTTGTCAGAAGGGAGTAATTTAAAAATATCTTGTTACACAAAAGGACATAAATTAGCGAAAATGAAGATATTATAGCTATCCATGCTTTTTAGCATAAATATTTGAAAGGATAAGCATTTTGGGGGTTGCTTGTGTCTGACTATAGGAGAATTCAGATGTAGTTTTGGAATTTGTCTGGATGAAAACCAGGGGTTTGTTTATTTGTGGCTTTTATAATGGGTTTTTCCTTGGTTGTTTTTTTCCCTATTAGTACACTAAACTTGACAAAAGGCAATATGTAATTGCACTTCAACCACTCCAGTAAGTACCTCAGTGAACGCTTGTTGTCAGTGGCAGAGTCTACTAACAGGCTGCAAGGTGAAAGGCGGGGGCTGATGCACACGCTTTGCCTCTCTCAGCCCGACAGATTTGCCGGAGCTTGCCTGACAGTCCTACCTGCGCTGTCTTTACTTTGTGCCTGACCCTGGAATTGCATCTATAATGGATTTTCTATTTCAAAAGACCAGTTGATAACATTTGCACCAGTTTTCAAACATTTGGTCTTTAGTTGGCTGTTCCCATGGGTAAGCTACACATCTTTGATCACGTATGTGGAAAGCATCCACACCAGATTTTCAGGTAGTTTAGGAAACAAGTTATCATTTAATTGAATGTTCAAGTACACAGTGAAACCCAGCATGTCTGTCAAGTCAGGAGCTTTCAGAAACCAGAAAGACACCCTGGCTCCTCAGCTCTAGCTTGGCAACCAGCTTCCATAACTTAATGCAGAGGGAAAACTGCTGTCCCCACAAGAGCACACCATCCTCTCTCAGTACAGCCTGCTGTTATACCTGGTCACATTCTTGGCCATAGAAAAATTAAGCCAACATGTCCCAGCAATGCATCAGTGCTCTGCTTGGGTACAAGCTGTTTTCCTCCATGCAGAAGTTCTCAAGGAGGCTTCATTGCACAACAAGCTGCAGGTTATTTTTCAGCAAAAATACATCAGTATCTGACATTGTTCAGCGTTTCAAATCAGTGTATTTAAATTACAAGACAGAGACTCAAACACTCAAAATTTCTCTTTGTTACCTTCAGTCTGACATATTGCTGGACAGGCTGGTGGCCACACACAAGTCACGAGGTGGAAAGGACACCCTGAAGCACAGCACAGAAAAAGAGCACATTACCTAAGTGATTAGTAGGTACAATGTATGAGGCAAAGAATCCGATTTCCATTATCCTTTGGCATGTAAACACAAAAAGATAATAGCTGATATTTTTATTTTGAAATAAGAATTCTTGTGCTGAAGGCCTTCCTAGATCATCAAAGTTAGTTCATTTCTTTCTGTGGCTTTATTTCAGCAATGGATTTGGCCTAATGAATATCATGTGCATCCCCCAATTTAGGCATTATCAAGACATGTCCTAATTTAGGCAACTTAAAATATCAACAATTATATTTTTTAATGACTTCTGCATATGTGAGGGGAGATCCCAGGCTTTCAGCAGCTGGCAGCAGGGATCCCAGCACAGCTAGGAACGAGATGTCATAACATCTGTTAATAATGTCTTAAGAGAACTAACCACACAGTGGGACATGCCTTAAAGCTTGTTCTTAATTTTTTAATATGTGTTATTAAATAGAGAATTGGGGAATCAGAGCATATTCATACATTTGTTACTTCCTCTGTCAATAGGACAAAACCAGGCCAGAATAAATTAAACATGAGCCAGCTGAAATATTAATTTAAAATAATATTCTGTATAGACACAGATCTTGCATGGTGGCAAAATATTCACAAGATTTTTTCTAATTGTCTGTGAATTTGGAATTTTGCTGAATAATTTGAACAATTAACTTTCCCATGAGGTATTACAATTGTTTCAACCATTCACCAGTCTTCTCTTTTGGGAGGTAACTTAAGTCATCTGGTATTGATTACTGCTATTGGAACTTTAAATGGCAACAAACTTAAGCAAAAACAACCTGTACCTTGTATAAGTGCTCACAATAATGGAACAGTATTGTTGTGATTGGGAAGCCTTCAGCACAGCCTTACAAACAGCTGGTAGCTTTCTGAACATTTGCAGCCATCAAACAACATGAGCAGCACTAGCCAAGCATGAAAAGACATTTTTATTTCCACAAGCATATCACGTTATTTAGCATGCCCTAGCACAAAGAGAAAATCTCAGTAGTCAGTGGAAGTCTCCACAGATCACAGTGGGTCTTGAATCAGGCTCCCAGCGATAACCTCCTAATGCAGCAAAGGACCTTCCCAGGGCATGGGTAGATGTCCTGCCTAATTCCAAGCCTCATAGTCAGGGGTCAGAGTTGCTTTCTCCTTCTCCAGCAGACTCACTGAGGAAGCCATGCACATGCACAGTGCTGCACACATTGCCACAAACCATCACCACACAGTTCACTGCGCAATCCAAATGCCATCGCTGCTCATGGCCTCATCCATTTCCAGAAAGGATCTACGGCACGTCTTTAAGCCTTTACATGGGAAGGGGTTTGTGTGGATGCAATCTGCTTACAAACAAAGTCACAAGCTAGAAGATAACTTTTGTACTTTTTAAAGAACAGTCAAATGGGAAAGGTAATCACCCATCCCTTCTAGGCTTCATTTGACCTTCATCTAATGTTTTTCCATGGATGTATAACTGAGCGAGCCCAAATGCAGCCACACAGCATAAATTACGAAAACATGCATAGAAAAGATGCAGCGTGGTGAAGAATTATATGAACAAATCTGGATGACATTTAACATAAGAGTTAACGGTCATATTGTTCTTGGGTTTTACTGAAAATTACTGGGCAGTCTCTGGAAAATATGCGCTGTTGTGAGTCTGTTCAGAGTTTTTATCAAAGCTTCTTTGCAATTAGTGGCAAATTATTGTTCATTCCTCTGGAATTCCTTGAAATATGAACGTCCTGATTTCAGCCTAATACCATTCATGGCCTCACAGTCTGCAGCTCTATGAGAAACGTGTTTTAATAATAAATGTAATAGCAAGTACTTGTGTGGCAAGCAGCAGTGATAAAACGTTAGCACCATTCAACAGCATTTTCACTGTCAAGGCACTTGACTTGCCAACCTTTAATCTTTACATCTCCCAGGGAGATGAGTGTGTGATCACTTTATCTCAGTAAATGTAGTGACAGAAGTGGCTACTGTCCCCATCCCCAGGCTGGTGGGTCACACCCTGATAAGCAGCAGGGTCCTGCAAGCTCACTTTGGCATCGCGGAGGTAGGCTTAGCTGGACGGAGGTACCGTTCAAATGTACTGGTCTTTTCTTGTTCAAGTACTTTACAGCCCTGTGAGTTAATTATTACTCCTTTTCTGGCCAGAGTGAAGGCACACATGTGGGAGCTGCTTGCCTGGGGCCAGGGTGCTGGAGCTGAGATGGAGCCAGAGGTCTGGGGAGCCTGTTGGCCTCGTCCTCCCAGTGCTTGCAAACATCCTGCTATAAACACGGCAGCTTCTGGGCTGCTTCTCCATTGCGCCTCAGAAAGGGGAAATCTTTGGCTTCCCAAATCCAATTTCTCCCACATCATCACTCGAAGTCCCTCATGGGACTGGAAGTATGGGGACTGGCTGATGCAGCCTGGCCAAGCTCCACAGGGTGAAGGTTGTCCCTGGAGATGTGGTGGAGCCCAACTGCAGCTCTGCTCCACCCTTGCTCCTTCCTTCCCACTGCCGTTGTTGTCAAGGATGGTAGGTAAAATTGTGGAGGAAAGAGAGCAGAGCCACCTGGCTGGTCTTCCTTCCTAAGGGAAGTTTTCCAGCTGTGTGTCATCTGTGGGCTGTGCCACTCTTTTTTCCAAGGGAACACTGCAAAGTCACTTCAGTGTGAGAGAAAATTAGAATTAAACATTCCTCTACTACAGAGTTGCTCAAAATCTTGATGCAGCAGCATCAACCCCATCTACAAACATGGTGTTGATGGGCCATTAGGGTACACTAACAGAAAAATAGATTATTATTAGCTACATCATTGAGAAAAAGGCGGCTTTAAAAGTACTACAAATTGTTGGGGTTTTTTTGTTTTTTTCACAGCTGTAAGGTATAAGGCAAAGAAGATTAACTACAAGGGAAATAGATGGAGTGGTGTCACTACTTTTATGGTTGTTCCTAACAGAATAATTGTCAGTGGCATGAACAATGGGAAAACATCGTTAAAGTGCAAAATGTTTTTAAGTAATTTATGCGGCAAAACAAACCTCTGACTTACACAACAGCCAGAGTGAAGGCATGCAATGATTTTAGAGGCAGAGCTGTTCCTAACAGTTCCTTTGAATGGATGGGATGCATACTGTTTCTTTTCCTCAAATAACAAAAAATGTTACTAATTTGATTAATGATGAACCTTCAGAAATTAAAAATGCAGCATGGAAATCTTGATTAGCCATCATTTCTACCCGAAGATAATGATTGTTAATGATTAATTAACAATTGCTTAAATGAGTTCCTGCAGCAATTGGATGAAATTATACAGGAAATTACTGTGCTATAGTACACTAGACAGATGATTCCCCTGGTGTCTATTTATAGAAGTAAATTGCACAAAGCAAGCAGCAGAACAATTATCAAAACTAATCACTCCTGGAACTTTGAATCTTCTTTACCTTTTATCTGGGGCTGTGAAATGGACAGATAATACCCATGAAAAGCCGTATCACCAGTGGCAAGGCTTAGCACCTGGGGATGGACGCTGACCACCAGTGCCAGCCTTACAACATATGCTTTTCATGCTCCCTCATAACCTAGTTTTGAAGGAAAGTATAAAAAATTGCAGAAAGACTGTTTTCTTCAGTGACCAGTGTCACGGATTGTAATGATGGCTTTATTTCTCTTCAAGGGCTTTATCCAGCAGAGAAATGCAGACAGACAACTCCATGTGCAGCTGCGTGACCAGTGGTTTCAAGGAGCACTACAGATCTACTGGCATTCATCTCACTGCAGGATCAGTTCTTGGTAATTTGTTTTACTTATGTGTGCTTGCAACAAAGTAAGGATGAGAACTGCTTTACATTATGTTGAAAAAAAATTGGGGAGTGGGGAGGTGGTTTAAGGGGAAAAATGATGCAATCATCAGAAAATTATTTGAAACAGCAATAAAATGTTAATAGTTAATCAAAAGGAGAAATGGAATACAAACCTAAAAAAATTCTCACATGCTTGTATTTTGTTTAATAAGAGAATGGATGATTCACATGGAAAAATATGTTCTGTGTTCAACGTCTGTGGGAGAGTACTGTTACAACATGCATAATGTGGTTTCGGAGAGAACAGTTTGGCTTTGTAATAAAGATGTGGGCTTCAGTGGTAAGAAAAGTCTACATTACTTTAAAAACCTGTCAATGTTCCAGAAATTAAACTTTCTTTAATGGAAAAATATAGCATCATTATTCCCAAGCTGTTATTACGACTTGGTCTTGTCATGCAGAGAAATCCATGGTCAGTTATCCATGCTACTGAATCAATTGATAGTCTCTTTGAAAGATAGCATCCTATCCATTTTATAACATTATAGTAACACAGCTACAGTGTAATCATCTTCGCTTTCACAATATATGGGGGTCATAACACTGCATTGGGGAAAAACATCCACATCCTAAAACTTTCATTGCTCCTTCTGGGCTGTAAACCCCTTACCTACATCTGCTGTTGCACTTATTTTCCCTTCCCTCCTGCATCCATTTATTCAACATGGAAATCTACTGGCAAATGAGCTTCTTATGCAAGTTTCCAAAGGCAAAACCTTGTTTCATGGATACAAAGGGAAGCCCAGGTTCATTGCCTTATTCAAAACCAGTTCTGTCAATGATTGCATCTGATGGAAATGCTTGGACCTGAATTTATTCACTGTGGGGTGTTTATACATAGCACGTGAGGAAGGTACATGTGGTCCTGGGCATATATCAACATATTAATGTGAGAGAACTCCCAGTGCTTTAGGCTGAGGTGACCTGCTGAAAAGGGTAGCAGAGACACAAGATCCAGCTTCTCCATAACTCAGAACTGAACCCAGATGAGTACTGAAGAGAAAATAAATGTATCAGTTCTTTTTTCTAATAGCCTTCTCTAAGAAAAATTGTAAATGGGTGGCACATTATTTTAGTTGCTCATTTGTTTAAAACATTGCAAATGATCTGATTATCTGTAGCAGAAGTACAGTTATTGCTCATATAGTGTAACTTGGGACAATGTAAATTTCCATTCCTAGCTATGCTAATATCTGGAAACAGAATTTTTCAGTATTTGCAATTAAATCTAGTTACAAGTACTTAGAGGAATGGATGGATATGTTTGAAACAAATAGGTGAGCTGGAGAAAGGAAAAAAAGAGAGAAGGAATCTGTTACTGAAAAACAGCCATCACCATATCCATCGTTCCTGCATTTCAGGTTGCCAGAGCCCAGGACAAGAGAAAATAACTTGTTTAATTCATTAAGAAGCAAAGCAAAGATGAAGCTTTATTTCTGCTCTTTGATCCTAACTTCCTGAGTAGTAATGTTTATAGCCAGAGCAAAGATGAAAATGTCCATACACCTCTCATCCAATCTGAAAAATGTAGTATGTTTCATTTCCCCACAAAAATAAGATGCTAGGAAATCTTCAAGTAGGAGAAAGCTTCCATTGCCAGCTACTGTAGGAGAGTAGCTATATTCCTTCAACGCTGCTTTCCTGTTAAGAGGTATAAAGAATGCACACTTGCAATTTGGCATGACTTTGACTCAGGCTGTAGCTTTGTTCAATAAACACCACTGACCACGCCATTTTTAAAATACATATGTACACACACACACAAAAGGCAACTCATTTAATGTATATTTTTTGTAAGTAACATTCAGGGGGAAAAAATGAAACTGAAAACTCCAGAGCACTAGCAGCCACACTAAAGGAGAAAAATGAACCTTTTAGTAATATTTACCTTAGTGACTTGTATCAGCAATCCTGATGCAGACTGAAGTAAAATCTCTGCAGCCAGCTCTAACACATGCTGCATATAATTTGGAAAGAGCAGTATTTTGACACCTTCCTTTTGGCTAAACCTCAAATTAAGACCCAAATCCTGTGCATTACAGAACATTCCCATGTGCTATGGAGTGCTCCCGGTTGGATGCCATTTACCCCTGCTCCCAGTAATTCAAAGCCCCCTTTATGGCAGACGTTTGTGAAGATCTATTTAAGATAAAAGAAACACAGGTTCCAGTTTCCTCTTGGGTTTCATTCTAGGCCTGGGGAAATTAGAGTCAGATAGATAGAAAATGTTTCTCCTATAGACAGGAGAAATCCCAATTCCACAAAAGGAAGCTGCCCACAAGTCCTCAGACATAGGATGGCTGCACCAGATTTGGCATGTAACTGGAGAGCGTAAACTGAACGCTGTCCCTAATGATGAAGTTCATGAAAATGGCCTTAATTGGGTCCTTTGAAAATGATGAAGAATTGAGTAAAACTGATGAGCCAGCAATGACCATGGAAACAAGCCACTACAGCCACTCTGCCAAAAACAAGCAAAGTGATGAGTTGGCCAAAACACTGAATTGAAAAGAAACTAAGCCCTCTTGTACCCGCAATGCTCTTCTGTGTTAAAACCCACTCTAGCTATAGAGCAAGAAACCTGCCTTCCTGTCCAACTCCTCCCTTCCCTTTTGTCTTTCAGATTGTTTGTTTAGAACATAACGTTTTGTAAAGCTTCACGGCTCGCTCCCTCAGTATGAGACATTCATTCCGTATATACCTCACCTTGTACAGACAAATCCTTTGATGTTAACAGCCTGTTTGAACAAATAGTATCATGAGGACTTCAGAATCTGGCCAGGAACAGCACACATGTACCTTTCAAACCTTCACCGACAGGTTGTTCACCAGCCTGTCCCCATGAGCGAACTGCCGCACTTTTTGCATGACCTCCCTTCTTCCCATCCAACACTCCCTGTCCTGTTATTCACTTGAATTAGAAACAAACCAAATGATATTTCTGAGATTTCAAAGCCTTGATTTCAGGATCAAGGAGTTATCTACCAGGATGGTGGAACATGTCTTCCTTCTTAGGCCTCCCAAAAGGGTGGGGGGCAGTCAGGAGCCTGTGTCTCAGCAGAACAGGGATGCAGGGGTGCTGCACGTACCTGTGCCACAGCACTATACACATCAGCTCCTTCAGCTGAGTTTTCAGGATATCGGATGCCTAAGCCTCAAGCAACCACTGATGAAGGACTACATAGTACAGCCCTACATTTTAAGGTAATAGCGAGCTGATATTTAGCCATACAAATTCTACAGACTGGTCACATGTTGGATAAAAATTTACCTTTTCCTGAGACATATTTAATCTGCAGCAGAAATTCAGAGCTCGCTCTCTTTCTTGTCCCTCTAAAAATCATTTAAACTTTTGTTATCAGCACGGGGCAAAGCAACACACACTTGGTGCTCGCCCAAGGGCTGGAGTGGGATGCACGTGCTGCTGGAGCAACATTTCCAAACAAATGCTGTCCAACTGTCATAAATATTTCCAACAGCAGGTCTCTGTGTTCAGACTCTTCAAACACATGCTAACGCAAGCCAAAATTGTACTCAGCAAGGCTGCATTGGGACTTAAGGTAAATTTGTGGATTTGTGTTTGCTGAGTTGGGCCTTTTGCAGTGTAACTTGGTACTCAAGATGGATGAGGAGCCACCTCCTGGAAAAAAAATATTTCTGCAGACATTTTCATATTGTTTTAAAAAGTGCTGTGAAAAAATATGGAAGTGCTTCAGCTCCAAAGGCTGAGGAGTGCAAGATATTTTATGAGCCTAAAATGCATAAATGTCCTAAGTACACCATCTCCACTGAACTCTCTAGAAAACATGCCATGGCAGGAAAGTACAGAAAGGCAGTACAGTGTAATTTCTGTGCTATACATCCAAATAGGTGGCCACATCTTCCATGGAGAGCTGCAAGACCTGAGCCATGGTGTGGCAACACCAGCCTGTTCATCCCACTGACTTTGATGCCTGTGCAGGGACAGTGAAATCAGGTCCTGAGGTCACAGCCCTGTTCTGCAAAGGTACTGAGGGTAACCTACTTAAGATTCATTCAAGATGATGGGACTTAAGGTATGTCCTTAAGTACGCATTTTACTGGGGAGATTACTTCAGCCCTGATCAAAAAAAACCCCACCTTCTTGGAAACCTCTTCAATAAAAATACTGTAGATATAGAGCCCAAACCCAGAAAACTGCTGCAGACTGTAAATCAGTGGAGCCCACTGACCTCCTGAGCTGCACAGGTCTGTCCCAGCTGTGTAACAGAATGAAACCTCCGCTGGGGTCAAGTTCACAGACCAGCGCAGATGTTAGGACCCCTATGGCTCGGCAGTTAGGCTGCATGTATATATGTTCATAGAATCATAGAATGGTTTGGGTTGGAAGGGACCTCAGAGATCATCCAGTTCCAACCCCCTGCCGTGGGCAGGGACACCTTCCACTAGACCAGGCTGCTCAAAGCCCCATCCAACCTGGCCTGGAACACTTCCAGGGATGGGGCATCCACAGCTTCTCTGGGCAACCTGTTCCGGTGCCTCACCACCCTCACAGGAAAGAATTTCTTCCTAATGTCTAATCTAAACCTACGCTCTTTCAGTTTAAAGCCATTACTCTTTGTCCTATCGCTACAGGCCCTACTAAAAAGTCTGTCACCCATCTTTCTTGTAGGCCCCCGGTAAGTGTTGAAAGGTGGCTATAAGGCCTCCCCAGAGCTATCTCCTCTCCAGGCTGAGAAACCCCAACTCTCTCAGCCTGTCTTCATAGAAGGAGTGCTCCAGCCCTCTGATCATCTTTGTGACCCTCCTCTGGACATGACAGCTCCGAGTCCTTCTTATGTTGGGGTCCCAGAGCTGAGTGCAGTACTCCAGCTGGGGTCCCACGAGAGTGGAGCAGAAGGGGAGAATCACCTCCCTCAGCCTGCTGGCCACGCTTCTTTTGATGCAGCCCAGGATATGGTTGGTTTTCTGAGCTGCAAGCGCATGTTGCCAGGCCATGTTGAGCTCCTCGTCCACCAGCAACCCCAAATCCTTCTCCTTGGGGCTGCTCTCAATCCATTCTCCACCCAGCTTGTATTTGTAGTTGCAACTGCCCTGACCCGTTTGCAGGACTTGGTTGGACTTGGCCTTGTGGAACTTCATGAGGTTCACATGGGCCTGCCTCTCAAGCTGGCTGCACCACAACGGTGCCTCATTAAACACAGAGGAGGCAGAGCCCTGCTCAGCTCACACACTTGGCGGGTTACTGCACAGATGTAGAAACCATGATGCAAAAGGCAGCCTTCAGCCTAGCCCCTTGGGACCCTGGGTGTGGGCTGGCCTCAGGGACCTCAGTTCCTTTCCACCTAACATGTGCTTTTTGAAAATGGAGCAGAGCGCCTGCTTTTCTTTCAAATCACAACTGGGAATAGATGGATGGGTAGCAGCTGAGATATTAACTGCTCAGAACCCTTGCTCAGGACTCCTAGGGCACTAAGTCCCACTTTTCTGGCCAGTATCCAAGGAAGTGGGCCAGCCCAAGCTGGGACACTCCTGGCCCTACAGAGCAAGTTCAGGGAGGGAAGTGGATGGAGGAGCAGGGAGGAGCTGTGTATTTGTACTGCCCCAGAGCTGGACACCTCTGATGGGGAAGCCCTGGGCTCCCTGTTTGCCTGGGTAACTCCTAGGGTGCTCTTACAGGGAGCAGTCCCTGAGTGATGAACCAAAGCAGCCCCAGGCATTACGAAGAGCAGGGTGGATAACCCCTCATCCCAACAGCACGGGCTCGCCCCCTCTTCTTCACCCACACCTGGAAGCCCTGCTTTCACAGGGCAGCTTGGAGCCTGGTGAGGGGGGCAGTCCTCCAGGACCACTGGCATCCTCTCTGCTGGGAAAGAGAACTAAATCTGAGTTTCTCAGGCTCTTGTCGACTGCTCTAATTGCAAGGTTATTGCACACAATAGCACCACAAGTTGCCTTCAGGGAAGCTGGCAATGGTATTCCTGCGAGAACAATCCTGCCTGTGTACTGAGCACAGCAATGGCTGTGGGCAGGAACATTTTGCTTATGATCCCAGCTGGCCTCCGGCATCCTCCACACCCCAAAGTGACATCCGTGCCAGAGCTGGGGCAGATCTCGGTCTACGTAAACACGCAGGTCCAGCAACCTTAAAATCAGGAACGAAGGAAGCTTTGCAGTCAGGTATAAACATGCTTCCCCTTTAACTGTCCAAGTCCTCTACTGTATCTGACTCCAGGTTGTACACAATGAGGTAACACATGTGGAAAAAACCCCTATGATTCAACTTCTCCAGGTGCTATGGTTTAATACAAAAATCATATCTGACATCTAGTCAACATCAGCAACAGTGACAGCTGCTGGTCTTAGACGAATGCAGGAGTGCTGACACTGCAATGTACAAATACAATATTGTATATCATCTGCACGTGTCCCCCTCCCACCCACCTGAAATTAAGCCTTCTGGGAAGGCATCCAAGAAAGAGTACACCTAATACTCAGGCCCCTTGTCTCCTGTGACAAAACCCCATAGAATGGAGCAGATTTAAGAGCAACAGAAAACCTAAAGCAAAACAAAGAAAACCCTTTTTAAGAGCTATGCTGAGTGCCAGAAGGCTAAACAAAGACTTTATCTACTCCCAAAATAACAAATTGGTCCAGTGCCATGAGTAGTCTAGCAGTTCTGGAAAGAGTATCAATGCCAACAATAACAGACACCTTCGGTCAAATATGACCCCTTTAAGGAAATTTACCATATATGACTAATTCAGACAGACAGTAGTAAATCAGAAGTCTGTTCCTCATCTATACATGAAATGATTTATAAGACAGTGAAATTCTAGCATTAGAGTGGTATATTGCATAATAATTTTCTTTTGTATCTATTTATTTTTCCAACATTTCTTCTCTGAAGTATAGTTGAACTAGGGAGAAAAGAATCAAACTAAAGCACTGTATAAATTCAACTGCAAATGTGCTGTTAAGACAAACTAAAATAACACTGAAACTTGACATGAGTTTTTTTGAAAAGGTCAGGGCAATAGATGAGAGGTGAGGTAAGCCATTTTTCCTCCCAGTCCACATGAAAATAATGTGTTTGTATATACGTATGTATACATGCATGCATGTGTCTGCATGCTGTACTGACTTGTGAGCTGCTCTCAGGCAAGGAGGGCTAAAATAAGCCAGATGAAGGCCTTGGGGTGGTGGCAGCAAGAAGACTGCCGGGCAAAGGGATTAAAAAAGGATTAGGCAACATGGTACGTCCTGCATTTTCCATATGGTGAGAGCAGGAGGAGTGGAGAGGCAATGAAAGCAAAATGAGTACCAGGAAGTGTTTGTATAAGCAAGTGAATAAGCCCTAGAAACTACTTCCATATACATTTCAGAGGTGTTTAGAGTAGAAAACACCAGGGAATAATTACATTTACACAGATTTGAATATCATATGAAGTTACAATAGCTAAAATAAACAGCTCCAAGGACCACTGATTTTCCTCATTCAAGAAGGACTTTGTTTGGCTGCGCAAGCCAGAGCAACAAGAGCAGTGCCCTGATGGCAGCCAAGCTGTCAACGCTTCCCATTTGCAGGACTGGGCAGCCCACTGTTTCCCCAGTTATAAAAATTCATTTCAAACAACAAAGCCCTAATGATGTGCTGACCCCCCGCAAACATCCACACGCAAGTGCAGGGTCTCCATCCTCAATGCTGAAAGCCTCATTGGGCTGGCACAGAGTTTGCTTGAGCACATACAATCCCACTCCTGAGCTACCAGCACAGTGAACAAAAGACACGGGCAAACAGACTAGAAATTGTCTGGCTGAGTGCCTTGCCAGCCTTGCACTGATTGCCTGGCTGTGAGCTGGTGGGCTGCAAGCAAGGAAAGAAACTGGTAGAATGTCCGGCACATCCAAGCCTCCAGGCATCCTAAAGTTAACAGTTAATGGGATTTGGTGTTGAATCTGCGTTACCGAAAACTGATTTGGTGCCTAACTAACTGGCCTGCCTGTCATAGCGCCAAATGAGCTGTACTGAAGTACACCAGCACTTGGAGGACATTTTCCTGAAATACCAAATGGGTAAGAGCAACCCATGTGTGCTGAGAAAGGAGGCAATCTGTGCATGAGAAGTCTTCTGCTCTGTGCCCTGAACTTGTCAAGTCCTCCCTAAATGCAAAACAGCCACAGGCTGATGGAAAGTACCAGCATTCATTATCAGCAAGTATCTCACTCAATGGTTAAATCTTCATCTCTCAGCTGATTTCCCTATTGGTTTTGGCACCAGACTCCAAATGCACTGCAGGCAGTGGAATCGTCCCATTCCCTTCTCTAGTTTTTAGAGAAGACCGTTGCAAGTATCACCAAACAGTAAAAATGGTGCTAACTTGCAAAGCAGATTTATTTTACCTTACATCTTTTGCAATAAAAAAACAAACAATCAAACAAACAAAATCCCCTTCTATTCTGCATAAAATGACTGGGTTTTAGAAGAGCTAATTACTTCTGATTTCTGTTAACCTTTTTGCTAGGAACATAAAATGAAAATGGAAACAGTATCTGGTTGCATGACAACAATTACATGTAAATAAATAAAAACAAATATTAGTTGTGCATTTCAGGCCCATGTAATTATTCTTAGAACATTAAAAGCTGGTTATGGAAGAATGCATACAACGTCAAGGGGCCTTTTAAAGGCCTAATTCACACCAAATAACCACAGGCTGGAATCAAAACTCTTTTGTTTCTGTTGTAAAGCAAACACAAAGGTTAGAATTTGGAATGTAAAATTTATAGGAAAGCTTTTTAATGCTGGAACACCTGCTGAAATTTTTCAGTGCCTGTTATGCTTTTGCTCCATGGCTGTTCGGTGGGGTTTGGCCCGAGTTGTGCTGAGAATTTGCTGTTGGAAATACTGATGCTGTGGATCACTGCAGGAACAAGACTGAAACTGCATATGGTGAAGGACAGACGGACAGAAGGCTGCTCGCTAAATGACCAGCACCATAACAGCAACACCTAGCATTTCATTTTCAGACTAGTATGTTGACCCTTAATTAGTGACAGGATCATAGTTGCAACCAGCTATGAGGGCAATTTGGCTCTCGGGAGCTAAAACTTATTGCCACCACTCAGCTATCCCAACGTTGGCTGCTGTTATCCTCACTTTACAGGTAGGGGGAAGACGGCCAAGGAAAGGGAGCAAAAGCCTGTCCAGACCTTACTGAAATCATAGGCTTCTTTAGCTGTCATTAGTGGGTTCTTGAGCCTCAGCCCTGGCTAAGACAAGGGTCTCACCTACTCTTAGGAGGATTTTGCAGCCCAGCAACACCATCACAGCCCCACCAGCACAACGGCTGGTGGCCACAGCTGCTTTAGCACAAGGTACACCAGCCCCTGGGAGAGAGAAATGCCAAAAGACCTTTCTGCTCTCCCTTCCACTCCAAGCCACATCATGGAGCCCAAAACCAAGGCCATTATGAGCCCACAAAGCAACGTGTTAAACTGCAGGGTACAAGATGCTAATTCATGTTTTTTCTATCGAGAGTGGAAAGTTTTAGGTGATTTGCACTGAACTGGTGGCGTATACTTGCACTGAGCTCAAATGTGCAGATGAAATACTAGAGAGTAAATGATGTGTGTAACTGAGGTTCAAAAATGACAGACCACTACGGCCATGTGTATACCTACATATCCATATATACATACAGATATGTATAGCTATATATATTTCTGACTTGAAAACCAGTCTCTGAGAAAAAAAAAAGTAAAAATTATTTTGAGTTAGAGGAATAAGCCTTTTTGGTGGTAAGGAAATTTCAATTAATGTACTGCTTATTAAATCTTTTGAACATCTGGACTGCTACAGGAAAAAAATCTTAGGACAAAAAAAATAACCAAAAATAAATCTTACTGTACAAGCAGTATCATGACTTGCAAGGAACACAGAAGATACACATATTTCTGCATCTAGCAGCCAGTTTGGAGTTAATAAACTTCTGAGTTTTAAAATAATTTTTTTCAACCTAGTAATAAATCCTCTTTCATGCTGATGCCTGCCTGCCTACCTTGTTCAGTCTTCATGTCTCAAACAGCATTAAATGCTGGCTCTTTGTCCTCATGCAGAGACCTTTTCCACTGGGACCTTGCATATTATCTTCCTACTTACCTCTGTTCCAGTTTTCCCCATTACCAATCATCTTTCTTCCCCCATTGACACATTTACCTTTTTTGCTCTCTTTGCTTCCTTTTCTCACTCTGAGCTTCACACCTTCTCTTCTGCCTGTCATGGTCTCCCCATTTACCCCTAAAAGACAACCTCCAGAACAGTTTTTTTTTAAATAAATCCTTGTTTAATTCCTACCTTTTAGACAATCTCATTCACTTCCTCTTCAACCTCTGTTTGCATGTCTTCTCCCATTTTAATTTTTGGGTTAAGCAGGCTGCCCTTCTGACCCCCATACATGCTGTCTCTTTATGGTGCAATGTATCTTTTAATTAATTTTATGGAAGAATCTACATCCCAAGGAAGACCAGAAACAACCCTGTGGTAGGTGATGGCAATTTGCTGATTTTTAAAAGTTGTGCAGATATTTATCTCATCTGTGCTAGAAAAGTTTACTGTTGCCCAACATCTATACAGATAAACTGACTTTGAACACAAAGCAGAATCAATAAGAAGTGCAACAGCCTCGTTTTGTAGCCTTGCTAATGAAGCGTAAAAACCAAACTGACAGCCCAACAAAAAGAAAAGAATAATTGATTTTGAATGTATTCCAAAGGTGACATTTGTAACCCAATTAAGGAAAGTACTGTAACTTGTTTGGGCTTTTTCCTGACCATGGAATTTCACTTTTGTTAAAGCTGGATCTTCCTTTCTGAGTGATAAAATATGTGTAGGACTCTTTTCCACTGTTGCATTGCTTTTTTACATCTGCATTTCTCAGCAAAAGAGATCTGTATTTTACAGGCACTGCTCTACCTTAGCAGGACAGTGTGTATGCTGTTACAGAGTGTGCATTAGGTGATGATGGCCATCATAATTTGAATGCAGCACTAAAGATAATGAATAAGCCAAGCGCTGAAAGCTGACCATCAGCACCATACAGAAGAGGTTCTGATACCCTGTAGCCTCCTAGTGCTTCTGTATTTATGTCAAGAAAAAGGGATTACTGCCAAGACTCTGTGGTGTGCAATAGCTAGCCAATGTGATCTTCTTAGGCTCGGCTTGTTTTCACTCACTGTGTGTGGAAGGGGGTCATAAATTACTATCCAAAGTAACCACAGAAAAGCAGAGTGCCTTACAATGATTTGTTGCTGATGGTGTAGTTATATGATCAGCCAAAGCCAGCATTGCTAATAGAAATTATTTTTCCAGATAGTTTTAACTGGGAGCTGTTGCGCACCCTGATTAATGCTGTGGCCAAAGAGAGGGACAGAGCACGGACGGAGATGTGAGTAGAAAAAAGCAGTGTGGCCAAGGGACCAGGGGAGCACCCATGCTGGTGCTGGCTGATGGGTATCTCTACCGATTGTGGAAGGCAGCATCCAAGATGAGAAGTTTCTGCTGGGCAACTCACATCAGCTGCTCACTGTGCACTACGATGGCCTTTATGTTAACACAATCAGAGACATCTCCAAGCACACAGCCTTGACATCCTCTCCTTGCTGAAATCTTGGCATATAACCAGCATTTCCATGGTACTATTACCTGGTTTTACTGGTTCAAATAATTCTTTACTGATAGAGGTAATTAAAATACTCCAACCAGTGACGATAACCGCATTAATTAATAATCAGCATCAGCTGATTTAACTCATAAGGTGTTCTTTAATCCTCAGATGGCACTGAGGTGAGCAGTTCAGCTCCCCAAAACACGTTGGAAAATGCAGATGCGAGGTGTTACTGTTGTATCACACAGCTGCTGACATGAATTCTGCACACCAGGGATATGTCAGAGGCTGGAACTGGTCCATCCAGAGCTAAAGGAAACCCACTTTGGTGGCAGAAGCAAATGCTGCCTCACCTGTAGCCGGTATCCACTGGAGAAAGCCACCACACTAATCCAATGCTGCTGCCAGTTCACGGCGGGGGGGCAGACTGACAACTGCTACGAACCACACCAGAAGCTCTGCAAGCTGGGAATAGCTCACAGCCATGGATCTCCCTTGGCAAGCTGCCTGCAGCCAGGACACCCTTGCTTTTGGGCAGAGCCTGCTGCAGATGCTTGGTTTCCATGCAGAGGAAAAAAAGGTGGCTGGCTCTTGTTGCTGCTGCCATATCCAGTCTTAGGAGCACCACTAAGGTGGTGCCCAGTGCCACCTATTCCCCTTCAATGGGCTGCTGCTGAAGCATAATCATGTTTATGGAGAGTGCTGTCTAACTCCCACCAAGAGACTCCACACTGGATGAGGTATACCCACCCTTCCTTCTCCTTGTCTACATCTGGAAACAGAGACTTCATAGCATGCTCACACACTCCCCAGTGACAATGTGTTTGTCATTGGCAATACAGTCGGTGGCAGAGTAGGAGTCCGATGCTCATTCTGTGTTCAGATGAGAACAGGAACAATATGCAATCCCACTGAGCCCCTCTGCAGAGAGGGTAATTAAAACACCACTGGCTGCAAGGAGGCATGCTAGAAGCTACAGCCCAACCACACTCAATAGCTCATTCCCCTTGAGGCTGGGTAGGTTTCCTGCCAAAACGTCCACTCCCTCTCCCCAGAGCTGATGTTCCTAGCCTGGGAAAGGTGAAGCATCATTGCAATTCAGCAGGTTGTGCTGCCAGGGGGGACATGCCAAAGTCACATTTTGTAGCAATGGTTTCCAGCAGGCATTGGCACGTTGCTGTATTTACTGCTGATCCCCCTCTAGCTGTTTCTGTGGAGTCTGAAATGCTTTTCCTTTGATGTAAGGATGCAGGAAACTTAATGCAATGGCAGCACGATGCAACTTGGAAAGCATCCACCCTCTTCTTTCTCACAACAGCTAGCAGGGAGCCCTGGATCCAGACTGCCGGTGGCTCTGATGAAGGGTGCTCACTGGTGATGGAACAGCCTGAAGCAGTGCTCCTTGGTAGGCAGGCAGGCAGGCAGGCAACAGCACAATCACCATCCTGCCCTGGCACAACTCACCTCTGAGCTTCCCCTTCTTATGAGGACAAGAAGCTACACACAGCAGTACGGGGGTGGTGGAGAAGGGTTTAGGGTCCCAGCCGTTACTGGGAAAGGGGCTGAAGGGGTGGGGGGGAAGGGGAAAAATCACGTGGACTCTTTTTTTAGCCCAACCACTGCTTTTTGCCATTACGGATTTAGTGAGGCTGCCATCTGCTATGTGGGTAATGTCTTCCCACCAATTCCCACAGCAGCCTGATGAAGCTGGGAAGCGTTCCGAAAACAGCAAAGTCAGACCATTTCAACTTGCTATCCCCTGTGTCTGCTATCTAATATTAAATACATTTCCCTGCCCTTCTCAAAAATCAGCAATGGTATTATTGGAACAAGCTGTGTGGGTCCTTGAATTTTGTCCCACGCTAATGAAATCACATCAGTCAGCCACAAAGCTTGTACATAGCTGAGATTACTGAAGCTCTTGCCTGCAGGTTCTTCCGTGGCACGATGTGAGGGATAATCTGGCATTGTGAATGTATGGTGAATAAATCGAGTTTTATTAAAGAAATCAATACTTTTGGCCTAAATTATGCCTCCTGCCAGGGAGGTAACATTATCACTAGTCCAGGTATTAGTATTCTGCTGAGCTGGCACCTGAAATAGAGCTCATGCTTTGCTAGGCTTTTCAGAAACTTCCATTCAAAACCTCAGAACACGAATATAGTAACTTCAGTGTTTTCCTGGGTTTTTACAGTGCCGCTCCCTAACAACACCAACACCAGCAGCCTGCACTGTGCTTTATCTTTCTAAATGTGTTTAAGATTACTGTGTGTTTCTTTCATTTTTACGGGGTTTAGAGAAAACTCACATCAGACTGAAGCGTTGCATGCAAGACCCTAGGAATGAATGGGAGCTCTCTGCAGGAGTCCAGATCCATCTCCCCAGTGGACCAGGAACACGCTGGGTCCACAAATCTTTGCTGAGCTGGAGAGGGGTCTGAGAGCCTCTGAGTCACAACCCACTGCTCAGTCTCCTTAAAATCCCACTAGCACCCATACTTTCAACAGTGGGCAGCTCCACAGCTGCCTCCATTTTTGCTCAGAGCCCCTAAAGCAAAGCCCACAGGGAAGTGGGACCCTGGAAGACAGATACTGCTCTGCACCTCGGCCCAACTGAGGCACGTTTGGGGCACGCCAGGCACGGGAGGGCTTGCACATCCCCATCTCCCAAATAATTTGTTATTTGCAGCATTGACCGTGGCCACATGAAAACCAGGTTTAAATCCTTGGGCTGCAGCAGGGGTTTGAGCCGCAGCCTCCTATGTGGCGGGAGACAGCCCTGGCTGTCAGGAGGCCATTGGATGTGGTGGGTGGCTCCCCCTCAGCCTCTCCCCACGGTACTGTTGTACTGGGAGAAACAACCTGGATGCAAGGGGAGGGGACCAAATGCTCTACAGCAGGCATGTGGTCAGTGCCCAGCACCCTGCCTCCTCTGCACCCCTCCGCCAGCTGACCAAACCAGCAAGGGTGGGAAAATGGCTCTGCTGCTGTTCCCAGACAGGACCTTTCCAGCCCTAACTTCTGGAGAAAGGGAACTCTGTCAGCAGTGAGAAGTGGTTGCTCAGCATCCCAAACAGCAAGGGGTGCTCACCTCCCCATCAGACCAGACCCTGAGCATTGTGTTATGGCCATCCCTAGGGATGAAGGATGGAGTGTGGCAAGGCATGGCACTCTCCTGGCATGTCTGCACAACTGTGCTTCCCCGCTCAGAAGTAATCTGGGTGATTTACTGACCTCATATCACACTGGGATACGTGGTAGATGTAGCCTAAGCAGTGATGCAACCTGGTGATGCTCAATCTCCCTGTGCAACCCTTTTTGTGAATAACAGTAGATCTTTTAAGTGCTTAAGGTGGGATCAAGAGTTCCTCAGTGTGGGAAACACCTGGGATGCTGCAAAAGCTTAATATTTTCGCGGACCTGTGTTGAAGCACACACTCCCTTGGCCATGATTTAGAACAAAGCAAAGTCTTTAAATTTAAAGTTTAAATTTTCTTTGTTTCTTAGTTTTAAAATTTCGATTGCAGAGAACTCTTCAGTATCAGTCCCTATACCTTAGGAATCAAATATCATGAGGTATAGTATTAAAAAATGAACATTCTATAAAAAGGAAGATCTGGATAGATTTTGAATAAGGTCACAAATCTGACTATTGCTTTCTATGTTGAGAAGCATCACTGATATAAAGACATAGGTCAACAAAGATGGAAATACTTACAGGTTTCAATTATGCTAGCTTAGATCATGTTGTTCATTAGACACCCAAACAGCTACTTCTTATAATCACTAGGCAAATGAAAATTTTGTAAATAATTTTACCCTAGAATTAAAATTTCCTAGAAATAAAATAATTTATAAATATGATCAATGACGAAGAAATCAATGAGCTTGGAAAGCACAGTCTTCTCATACTGAAGGTCTCTGAGAGCTGTACTTTGGATTTAAACAGCGGATTCAAAAAAAATCACAGCTCTGGTAATCTCTAGAATTGTCACTCTATTTTCATTGATTTGAATGAATTAATTAAATTTCATTGATCTATCATTGTTCTATTTATGGTAGAATAAATGTATAGCACTCTTGAGATGCATGAATGTTTAGATAAAGATATTAGCTAAACACATTCCCTTCTAGGATAAGGCAAATCCGGGTATAACTGACCATGAATTAATTTTTCACTAGCTGATATTGCATAGAGCTCTCTTGAAAATCCCTTTTACTAGAGGCAAGTTTGGGGGTTGGCCAGTGAGAAATTAACCAAGGTGCTACATGAACCACTGCATGGTAGCCGACTTTGAAGTTTGTTAAATGATAAGCTCTGATGCTAGCTGTAAACCATCTTTTGTAATAGGAAAATTAGCTAAATTGTGCTCTTTCAAGAACACAATTAAGGGAGCTCTATCAGTAGCAGCAGTATTTGGATAAAACTAGGTCTGACAAAAATGATATCAGAATATGACTAAATCCCCTGCAAAGTAAAATCTGGACTATCTAGAATAAACTTTCATAAAATAATAGCAAGGATTACCAGCAGAGCAAGCAGATTGACTCTGCCGTAAGCAGACGTGTGGGACCATGCTTACAAGATCAAATGAGGATATGATAATCCCAAGTGAGTGGAAGGTATTTAGTGGATGTAAAAGGCCTGAGGACACTGATGTACGACAAGTCTTTTGAGAAGTAACTAGGTCAGACAAGCTGCTGATTTACTCAGCTCCTCAAAGCACGGAAAACAACTGTTACATAAAATTATGGCATAGATAAACCCTTGAGAATTTTGTTCTGAGGTGATAAATGTGCTTGGGGTCAATTTCACAAGTGAAGGGAGAACTGGTTTTGTGTAGAGCCTGCTTTCCCATGGCCAAGGAAGCAGAAGAAAACAGAGGCACACTCCTCCACTCACAGAGCTGTAGAAATCAAGAGAGGAAATGAATGGGAGCTGTTAATACAGTTGAATGCTGTTTCTCAGAAACAAACTGTCCTAATTATAAGCTGCTGAGCTCAAAATGGTAGAAACCAGACAAAAAACTGGCAGGCTGCAGGAGCCCAGCTCCTCTCAGGGACCTGGCGTGGTGGTTAGTTGGGAGCTCCTCCCTAGGCCGGTGAGAAGAGGCAACATCTGAGACTTTGGGCAAGTGAGTCGAAAAGAGGAATTTACGGCAGGTGTTAGGCAGGAACACGGGGAGGGATGGGGTCGTGTCAAGAGAATGGTGAGGAGGGTTAAGGGGGCAGTGGGGCTGCTTGGGCAACGGGAGGGATGCTCAGGGTAAGAGTGAAGGAGTGCAGGACAGCAAGGAGGAATGCGGCAGGGTAGGATGCAGGCTTTATCTTTAAAAATTTCTGAACTATGCCCTCAGGAGAGAGAGACAGAAAAGAGATCTTCTGAGAAGAGACAATATGTATGTTTATATATAAAATAAGTATGTGTTTATAGATAATAAATATACAAAACTAAAATGTATTGATAGAAATAGTACTTATCAATAGAAATAAAGTAGATGGTGAAAGTTTTCATTCTTGCTTTTGTTGTCCTTTGTTACAAGGCATTATTCCCGAGTGTCACAGTAATGTGTTCCTTAATATCGTTCCAAAAGTAATGGACTTACCAACATACTTATGTCTATCTCTCCTAGTTACCCTGCTTCTGACAGACTGGTTAATTATTAGACATGAGAAAATTAATTCTTGGATGTCAGACTTTTAGCTCACTTAGCAGTGCCTCACCGCTGAAGAGTGTTTTATTTCATGCCAGCCATGGCCCCTTACTCACAGCGAGAATTTCCTTTCTTTGAGTGTGGTCAGATCTCGCTAGAACTGCAATGCTACTCTCTTCCCTTTGGGAATGTTGCTGTTTATTTTTTATAGTCTGTAGGAAATGTTATCAAAAGGGAAAATCTAATAGCTTTGGAGACTACCTGAGGAGACATGGTAAATAACTTAGCATCATCACACGCAGTTCCCAGCAGGGCTGGGAGCAGGACAGGTTGGGCAAGAGAGCACAGGCATTTCACATAGCAAGCGGAGTCAGCCTGCTCTGACTCACATGCCTCTTACCTGTCTGACTTGGAGAAATCCTCTCCCTTCCTGTAACCTCCAAGCTGTGAAACAACAGTCGCCAATACTTCTGCTTCTCGCTGTGCTCCCTCCCCTCAAAACCTAGACCAAAATTTTTGCTACAGTACGTGAGGTCAGGCTCTTGGTCTTGCTCGTAGTGAACACCACCTCGTTCCACAGGGATTGATCCTGGCTTTGCCTGTGGAGCAGGGCTCCGAGCCGTGCGTAAATTGTGCACAACCTGGTCAGTCACAATTCATTGCAAATGAAAAAAGAAAATCATAAACGGGAAGGAAAAAAATCTCAGCGAGTTGTGGCTGCCAGCATGCGGGCTGCAGCACACTGAAAGTACATTTTACGGGAGAAGACAGCTTATCTTTCTCATCGCACGCCTGATGCCTGACGGGGAGGTCGCTTTTAATCTTGCGGTACAGGCGATTTGCCCCCACATACTGGCCACTGGACAACATGGTTGCATGCCACCCATGCTAGCAGTCCTGTGGGACCCGTTTCACGCCTGACCTGCAGCCAGACAGCCCTTTCGCTGTACGGTGCTTGTGCTGGAGGGTCTGTAAGGGGCTGCCTGCACCCGGCTCGGCGGGCTTCGCCGCTGCTGCGCGCAAAGTCGTTCCTGTGCTGAAGCAGAGCAGCTTGGCACTTGTACGGGTAATGAGTAGCTGATTTGGTATTTGAGTAATAAAGGGGAGGAGATAAGCCTGCATCTCCCACCTAAACGCAGGGAACCCTATGCATAAACCCAACCCCAGCCAGCCAGCGCGCAACGGCCCTGCGGACTGGGGAAACGGGGCCGCTTTTAAAAAGCGGCTCAAGCACGGAGCTGTTTGCTACAGCATGAACTGGCTGGTGCCGACAGGTCTAATTGCTGGCCTTTTGTGAAAACTATTTAAGTCCTTCCTAACTAGTCCGTGCTGGAGCAATGGCTCAGCGGGGAGCTGCGGTGCCCACTCGTCCCGGGGGTGCCTGCAGGCTCCCGCACGCCCGGGCACCAGCTGCCGCCCCGGCCGCCTTCTCACCTCCAGGGAAGCGTGTGCCTGAGCCCGGCGTGCCCTGCCCTGTGTCCCCGGTGCAGCGCCGTCACCATGCCGCGTCGACCTTACGCGGATGGCGAAGAAGTTTGGAAACGATACGAAAATCCTAAAACCGAGTAAAACCAGGGGCTGGGGTCCCATCCGAGACCGCAGCTGGGGTACCTCCTCTGCCTCCCCGCCTCTCGGGGTGGCTGCAGCAGGGTCGCGCCCCACGCTCCCTCCCACAGCGCTGCAGGGACGGGGGGTCCCTGGGCGCACGCGGCTCCCCGGCCCCCCGCGCTGTCGGGGTCCGGCTCCAGCTGGGACGGGCTCAGGCCCCGCGGGTGGGGCCGAGAGCCGCGCTGGGAGCGGGGCTGGGACGGGCCCGCCACGGCTCCGCCCCGGCTCTTTAAGCCGCTGCGAGGCCACGCCGGGCTGAGACGCGCCGAAGCGAGACGGGCCCTGCGGTGAGTGGCGGGGCGGGCAGCGGGCGGGCACGGCACGGCACGGCACGGCACGGCACAGCCGGCCCCGGCCCCGCGGTGCGGGATGGGTCGCGCTGGTCGCTGCTGCCGCCGCCCGAGGCAGCGCCCCCGGGGCCCGGCCCGCCCCCCCGTGCGCGCCGCGGGGCTGCAGGGGCTGCCGGGGGGCGCCGCGGCGGGGCGGGGCGGGTGGCGGGCTGGGGGCGCCCCCTCCCGCCGCGGCCGCTTGTGCGGGGCGCGGTGTCCGCACCGGGCGGTGCGGGAGCGGCAGCGGCACGGCCGGGGCTGCCTGCGGGGGCGGGGGGCGCCCAGCTGCGGTGTCCCCGGCGCGGCTCGGCTTGCTGGGCTCGACGGCGCTCAGCTGCCCGCCGGGGGGCTGGGGAAGCGCTCCGGGCGGCCCGCAGCGTCCCGTGTCTGCCCCGGGGCCCGTTCAGGTTTCCTGGCCTTAAACTGGCCGTTCGCTAACGGGCTGGAAGGGACTTGGCAGCCGCCGCGGCTCGGCCCCGGTGCTGCGGGGGGCGCCCGGCGAGCCGCCCTCTCGGCTGGGTACCGGCTCAGCACAAACCAGGTTTTTCTCATTAGAAGGGCAGCGGCTGCCAACAAACCTGCAACCGAAAGTCAGAATTGTTGGTACTGTTGAGTGAGATCATCTGGATGTTTAATTACTGCTCACGAGCTCCTTGAAGGCCTGCCTGAACTAGCCGAGAAGTCTTGAGGGAGCAGGGAGGGAAGGCTTAACGCAGGATGGGGAGACTGGATCTGCCACCTGTGGAGCGCTGGAAGGCGACCTGGGCGGCACGAAGCCCCAGGGCGCTGACAGGAGCGGGCCCTGGGCAGGCGCAGGCTGGGGTGCTGTCCTGCCTGCCGAGCTTTGTCCCCTTCCCCTCGGGTGTCCCCCAGCACCGCCGCTGCAGGTGGCCGGAGAAATACTGCTGTTCTTCCCACACAAGCCATAGTGGGAGTGTTACGGGGAGGGTAAGTGGAAGTATCTTCTGTGGAAGATAGTAAGGTCACCTTCAAGTACTGGCTTCAATTCCTTTTTGCTTTTCACCTCATGAATTCGCAGAGCCCTTATCAGAAGATGTGAACGGCTGATGGTTGCCGATCTCTAATACTTTTGTTTCCCTTGGGAAGAAGGGGTGTGGAGCTGCACCCCGCGCTGCCCGGTATTACATGGGAAATCTGGGGCAAAGCTGGAAACCTGATCCAGGTCCTCAGCTCTAATATGCATGGGAAACTAAATAATTGTTTGCTAACAAATGGTTACAATAACTTAGACTCATAAATGCACAAAAGAACATGAGCGTGGGGTGGTGAGAGGGAAAGACAGAAGTAGTTCTTGCAGTTAATACCATTTACGTTTTAGAAAGCATACAAAGTAGAAAGGAATCTCATCTTTTTTCCTTCCTTTTTTCCCCTCCTTTTTTTTTTTTCTTTCTTTTTTTTTTCCCCCTCCCCAGACCATGCATTCCTTTTCCAAAGCTTTGTGCAGCCTATATTCTCTTTAACTAAGGACGCTCTTTGCCATGATTGATGTCAGCTGCTGTGCGGTAGCACAGCCAAGCACTTGAATAAAAGAAATGGAATCTTAATTTTTAGACTCTACAGTTGTGCCAAGAATGACAAAGGCAAAGTGGGAAATGTCATAAACCTAATTTTATGGGCTTGGTCAGGGTATTAGCGCTAAACCATGGAGAAGTAATGGTGCTAATCCCTTGGAAGTATTAAACAAAGGGATATCTCAGTAATTAGTGTCCGTGTGCAAATGGCACTGCTCAGCCGCTCAGAGGAAGTTTCCTAAGCCTTTGCTTAGGAATGTACCTAAGATGCCCCAATTTAGGTTAATAAACTAATCTTGTTTTCCCACATGCCATGAATGGCTGTCTGCTTGTCTCGGACGAAGCTCTTGTAGCAGCTACTTGGCAGCACGTCTTCCTTGGGAACCATGCGACCTCCCCTGCATCCCTAAAACTGCTGAGCTACTGGTCAGGCTGCTTGGGCAGAAAGCTTGTTTTAGCGGCACTAGCAAGATGGGTCACTGAATTCAGGCTTAGCCAAAGCCGCTGCTCCGAGATGTGATCTGTGGGTCTGCGCTACCTCGCCTGGGGAGTGCGAGGCAGCAGCCTGGCGCCCACGGGACCCCTCGCTGTGCAGCGAGGCCTCTCCCACACGTTGGTGAGAGCCCTTAGAGAAAGGGGGATCTTGAAACAAAGTGCTTCTCTGTGGCTCCCTGTGTTGTGGCAGCACTTTGTTTCTGTTAGCCAGGGGGACAACTGGAGATGGGTAGTCCCCTGCTTCTGGCTCAGAGGGATGAGCAGCGAAGCCAACCGCAGGCAGCAAGTTGTGGGTGTTGTGTAGGGATGCTGTCGTGTGTCTCTTCTCCCTGTCTGGGCAGCATAGGAGAGCTTCTAAGGGTAATCAAAGGTGAGTTGTGCTGACAGACGTCAGAAGCCTCTGACAAATTCCTGCCTGCCTGCCCTGATAGCTGACCCATACCGCAGTGCTGCTGTGGGGAGCCTGCGGGGAGGGAATGGTGCTGCTGGTGGGGTGGGATGGGGTGACAGGTTCCGGTGGGAGAACCTGTGATCCTTGCCCAGAAACCCTGTCTGAAACAAGGGTCAGTAAGGAGCAGGAGAGGTGATGGGGCCTGAGCAGCTCCGCTGGGTTAGACTCGGGGAATTGATAGCCCTCTCTCTCCGTGCCGTTGCCCTCTGTGCTTGGGAGAGGTGGTCCTCTGGTCGTGAGCCACAGGGGAGCGAACCGGCATTAACCAATGGTTTCAAGTCAAGGGCAGTTCAGTGATGACTGGGAGATGAGCCTTCCACAAACCTGCTATGTTAGCTCGTGGTGGTGGTGGGAGGAGGAAAGCCCCAGAGAAGACGAAGGTGGCAGGTAGCGCTCTGCTTGGGGCTTTAACCCAGGATGGTTAATGGGAGAAGCAGGAGGAGCTCACAGTCGAGCTGTGTGGGAAGTGGTGGTGGCAGGAGTGCCGGGGAGCTCTGGAGAGGGAAGCTCAGCTTGAAATGGGAGACTGTTCCCAAGGCTGTAGTTTGACACAAGGGGTGATGGTGTCTGTCCCTCCCCATTAGCCTTCTGAGCATCCGTTGTAAGTAGTATGTGACAGGGACTTTGACTTTTCTTTTAAAGCCGCTGTGATTCTTTGAGCAGTTGGGTTTGGTTCATACACCTGCCTGGTAAAGGTGCAGTCCATGTAATAGTGGTGGGAGTCCCTGGGAAATAATCCCCCTTAAACTTCTTTGAAGTGCAGGCGTGATCTCAAAGGAGTTCAGAATGTCCCTGCAACCCTAGTAAGTGGTTCTCCAGTGAGGTGAACTTTGTCTCGTACTGCATCCTGAATGATAGGGCCTGCAGTAAAACAAAATGCCGTCGTTGGCACAATCGGTTTGCTTCCATCAGATGAGAGTCCCAGTGTTAGTGAAGAATAGAAACTGAAATTGTACCCATCGGGGGGGGTGGTGGTGGTTTACTCATGGTGCAGTAAAGCCCTGGTGCGTGAAACTGTAATTTGTGCATATCCAGTTTATGTAACTTCCAAAACCCCGGGTAGGGACAGGAGGACACATCTTGTGAAGGCTGTGCCTTTTTTTCTTGCTGTTCAGCAGCAGTGGCCTCTGTTCCTCTTGCCAGTCCATCTGCTTTTACAAATAGCCGTAGAGAGCCTGCCTAAGCCTTTAAGTCTGGTCTGGGCTCTGAAGGGCTGAGAACTTGATCTGAACACAAAAAATTCTCATGCAGTGGAAGGTCAAGTTTTTAAACAGTTGGTGAAATCGCAGGCTTGTGCTCTGGTATGCAAACTTCGCAGACCTGGTTTAAAGGAGCCTGTAACCCCAGCTGTCCTTGAGCTGGGGTGATGGAGGGCACTGTGGTTAACAAACCTTTCCCCTTCTCCCCTCCCATCTGGCTGGGCACGCAGAACCACCATGCCAAACTGGGGAGGCGGCAACAAATGCGGTGCCTGCGGCCGCACTGTCTACCATGCCGAGGAGGTGCAGTGTGACGGGAGGAGCTTCCACCGGTGCTGCTTCCTCTGCAGTAAGTATTCCCCTCCCGCTCCCCTGCAAAACCTCTCCTGGCATAGCTGGGGGTAACACCAGCAAGGTGCTGGTCCACAGGAGACGGTCCAGGCTCAGCTGGCACCTGTGACACACCAGGGATGGCAGAGGCCAGAGATGTCTTTGTCCATTGTGTGCTGGGCTTCATTCCTGCTTCCTCCCCACGTGCTTCCTGGGCCCAGCAGTGCAGAGGGGAGGTACTATCCTGCCTGTCCCGCACGGGAGGGGTGGGATGCGCCTCCCAAAGCAGAGCACATCATGCTTTTCTCCTCCATTTGTCCCCCTCCCAGCCTTCTCCTCTGGAGTCTAAGGGATCTTTAGGATGGGAACCTGGCTTAAATGTTGCTCGTGCGGAGGAAAAAGCCCAGTGCCGAGCCCTGTTTGCACTGATTGGAGCTCAGCTGGACTTCTCCCGGTGGTCCCAGGGCCAGCAGCAGCTGAAGGAACAGTTATCAAACCTGAAGTCCCACGCAGACTGGGACACCAGTGAGCCTGAGCACAGCCGTGTTGTCAGTGCTTCAGCACAGCCAAAAGTCTAGACTTTCTTGGCACAGGGGCCTGTGGTTTATTTCAGATGACAGGAGTCCAAAGGATTATTTTCCAGCCCAACCAACAAGCCCAGTGAGGCATTGAAAATCACTTTCTCTGCTGAAAAGGCCTCTGCTTAGATGAAGGGAACAAAGGGTTGCTGTGAATCGGAGGCTCCTACTTTGCAAACAAACAGCCTGTCTGTCTGAATCGGAGAGTTTTACCTTATTACAAACACGAGGTACTGTTTTGTCCCACTTGCTGGTGTTTAATACCTGTAGGCAGAGCTAGGGGTTTAACTCTTCATATAAGCCCCAGTTAAACTGGCCCTCTCAAACTAGTTTGCTGTTAGTCTGCAGCATAACGTCAGTGCACTGTGCTGGCATGTGAGCCTCAGTGCACCTACGCTCCTTTCCCTTAGCTCTACAGCAGTCACAAAAAAAGATTAGATGTCTCAGCTGCCTCATTTTCAGCCTTTTATGGGAGTTTCTATTAAAAGAAACCTGGGACTTACAGCGAAACAATGGCTCTAGTGTGTCTGAGTATTTGCTTTTCCTTAGTGCATAGTTCTGTTGGAGTTTAAGTCTGTAGGCTTAACAAACATGCATTACTTGATTTACTTATTGGATATTTGTGTCTTATAAAAAGAACTTTGGAGCTAATGAATGCCATAAGCAAAGGTCACTCTGTATTTTGAAGACCTTCTTTTCAAACAAAAAATGCATAAGGCTTTTTCTTTTTTTCTTCCCCAAATTCTTTATCATGGGCATAATGCTGTTGCAGACGGAAAGAGCGTGCCAGTTGGGATATAAAAGGAGTAGGAAATAGTTCTGCCCTCCACTGTAACCTTGAGCAGAGTGCTTACATTGTGCTGAAGGACAATGTAGGAATGCCAGAAAAGCATGGCCTCTCCAGTGACAGCTGTGAAACTGTCCCAACTCTGCCCCAAACCAGCACTGAGGCGAGGGAAAACCTTCAAGGTCATGGGGTTTTTTCCGCAGCCCCACCCTGGCCAAAAGGGCAGGATGAGGGCTCTTCTGCCCTGGTAAGACTTTTGCTTCATACTGTATGGCATCTGTCAAGGGAAACTGCTGACTGCGCTATCTGGGTTTCTGAGCAGCCTCATTCATCAAACCACAGCAAGTTTCCAGGCTTTAAATGTCATGGTCATGAAGAGGTGGGAGGGAATAAAGCCCTTTATAGGGCTAAACATAATTTACTGATTCAAACAACGACCTGCTCCCTCTAATCTCTGGCAGTCCCACAGCCTAACAGGAAGAATTGTGGACAAGGAAACACGTAGCATCACTTCTCACTTGTTTTTTGGCTTACTATGTGTGCCGATGGAAATGGTCCCTTAAGGCAGTGTAACTTCGTGTTTTCCCTCCAGTGGTCTGCCGAAAAAACTTGGACAGCACAACAGTAGCGATTCACGATGCTGAGGTTTACTGCAAATCTTGTTATGGAAAAAAGTATGGCCCGAAAGGTTATGGATACGGCCAAGGAGCAGGCACGCTGAACATGGACAGGGGAGAGAGACTAGGCATCAAGCCTGAGAGGTGAGTGGACTGAGCTGGGCTGTGTGTGACCCTTGCCCTTCAGTACTTTTTTTCAGAGGAGTCTTTCAGGCTAGATTTCGTTTAGTTAACAGAATTATTTGTAGCTTACTATCTGATAAATCCATGTCCTGAAACAGAATTGAGCACTTCCCTGGAAGTAAAAAGGGGCTGGCTCCTCAGGAAGCTAGCTTTTACAGTAGCTTCTTTTTATCCTTTGAAGCATGGCATTTCTCATCTTTGTTTTTGGTTGTTTGTTGGTTCCCCCCCCCCAAGTGTAATTGGATTGTAATTATTGGATAGAGTTGCTGGTAACTTCTCCAGTTTTGCAAAAGTACTGTGTTCTGTACTGCGTGTTGGATGCTGCTCTGTCAGTGTTGTTAAGAACAGCAAGAGGTCATTTAGTAAAAGAGTAAAGACAACAAATGTCCTGTTTCTTTCAGCACACCCTCTCCCCACCGACCCACAACAAATCCAAACACTTCAAAGTTTGCTCAGAAGTTTGGAGGGGCAGAGAAATGCTCTAGGTGTGGTGATTCTGTTTATGCAGCAGAGAAAGTAATAGGAGCTGGAAAGGTAAGGAACTGCGTGTGCTGTTTTGTACCTGCTACATGGACTTTAAAGTGAGCAAGGTACATTATGCGGGTTCCAGTAGGGAACCAGCTATGGGGCAGTTACCCTAAAATTGCATTTCTTAGCATTGGAAATAGTCGTCAATCAACTTAATTGAACAAAAAGCACTTGAAATGCAGGGTGATGAGTGCTCACCTTGGATTTCAGAGGTGAGGCTTCAATAAAATCTTGTCTGTCAAGCCAAATGAGTACCAGAAACTGAAACTGAGTACCAGAGCACTCTCCCCCAAGAACAGGGAACTGTCTTGGGGTGTGCAGCTTATGATGGAGGCTGAATGTTTCAGCAGAAAGGGGATGTTCTCTGAAAAAAACATGTAAAACTGTGTGAGTCTGCCAGCAGTCTGAGTTGCTGCAGAGAGCCAAGATCTGCTCTGAATTGATTAGAGCAAGCCCAACCCTTTTAGAATGCTGCCCTGAGGGTGCTCTATGGAATTCAGGGCTTTGGGCCACTCATGGAAATGAAAATACACTAATCTGTTACTGGTACACTTGAACTGGTTTTTATTGCAGCAGTCATCTATAAACAATACTAACGCAGGCATCTCCAGTTAATGCATTTTTTACCAACTCAGGCATGCTGTGTATTTGAAACTGTGTGTGTTTGGTTTTTTTTTCACCTAGCCGTGGCACAAAAACTGCTTCCGATGTGCCAAGTGTGGAAAAAGCCTAGAATCTACAACCCTAACTGAAAAAGAGGGAGAAATCTATTGTAAAGGTGAGGAAAGAAACAAAGATCATTTGTTTATGGTTCAAGGTGATGTGTTGCAAGGATGGATGCTGAATTTATTCCTGGTATAAGAAACTTTCAGGCTCCCGTCAAGATGCAAGTGCTCTGTAAGTCATAGGAACACAGCTGAGAAATTAAGTATTAATCAAGCTGCTGATGTAGCTCACATTTGCTTCAAGCAAAACAGTACGTACTGAGAAATGCAGCAGCAGCAGCAGCCTGTGCCCTCTGCCTGGGCCAGAGAGCAGATCAGAGTAAGGCAACAAGCTAGGAAGCACCCTGCCGTGCCTTCTTGCGTGGTATCACTCATGGATGTGTACTTGATCCACCCAGTGGTTTGATGGCAACATATGCCTTAACAGATACCTAGCCACGGAACCAATGTACAAATTGCTTTCACAAGGTAGGCTGGGAACTACAAAGATCGAACAGCTGTGGCTGTTGCGTTCGGTCATGGCAGTCACACAGCTTAAAACACTTTTAAGCATTGCTTCTGATGGGATGTTCTGGTGACACAACAGGGAAGCGACTGAGGGCTCGGCCTAGACAGTGCTGTTCTTAATTAACGAGCCAGGAGCCTCAGGTACTACTACATGATCATCTTTCTTGCAGGTTGTTACGCAAAGAACTTTGGCCCCAAGGGATTTGGTTATGGCCAGGGAGCGGGTGCCCTCGTTCATGCCCAGTGAGGGGGCACAGCTCAAAACCCCTCATGGCTCTGCTGAGATCCTGCTACAAGAAACAAGAGAATTTCCTAATTGTTACTAACTACTGTGAAACAGACACTAGTTACTGTAGTGCTTGGGCATATGTGCAGCAGATGATTTTTTTTTTAAAATGAAAAAAAAAAAGGGCACTGCTTGTTTCCTTGCTTTGTGTATCACACTGTAACATTATTACTGAGTATCAGTTCAATAAAGCTTTGCTTGTTGATATATCCTAAAGCCAAGCGTTACTTATCTTTTATTGCTGTCAAAGCATGTAAGGGGAGCATTTTTGGGGTACTTCAGAGATGCAGGGGGGGAGGTATTGAATCACTTAGGTTGGAAAAGAGCTTTAAGACCACTGAATCCAACTGTAAACCTAGCACAGCTGAGTCCACCACTAAACCCATGTCCCTAAGCACTGCACTGATGCATCTTTTAAATACCTCCAGGGATGGTGATTACACCACATCCCTGGGCAGCCTGTTCCAGTGCTTGACCACCCTTTCAGGGAAGAAATTTTCCCTAATACTCAATCTAAACCTCCCTTGGTACAACTTGAAGCCATTTCCTCTTGACCTATCGCTTGTTACTTAGAAGGGACTGGCTACAGCCTCCTGTCAGGCAGCTGTAGAGAGCAATAGGGTCCCCCCTGAGCCTCCTTTTCTCCAGACTAAACAACCCCAGCTCCCTCAGCTGCTCCTCATAGGACTTGTGCTCCAGACCCTTCACCAGCTTCATCGCCCAAAGCTGTATGATGATATAGACTTGGTGCAGACCTTCACTGTAAGCCCAATGTGACTGAAAGCTGGACATCCATAAGTCATGGCCTTCAGAGGTGAATGACTGTTCTCCAGTATCACAACATTATATGCACGTAAAAAGCAACTAGCAGCTCACTCCACAGAAGTAAATCTTGAAATCTACTGCTGGGTGCAGCGACACAGCTCTGAAAACGATAGCTTGTACATAGCGGTGTGCCTAAGTGGCTGGCTGGCTGCCACACAGTCTCTAGTGAATGGAAAACAAACTTTTTTCACCATAGTATTTTGTGGGATTGCACCTGCTTTGGTATTGAGGTGTTGTTATGCACAGAATTTACTATGCACAATGAGTACTCCAAGACAGCTGCAGATTAATACCATCCCTACTCAGCCATTGACCAAGCTCAGGACCACCACATCAAACTCAGGTTTACGAGCAGCTTTTGATCTTCTCTTGATTGTGCTAGGATATAGTTCCCTGAAGATGGTGGAGGAGCCTCTTGAGGATGGCACCTGACAAGCTAGCTGCAGCCCAACAACAGAGCAGAATAAAATTCTGTCTTTAAATACTCTAGTAGAAAATGTGACTTGAACTCAAGTTGATGAGCAAGGAGTAATAACAATTAAACACCTCAAATGCAGTGTAGGCCAGTCACCAGTTGGGTGAAAGCCATACTAGTCAGGGACCTTGACTCTGCTAATGCAGCTCTTCAGGAACTGCTGCTGATAAAGGTCTATGATTAGGAGACAATTACTTTTGCCTTAGCCAGATCTTGAGCAGAAAACTCACAGAAGAGCTTGGCTTCTTCCAGGGGCTGGAGCAGGTCCCAACACAAGCCTGCAAGGCCTGAGCTGAGAGCACCTGCAACTGCATTTCTTGTGAAACAAATGGGAGCCACCCCCTCACCAGGAGACCCAGGACCAGCCCACCACAAAGGCCTTGTGTGAGAACACGGTACTTAAGCCTAAAACAGTTATGCAAAAATCACCCCTTTAAGACAACTTGCCTTATTTTTCTGCTAGTAACCAGCATCTAGTATAAGCAGTTTCGCTATTTTAATTTTTTTTTTTAAAAAAAAATCTAATTCTGAGTTTCTCGAGCACCTGAAGCAGACCTTCACCAGCGTGCTCAGGCTCTTCTGCAAAGCTCCTTTTCAAAAGCTAAAGGCTTTGTTGCCTAGAATAAGGAGGGGAGGCACACGGTGTCTGGGCAGATGCCTCTTCACAGCACAAACCGTGCCTCAGAGGAGCATCCCTGAGCTCCAGCAGGTTGGTTGTAGGAGCGCCCTTCCACCCCTCCCAGCAAAGGGCATGCCCTTGCACAACAAGGGCTTCACTAGACGTCGACTACATCCATGGGGAGGCACAAGCTCTGTCCCAGTAGCTACAACCCACATGGTGCTCCAGGGTGGAGGGGGAGGTTCAGTTTCAACTCTCATTGTGCCCAACAGAAGTTAGTTAAAGAAAAAATGAGGTTTGAAACTCTGTCTGGTTTGGGAAGCAGGCAGGCCGATACTTTTTTTGGAGAAAAAAACCTTCACAGAGTGCATTTATGGAGATGTATTCAAGGCAGAGAATACTGGAATAAAATGCTAAGCAAGTGGGTCGGTGCAGTCTAAGGCAGAGTTTCAAGCAACATCTGTGACTGCAGTCTGAGGCGGTGAAGCAGTGCAAGCCAAAAGCCTAATTAGAAAAATACTTACTAGTCAAAATAATACACAAAGAGCATTTTGTACAGGTTACAAAGGAACAATGTGGTTCTGAGGAAGGACAGCCAGCTCAAAATGTGAGCCAAGAGCTTGCACAGTTCACAGAGAGGGAAAGATTACAACTGAAAAAGACAACAGTAAGGCAGAAGCAGCACACATTTCAGGTGGGAGTGAGACAGCAACAGCGCAGCCCAGGAAACCTGGGCAGAAACCTTTGGTCCTGCTACTCATACTGGTGATTCCCAATACGCCCCAAACAACAACAAAAACCCCCAACCCCGAAAAAAGTACTTTTCTCCTTTGCCAACTTGGCAGTTGTGCAGGAAGGGTTGATCCCCTCCAACTCTTCCAACCTGAGCAGGGACAGCTCTATCTTACAAGCGGTATCCAGGCCCCAGCAGCCAACAACATGAAGACAATGACCATATTCCCTTTCCATAGCCTTGCCTTGCTACCTGATGGAAGTGCTTCCTCTTCTGAGGAAAAGCATTGTAAAATGCTGAGCGGCACTGTTTGATAGACAGAAACTAAGATAATGCTCCTAACACACTACTGAGCTGATGAAACACCTCCCCATTAGTTGATGTAGCTACTGTAGTGGATCGAATCCCACGACATTAGCAGAGTTGGCAGGTGCAATTTATGCTGACAAAAATGGGCATCTAACACATTACTCATTTACCTATAAAAAGAGAGCTTTAAGTTCCTAGAAAAATGAACTGTAGAAGTGAGTGGAAGTGATGAAAACTGCTAACAACCAAGGGCTTTCATTTCCTGGAGGGAGTCACAGCGATACCTCGCAGCTCCATACTGCTCTACACCTCACTAGCTAACTTAACAACAGAACAATAAAGAAATGAAGGAAAAAAGGAAACTTGTAACCATGAAGACAATATACCAGTCAAGAGAAATGATTACCCTGCACTGAAGTGCTTTCACTTGGGTACTGTCAACTCCTCAGCTGCAGCAAAGCACTGGTGAATAAAAAAACTCAGCCCAGGCTGGAGTAACGCTTTGAGTTAGTCTCGGTTTGGAGCCCTGATTCCAGGAGAGACTGGTTCTCAACAGTACTTTGACTTCATGATCGGGAGATCTTAAGCAGTATCTAGGATTGGAGGCCATATGGATATAGCACTAAGTTTGTAAGATGCTGCAAAAAAATTCAACCTGGAATTAGCAGGTGCAATTTTTACTGATATCCATGCAGCAGCCTAAGGTGGGTAAAATCCAAACACAAGCATTCACAAGTAGGCATTGCTTTCGTAGCAAGAAAAATCTGATTTTACTTAAAGGCAGCTCATGGGAGGTACAAAGGAGTGAACTGTAATCAAGCCATAATGAGGGTGCAGAGGGCAGGTTCCTCCCGAGTAAACAAACCCAGTAACCAGCTTTCAAGTCATCAGGAGCCCACCCATACCTCCCAGGAGCAGCAGCTGCTCTGGTGGAGCACTGCAAATCTCCGACAGAGACCTTCAGCACAGAATGTCTTTTTTAAAAACAGGAAGTACCTTCCCTGATCTTTACCAGACAAGTCAAAGGGTGGTCAGCAGAGGCAAGCTTGGGCCCAGCCTCACCAGAACCATTGCTTGGGGATGGGGAAGGGGAGAAGAGCACCAACAATTCTCAGTGTCAGTATTGAACCCACAACCATCAGAAACCAGAGAGACTTTTTTTTTTCCTCCCCGTTAGGTATGCTCTTACGTCCCAGCCTCATACTTTTAACACATACTGCTGGTTATAAACATCCTGATTAAAGCCCAACTTGGATGGTTACCTTGGTTCTACTCAAAATCTGACCTTCAGCACAGACCAGAAGAGTCAAGGTATTCTGTCTCCTGCAAGCGCAACATAGAAGCACACATCTTGGTCATATCTCCCAGCCTTACCTGGATGTTCTGTTTACCCTTAGAATACCTCAAATGTCATTTAAATATGCACATTTGGCCACCTGAAACATTCCCTAGAAGGAATTTCCCCTTAAGAAACATTACCTTGCAAGCATGTTTTGCACAAAAGAAAGGACTATCTAATTAGTGAATGGTAACTCTATAATTGGTAGTACAAAGGGCTTCACCGAAACCCCGTTCAGTGGTTCACAGGATTTCACACAGGCACAGACCTGGGTACAAACTACCTTTCAGACACCTGTAAATCTTTCCGGAAAGACTTTACTAAAGTAAAATGCAAGATAGCAGCTAGTTTTTCCTGGTGTGGCTTCTGAAACTGGACAGAAACACCACTGTGTGAAATCACATCCCAAGTCAAGACAAACACTGCATCTAAGAGTCAATATTTATTTGATTAATAACTTACAAAATTTAACAGATTTAATTTATGTAAGGAGAGCTAATTTATTAAACATTTTACAGATTTTTTTTTTTTGTTCACAATGTAATACATCAAGATCTCGACAGTATTAAAATAATACTTGGCACAGTTATAAATAAAGAATATACAAAAAAATCCATAGCTTAAAATGTAGCGATGCTGTTTTACACATTAATTAAAAAAAATAATCTGGTGGACATCAAAGAATACAGAAACCTGCAAAGAAACAGCACATGTTTAGGGCCAAGACAAAATTCCCATTTATTCTACCTATGCCAGATTAAGTTAGTCTGATCTGCTGTTGGTCTGGATCAGCTTTGTTAAGTTTCAGAAGCAATGCAGTTTTGGTTCAACAAGTAATTTGTAAGTTTGATAACTTGACAGAAAAATGCTGCATAGTTGGCTCCCCCCTGCGTGATTTTATGATTTTACATCAAACAATTCAGTGTTACTCAAGACAAGTTACATTTTGCACTGGAAACTTCATACATCCCAAATCCATATAGCAAATTAATTTTCACAACTACCTACTATTACCCAAATTCTGCAGGCCTTGAGAGAACTGTCACCAGAGAGCTATTAACAAGTAAATAGTGCAGAACTCACTACATACTACCAAAGATCACCTCTTCTTTTGCAAACATTTTTGACATGGACTGCGTGACAATTCATGGCAGTTAATGCTACTGGGCAACTAAACCCAAAACTTGTATCACATACTGAACTGCTCTCCTGGTGCTAGGCGATGCTTAATAAAGTGTATCAAACTTCAAGTCAGCTGACCCCCAGCAAAAATGTGGGAAAAAAAAAAAAAGAACAAATATGCAGGACATTACTGGTGATTAAAATAAACATTGTAAATTCTTCATGCTTTTTTCTGATTAGAAAAAATAGGAATAACTGATATTAACTGTTTTCACTGAAAGAGAATGTGTCTTCATTAGGATTACAAATTTTGTCTGACAAAAATAGTAAAAGCTTCTTGCCACCCCTACACCCAAACTTCTCCCATTAAAACTGTGTCCAAGACGATGTTGACTTTTCCAGTATTAAACATTCAAGTACTCTAAAGCTGCACTTCTGTAAATCCTGATATCTGGTACTTGCAAACTAAGTGTGTGTCTTGAGATCAATGAACAACTACAGAAAAAATGTTTACTTGCAAATACTGAACATCAACTATTTACAGTTTCACTGCTCCTCTTACTAAGGCAAGGGCCGGGAATACCACTAGATTGCTTTATTACCAGTAATCTGCATATTACAGAAAACGCTAATTTTGCCAAGCATCAAACATGCAGTGAATTTGCAGGGCATAATGCCTATTAACAGCAATATTGAACATCACTAAAAGCTCATTAGATATCTTCCTACACTTTTTTTGGTTGAATAAAATGAAAATGAGCAGCTTTGAATACACTAAACACACCCACAGAGAGAAAACTATTTGATAAATTATTTATATACAGATACACATTCTTTACACTAGTCTCAGACATCTGCTTTCAGGTCCCTCCCCAAACTCCCCTCACAGGTTTCTCGAACCACTGGGTTGCTACAGCACTTAGAAGAGAACTAACCTGATTCTCAGTCTCTCTGTAAACAATAGTTAAGGAAGCAGTGAACAATTCACTATGAGTTTATGAAAACACCATAACAAAAAATCAGTGCATCACATTCAAGAAAAGCCCCTTTGGAATGCAATTTCAGGTCATTCCTTACCTTCCAAACATATCTGTAGCATGAGAACTTAAAAAACCAGAAATTAAGGGTGATTTCCACGTGCCAGTACACCATCATCTTCAGAAGTTGCGTTACATTTTCTGTGTGTGCGTGCTATCAGGGCGATTTTAAATTATTTGTTTTACAGATTGGTTTCCATTATTTTACATCCAAGCAAAGTAAATATTTCAGACAACATTGGGTTTTACTTCTGCAGTTGCATTCAATTTAAAACTGTCTTGTCTTTTTATAACTGAGATATTTGCTTTCACATCTGTGGTTTCCCCCATGCAATTTCTCTTCCAACAGTTCTCCAATTACACTACGCTGTACTGTATGAGGACCAAACCTAATATTAAAACAATGCTAGTTTGTAAGTTGCTTATATTAATTACTTCATAGTAAATGAATTTTTTCCCCTTTCTTCCTGAACATTATATGCTGTGATTAAGTTTTACAGGTGTATCATGCATTTAAACAGGGCTTTAATTTTGACAGAAGAGCTTTCCTTATTTTTGTAATTGTTTATTTCAGACTATATGGTCTCAGAACAGGGTTACTACAAGTATTTAGTTGTACCACTAGCTGGTGGCAAAAACAATCACCATAAAATGTGGGCAAAGTATTTTTTCTCAACATTATCTGACATGCCCTACTGCTAAAACTTAACATGTTACAGGGGATTCCCACCACGTGATGTAACAGTACTGAAAAGCACATTTTTCAATGTACGAAATACTACAGAAAATCTGTATTAAAAAAATCACATTACAGGGACTACAACATAGCAATCAGTGAACTCTGCATCATGAAATTTAGTTTTATACTCTATATTCTTGTTTCAGTGGAATTATATTGGGAAATAAGTTTTTCTGCTTAGCACAACATAACTACTTATGTCAATACTTCAGTAACCTCATGCTCCATTGTGAAAGACCTTAAATAAAAACCCCAGCAACAAATACTGTGAATATGCTGTCGCAAATAATTCTCATGTTAAGAACTGTTAAAATCCCTTTTTGATCTTCCTCCTCTTCCTTATCAGGTTTGGCAGTTTATTCTGTCCATTTTTACTTTTGTTAATAAAATTCTGATGAAGAGAAGGTACCTTATGATTCATCATCAGCCCTACACATAGCATGCTACTCTTCAAGGGATGCGGATTCGAGAGAGAGAGAAAATTTTTCAGGCACCACTCAGATATGATATGCTCACAGGATGAAGGTGGTGCTACACTAGCTGGTAGCCTGATCCTGAAGTTTGATCATATTCTATTGTATACTGCCTTGTCCAGTCCACGATAACAGGCCGAAAAAGACCACAGCATCTGAATTCAAAGAAGTCTATAACGTTCCTTATACATCCATGGCTAAAAACAAACCAAAACCACATGTTAGTAAGCAGTATCACAGCTGATCTAACAAAGTACAACATTTTTCGTCTACCCACAAATCCGATCCTTCACCCTTTAAGTTCCTAACTGTAGAAAACCAATTCAGTTAGGAATTATCTTAGTGCTTGTTGATGAGCGAGTTCTGAAATAAAAGTAGTCACCAGACCTGGACACAAACAAGACGCTAACTTTTTCTCTACTACCTACAAAACCGTATGGAGAAATGTAACATGTTATTGGCGATGCACCATCATGTAGCGTAGCGTGGCAATTCAGATCCCTTTCTAAGGGGTAAGCTGCATTGTACGGATGGATGCAAGGCAAAACAGCATGGCCTGGATGTCTTCCTAGAATAATTTCCATTTTTATTAATATCTATTTCTGCCACACGTACCAATCCACCAGCTGCAAGTCTAAGATCAATTAAGTCCCTAGGCAACACAAATTAAGAAAGCATTATCTGAATTAAACGAACTACTCAAGTGCTTTCCACTGCTGAATCAATTAATTGTCAAATATTTAAGATACCTACATCAAAATTCCAACATGTTGGGTTTTTTAAACTTAATTACACATGGGCTGGATAGATCATGGTTTTCTGGAAGAGAAATTCCTGTTATGACCTGCAAGAGCAAGTCTAAGCAACCACTTGATGTCAATTCTTCATCTGACAGGTGATGCCAAGCAGTTATTTATTATATTAAATATTTATTATATATATTATCTGGTGTTATTTTCAGGAGTCTTTTTTATAACAGCAGCTTCTTCAGTGAAAATAGTTTGTGAATGTGACTTTAGTTTGGAGATCAAACCAGTGGGGTTCTCCTATCCCACGCACCACCCTGTGTTCTTCAGGCAAAATGATTATCTGGTTTTCTTACAACTCTAATCTGTAGGAAGACTGCAACCATACAGAGATGCTTATCTGCATCTTACCAGAAGTTTTGTAAGGAGAGATACTAAAAAAAAAAAAAAAATAAAAATCACACAAACTTCTAGCACAAAAATCAAACTGCAACAATAACACCAATCTTCTGTGTGCCACCTGAAAGAACAGCAGCCCCCAGAGGAGACGCCGCATACACAGCAGGATTGAGACATGCCTCTGTCCTTTCACTGCTCCTTTTGTAACGTGCCCATAACCCACCGACATACCAGCCTCATGCCTTCATTTATTTCCTGCTTTGGCTCCACAAGCTGCTCCGTGCTGCCGTATTCTCATCCCCGTGCTGTTTCACCCCCAAGCACCCCTCTTTCAGCTTGCACCCTCATTACTACAGAAACCAGAATGCCAAGCTACCCTTCACATACTGATAACCAAAAGCCCATGCCTCACCCATGCAACACCCACTTCAGTTCCTGGGGCTGCCTGCTCCCTTCCCCACAAACAGTTTTGCCCATGCCCTTCCTCCCGAGCAGGAAGGAAGTGCTGCCTCTTTTCTCGCGGTAAAGAGAGCAACTGGACAATGCAAATTCAACAGCACATTAAATATTAATCAGGAGAAAGTGCCTGGCGTGAAAGTGAAGATCCAGGTCCACATCGACATCATGCAATAAGCAACCACCTCTGCTTTGGGCATCTGATTTATAAAGAGGATATTTATTTCCCCATAAACACCACAGCAAAATATGACCACTGCTGGAAACCATTCTTTTCTATGTTTATGCATCCCTGTCTACAGTCACTACAAAACATTTATCACTTCCTTTAACTGGACAGAATGTGTTACTGTAAAAATAGCTGACAGATCCAGCATTCCAAGTACTGAAAATACTCTGAAAGTATTTAGCTATGTTCTGTTTCAACAAGCTGCACCATTCAGATGTATGCAAGGCTACAAAAATAAGAAATATGTTTACACTTTAAAACTTACTTGAATGGGCTTTCAATAGATGTGGTTGTAACTTTAAAGTGCTTGTATCTTCTTGCATTCATTCTTTCATTTGTCGTGATACCCAAGCAAGATATCTGAAGACAGAAGAAGAGTAAGCAATTTAGCACATGTAAAAGACATGCAAACAAGTCCTGCATGAGCCAGACCAAAACAAGCCCTAGCATGAGGATCAAATGTATTGTTTAATACTCCTTCTTTTGAAGAAAGAATTTTTGTCTGGGGAAATTACCAGGTCCTGACATAAAACACCATGCAACAGGTGTACCAGACTGTCCAAACAGTTTAATTTTGAAAGTGATCAGAAATAAATCACGATCACTGAATAAACTGTGACTTCTTGGTTCGTAAGAAAGAGATGCCTTTACTACATTGTCAGCTGAAGTGTACTGTAAAAAAAGATTCCAGAGTTACTTTATACAGCATTTGAATGACTTTGGTTTCCTCCTGACACTCTGGTTACAGCTCCAGCAATACATTTTTTCCCATTTATAAATTTGTTGCAGTAACGTAACTTTTCTGTCTGCAAGACAAAAAGATGACAGGAAAAAAACATGGGGTTTTTGTTGTTGTTGTTTTTTCCCTTTTTAGAGAACCATTTGGCCCAAAGATTATTTTCTGTAACAGCTTTCCAGCTATGTTAGCCTAAAAGAGTATCTTAAGCAAAACTGGAGTTTACTGTAACGTGATGTAATTGGAAACAAAAATGTGAGAAGTCCCTTAGCGACCTTGTACTACAGGAAGACAAAATCTTGTAATTCCTAGTGAAATATAAAAAGTCAACTCTGCCGCATGCTACAAAAGCAACATTTTAAAAGTTAAGTTTGGGCTGGCTTGCCTCATTTAGATGTACTTAATATCCTAGTGAAGTTTCATGTCTATGTATATAAACGGACTCTCAGTGGCCAACTTCTGAAGTAGGAAATACAGGTTTTTAATTATTTTTCTTAGATAGTAGTTAGTGTTTTGACAATAACTCTGACCAGTTCAATAACAAGTCCAAATTTTATGATGGAGAGGAAAAGTAAAAGTAGTAAGAGCAGGGGCTACGCAGTTGCAAAATAATCTCTATCAATTTCATTATTATAGCAAGCTCCAAAGATACTTGCCCAGAACAATCCTCAGTTTTCTGTGCATAAAACTCTTGAGAAATTTAGTAATATGACTGTGTGTTTGGTTTTCATTTTTCAAGGATGATTATAAAGAACTCAAATGCTAGGATTATTTTGCTTAATTACACTAACAATACAAAATACTATGAGACTTATTTTTCCAAGTGGCATAGTTCAAAGATTAACAGGAATCCTCAATGGGGAATTTAATGGACAATGATACAAGTATGATGGAAGACTCTCTGGAAAGTTACATGCTTATTCTGCTGAAGTCTGGTGGGTTAGACTGCTTTGAAAGCCACCTGAAATACATGTAGTTACCTCTGCTCATTTGTCTTGGGCAGGAAACACCTCTAAAAGAATGAACAGCTCTCACTGATGCATAGAAGATTTTGAAGTTGATGTATGTTGTAAATGATGAATATTGTAGAGAAAGGAGGAAAACCTTAAATTTCCTGAAAAGTTTTACCTAAACCTTAGAGGATTATTTTTATTTCCAGGATCTCTGGAAAGATTAAATCAGTAAGTCTCATGGTTCATTAATGACAAGTCATACTAAAAGACTTTCAAGTCATACTTGAAAGCTTTCAGTATGACTTGTCTTTCCTTAAAGAGGATAATGAAAAACTTGGGTTTTGTCAAATTACACTACAGTGATGTGACCTCAGATCACACTGAATCAGTGTAAGAAATTACTGCATCCCCTTTGAAGTCACCACCCTCCTTCTGCTAATGACATACTGCATTATTCTAAGTTTGACCCACACATCTTATCCTTTATTAGTCTTCATTGCCCTTCCCTGAGAACGGAAAGCAGGAAGTAGGCATTTCAGCCTCTTGGGGGAAAAAAAAGTGCAAGTGAATGAGAAGCGAACAATGCCTATATCCACAGACAACAGATGCCTGCCTCCTCCAGCGTGGCTGAGACACACTTGGTCTTGCATAATGAACATTAAAATTTAAATGACAGAACTATGTGATATTCTTATGTCGCTCCCAAGACTCAGCATTACAAATGAAGTGCTCTTCCATACCTGATACATCTGACACATGAGTAACACAGCCACCCACATGAAGTGAAAAACACTGTTTAGAAACATCCAAAACATCCACGGAGAACAAGTAGCAATCTGTGTAATATAGGTCCAAAATCCATCCTTTGCGTAACTTGTCTCACAATGGAAACCCCAGTCTACAGAAAAAAAACAAAGTGTCAAAAACAATATAAAAGATTTAAGATATGTTTACCGTACATCAACATGATGCCCACATTAGAATGTACTAAATTAAATAAGAAAATGACAATGTGCCAAAAAATAGTTTTACATGCTCTCTTTTCCTTTCCCAGTGCCATAAATATATAACATATGCACACACTTGGCTGTGATAAAGAAAAAAATTTAGGACAAAACCCCATCATCTTCTAACTTAAAATATCCAATACAGTAAATTATTCATACACAGTTCAATTCCAGCATAAAAATATCCAAAATTCTGATACGCCAGAAATCGGTAAAAATCCATACAAGGAGATAAAGTACTTATAAACAATTTTAAAAAAGCCAAAAAACCACATTTACTCACAAGAGATACATCCATAAATCATCCAGCAGATCATAAAAAGCAGGAAGAACAGGTATCCCATAAAATAGCGATGGTTCCCTGCTCCTAAATTTGCACAACATCAGGGATCAAATTACTACACTTTCATAAGAAAGACAACACTACATCAGAAAGTTTAATTGCTCGCTTAGAAGTACTGCTTAGTATTGTGTACAGAAACATCACTCTCCAATACTAAGCCAATGTTATTTCAAGACAGTGAAATTAGCTAGTTTACTTATGATTTTTTCTTAGACAGCAATGTCTTATTTTCTTCAATTTCTGTCACATTACAGCTGCAATTCACACAAATGCATTTCATCTGTAACCTCTTTCATGAGCTAATAAAATGGATAGACAGTATTTAGGACAATGTTGGTGACAGCTGCAGCAGCGCCCTGAACTGCCAAGAATCACACATCAAAAAATATTTTTAAAATTCCATTTAAAAAATCAGACTACAGAGTTCACTTTCTTAAAAGAAATAGAAATACGAATAAATATACAATCTCCCTTGATAATAAGCAAACTCAAGAAGCTAGCTGAAAATAAAATATCTAACAGAACTTGTAAACCAAACACATGTAACTGAACAGATGAGGCCTAACAACCTGGCTAAAATAATGAATGGGATAAAAAACATTCTACTTAAACCAGAATTTAAATGCAAGAAAATTCAGTTACTAAAAGACTGATTTATTTTTAACATTAACAGAGCTAAAAAGATGCCTCTTATGTGAGTACGTCATAATTCTGAACTACTCAGCTTCCTTCTGTTTGTAAAATATGTCCACTGTTGCAACCTTCCAAGAGCTCTAGGCTGTAAACTAAACCCACAGAGATGATAATGGGCTACAAAAGATTTGGCTGTCATCATCTACCAGCACAGCATTTACTCCTTCATTATGTCAAATGTTTTGCCTGCTAAAACAAGAGCATCCTCTGGAGGCAGAAAATAAAGTGCTTTCAGCAAGTGAACTGAAAGACTATATAAATAAGAGATGAGGAAAAATACACATACAACACAAGCTAGACTAAACACAAGACATTTCCCTGAAAATCAAACAAGTTCCTGCAGACATAAAATATGTTGTAACATTGCCTTCAATCACCTAACAGCATATGAGAAACAGTGCTGGGAATGTCCCTAAGGTATCACTTTCATTTCCAGTCTATACTTCAAAACTGTTACGTTTGAGAAAAGGTATTTTTGTAAAAAACTGAAGTTAAACGGTGTCCTAGGGGTCCATCTGAGAGGCACATGATGAGATGCTACTTTCAGCCGCATCTTCAATGATACTGAACAAAACTCTAGAGGAAATCCATCTGTATTTGGTAAAAACATACATATAGCATTCAAAACCATAAATCCATAAATGAGAGGGGTACAATCTTAGTCATAGGTTAGAAAAAAGACTTTGGGAAAGGAAAGTGGAGAAACTGCCTTTCTTCTGTGTATTAAATAAGATCTGGCAAAACTCAGCACCATTCTCTACAGTTTCACCCTGGACTGGCAGGAACACAGTTATTCTCCACAGTTTAAACAATGCTGTAAGAATTGTTGCTGATTTATTTTATATGGTTGTGCTTATATTATACATAGGTAATAACATAATAAAGATCACTGATTTTTTACTGATGGAGTTATATTGCATGATTTTGATGGTCTGTTTATTTCTTAATTTTCCTACTTTCAGCTCCTTGGAGAAGAATCTTTACTGGGGGGGAAACAGGATCATTATTCTAAACTGTAAACAAATTTCTCACATACACAAGACCTACCTTCTGCATCACTGCTATCAGAACAATAATTCAGTACAATGTCAGCATAACCCACATGACACAATGGTTTAAGATTTGGCTTTAACTCCTTCCATACTGTTACTTCTGTTGCAAGCCTGCAGTTTGTGTTTGAAACGTAACTACAAGTTTAACAAAATCTGTTGGGTTTCATTTTCAAACAACCAACTTTAAGAAGCATAATGCTATTTTGATACTCCATTAAAAGGGTAAGTAGAATCACTTTTGGAGACTTGCTCACTGTAATTTTAAATAAAATCTTGTGGGTAGGATGAAAATAATTTGCCCAATTGTCAATTTATTTTCCAAATAGCTGCACTTCTTATCAACCTCTTCAGAATGGTGAAAATATTCTCTCTCAATGTCTTTATGTGCCAAGATTTATCTCCAAAGGATTTATTTTAGAGTGTCTGTACACGCTCTTACAATATTTCTCAGTCCTATCTTTAGTAAAATTTCTATCCTTCAAACACATTCAGAGGAAGACTACATAAAACATTTCCAAATTCCACCTTTTCAGAAAGGCTCAATTCATGTTTCCCTTTTTGGCAAACATGCCATGAATGCTATTTTAAGAATGGATTCTATTTTGTGATCCTATAATCAAGAGTCACCACGTACCAGTCTGAGAGAAACAGAGAAGCCGTATAAGGTCATTTAGACCATCACTCCCTCCAGTTCAGGGCTGCTCTCATAATGTGATTTCTAATGCTTTTTTCCCAGCATACTTTCAAGCGTCTGAATGTTTACTTTTATGTCCAGTTATCCCAATCTGTACAAGACCACTAGTGGACAGATTTTGCTTTTCCATCACCACTGTTTTTTAAAAAAACATTTCCTCCATATAACTTCATCCCATTACTTGTAGACTCTCCTATTCCATGCAAACTAAGGTCTTTCCTCCCCCTTCTGCTCTTTATGCTTTTCCAGTCACTGATTAAAATGCTGGATCTTTTTGTCCCATTGACAAGTACTCCTCGGCACTCTTGCAAAACAAACTGTCACTAAACACTCTCCAAAACCTCAGAGTCTATGGCCCCCTGCTTGTGTTAACTAAAAGTCTTAGTTCTTCATTGTAGAATGTCTAAAATACTAATCAAAAGTAGCTCAGGTAGTAACATCAGTAGGAAATACAAAATAGAAAGGAGTGATAGAAGTCCATCTCAGGCTTCAGTGATCTTCTATTACAATTCAAATGCCAGCACTGACTATTTTATTCTTGATCATAATACCAACCTACTATGACTATCCATTATTATATATATTTGGAAGGATGGCAACAAAGCATTTATTGGCTGTCAGCTGTCAATGAATCCAGGTCCTAATTCCTCCTCAACTTTAAAGTTACCTCTGCTTGTGTCCTAAAAAAAATAACCCAGTGAAGCAAGATGCACTCAGTTTCTTAGCTGTGAAGTCTTCAGTGCTCCCTGCATAATAAAGGCTTTTGAGTAAGTTTCTCAAAAAGTGTGACACGGAATAGTAGCATTTAGAGACCTTATTCCTGTTCTATACCCATTCCTTTCATCATCACTGGGGAGAATAAATGACTACCTGGGGGGTCAAAAAGAGGCGAATACCTCAATAGGAAGTCATTCTGTATCTAACTGCTATAATCATGACATTTCTGAATACATATACTTTCCCATTAAATTACTGAAAATTATTGGTAAAGAAGAACATTTTTATCCTATGTACTGGATAAAAATCAGTTGTGGGATCAGTACATGCCTTTTCTGCAGACATTAAAAAGCAGTTTAGCTTTGCATCTTTTAATTACTAGAGTTTATGTTAATAAAAATGTATACATAGGAAACAATTAGACACAGAACAATTTTGAGGATGGGCATATAACAGACAATACTAATGAGAATAATGCAGAGAACTGCACATAGAAAAAAGATCAAGCTCAAGACTGAAAATGTTTTCCCTCCTACCAAAAGTCCTCAACAGTTCTTCCTCAGACTTCGGCAGAAGCTAAGTTACTCTTACTGTAAAATGAGAACAGACAGAAACCTGCACAATACCAGTTTCAGAAGTTCTTCCCTTCTTTATCTGTTAAGACATCATATTTTAGCAAATTACTCACCTACACAGTTACCCACCCACGGGCAGTGGTGATCGAACTTTGCTATACATCGATTGCATACACCACAGTGTTTGGACCTCACTGGCTTCCGTATCTGTAACCGTTATTAACATTTGTTTAGAAAAGCAAAAACCACTGACATTTTAAATAGGACACCTCCCCCTCCCCCCATTTAAATTGATTTTGCTATTGTTAACCCTTTAGAGAACTTCAAACATGATGCTAATTTATAAAGCAATCTTGGCACAAACATCTATACAACTGCATTGAAATGACTTTCATGGTATGTTTGTTATATGCAGGATTTTTTTCCCCATACAAAGTTCTCCTGTCACCTCCAGCTATTGAGCTCTGTATAGCAACCAATTTCATTTCAGTCTTTTAACAATGCAAATGTGGAATGAGTGTGAGTTCTACATTTCTGTCAGTATCATTCATAACTGAGCTCTAACATAAACTCTTACAGCTTATTTTCTAAAGACAGGAATGTGACAAGTGGGACTCAGTGGAATGTAAAATGCTAAATTACTCCCAACAATTTTGTTTTAAAAGGTTATGTTTTGAAAGAAATATAAAACGGTAATAAAAAAAGAACCAATAACTAAGTATTTCGAGACATAAATGTATACAAACACACATAGATTTTAAGGTGCCACATCTGTACATAGTTTTCCAGATTCAATTTTGGGAATATTAGCATCATTAATGTTCTACATAGGTCAAAGCATTGTAGTGTAACACTGACAACCTTGATAATTTTATAATTTTATATTTACTAGTTAACTTTCTAAAAAAGAAATAAAAAAGAAACAGCATTACATTTACTATGGTTACTTTTTTTTTCCTTAAGCAGTTGTTTTCTTTCAAATATTTTGTGGTGAAACTAAGTATTAACTAGTCCAAGAAAAATATTTGCTGGCAATTTGGCAAGCTTTATAAAAATTAAGATTCCATTTCCCCCGCCCACCCCCCCCCCCCATTACTGCCAAATTGAGAAATACACTTGCTTTTCGAAAAAAATATTTTACTAGAAGCACCACATAAATTTACTGTGAGTTACAGAGGTAGTGGAATGTCATCTGTGATTTTCTTAACTTGTTAGATATATAATCAACCATCTTGGTAGATATACTGGATACTTGGATTTTGACACTAGCAAGTTATTTTCCACAGTAATTTTTTTTCCCCTCTTATTGCAGGTTTTTTGTGTACAGATATATTATTTATTGAAGACAGTGCTTAAAGTAAAGATTACAAATAAATCCTGCCCTTGAAATTGCGCTAAGGCAAAAAATGTGTTCAGTACAGGAACGTCTAATTTTGGCCTAGCATTAAGTCAGTGCTGCAATTGATTATAAAATACACTACCAAGCAGGTACTGCAGAATATACTGAGGTCCAGACTTCCTGTCTCTGCAAGCTCTACTATTGTCTGCAGGGGAAAAAAAAAAAAAAAAAAAAAAAAAAGAAAAAAAAAGAAAAAAAGAAGGAATTTAGAATTTTGCACATAAACAAATGGTGACAACCATTGTAATGGCTGCTTTTCAGAGCCAGGGTTGCGAACTCTATTCATTTCAGGTACTTTCTACACACAGAAACAACTTAAATTCAGCTGAATGTTTTTAAACCTACTTTATTAAACCAGTATTTACATTTACTTCTAAATTAATTTTAGCTTATACTTATTCCTAATCTAGCTAGGTTTAATTAGAGAAAAGCAAGCTTATATTAATTTTGATACATACTTGACTTAGTCATCTGGAATTAAAAGAATTTTTTTTAGTTGCTTATTCCAAAGCTAAAGGCTAATTCTACATTAAACATTTTGAGAAAAATTATGAAAATATGAGAAAGCACTACATTAAGGTAAGACACCTTTTATGTGTTTATACCCCTGAAAACAGATCATTTCACAATTTAGATAGCTGCAATGTAAGAAATCCAAAACATCCACAGACATATGCATCTGCCTGAAGAAGCTGCATTTTACAATTCCCATCCAGTTCTGCAAGGCTATTGTAACCACATTTAACTACTTAAGCAAGCAGATCAAATGAAGTGCGTTTTTGTGCAATTTGCTGAATCCAAATCAAAGTGCAGTTGCTAACTATTCTATTTAATTTAGTCCAGTTGAAGGAGGAGAATTTAGTCTGGAATTTACTTTGGCAAATTTGCAATAACAGAAAGGGAATTTGCAGAGTAAATCTGCACACTAACAACTCAATTGTAACCTACTGGAAAATACAAAAATAATTTAGGCTATTGCAACCACCCTTTTAAAAGGCTCATGTATTTTCATTCCTACATAAGGCTTTAATTTGAAGTAGTCTCATGTCGATCCACACAAGTGTTTTCACAAATGACCATGAAATAGAAGCTGAAAATTTACTTTTGGTGGGATGTGAGCTTCTAGGAAACATAACCCAAACCAACCAACCAAAATGATTCTACTGTTTGTTTAAATTTGTTTAAATTAAAAGCCTGGAAAGTTTTTATAAAATTAACTATCACTTTTCCCGTAATGGGTTATTTGTTTCAGGCAAACCTCTGAAATGTCACATTTTCATTTTCACCCAACTGCTTTTTAAACTTTTTATCTTGAGAATTTAAGTTGCAATTTTATTTTCTTATTTAAAATGACTAAAATGCAACTTTGGACCAGTAAGACTTAAACAGATATTCCAAATGTAAAAAAAAAAAAAAAAGAAACCTGGAAGATAAGACTCTTCAACATTTTAGACCTTTTGCTATACAAAAACTTACTGAAATTTTACTGAATAGCAAACTACTCTGACCAACCAGTGGAAAGCTGATGAAGAACAAGTTTCACATATCTCATGGCTTTACCTTTTTCTTTTGTTCTTCCGTGGCTTTGATGATTCCTGGGTCAGATTTCCAGGATTTTCCAAAATTGTAGAAAAGTGCAATGCTATTAGCGAGGAATGGAAGATGTATAAAGAAAAAATTCAAATGTGTTTAAGGTCAAGGAATCTAAAGTTTAAAACCAAGTTTCCTCTTGAAAATATCCATTGATAATTCTGAAAAAAAATTAAATTAATTTTTACAAATGCCTTTAATTCACTGTCTTGTGAATTAACAAAATTCAGTGCTGCTGTAAGAACGCACTCAGTACTCAATATTTTCTACTGCTCAAACTTGAAAACTTCCTTTTCAAAATGCTGTTCTCCATGAGGCACTTGTAAAGCACTTACCCTTCTAAAGATTGAATAATGATAGTTCAGTTTTTGTAATTATTTTCCCTCTGAAATAAATTAAATTCCATGAAATTTATCTTCTGAAAGTATTTCCTGTTTTCACAATAAACATTTCAGTGCCCTATTTATAGACAGACATTTGCCTCTGTCTTCAGTGGCTTGACATTCCCGTTAAGACCACAGAAAAGACTGTTTCTAGCCATAGAAGGAATTGCGCTGCAACGACCACTGTTGCACTGCAATCACGTCTCGAGACTACTAATCTCCAAGAAAGGTAGTCTGAAACCTGGTCCTATTATAAGGCAATACCCATATTTTACATCAATGAGTTATTTTTAACATACTAATACATCTAATACTTACAAAACCACAGGCATTAGTATTCTCTGGAAGCGTTTATAAAAATCAATTACTATATAAAGTCAGAAAATAACCATTAGTTTCAAAATACATTTCCTGTGTTGAATGACTTGCCATGGAATATGCCTAGTCTTACAACACCTGACATTTCTTCACAGAATTAAAACATTTCTTAGCAGTGATGTTGAAAAAACAAGTAATTTGGACATGCCTCTTCCACAAAAGGTGGAAAACTATTTATTCTGGCAAACCTACAAAAGCCATGACCAATTTGACTAAAGATACCTGTCAGCTGTCAGTCATAGCTGCAGGGAGATGCCACATTCGACAAAACTGTGGCAGCAGAAGCCTCTATAGCATTATCTGGGCAAAAAGGACACTTATGGCTCAGGCACAAATCACTGCACACCCACATTACACTATATTCTGAGTAACTTAGATGAATATTTCTCTCTACTTCAGTAGTCATTAGAAGTTTTACTACAATTAAAGTTTTATGTTGTGCATATACATTGCAAAACCCTGCATGTAAGACTTGAAACCAAGCATCTGTACTGAACTGGCATATAACACGTTAAACACAGCAAAAAAAAACACTTTTTGCATGATTTGAAAAAAATCGGATTTTGAAATTAGAATAGATGCTCAAATTCATTCTACTATATATCTACCAGTATATTCTATTGTGTTTGACTATTCTTGGGAAAATGTTTATTGAAATCATTATGTAGTATTAAGAAAAAAATTTACATACATTTACATTGATAAACCAATCTATATGGTACAGTTAGAACAAACATTAAACAAAAACCCCAGCATTTCTATAGAGTAACAGTAAGGATCTCAAATCCTTCTGCACTGCTCTTGTGATGTGACAGAACCCCAAAATATGAATAATCATAAGTAAGGCCTCTTTTTGACTTCTGAAATGCTAACAAAGTCTCACTGTTTATGTGAAGTGTATCCCAAATAACTTTTCCTTTTCCTTCTGTTGAGGGGAGGAATTGGCTGTGAATTTTGAAGTAAAAAATACCGGCAAGTTACATTACAATTTTAATCATATACCTTCTACAGTAGAGTGCTAGTATTAACTGACTAAAGGCTAATTAATCTTTCCTCTAAGAAGCTGTTTCCAGCAAGCTTATAACAGGGGGAAAACCCCACCAGCTGTACTATAACCTAAACATTCAAGCTCTGACTTAAGTATTTATACAATCTAATTTCTTCCTACTTTTCTTCTAAAATTACCTGCTGCCAAGAATAATCTGGTTCAACTTATTTTTATAGCTAGAGAGATTCTATTTTCTTTATTAATACTACAAGCATCACTGGGTGTTTGGCTGCAACAGTGAATTTTTTTTTCATTAAACATACCTTAATCAGACATCTGTTACAAACAAAGGTACAAATGAAAAAAAATTATATGATCCATTACTAATTACTAGACATCATGTCTGGACTGTTAAGAACATAGGGGGAAAGACAATTTATTTCTTAATCCAGTAAAAGGGTTTTTATAACCTTAAAAGTATTGGAATTGTTTTTTTACTGACTAAAATTTGGACAATCCATGCGATAAAGAAGCTGTTCATTTTCTGAGCTTGCCCTTCCCCCATTTTACTCCACAACATACAGAGAGCATGAGACTCCCCACAGAGTCTAAGTTTTGCCTCTACCATGGTTGTGTCAGATAGTGTAAATGACAGTGTAAATGGTGGTGTATAAGGTACTTCTGTGCTGAAGATGGGAGATGTTGGGAGATTACATGAGAAAGCAGAGATGAGCAGTAACTATGTAAATGAATAAAGACAAAGTCAGCAGTATTTTTCATTAGTATCTTCAAAACACATTTATCAGAAGTTTTTGGCAAAACTGGGGAGAAGGGATGAAAACCAACCACACTTTGAAGGAGAAAGGAAAGTTAGAATTGTCTTCCCAGGATATTTCTGGCATCTGATGTAAATAAAACAATTCGAACTGTGGGATTCATCTCACCTACCTTGTATCTACTCAGTATGCCTTCGTACACAACAAAGAAAAAAGCCACATCCAATCTATCTTCAGTAACAAGATCTTTAAATTAAGTCAGAGAAGCAGTGCTCTACAAGTGGCTATTTTTCTCTACTGGCTATTAAAAGAGCTTAAACAACTAACTTCAATGTGGATGTCCACACTAGACATATCTAAAATTATCTTGAATTCCCCTCTGAAGTTTACTTCCAAAAAAATCATAGCAACTTGTATCACAGACATCTCTGAAAAATCCCCCATACGCAAGAAACCCTTGTAGGTTTGCATTAGCTACCAAGTAGGGAATTCCTACTCCAGAGAGAGTGCCTTATTTTGTCCTAACATCCACATTTCCAACTACACAAAGATAAATACATGACAATATTAAGGGCTGCAAAATGCATGATATAGCAGACATTCACATTCTGCCCTGTAACTAATTTGCTGCCTTTTATGAGGTTTCCCCAGTTTGTGAGAGACAAAGCAGAAACACCCATGCAACACTTCCCACTTTAGTACTAATCAATATCCTTTTATTATTAGAACAAGTACAACAGGCTGAAAATTATTCCACAAAACCACTTGCAACCAAAAAGACCATCTCATTTAAAAGAAAATTTAAACCAGACAAGCACCTCACAACCCACGAATGAGGTAAACGTGATTTTCATCCCGAACTGCAGCCTATTTAGAAGGGCACAAACACATGCACCTTCCTGCTGTCACAGCCACATGTCATACAGGAGTCTGAAACCAAGCCAAAATGCACATTATATACCAAGATGCTCCCTTCCACTAACTAGAAATCCAGCAATAAATCCTTTTCTCCTAAAGTGAAAAACCTGCAGCCAGTGTAAGCTGTCGGAGATCAATACATGCTAATGAAGCTATCAATTCATAACTGCTGCACATTTGGATCCAAGAGTCCAGGTCAGTAACAGCAGATAGCTACATGACAAGCCTCATTTGACTAGGCACTTATTAGACAAAAATCCTTTTTTAATCAACTGAAGCTCTGCAAAAGCTCTCCACCTCCATCTTCTATCAAACACAAAAAAAAATCCCTTAGTTTGCAAAAAAAAAAAAATAAATTCACTGACATCTCCGCCACCCTGGAATATTTCTATTTTTTTTTTTAAATTTAGTAGAAGTATTTAGACATGGGAACAGCAGAAGCTCCAGATAGCTGGGTCTGGGGTTTGGATTTTTTGGGTCTTTGGCTCCTCTACAAACATGGCTGTTGGATTCTCTTTTTTGCATACAAGGCTTTTTGCTGTTTTCCTTGAAGGTAACTTTGGTAATATAAATGGGATTTTTTGTTCTTAACTGCTTAACTGTACCAGTTGGCTTGTTGCAGTTTTAAACCACTTTTGTAAGCACTTTGTGAAAGCATGAAAATCAAGAATTCTTACATCCAGTTTTTAAAATGATCCCTAACTGCAAGTGTGCAGTGTTTTTCTTTCATCTAAAACCCATCAATACATGAAGTATATTTGAAAAAAGATAATCAACACAGTATTAGTCAATGATACATTATTTTTAAAATTATAAACCGGCTTTTATCATCTCATTATCTCAGCTTTGCAAGTAGTATCCCATACCAAAAAGCCTAATTAATGAAAACTGCACACCCCCATTTGCACTAAATGGAAGTGGTAGAACCAAAAAACCATACTGTAAGTATTTTGGGTTACAGCAGACCCTGACATCTTAGAAAACCAGAGCAGTATAAGAACCTTCCGACACAACAGGCACTGTTTGTTCAGCTGGAACTGAAAAGACTGCATGAGCAACTAAGGTATGAACTTGGCACACGTGCCCTGAACTTTTACAGGACACGAGAATGTTCTACCTCTAAATGCTAATGAAAAAGAATGAAATGTGAAAATCTAATTTCAAGTAATTGAAAGTGTGCTTTTAAATCTCTCCCCCCCCCCCCCCCCCTTAAAAATAAACCTAAATTAAAATACAGTGATATTGTGTGTAGTATTTTTGAGGTATTTCCCTTCTGCTCTGCAAACAGCAGAAGATTAGAATACACCAACCAAACAGGACATAACTGTCCTCAGTTATGGGCAAAATACAGTTAAAGAGAAGCAGCAAAACAGTGGCAGGGAGCATAGGACTATAGACTCATATATACAGAGATCATAACCTCCTCACTCCCAGCAACAATGGGATTTCTATTTTAACAAATATACCAGACTCAGAAGCTGCTGAGAAAAACCTAACAGAATGAAAATATTTATGAATGAAAAAAATGTAGTATGCTAGATTCATTTAAACTGTTTTGAATTTCCTTTCAAGATTGGCCTTGTAGAAGACACATCGTTAAGCCTTGTAATTTATAGATATTTTTCACGTGACCACCCTGAAATTCAAGAAAATGCACTGCTGATCTTCATGTTTGTTTACTCTTCATGATACATTGTTTCGAGTGCCCTTTTCTGTCTCATTAAAGATTAAACCCAGAAGACCAAATGATCTTCCAGACAACTTCAACATAGCTGCAAAAGAAGAAAATTCTTACCTAACACCTGAATATTACAAGTTACACTTGCAGCAGTTAAGACCTTTGTATTATTTTTAATATGAAGATCCAGTAAGGCAATTTGTGATTAAGGTTAGAAACTTTTTTCCTGAGCAAAAGATGGTCAGAATTTGTGAAAACTACCAGGAGAGATTTTATCACTTGACCGTTACAATACTCTGGTCTGCTGTAAGTAATCATATAAAGCTGTAAAAATACAACAATCCTTTCTCCAACCACAATGCTGTGCTTCATGCTATAAAAATAGAGCAGGTATGTAATTTCTTTTTTCCAATAAAGCTACAGGGCAATTTTCCAGAAGTAGTAAAATGAATTCGGAATCTTATTACAAAGACTTCCAATTAAAAATCATCAATTAAAGGAAGATAGCCTCAAGCGCTAAGTCTCTAAAACTTCTCGTCAAAGAACTGTGTCAGCTCTAACGAAAGCAATTAGTAACTGAAGTTTTTAGACTACTACTTCTGTGTGCAGAAAGACTGTTGTGAAGGTTTTGAGGCACCTACCTTAAACTACAGCAGCAGTACAGTATTTTATTGACATCCTGAAGTCAGATTTATTAGGATAGTGAATTGCCTATGGTTACTACTTCTAGTGGACAATGAACATTATTCTGTGACCAAACACCACACACCCCCAAACTTCAACTTATGTTAATCAGAACAGCTAACAGAAATAAAAACCTAAGCAAGTTGGTACAAATATGAAGAAAATACAATCTTCAGGATAAAAAGCTATTTACCAGCCTTAAGGGACAGCTTTCCACATCAAGATAGAGGCCACCATCAAGCAGTGTTGGCTGTGCAGCCATTTTTAATATGGTGAAGGACTTTGATTTCAAGTTGCATATGTTCTCTAGATTTGGTTCAAGCTGATGTTAATGTCAGCATTTTACAGTAGCTCAACATTTGCAACCCACGACATGCAGTAGTTTTAGCAAATATGAGTTTCTAAAGGAAACCTACAAGGTACGGAGAGCTAATATAAGTGAGATGGCGTAGTCACTGTAACTGCCTCAGAAACTTTTGTTTTACTATTTGCCAAAAGTCAGGTTTTCTTAACAAAAAGAACAGAAAAGCAACTTCAGTCTAGAGGCATAACATATTTGACAGTTCTACTCTATTCCATAAAAACTGGAGAATATATATACACACACTTTTAACTACTGCTTTTCAAAATGTTTTTCATATTACTTTTCCATATTCACTTCATAATCGCTTTCCTCATTCTGCAGTTACTAGTAAATGTAATTGAGTAAAACCACAGAAAATAAGTCCAGGCAGAGACTGGGAGTAGGATCACCGTGTCTACATAACTATTTCAAGACACACACATGCTAATATTGATCAAAATGTTTTTATTGTTTTTTTAACAGTGACTAGATTTTCATTTTTACTTTTTTTTCAAATGTCAAATAGCAGTCATCTCCAGTCACACGGAACTGCTATTACTCACAGCAGCACTTCTGTAAATGCTGTCAGAATGGAAGCCAAAGGCAGCATGGAAGCAGGGTCTCCTTTCTGCTCTCAACCCAAAAACATGAAGTTCATTTAGCTAAGGCTGGAGCACATATTAACAAGATGATAAAAGGGTTGCACTGCTATTATCCTATCTCATGGTAATTCCTTTGAGGATGAAAAGAAAACCAGTTTCCAGAAAAGTCAAGCCAAGATCCATCATAAATATTAAGTTAACTTCAACTATTTACAACTATAAGAACTGTTTTAAACATTTAATAAAACACTAAATCTCTACTTTGTTTTCACGGTTATTGTAATTGCAATGCCAAAGGAAGTTGTTTAAAAATTTGAAACTATTTCCTTAAGGTGGGTAACTGACATTCTTCAGTGAAATCTGAATCAATTTCTACCCCTGTGAGTACAAAAAGATGATATCTAGACAGTCAAGACCATAAATAGATGGGTATACACTGAATCTCTAGAATCTACTGTTATTAATGTATACATGTTCAAAGACTGAAAATACAGCTAACAAATGTATCTGAAGTTTGTATGGAATGGATTTTCCAAAATCTTTACAAAGATTTACAAAAATACAAACTATAATGCTAATTCCACTGGAATTGATATGTACCATGAAATTACCTGCTGCTTTTCAGAAAAGCAATGTTTAAGGATGCAGTGAATTACACCTTGTCACCTTAGAGCCAGAATATATTTTATGGAGTTGCTTACATTTCCCCCACTTAAGAAAATAGTAATGCACAGGAATTCTTCAGACTACTGTAAGCCGACTTTGAGGAAAATCATTCAGTTACTGAAGGGAAGCAATAGCATGCACATTTTAAAAGCAATAAAATAATCACCATCAACATAGAAAGCAATGTTTAATGGAGATTGCCATTTTAAAATTTTAGTTTGTTTTCTTACTCATATATGTAGGATATATCTAGGTATTACAACACACTGCTAACATGAAAAAATATTTTTTATTACTATACACACAAAGAAAGGATATCATTCCAAAACCAGAAGAACCATGTCACATACATCCAGAATTTCGTTGCCAAGTATATTCCTAGAGGCAGTGCACTGTGCATGGAGTGATCAAAGAATGACCTGTAAAGCAGGAACAACGTCACATACATTTCAACTCACAAAAATGTAAATCCTGAACTACTGCTTCTGAAAAACACTTGCCATTACAAAACATACTATATGGGATTTGCAAAATATGCCATAAAAACATTTCCTCACTGTTACCTTTCAAGTTCATGAGAAATTCCTGTTTTCAACCCATCCAGAAGAAGGGTCATGACTGAAAGTTATTTAAGTAAAATTTATACATTTGCTTTTGAAGTGTATTGCAAGAATCGGACAAGAAATGTAGAATGAGTAAGTACTCATGCTAAAACTACACTGTGAAAACAGTTAGAAACCTGTGAGATTCCTAGCCTACATGGACAGTGGTTGCAAACCACATTTACTTATGAGATTTCAGGGCTAAAGGTATTTTGGAAACGCATAAAATGAAAATTATCCATTAAAATTACTTCAGCAAGAAAAAAAAGCTTTAGAGACTTCGGTGTTATCAGCCTACATATTTGAAATATTTCAGCTTCTTGAATCTTTTGCTTCTGTTACAGTTGCTAATAGAACATCAGAAAAAAACCCAGATTAATTTATTTCCCATATCACTAGGATTTCCCAACTTCTACGATAGAATGCTCCTACTTTAATAAAGAAAAAAAAATTAAGCCATCAGAATTATTTCCCCCTTCTTATACTCTCACATTTTAAAGACTATTCTGAATAAAGTTGAATATAGTTGAGTCAAAGCAGATGATTAGGTTACTCCATAACCAAGAAAAACTTGCTAATCATATCTAAAGTCACACTCTAAACTTTTAAATTCCTTGAAATAAAAGTTCTTCCACCATCTGCTTAAACATCCTTACACTAATGCATTTTGCTTTTTGTCCTGGTGGTGCTCTCAGGGCTGCCACAGACAAAAGTGTGTGCCAAGTAGTTTTCGTCTCACTCCTTTACTATCTGCAGTAACTGTCTCTTCTCTAATAGAAGTTTCTTAGGTCTTTTGAGAAAATCCTGGAAGGAAGATAAGCTAAGATGGCGAGTAATAATTGAATATACATTTGGACACACAGTAACTACTCAGAAGTGACCTAAATTTCAGCAATTTCTGTGCATTTTTGTGTGTGTGAAAGGAGTAGGGAGGAAAACACAGCTAAGCAGATTTGCTAATATTCAACAGGGAAAGGAAATACTACTAGAACAACAGCAAAGGTTTCATTTAAACCTGGGCTTTGTGAAAAACACTTCAAAAAGTATTTATACTGAACGTTAAGCAAAGGATAAGGATAAGTAAGAATGTTAATCCTGAATACATGCCAGGTAGGTAAAAAAAAATAAAATCTGAGAAAACACAGATCTTAAGAAACTAAGAAATCTTGTCCTTGCTTCCTGAAGGAGGCATGGCTGAGGATTTGCATTGCCAAATAAATTATTTGTGGGAGGAGGTCAGCAAGCTGTACAGCCTCTGAGATGACAAAAAGACTGAACAGATAATCTCCAAGATCCTGCAGAGGCAAAAGTCTGATGACCTCCCATCTCCCTCCTCACATACTAAGTTCACTAAAACTCTATGAGCTTGGTTTAGGGAACAGATATACTTTCTTCTCCTCTTTAAATAGAAAGGAAAGAAAAGCAAGTGGTTCTAAAAAACATGACATTCAATGCCAGAGAAGCAGAAAGCTCCTACGTATGAAGATAGTTAAATTCTTCTATATGTGCCACACACCATAATGAAAAGCAAAGGATAGATGAAGTAGTCTAAGGATCTTGAAAATCTGTTGGAACATGCCTGCATGTGTATGTGTGTGCATGTGTACATGTAGGTGCATTTACAGGTAACCACAAACACAACAAAAATTCTTTATGATCAGGTAAAAAACAAAAAAGTTATTAGAAAGCAGCCTTTTTTCTTTAGTCACACCTTTCCACAACAGTAGCAGCTATGAAATCTGACTCCAGCTTCATTTCTCTCTACAAATCTCTTTAGATGCCTTTGGGTATTTCAATGCTAAAAAAACAGGTTTTAATAGCAGACTTGCACATTCTTTCTCTACTCCTTTCTAGTAGCTTTCCCCTTGACTGCTTTCTGCAAAATTCACGCTGATAAGTCTTTGTAGACAGGCATTCAGCACCCTCCTCTGGATAACGACTGAATTTCTGTTCTGCTGTGAGCCTCTATTAGCTCAGTGGTATTCACCCAAGGTAACTCCATTGATATTTGGAAGACAACAGAGCATTACAAGAGCTAAAGCCACACAAGAACTTTCCCAGAAAAGGTAATTAAAAAAAATAACAAAAAAATTAAATGTTGCATGTCAAAAACACACACAAAAAATAGAAATTTAAGGTTATTTATCCAATAAAGATGCCAGCAAAATAATTCTTGTGTGCACATTAAACAGTGTCCTAATAAAACACTTACTTTGAAAGAAACTGCACCATAGCCCAAACGCCACCATACATCAGCCCTTTAATGAGCCAAGAATCAATGTCTAGGTCTGCTATAAACCCAACCAGCCAAATAACTAGGAAAGGAGTTCCCAGCATCACCTTCTGACGGAATTCCTATATAGAAACAAATATCAGTAAGTAACTCTATTTTCAGGAACAGATTGTATAATAAATAATATTCTATAATAAATAGGACAGTCACAAAAAACTTCAATTTTTCAGGAAGCTTGACAAAGGGGGAGGAATTTTTCTCATTTCCTGTATTTACATATCTCCAATGAATGTGTAAGGAAAAAAATCTTCCTAAAGTTTTTAATACATCAGTAATTTATTTTAGAAGAACTGTCTTCTAGAGAGTGCTGTTAATCCAGAATAAAGGTAACTAGCTCTTTTTTAAGAATCTGTCAAAGTATGAACTGCTACAGAGCACATGGTAATCTCAGTGAACTTTCAAGACTGCAGTTATGTAATTGATACAGTCATCCTGAAGTGTCTATGAAGAAAGATAGGGTCTTTTTTGTCTTATATTATGTGCATACAATTATTGATGAAGGCACTGAACTCTTTCCAGATATTCAAGCACAGTCAGAACGCACACATACACACAATGCAATGCACAATTCACTTAAAGTCAATAATCACTACGTTGTTATATTACCACAGCGTTAAAGCACAGGCTGTAGCCAGAGCTTTAATTGCCAAGACGCAATGTATCTTTAAATCTAGAAGTTGTAACAAATCAGTGATAGCAATACTTAATACCCAGCACAACACACTGCCTGGTAAGAAAATATTAACCTTAGGTAACTTATCAAACTATAGGCAGGTAGATAGTTCCTCATGCTAAGAGTAATATGTTACCCTTCATACCCTCATTTCTTGCCTCCTATCTGCACTTTTTATTTTATTTATATTAAATAACAATGTGAGAAGAGAAAGCCTCAACATAAGAGATTCACGTATTACATTATACTACAGAGACTGACTGCTGCTTTCATTCAACAAACACTACATAACTAGAGATGAGATCAGTCACAGTATCTAAAATGCTTCTTTCTTTAGATACTTCAGAGTCAGCTTTGTGAAAATCTTGGGTATCCCCAACAGTACCAGACCACTTGATACCTTCCTAACGTTTAGTTAGCACAAAAACTAAAGGTAATTGTGTGGAGGCTTCTTGCCTCCTGCTTTGAATAAAGCTCTTGGGTTTTGTTTTGTTTTAATTTTGCAAGTACTTTTGTCATAACCAGATGTTTCCTAAAACCAAAATGCAGGGAAACCACAGTACTGAACGGCTTACCTTAAACAAACACCCACCCACCCAAACTAACAGCAGCAGTAATATTGATTTAAGTAAGCATTAAACTACTTCTTACCTTATCAGCTTTTAGTTTTCTCAGAAAGGATGGACTATCATATCCCTTTGCCTGTCTTGCTTCCTGTAGGTGATTGATCATCCAAACGTTTTTCCTCTGTTTTGCAAGATCAAGTGGTGATTCTCCCTGCCAGAAGTATAAAAGTGGGGAAAAAACAATTTAAAAATAAAAGGTATTCAGAGCACTTTTGAAACAGAAGACTGGAAGATGAAAATAATAAATTCTGAATCAGTTTAAGCTAGTTGATGCCAAACATCACTCCTTCCTTTTGGTCTTTTTCACTCTCTCACAACTACACACGTGGACAAGTAGAACATTAAATGTGTGATCCTGACAGTATGTAATGACATAGCAATAATTGTTGCCTTTGGCATAACAAATTTGTTTCACTGTTCTACACACAGTCTACTAGTCTGTAAATGAAAGACTGTGCTTCCCCCTCAGCTATTGACAGGCAGCAGAAATCAAGCAAAGAGCAAGAACTTGCGACCCACTGGATCATGGAAACTCTCCCAGTCTAAAGCCTGACTTCTCAGTTAATTCTCTGTCTTTTTGGCAGAGTGAAGCTACTAATACCATGGAATGTTTCTATAAGGAATTTCTTCCAATAGCTTAATGTTCTTATATTCATCTCAGTCACTGAAGTCCTAGGAAGAAAATGGGAAAAAATAAACTGAATGCTCATGTCCAACTTATTCCAAAACTGAGCTTTTATGCTTAGCTTGTGCTTCACGTACTTTGGGTGCTAAGCCAGAAATGGTCCGTGCTTCCTCTTTCCCTACTTTCAGAGAGGACTGACAAAGCAAAAGAGAGAAACAGAGAGAGATATAGGGGCCAAAGGTGCCTACCAAACCAATTTGATTTTATTGCTTTTTAAACATCTAGGAAGACAGCTAAACAAAAGTTATTGACTGGGTCTAAAATTATAGAGGAGGCAAGAGACAACCAATTGCAGGTACCTCCAGCTTCAGTTTTGCATTTGACTCCTCTCCTCTCTTCTACTGGAGTTAACTCCCCTCCTAAACAAACCATTCATGGAGGCTTGAAAAATGGCTGAATCCTCCATCGCTCGGACCCCTCCTAAAAAAAAAGTGAGACAGGTACCAGAAACTGAAATTACCCAGAAAGGGCAATAATTACTACAGACAGAAGAGATTTCAAAGATTAAAAAGTGCAGTTAGCTACCTATATCCCATAGGAAAACAATGGGAACTGAGTACTTAACTGTCATTTTTGCCCTTGAAATCTTGTTCCAAATCTCTAAAAGGAGAGTAAATAGCACAGACTACAGATTATGAGGTGAAGATTTTTGCTACTTAACAGGATCTCACACTCCCTTCTGTGCGAGAAGTTTAACTAGCAAAATCAGTTTTAAAAAAATAAACTTTTAACTTGGCTTCAAAGTTATTTAGCCAGATGTTTAAGAAACAAATTAAAGTAACTCCATCCTCAACAGAAATGCCTGAAATCGAGCTCTGGTGCCTGCTTCATGATAAATTTAATAGCACCTTGAATTGCTAATATCTGGAATACTCCAGAGATGCTGTTGTTTTAATATCACCTTATATATCCAGACTGTAAATATTACCTGTGGACAAGCAATTCCCTCTGGGAGTTGATCTCCCAAGTAAATCCTGAAGTTGTCTTGGGGTCCGGCTGAGCATCCCTTCCACTAGAGGGCCTTGAGACACCTAGGAACTGCCTAGATAAAAAGATTGAGGGAGCTTTAAAGAAGTCTTTGACTATGTTTCTCATCATCTGGCCATTTTAATATTTTCCTTGTACTCACAGGGATGGTGGATGGCTGACTTGCTTAGAAAGCAAAAAAAAAAAACAACTTAAAATTTGGGAACTTTATCTAGTAACACGCTTAGTTTGCCAGCAAGCAATAAGGCTTCAATAGTACATACTTGACGTGTTTAGATAGAAAGAATAATCTGAAGAGTCATTACCACAGGGAACTTTACATGCAGACTTCCACAGACAAGTCTACAGATACACTGCAAATAACAAAACTACATCTAAAGTCCATTCAATGATTCGTTAACAGGTTAAAAATAAATCTTCCTTAAACCATAAGGGCTCTTTTAGGTCTCTATCACTCTCTAGTAAAAAAGGAGTTTCTGCTTATATTTAAATAAAATGTACAGGTATCCCCACAACCCCCAGTGGTAAGCTGACTCCCTGTGAAATTCTGTCCTCACCTGTCCAATCTTGCGTGGCAAGATGATTTCCTTGAAAAAAAATCAAACAAAAAAACCCCCAAACACCCCACTCTGAGTACTGAAAAGCAGCTTCCAACTCCCAACTGTAATCCAGATGTCAAAAAGGAAAGTATCTTACTACCAAAATAAAAGTAGTATTTTCTTGTACAACATAATATGAAGAGAATAAATAACACAAACAGGACTTGCAGCAAGCTTTATTATAGAGTAAGAATGCTACTCTTCATCTACTTCTCAAACTGTTATGCAACGTAAAATGACCACCTTACTGAGATGACTGGTTTCAATTAGTTCCAAACCTAAGTGACCAGCAGCATGTGCCTTTCTAACACAGACTGCCTAGAGCTGGTAACAACAAGGTCAAAGCTCACACCTAACATTCAGCCACTTCATAACTTGAAAAAGACAAACAGCTTTTAGCTCGTGTATTTCTTTAAGCCTTTGCTGTCTTTCCACCATTCTTGGTCAATTTCATGGGCTATCTGAGAAAAGGACTGCAATAGACAGAGCTGCAGAAATCTGGAAGTGACTGCATCAGAAAGGAGCCTTTCAAAATTCCTTTTATTTCTGGGGAAACATGAGCCAGACACTTAACCAGGTTTTGGCTCAAAGAAAACTTTTTTGCTGAACAGCCAAAGGAGAAGCACAAAACTGAGTTTCTATATACCTAAAAAAAAAATCAACAAATTCTTTTATTTCCTATATGTTTATTATGACCCAAATCAGCATGTTATTTATAAAGCCACTGGCAGGCCGGTAAAACTGCCATTCCTAGAATGATTTTGATCCTCTGAAGATCCTACAAACCTGAGAAGGCATGCAAGAAACCTAGACTTCACTGCAGAAAGCAGGCAGTTGTTAATAAAACCAGGCACATGTCTTCTGGCATGACTGGAAAGATATCATGATCCAGCAAGTTCAAAACCCTATTTTTCTACTGACTGCTGCTGTCTGTCAATAAAGAAGGAAAGACCATGAACTGGTTCAGGCTAGCAGATACTTTTTCATTTGGTCAAACATATGAATTTTTATTACAGGTTTCATAAGAGTCCAGAAACGTATGTAAGGTGGTGACTTTAAAACTCTAATCACACTAATCAGTCTGCCAAGGGAGGCAAGGTATGACACACTGATTTTTTCCCCCCCCCCCCAAAAATACCTTAATCTTACCATTAGGTGGCATAGAAAAAAAAACTTTTTCAACCGCTTACAAGTAAGACTAGAAGCACAATTCATCCACACGACTGACCTTACCAACCAGGAATAATTATTACATAGTGACATCAATATATGCAAGAGGTTAGTTGATTCATTTTAAACATGGGAAAAGCCATGCGGTTTTTCTAGTGAGTTTTCATTCATGATCATCAGTATTTCTGATATTCTGAAGTGGATGTAGGACCTAGAAAGCTACTAGCAAAATTTGACTGCATTCTTAAAAAGACTGTTCCATGCTGTTCAAGAAAACAGATGTGTGTATATATATACTTTTTCACCATATTTCTATCACTTGCGGCCAAGCAAAACAGGCCCTGGCCATCTTAATCAGTAGGGGAAAAATGGTGAAAAGTCAAATAAATGTAATTAAGCATTTAATATTTTATAAATGTAGATTTACAGCTGTATCTCCAGTGTAACCACTGTTAGCTCGTCAGTAAAACTCATCAAGTGGAAAATACAAATATTTGAAGAGAAATTGAGTAGAGAATTCTTTTTCTAAAAGTGAATTCTCTGACACCACAGAAGAAACAGCTTGGGTGGTGGAGTGCATCTAATTTGATACACAGAATAGTCTAGAGGCAATGGACAAAAACATGTTCAACAGGCACACCTCTCACTGCTGAAGAAGCTCTTACAGTAAGACTCCAAGTCTATGGCATAAATTCCAACAACTGCTTGGCTAGGGATGGACTCTGTCAGTGCTGAATCTAGATTCATCATTAAGAGGTTCTGGTGGAGTGATCAGGCAACTTAAAAGTTCTGATGCAAAAGAGAGCCCATTTCCTTATTTTACTCCTATTGGTATTTTTAGGCCTCCCAACTTCCTTACTGCCACTGGGAGATATACTAGAGCATTTGTCACCTCTCTGGAAGAGGACAGAGATGTCTCACATCCAACAAACAGGGAGTCACCCCAGAACTTCACTATTAGACATTCAGTCAAATTTCCAATCTTGCATCCAAACGCATGGGTCTTCACGCATGCAGTCTAAACCCCATTCCCATGTATTTGCACATATCCATTGGTAAATTGTTTATATCCTGAAGGTGAAGATTTAGTGCTTATGCATCACTGTTAGGAAAAAGTTATTCCCAAATTAAACATCAGTGGCATGGCTTTTTCTCCGTCTTCATGATCCTACCACACCCACAAATAACAATCTATTACTAAGATTTATCATAAGCTCTGTTATTTCTGCCTGAAACCACTTACAATAAAAAACAGACCAAGTTTTTACCTTTATATTTTGAGCATCAACATTAGCTCCAGCTTCTAACAGAAGACTAATAACTGTAGTATTTCCTGCTAGCACAGCCCAGTGCAATGCTGTGTTTTTATGATATTTGTCTCCAAGATTAACAGAAACATTAAATGTAAGTAGTAACCGGGTTGGATCCACACTAGAAAAGAAAATTCTTGTTAGATCTACAGAAGATAAACTCAAATACATACCGACTTACTGTTAATGAGTTCTATAAAGAACATTAATCAGGTACACTATGTAATTGCAAAGTGACATTTTTTGCTGATGATTATGAGTGGCTCAAACTCCCCTCCCACCAAAGCACAACCACAATTCTCTTGACTTTTCAAGGAGCTCAATAAGACACCTTGTCATGGAATGTCACAAAACACGTTTGTTAATACAATTCTGTTTTCTCATTTACCAAAACCTAACAATATTAACAGATTTGTAAAAGCATGCACACGATTATATACTTGGCAGCTAACAAACAAATTTCAAAACATGCTATATTCCCACTTCCCATTCCAAAAGATGAAAATAAAATAGGATAATAATGTTGGTAATAGTAGGTACTTGTAAAAGCTAACCATTTTTCCTCTCAACAATTGAGGGAGATCGTCCCTTCTAGGCAGGAATCTAATTCAGACAAATTTGCTCTTTGGAGAATTGTTATTCTAAACCAACTTTTGCCAATCATCTCCACAGGAAGATTTACTTTGTAAACGAACACTTCGTATTAAGTGAGTACCTCTGCATAATATCCTCTCTCTTGAGCAGGCTAGGATCAAGTTAATATTTCTTCATAGTTGTGCCTATGGTGCTGTGTTTTGGACTTGTGACCAAAACTGTGTTGATAACTCACCCGTGTTTTAGCTGTCACTGAGCACTGCTTACACAGCATCAATGTCTTTTCTATTTCCCAGACTGCCCCGCCAGCGAGCCGGGTGGGGGTGGGCAAGAAGCTGGGAGGCGACACAGCTGGGACAGCTGACCCCAGCTGACCAAAGGGATGTCCCACACCTTGTAATGTTGTGCTCAGCCATAAAAGGTGGGGGAAGTAGGAGAAAGGGGGACATTTGGAGTTATGCTCTTTGGCTTCCCAAGTAACTGTTTGGTGTGATGGAGCCCTGCTGTCCTGGAGATGGCTAAACATCTGCCTGCCCATGGGAAGTACTGAATTCATTCCTTGTTTTGCATTGCTTGGGCATGCAGCTTTTGCTTTATCTATTAAACTGTCTTTATCTCAACCAGTGAGTTTTCTCACTTTCACACTTCTGATTCTCCTCCCCATTCCACTGGCTGAGCGGGGCTGATTTATCACAATGGGGTTAATTCACAACAATCATAAATGAAGAAAGATAAAGTGGCAGTTGCGGAAAGAACACTGACTAGTTTAAGAAAAAAAATATTAAAAAAATCAAAACAAGTCACTACTATACGCCACCTAGCTAACATCAGGGGAAAGTCAAAACTGCAGCGAGATATTACCTATGTGTTCTGTAAGCTGCCCACATTAAAGGTGTCATTCCATTTTGATCCATCATATCTACATCCTAAAAAAGCAAAAGCAAAAAAAAATTGGTGAGATAAGTAAACATGCTCAAGATCCAGTAGAGACAAGGTTTGCAGTGAGAAGCAGTATTTTAAGACTAACCAACTAGAGAAAAATTAGCAAGATTTAGTACGTAATAAAATAGTATTTAAAAAATGAAAACAGACATAAACACCACTATTGCAAAAAGGTACTCAATCCAATCTATTTTGTAAACTAAGCAACAGTCATGCTGTGTAAGACTAGTCATTTCTATGTTACTATTATTCTTCAACATAAAAGATACATACAGGTGGTGTACTATTGCACTCAAAAGCAGGAAAAAACCAAAATAATGCACCAATATTTAATAAGATACTTGACAAATTAGCATAAATACTATGGCCTGAATCCTACATCCTACTGAATGCTAGCTCCATCTATTTTTCCACCTGCAAGGCAATTTTCCTTAGTTCACTCCATTCCAAAGGTAGTTACATACCTGGATATCAAGTTAATGGATGCTAGAAAATTTTTAATTTTTAAAAAAGCCATTAATAAAAACAACCTACCCAGAAATAAAACTGATCTACAATCAAGTGTTGACTAAACTGATGGCTAAAAATATAAAAAAAATCACCATTATTACACTTAACAGCACATAGCCACAGAATGACAGCACCATCCAGACAATTCTTTCAGATCCATCAGAAAGGCTCTTTACCTAAAGTATTTAGGTATCCTGAGATCCCTGCCTCACTAACATAGAAGTTAGTAATTCCTGAATACATTGAACAGATGAGACTCGAGCACATCTGTCCAAGTTCCACAGACCATCACCAACAAAATTACTCTAAGTTAACTTATAATGCAAGACCTGAACAGTTTTCCTCAGAGGCGAGAGCGCTACGTCAGTATTTACTATGCTACTCCCCGCAGTCCTTAAGTGGGAAACGTTGCTGAAAGTGTTTCAGTAAAGTCTTTTTTTACTACAGAAGCTACGGACAGAAACCCAGAAAATGGATGATGTTGCTTTCCATCACCCCCATAACCTTCTCCTCCACTCCAGTAGTCTGCCAAATGCCCAGTACCCCAGGATCCCTGCTCATGGTGCTGCTACCCTGACCCAGGAAGTTGTTTTCCAGAAAGTCCAATTTAGCTCTTCCAAATAATTGCTTTGAAAACATCCCTAGCCTGCAGATAACTTTACATTTCAGAGCTTTTACTCCGTTGCTTGATTTAAGAAAAAAATCTAAAATATAAAAAGCAGTCGATGGAAAGAAAACCATTACTTTATCATATTGTTTGTTCAGGGGAGAGTTACATGCGTTGAGACCAGGATCCAAGTCTGCTTGCCCACAGTACCTGTATAGATTAGATCCTTTTGAGCCTAGTAGGACCATGCAAATGCTGGCACTCATTTTAACCTCCTGTTGCTGAGATCGTGAAGGAAATTAGAACTACAGCCTAACCTGAAGCTCATTCATCCTTGAGAGGCATGACTTTGATTCACAGGTCCCACTGTGTGAACAACATATTTTGAAGTTTGTACTAATTACTGTAACATGAACAATCACTCTTTCATCTTTACATTTCATATAGAAAAGCAATTCTTCATAACAGCAGGGACCTGATTGCCTGGATGTAAATAAAACGATTCCTTCAGTGATTCCACCTGACAAATCAAAAGTACACTTTGCACACTAGGTGACACTTAGCTAAAAGGAAAAAAAAAAACCAAAACAACAAACAAGCCATGAGCTCCAGACTATTCCCTGCACATAAATTACCTAGGCAGGCTGCAGTTATTACTCATATTAAGGTACAACATGGGCTGAGGCAGATCCCCTTTCAAAGGAACTTTAAGAAGAACTAACAAAGCACAACAGCCTACACTGACCTTTATTTTGACATTTATTTAGTTGTCATTTACGACACAGGTACTACAATTAGGTTCAGAACAAGGGCAAGTCTATTCTTTGGATATAAGAGAACCTGGTCTCTATAAAGACAAAAAGGCAAAAAAAATTTGCAAGTAGTATATATGGTAAGCCCACACAAGCAAAAGCAGTTCAACTTTCCAAACCCAATTCATGGCATCACAAAGGATGTGGGGGGATTAATGACCTCGTATGTACTTATTAAAGGAAAATAAGAAGTAGAAACATTTATTTCCCTTAGTTTCTGCAGTTCTATGTAGTATAGCTAGAGAGCTATGAGTTTAGGGATTGTTATTACAATGCTATTGATATTACTGTATTTTAAACATAAAAATCAATACATAATTTTAAAGTTGGACTTTCTGAAGTACTGCCAAAAATTACTGTTAAAATTAATTCAAACTTATGGCACGAAAAGGATACAAAAATCATACTTGATAACATTTGGAGGATTCAATAAGAATCATTCTTTTAAAAGTTACTGATAAGGACAGCTGTTTGCAAGATAATAGGTTTTAAAATTTAAAGCAAGTTTCATGTGTTTATGTATGTACACATGTAAAGACACAGCTTCTTTCAGATTGAGGTATTACATGCTCAGCTGAATAGGATAAATATGTATATAAACATGAGGACAAACAAACATTTACAGGGAGATTTCATAATCACAGTAGAATATTTTAAAGGACGTTTATACTTCATTAATGCTATGTTTTAAACAAGTACACACTTGTATAACATCTGCAAGATCTGTCTGGTAACATAAAACCCACATACAATTATACGTAATTTGTGAACAAAATACAAAACTTGTTCCTGATGAAAAAGCATTTCTCTCTAATCATTATCTCTTACAAAACAGCAATTATATATGATCAGTCACTTCTTATGCCTAGCTTACTCTCTAGCATACACTAAATACTTTTTCACCAAACAGTTCTCAGATACAGACTGAATACTGCATGGAGCAATAGTTTGGTTTTTCTCTGCATGTAAAGGCACAAATAATTTTCTGCAACAAATTTAGTATTTGTTTTACACAGACCACAGCCACTGATTCCATAGTCATATTCTATCTGACTCATTGGATCATATCTCACTTGCTGGTTCAAAGAATAAGCAGAATACCAAAGTGTGAACAGCATTAGCAAGACCGTAAAACAAGCGGAGGGCTTTGACTTTTCTATACGGTTTACAAAGTAAATAAAATTTGTGCTTCAGGCACATTTCTGTGGGTGAATAAATCTACAAATTATAATAGAGTGAGTAGCATAAAGGTGAACATGAACATTGGCATACAGAATGAAGGATGGGAGACAACAAGTAATGAGTACATATGCTATACACACTTTACAGATCTAGCAGTAACATAAGAGCCTAGCAAGAAGGTTTTAGGTTGTTTTGGTTTTTGTTATTTAAACACAAAATTAGTAACAGCAATAAATAAAAGTTGCAGACTGAGGTGTAAAAAAAGTCATGACCTATGTCAACTCTTTCATTAGATTCTTTACCCATGTATAACCTGATGATTCTGTGAAGAATTCTAAAATATTTGCTATCATCATCACTGTTAACATTTAAAGATTAAATTAATTAGAACTAAAGAATGTAAAAGAATAACTGCTAGAATTTCCATATACTACACTAGACAGGTGTGAATTAAAGCCAAAGTACTCAGACCACTATCAGAGGAAATTAAGTCTGGCAGGTGGCACATCAATACTGTAGTCTACAATAAAAGACATTGAATTATTTTTATACTTAGTAAGGCAAGTATTTTGCATTTTCTGAATGATAGGTATAGGCTTCAATCATTTTCCTACTCCAATTTTGAGTAGAATCAATTTAAATATTATATTACTTAAAATTTACCTGTCCCTTTGCTATCAGATAAGCAACAATTGAAGTATGTCCAAACTGGGCAGCCAAATGAATACAGCTACATCCTTCTCCATCAATTAGCGACGGATCTGCCCCATATTTCATCAGCTGTACAACCATGGATAAGTGACCCTGTCTAAATGTAACAAAACACAAAAAACAAACAACTGAATAACTACATACAGAAAAACTATTTAAATATGAATATTTTAATACAACAAATATGTTTAGCAGTTAATTATACTAGTGAAGCTTCCACACTTCGACTCATATTTTGAAAACAACTGTCGTGATCTTAGTAAGCATATGAACAAATTCTACGCAGCCAATGGATTCATCACATGCAATTCACTTAAGGGTGTTGTGTACTGCCTAGTCAACAAAACCCCCTAAGTTCTTAGTACAGAAATCTAGTCTACTGTAGTGTCTTCCAATGCACATATGAAACCTACTGTTTTAAGAGATGCCAAACTGGCTACATACTCTCACTTTCTGTGGGGCAGATGGTTTATCCTTCTACTATCAAAAATAGTAGTGAAATAAAAATAGGAAGAAAAAAAAGGAAAACTGAAGGCCTGCACTTCCTCCACATTACATTAAAAGCTTAAGCATCTTTTTGGCATAATGAGCCTAGGTATATCCTTCTTGTAGACACAGTGCCTAACTGTCAGTACAGAGTTTTTGACATGAGCAGAAAGACCTTTTCCATCCGTCAGAAGCAGCTTCAGACAATGCTTCATAGAACAGATTACAGGTACAAACACCAAGAAATTTAATCAAGCTTTTGTACTGTTAACACAGAACTTGAGTATGATCTGTAACAAAAAGAATTGCATAAGCTAAAGCATTTAACAGAGGCTAATGAGCAAGTCTTAATTTTTAGTTAAAAAAAAAATAATCATTTTCATACATTAAATGTTCTAAAAGCTAATTTTCTATGTCACCTTTTACAGTCTACAGTTAAAAATATTAATATGGACAGTGTTCCTTTCTCGCCTATTTCTAGGTGGTTGTCTGAAGGAGCAGCTACTACTCAAAGGTTGTCTTCCATTTTCCCAGCCATTCATCATTCTCAGACCACCTTCTACCACGTAAATCTGATTTTACGTGCATCTTTAAAAAGAATCGACACATGTAATAGAACACTGCAAGGACAATGTCACACAAAATCATCCCAAGCCCCATCTGCACAAATGTCGCTGAACTTCAGGAGACTGACAAAAGAAAGATCTCCAAAATAAGAGTAAACCAAGGTGACTACAGACTCTGATTTTACTTTACTCCTTGTCTTATCATAGCAATCATCTTCCTCTACATTAGAAAGAGTCAAGGCAAAAACTGAACCATATGCTGAAAGCTCCTGTAGCTCAAACATTCCCCATTCACAGTGTGCCCAGTTATCAATGACTGAATTAATTCTTGTACAAAGTACCCTCATAAAATATAGCAATTTCATAAACCAATCAGTAGCAAATTCCAAGCTGAGCAAAAACACAGGAAAAGAAAATTCCAGAAGACTTTTCCCCACCTTGTTGCCCAGTGAAGTGGGGTAGAATTTAAATCTCCTCCAAGCTGATCGACAATAGCACCTTTTGATATATAGTATCTGGAATAACAGAAATAGTAAACATTATTGCTTGTCTTGGATAACATAAATGACACACAGTAAGCATGTTTGATGTTACGCAACACAGACAGTTACAGACCCGAAGACCAGAACCTTTCCTTGCCTTCGTATAACCTTCCTTTTTAGGGGTCACACATGCAATTTTTTGCCTTTTTGATGTGGGTTGGGACAGTAGGGATGCTTCCTACTGTGTTTTAAACATGCTGAGATTTCCTAGTTTGGTTCTAAGGTAAAACAGAGTAATTGCTACATATATTGGTATAAACTGTGCTGCCACAGGAGTATTAAATTAAATGGATCCTTTTAAAATATTGAGGGGTTGCTGCATTAAGAACTCTGAATTATTGGTAAAAGAATATGCTGGCAGAAGACTAGCATATTTAGCTAAATGTTAGCTAAAGACTAGCACATTTGGCCGAATAGCAAAATTATATACAATTCAACTTGCAGCATGTATGGAATAGCCCTGCTGAAGTCATCATTCCAAGAGCTCACACTTAAGTTATGTGTTTAGCCTAGTACTAAGACTTTTATGGACTTCTCAATTGTTACTAATCAAAAGACAAAAACGTCTTGAGTATTTAAAAAATACTTCTAAATGATGGGCTAGAAATTATTTTTCCCTGAAGAACATCCATAAAAAGACAAGCTACTTGTAGAAACAAAACAAGTCACCCATGTTCAACTGCAGCAACTCATATTCATAGTAATTTGTACTGTTTCTGTGAACTGTTTTCCTTGCTTTTTTATATAGGACACTATACTGTCCTTTGTAAAGAAAATGCACAGCTCACAAAGAAATCAATGTTTTTTAAAAACACACCTTCCCAGAAGGTTTCTAGTTTTTCATCCACTACTATACAAGCTAACAGACCTTTGAAAAGTACTATGTAGCTATAGATTCCCAAGTGCTTGCACATTTCAAGTATCTGCACCTGCAGACTTTTTGCTTTCAAAATACGCATCACTATATATGAGTGCTGCTCTCCCACCCACACAAACTGTCCTTCAAATCTTCAGCACTGAGTTTCTGGCACCTCAATTTCCTCTAAGTGTTTCAAGACACAGCAAGAAGAAGGGCAACAAACAGAACACTTTGAAAAACATTACTCTAAGTAACTACCTTCTTGTTCTTTTGTGCTTATTGATTCAGACAGCGCAAACTTCAAAATCAGCCCAAAAGTTACCTTTAGGAACAGAAACTGAAAAATGCATCAGCTATACCTGTCCACACGGAAAACATCTAAAGGAAATGTCCTTTCATACATTTGCTTTAGAGCCACCAGACACAATGAAGTACTTTAGCAGACATGCTGAAGTCATACAAACTCTGGTTTATATGACAAACAAGATCTGCTCTGATGAATGTTGGACAGTCCACTCCGCTGGTCTTCAATACCAAAGGAACAAAATTGCAAAATCTCTGTGCTGAAGTTAAGCTTTTGGATTTCTCAATGAGAACAACCAAAGAAAGTCTTGGTCCCATGTAGGTGAAAAGACGAGACGTACATAAGGTAAAGGGACAATGTAATTTTGTTATTGTGAAGTACAGCTACCAAAGAACAAATTTGAAAAAGACACTGAGAAGCTATTTAGATTGCCTTGTGAAGGAGTTCCCAAGGAAATCATGTCTAAATAAAAGATAACACAGAAATTCACAGTCAAAGCTTGGATCCATCTTGCTGATGTGACAGCCACTCATGGGGAGGTATACAGATTGTCTTCATCCAAACACTGATCCCCACAGGAACACAGAATATGTTGAAATTCTACTGAGCAGCAGCACTGCTTACTGGTTAGTGTGTTTTATTTAGAAAGGAGAACTTGCAATTTGACAACTGGGAAAAGACAAGGTGGCAACCTCCTGCCAGATGGTATACTGAAATAACATTTTATGTTCCCTTAAGGGTGTTCTTAGCCTAAGTTGAGATTTATCACTGTATTTCAGTCTCAGTACACATAAACAGTGAGATTTTTCTGCAAAACCAGACCACACAATCTCTTTGTCTAGGCAGATCTTGCAGAAGGAATTTTCTGCTTTGTGAGAATGTCCCTGGAGAAAGGAGGAACTCTGTGATTCTACTCTCAGTGAGTCATTGAAGCTTCCACACTAGAAGATGCCAGGTGTGCAAGTCCTATTTGAGCAATCTACTGACATTCAAAGTAAGCAGATCTGATAAGAGGTCTCCTTAAGAAGAAAATACTTCCACTGATCTTTACGTTAGGATCACTAAGTCTTTGCCAGATATTTTAAAACTGCCCCAGCTTGCATTCCATGCTTGTGGAATCAAAATGCATGCAGTCACTGTTGCTAGAAGGAGGAAAAGTAGAACAGAAGTTCTTGTATGGAGAAAGTTTGACACAAGGAATGGGGAAATCCAGGCAGTAGGGAACTGCAGAGAGATGAGGCCAATGTTTTAATTTTTACAAAACTGAGCTGAAGAGAGATCAATAGATCAGTGTCATGATGAAAAAAGAATTATGTTTTGTATGTCTGACACTCATCCCCAATCCTATAGAAATAAGAACAGGTGTTTCAGTTTTCCTTATAATGTATCAATGGCTTTCACTGTGATCTATGCTGAATGCGGAAATAGAGTGGAGACTTGTGGAAAGATGTGATAGGATCAAAGCAAAAGAAAACCCCAGAATAATTTCAATCTAAGGAAACAGAATAAACCAGTGTCTCACAAAATAGTGAGAGAGCACTCAGCATGATGGGTGATATAAACTAAAATAAATCAAGACCCCCTGAAGATAGGTGAACTTAGAGCATAAGAACTGCATCAGGAGGAATGAATCTCAGATACATTTAAACACATCAGTAGTCCCATGCACTCTAGTAAACAGCAGGAAGAAAATGCAACACAGTATGTCACAGTGGTAAAGATGCATCAAGAAGGAACACCACCTTTGATATATTGTTGAGGAAAATGAAGAATTAGACACATTAAAGAACATTAAATTATCAGGGCTCACTAATATAACCTGAAAAAGATATAGCTGGTGCAATTAAAGTTATGTTGCATTAAAATTCTGAGAACAAGTTTCCAGCACTCAAACGCAAGTGGAGAGATCTTCCTAACATATAATAAAGACCTAAGTGGAAATTCAGATAGAGATCTAAGCACAGACTTCCATCTACCTGAATGTGACATTTTGATTTTCAACCAATCCTATGTCCAATATAATTGCTACAGCAGGAAATTGTTAGCAACACACTTGGAGGGGACAAAAAAGGTAAAATATACCACAAAATACTCACATGTTAAAGTACTTCTTTCACAAATTTAGCTTCAAAAGAGGACTAACCGGGAACTTAAAATCTGGTCTGATTTTACTCTGTGAATGACAGAAGATCCTCAAGCAAATTTTTCTGGGCAGTTGTATTTGGTTTGTTTTGGTTTCTTTTTTTTTTTTTCTTTTAAAGAAAAAGTAGCAGAATACATAAAATGCTAGTGAACTAAAGCATTAAGTCATAAACAAAAATCACACAGATAGATTCACTGCACTGTGAAGCTAATACAGAAAATACACATACAGAAACGTCATCCACAATACAGGTTTATTTTTCCAAATGCCTTGTGACATTCTGATATTTTCAAATGATGATAGCTGTCTCAAAGCCTTTTACTTTTCGGACCATGTAAAGACATATCCAAAAGATGGAATATCTGTAATGCAAATATGCCTTCCAACAGCTCAAATAAGATGAACAATTCATTGCACATAATTCGTTAAGAATTTGAGATGGATGAAAAAGTGAGCTTGAAATATCATAACTGCTTTTAGATGCTGTACTTTTCTTAAAGAAAAACTGCTATCTGAAAAAAATTATGCATTTCAGTTATTTCAGTTGTAAATTGTAAAATGCTAGCCACAAAGACCCAGGACAACCCTGAAGGAAAACTGAATGAAAAGGAAGAAAACAGTAAGGTCTAAAATGTACTCTCACAAAAAAGGTTATAAAGGTAAGCCAGGGTCCTGCATCACTTCTGCAAGAGGCTCTCTTTTAGCGTGCCAGAAAGCACACGGGTTACCTATCTTATAATGAAAGGAAGATACCAAATGCAGAATTATGGTTTCCATGAAACGCTTCTACCCACAACAGAGACATGAAACCTGTTGTGCTATCTGTTGTGTCTAATAAAAAAATAAAATCTTTCAGAATCACTAAATTATTTCACAGAATTGTTTAGTTTGGAAGGGGCCTTTGGAGATCATCTAGCCCAACCATCCCTGATCAAAGCAGCTAGATGACGTTGGCTAGGACCATGTCCAGTTGGGTTTTGATATCTCCAAGGATGGAGAGTTCTCAGCCTCTACAGGCAACCTGTGCCAGTGCTCAGTCACCCACACAGTAAAATAAGTATTTCCTAATGTTTAGATGGAATTTCATGTGTGTTTCAATTTGTGTCTCCTCTGCCTCTTGTCTGCCCTGGGCACTACTGAAAAAAGTCTGGCTCTTGCCTCCTTTACACCCTCTCATCAGGTGTTTACATACATTGGTAAGATCCCAGGCATTATATATTACCAGATATTATGTTACCAGGTATCTCAGGGACTTGCATACATTGCTACGATCCTCCTTGAGGATCTTACATTGACAAGATAAGTCTTCTCTTCTCTTGACTGTCGTCCAAGCTCTTTCAACCCCCTCTCTAGAGGGGACTAGAACATGTAAGATGTTCTAGTCCCTTAACCATCTTTGAGACCCTGCACTGGACTCACCCCAGTAAGTCCCTATCTTTCCTGCAAAAGGGAACCCACAACTTCACACAGGCATCCAGCTTCAGCAGCTGGACAGGAGGATCACCACACCCTCAACATGCTGGCAATGTTTTTCTTAATGCTGCCCGGTATACCATTGACCGCAAGGCTGCATTGCTGGTTCACCGTTAGCTTCCTATCCCCTAGGGCCCAAAGTTCCTTCTCATCAGATCTAAATTTTTATCTATTTACTTATCTTTATTTAACCTTCCTTTAAGAGAACTGCATCAGGACACATAAAGTCCTTTAAAAACAAGATGAGAAACGTTACCCTGAAATCTTCTAGAAACTTAAGATCTGCTCTGATAAAGGTGCTGGTGATGGACATACATAGGGAGAATGTGCTTAAATGAAGGTTTTGCATTTGTTTTTATGTGTAAGTGTACACATTTACTAATAAGGACTGTTTTGAAAAGTGGACCGATTGAAGACATGACATTTATACCAATTGAAAAGTGAACTGATTGAAGATGTGCAGTTTATGTCAAATATTCTAGAAACCTGCTGATTCAATGATATTTTTTGTGTATTTGGACTTACTTGCATGTACTTAATTCATTGTTTTGTTACAAGTGGAGAACAAAACCCAAACATGTTCTATACACGCTAATGATTTGTAAAACAGCAAGTACTAAGAATTACCCCTTAAGCTATCCATGTTCTGAAGGATAAAAATAGGGTTTAAAACACAGTCTCAAATATTATGTTCCAGATTTTATAAACTGAAAAGCAAAAAACCCTCCAAATCCCACAGCTCCCACTATTAAAGATTTTGTTATTACTTGCAAGGAGAGGTGCTGCAATGTAACCTTTTGTAACAGCTGTGTTTTTAAAATGCAAAGTTATTTAAGTTAGAACTTCTCAAAATGCTGAATGAAGTAGGAATTGCTCCTGGCATCATATTAATCTTTCTTAATCAAACCTTCCACTATCATATCACATCAAACTTTTCCTCTTCAAAAAATAAATTTGGTATTTCAACAAGTATATCATGGTATAAAGAAATTGCATATGCAGCTGAATGGCTGTTCCACAGGTTTATCTCATCAGAGAAGAGTCTGAGCTTGACTTCTGGACATATAACAGGTTTTATTTCTGTTAATTGGGTCATCAAAACATTGCTGCCAAAATGCACATTAGGTATTTTAACTTCTCCCTCCTCCTCCAAATTTCAAAACCAAAACTCGAGATTTTTAAGAGATTTAGTATTATTTAATGCCTTAAAAAAAAAATCAACATTTTTAAGGACATGATTAGTTTATGTAATACATACTTCACCAGATCTATCCTGTTGTTGATTGCAGCCCAGTGGAGAAGCGTTACGTTTTCTTTGTCTGGTTGTCGTACATCATAACCTGCTTCCACCAATTCTCTACATCGTTCGTATATTCCATACCTTGAAGAAGAAAATAAGATTTTTCAAAGCCGCTACCTTAGACACAAATACATTCAGCAAACACCATACTTAGTCACAATCCAAAAGCTTCAACCAAAAGGAAACAAAGAAGAAACTTTACTTTTTACTTATATATGATTACAGATCTCTTGCAACAAGCAGCTTCCACTGGCAGAAGTTTTATTAATAAATTCAAGATTTCACAGAAAACTTGCCTCCACAGAAAACTACACAGCAGAGCAAGGCAAAATATTGATCAATAGTAAACAAAGTGTAAGTAAAACTCTTCTCTTCCCAGGGACTCCACTACATTTGTTTCTCCCATCAGTGTTCTCCTTCCTTTCCATCTCTTGAAGACCAACATAGCTTAGCCAACTGATCTTACAGTATCTTCCTAAAATTCAGCCGATGACAAGATCATTGGGTCAATTACAGATACTAACAGAAGTCAAACACTCCCCATTTTTCTTCTCAGATAACAAATGGCCATCTTCCTGATAAAAGTCAGTACCATTTTCTGTTTTGCACTTTAATAGAAATTAATTCTTTCATTAAAGATGACTGTTAAATGTGAGCTACCTTCATTTGAAAAGAAATTCTGCATATATTTTGAAAGTTGAAACAAATCAGGAAGCATAAATATCACCTAGGCATCTCACGTAGGACTAACTCCACCACTAAATAACAAAGGGCAAGTAAAGATTACATTTCAAAACCTGTACAACCCTAGGGATTTCTCAAGTTTCAAGGAGGAGACCGACGTGTGGGCACACCTTGAAATCAAGGTCAATGCCTGCGACATAAAATTCTGCTCTAGCAGAAGTCAGAACAGTCTCTCAAAGTTGGAATTAAGGCAAGTTTTTCTTACATGGCTTCTATGTTCTACTTTCTGCAGAACAGACAGCCTCAGATTACTTAAGGCCATTTCACACCACTTGATCAGCTTGTGTAACTGATGCAGAGACCTTTTTTCCAGGGTAGTTAATATTCTTTTTCTTTCATGTATTTGAATAGATTCCTCAGGAATGCTTTCCAAACCTATCACAGGTTTGAAGCACATAAAGTAGCTGGTAACTATTAAAAAAGAAGTACTAAATGTAACAGCTTACTTAAAATGTATTGCTTTCAATTTCTTAGGAAAGTTGCATTAGAAATTAAGAAAAATGCTAGAAATTGCTGTCACACCTATAATCTTTCCAGACATTACAAAACATCAGAACAAAGACTTGCATGCAGCACATACTGATTAGCAACAAGCCTGTAAAATTTCGTCCCTCAGACTGAGTAGTAAAGCAACAGTCATGAATAATTTTGACAACAAAGCTTTGGTTTTAATCAGTTGGCGTGGGCGGAAGACGTTTATGAAGACTTTAAAAGTATGCAACCAGCTAAATAAGATTCACATACTCAGACACACATAACTGCCAGGAAAACTGATAAGGGTCTAAAGCCCAGCCAGTTTTGAGGCACACTATCTCCCAAATCCAAGTCTGTATCAGCAGCGTGGCCCTATGAGTGCTTGTTCAAATGGCTTAACATGTACCATTCCTGACTCTTCCCCCTCCCGGCTGAAAGGGCCACTGCGATAGTTAACACTACTAAAGGCAGGTCAGCCAAGAAAGAGTAGTAGAAGAGATGGAGGAAAGAAGGGTATCTGAAAGCAAGACAGCAAATCCTGATCTTACTGCAATGCAACATCACGTTAGCATATTACAACATCTGGAGGTAACCTGGAAAGCGATTCTTATAAAATAACAAAACACACCTTCCTCGACAAGATGTTCTACTCCAGTCAGCTGTTATGATTACCCTTCCTACTGCAGACATGCCTGCTACCTTTATTTAAAGAACTAACTAAAGCCATAACGTAAGAAATTATTGACCTACAGCTCTGCTACTAGGCTTAGTAGTCACCAGCTAAAAAAAGCGTAGTGCCTAAGGCTGAGTTGAGCTAAATCTCATCCTGCTTAAGTAAGTAGTACCACACAGCAAGCAGGAATTATATTACTAAAATACTTAAGTTATTTGAAAGAAACAGAATGTAAAAGGACAATAATGCTAACATCTATGAAGTGTAAGAGTCAATCATGTAAACCTTTCATGTAATGGATTAGGATTTTCCTTACATGTATTAGTTTTGGATAGGATCAAATTAAGCTCCTCCACAGTAGCTCCAATGGCGCTAAATTTTGGATTTGTGAGCAAAACAGTGTTGATAACATGCCTAGATTTTAGCTATTGATGAGCAATGCTTACACAGCGTTACAGAGCATTCTTACACTGTCCTGCCAGCGAGGAGGCTGGGGGTGGACAAGAAGCTGAAAGTGGACACAGCCACGACAACTGACCCTAACTAACTAAAGAGATAACTAAAGAGATTTCACATGACACTGTGCTCAGCAATAAAAGCTGGGGCAAGCAAAAGGAACAGGGGCATTTGGAGTTATGGATTTGTCTTCCCAAGTAACTGTTTGGTATGATGGAGCCCTGCTGTCCTGGAGATGGCTGAACACCTGCCTGCCCATGGGAAGTAGTAAATTCATTCCTTATTTTACTTTGCTTGAACATACAGCTTTTGTTTTCCTTATTAATCTGTCTTTATATCAGTGCATAACTTTTACCCTTCTGGTTCATTTCCCCAACCCACTGGGAGAGAGAGAGAGCGCGAGCAGCTGTGTGGGGCTCAGTAGCCTACTGGGGTTAAACCACAACATTACTATCGGTCAGCTATGGTAAACTGTACAAGTTATTTAGATGAGCATCCTATCAAGTTAACTACACAACACAAAATGAACCTCCTTGAAAGCAGCCACTGACAACCAGTCAAGTTTTTGTTAGACCAGGCTACTAAGATAGGTATAACCAAGCAGCACTGCCCCAGCATGGGGAGGTGTGGCAGGGAGGTGTTCTTTGTGGGTTTGGTGGGGGATTGTTTGAGTGGTTTTTCTATTTTACTTAAAGCAAATTTCTAGTCTTACAGAAAACGTGATGCTGCTTTTTGAAGAACTTGGCTCAAGAGATGTGAAAATGAGAGGTGTGGCAAGCTTGTGAATCGACTCTGCAGCCCACTAAGGCAGAATTCTGTCACCAGTGCCCCTGCATAAGCCCTAATAGGAACCTCTGATTATGCTCCACTGATGTTTACAAATACCACCTCTAGAATTCACCCATACACTGCTGCAAGGTCCTGGGCAAAGACTACTGCATGGGTTCAGATATAACAAGGGGTAGCAGGAAGGGATTCCTTCTCCACGCATAGCATCATAGACTTCCCCTCCCCACCGGAGGGCAAACTGCAAGTCACAGGTACTTCCTATTGCTTGGCCACAAAACAATCATGAACTTCTGCAACACATCAGAAGAGCCTTCCCAGGAAAACAAAACACTTTCCAAAAGTTGAACTGAGAATGAGGTATACAGCAACTTTTTAAGTCACCATCAGTTTGCCTGTTCCCAGCAATTTATTTTGGTATCTTGAACTCAATCATAACTGATTACAAATGATGTAACATGCGAGGTACAATTTATTAAGTCTTCAATTTATTAAATTGTCACATGAGGACTTAAGGATTTAGACAGACAAATCTGTCTGGCAAAAAAGGTTAGGAATTTACAACAATTTGCTCCTCTTCCTGGAAACAGCAGGCTCTCTGCAATTAAATACAACACTGAATCTGATGCAGTTTGGTTTCTTGATAAGCAGCACTCTTCTCCCACATACTACCTACAGTTGTCTTCCATCAATTTGCTGCAGTTGACTTCACCTTGCCTTCTCCCAAACTTCATGACACACTGTTAGATTACAAAATGAGAAAGTCATCTATTTCGGACACTTAGCATACTCATACTTAAAATGTTGTCATAAAGGGCTCTATGGCCTTCCAGAAAGAGGAATGGAGAAAAAGATTCAAATCCTCAAAAGAGACTGATGTATTAACCAAAAAAATTTTCAGCATCTAGGTGAATTCTAGAGGGTGATGCAACAAACATCAATATGGAATAAAATTAAAGCACATTATTGACATTTCCTTGTTCTGAAAGAAATGGGACTATTTCTTCCAGGGCAAAAATACCATTGTGCAAGCTCATTTCTTGCACATAGTCTCTAAATCATAGTCTCTAAGCCATTTCAGTAACTAACCTGTAATGCTTTATTTGTCATTGCAGGTTAAAGATATTCTTAATGTAATACATTCAGAAATAGTATCCTAGAAGCCTTTTTGCATTTTAAGTATGTAATGCATTTTTTAATCTTTTGTCTGCAAGCACATCAACTCTTAGAAATAGACACTGCCAGCTTTACTGCGTGATTAATAAAAAAAATTGGCCACAATACTGGGAAGGAATCTCTCTTCAGCAAGAACATCACCATGCCAACAAACAGTAGGTAAATCACGAGCTCACTCCCTCATCACTGTAACTCCAATCAAAGCTGTTTCAACTGGAAACGCAATTAGCATAAAAATGATCCTTTTTATCTTTGGAAGTCTCATTCCCATAAACTATGGTGGTTAAGTACTAACAAAATCTTTCATACATTCTCATGTTATTTGTGCTAAACAGCAAGACAGTTTTGTCTCCAACAGCAAAAGGGTAACTCAGGAGTTGGTTAATGAACTGTTAACAGTGATGTTGAGAGACAAGAGAAATTGAGCTCTTGCATATGTTTCAAAGCCTTAAATTGTCTAGGCAGTTATGGCTATATTACTGGTGTAGTTAAAAAAAATATAAATCCCACCTCTTCCATGTGAACTTCAGATACATTTCACTTTCAGCAACATAATCAAACTCCATGGGCATAAGTGACCAGGCATAAAGAATGCATACCTGTGTCACAGTCTGCCCATCCTCTCCTGTGAATAGTTGAAGAAAGCCAGAAGTAATTATTACTTTGGCCAACCCTCAACAAATATAATTATTCCATATGTATACTATTTTTTTCTTATCAGTTACTCAATGAATGATGAGAAATAGTGAAGAAAAAAGCATGTTCTCAAACATATCCAACAAATTTTCCTAAGCAAGACTCAGCATATTTCATGCTGCACTATTTCACAATGCACACAACTTCACTCTGAATGATCTCAGTGAATAAAACTAACAGAAAAGTTAGTCTTCTGATAATGAAATTGTAACACTTTGAGCACAAGGAATCAATCTTCCAGAAGTCACAAAAGCAACTGTTAATATCATTAATGTTTAATACCCATGTTCATAATGGTTATTGAACATAATTTCAGCATAGCTGGAATTTACTCAAGTTCACTACAAGCAGAAGCAGCTTATTCAGTCTCAACAGAACTAAAAATCACAATGCAAGGATTACTATGTGTCAGATTTTGTTCTCCTAGTCATAACTGATCATATACTTCTCTACCTGTGGACCTTAGCTACTTTTCCTTAGTTTCATGGCTTGAAGTATTTAAAACAAAACAAAAGGCAGCAACTTTAAGTTACATTAACACGGTACCCTTCCCAAGACATCATATTCAAAGTTACGACTCCAGCCTTGGATGACACAGGGCTACTGGTGCCAGAAAGGATAGAACTAAACATACTCAACATACCTCCATTAAATTTCACTTTTATATCACTAATGACTGACTTAATTTTTTTTTAACAAGACTCCATTTCCGTGCAGCTCTAGAGAGAGCACTGAATGGTATCACAGAGGAACAAAAACAGTACACAGCCCACCTTTTGCTTTTGTAGAGGCAGAAGAAATTCAAAGACTTTCTATGCAGTTATAAATGAAGTATTAGTATGCAATGTTACTCCATTGCAATAGCAAAGGCAAGAATGGATTTTTTTACCACTGCTTTTAAAGAGATTTTCAAATACATATGAGTGGCCTGCTTCCGCTTTCAGGAATGTAACTTTATATGAATGAAACAATTTTGCTATAGCCAAATACAAGATGCCAAGAAATTATACACATATTGTAATCACTGCAAGATGACAGGCTAAGACGCTACTACTTTTAACACTACCTAGATGCCCTTGGACACATTTATAACAAAGCCAGTGCAAAGTGTCCTTTATAGCAATAGATATTAAACCCAAACACAAGTTTCTGCAAAACAAACAGAGATTGTTTTTGGTATAAAACATCTAGGCTCACACATCTGTGGGAGCATTTAACAGAAACATAATGGGGAAAAAATACAAATACTGATAAACTCTGCAAGAGAACATTAGCTGAACCACTCTTTTCTATACAAAGTCTTATTTTTATTCTAAGTGGTCATTAGATTTCTAGCTCAAAGTGTATGAGCACATTAATAGTATTTGATCTATAGTAAGAAGCTAAAGCACACAAACAGTTCAATATGAAACCATGAACAAATACTTCTGGAAAAATGTGCAGAGCTTGCAAGCTCTTATTTTCTCTTGCTGAAAATCATAAAAGCAAATGCACTATTTTAATAACATTGTTTTATTTCTCTGTAATCAAGTGCCAATAAACTCAACATCTCAAAACAGAACTCTACATTCAAACAGCATATACGAAGTATAGTTAAAAACCTTTTCATGCCATTTTTCATCATCATTTTTAAAGTTTAAGAAACTATGTTCCCCATTTTCATGTATGTTGCAACAGTAATAGTTACTTTCACAGGAGAAACTTAATGCAAAACATAAAATGCGGTAACAGCAACAATGTTTAAGAAAAAAATTAAATGACTGACTAGCTACTTATATGGCATGGACAACTGCTTCCTGCCTGGGTTATCACAGATTTAATAGCAAACAATTCTGTGCTACAGCAAAATGCACCTTCTGCCTGTTGAAAAGCCTGCACTTTAAGTGGTCTTACATGAAATGCCAAATAATTTTGGGTGACAGATCAGTTTGACTTTTAATAGTGGAAGATACTCAACATTATTATAGCTGGCTACCAGACCATTCTTGAGATCAACAGAATTACATTTGACTAATTGTAAGCACCCAGCTACTATTTGACTGCATCACACTAAGAAGCCTGTTATATTCTCTTGGGGAAGACTGAGTGCCACCAATCCCATGCTGAATGTCACACATGCCTGGACTGAAAAAACACACCCAAACCAAGAGAATGAAAATATTTCTTACTCTATTTTGCTACATTTTCCTTGAACTTACTGAACTGCTTGGAAAGGGGAGTTTGAGAGACAGATGATCAGCCCTTCTTTACAAAACTTTTTGTAGTATCTTATTCATATTAGCCCCCAACTAAAAAGTAAACAAAGTCAGCAGATATCTTAGTCTAAGTGAATACTGATTTTTGAGGACAAGTGGTAGAGGATAAGATAATTTTTCATTTATATAAAAGAGAGGTTATATTTCTACAAAAGTGAGTTAACTATATCTTTTAATAGGAACTACATAGCTTTTAAATAACACTGAATTAATATATTAGCATGATTATTTTATTGCAAGCCTTATGTTATTTGGTGGGTTTGTTATCTGCCTTAAATTTCAGGGATTTTTCCCTTTAAGACAGCTGTTTTATATAACATGGCCTTCAAATCCTCATAAATACTTACAAAAATGGTGAGTTCTCCCTCTAGTCAGGGAAGTGCTGTCTGGAAGTACCATAACCTGATCACATACTCATGCTGATAGTCCCCCTTCCCTGTGACATTAACCATTAGGGCTATGATACAAAACTATAGTACTCTTTGGTGAGATGTCCTCCTCTCTGTAAATCGTTTCTCACCGTGACTGGAAAGGAACATAACAGGTAATTCAGAACAGCCCTGTTGATTCTTGTTTGAGGAGACCAGAAAATAATTATGACGACTCAACTGAAAGCCTAGATCAGTCTAAATTTGAGGGCTAATGGGGACAAATACATTTTAGGGTTTCAAACATGCATTGAACATACAAGAATGGAAGCAGGTAACCTGTCAAACCACTTCTACTGTTGTATTTCCATGCTTTCAAGCAGCTAGTTTGATGCTTGCCATAATTTTCATTTCTAAAAATCCCTAATATGAGGATTACAAGTTGTAGTATTAAGTATTTACAGCAACAACTGCAGAGTCTGTCATCATCTATTTCAGGAAGTTAAAATCCTCACAAAAAGTGAAGGAAAGTACATACTTCCTAAACCTAAAAGGGGCCTGTGTCACATGCAGAGCTGCAAAGCTGCTTTCAGTTGGAGGAGATGCCTTTTAGGGAAAAAAAGGAAAGAACAATTTTGCTTTAAGAAGAAAAAGACAAATAGCTCAGCAAGATACACAGTAGTTTAAGTATTCAAATTAACAGTACAAGAAAAATAAAAATCTTGCAAAACGATCATCTCAGTTCACTGAAGAAAAGCGACGGTGGTGGTCTCTGAATAGTAAAAACAAGCTAAAAAGTAGCATCATGACAATTCTTCAATGTCTTGTGAGTTAGCATGTACTACGGTACTGTGTAGAAGACAAATGTGTATAACTGATCTTCATTAAGAATGCTATTCTTAAATCTGAACACAGTTTAATCCCACAATTTCAGCAATAAACTCAAGTTTCATAGCAGCACTGAAACTGCAGAACTGGAGACAATGAAGGAAGTTACACAGAGCCACATTCCTTCTAACCTACTGACGTCAACAAACCAATGAAACCCTCATGTTTGCATATCAGTGTTGCCCACTTACCTCTTAATCATCACCTACAGAAAATGAACATCATACCAATAGGAAGAAAACCATATGTTCTCTTGCAGCAAATGACCTATATTTACAACTTAACATAATTCCCCCGCATATTTCCATACAAATCTCATAAATACGTCTTAACGCTAATTTTGTAGAGTTCACTTTTGAAGTCTTCCACCACTGTATCTACAAATAGAGTTCACTTTCCACTTTATGCAAATAAAAAAAAACCATTTTATTGTTTTTTAACTAATACAGACACATACAAGTCCAATACTCAAAAATAAACTTACTGTGTGGCTTTGACAATGTCCCAAGTGCTGTAATCATCAATGTGGCTTTTCCGTCCAAGAGATTCACTATATCCATGGTTGTAATGGCTTTGTGGCTTGATTTCCTAAAAAAAAAAAACTTGTTATTAGAACACCAGCATTTAGTGAACTTTCTTAGAAAAAAAGAAAAAATATTTTAAAAAATAATCTATAAGAAAAACAAAACCAGTATCCAGTTCAGTGTACTATAAATCTACCTAAATCTGAGCATGGTAAGCTGACTGGCCACATTTTTACATTTTGCAAAGCAGGCCACCATATTCCCCAACGCAGATTGCAAACACTTCCAGAAACCACCACTTGTAATACCAGAGTTCTGCCAAATCCTACGCTGGGGTATTTTTATAGAATGTTAACAAAAAATAACAGCAATTTCTTTTTTTGGTTCGGTTTGTGGGTTTTTTCATTTGTTTTTAGAAACACAACATAGCATAGCTAAAAAAAAATAAGCTACTGGCCACAAAATAACAAAATCTCAGTCTGCTACTACAAATAAATACTATACTTCAAATAGCATAGTTAAATACCTTCCAGAAAATAAATAATTGTGAATGACTAATAACAATGACTAGAACCTACTGATACTTTATTGATTCTTCAACTCCAGTCCCAGCTTCAGAGGTGACCTTTGTATGTTTAGCCTATGGGTCTCAAACATAAATGGCACAACCATGACATGCTCTTCACCAGATACAGCTCCCTACAAAGTTAATTCTTTTGAAGGGCAACACTTCAACTGTCACTGCTTCTCTGGATAGCATTTATATTAAAACACTGTATTCACAGATCACCAAGGCAGCAACATACCATTTTTCTTTACAAACTGCATGCATGTGAAAGTCAACACAGCAAGCTGAAATTGAGCAATGAATTCTACACAGCTTCTTAACTGTATTCCATGTTACAAGTACTACAGCTGATTGCCTCTCTAATTCAGCACAGCTACATAAAAAAAATGAGAACTGCAACAGTGAAGCAGAAAAAGAAGCAAGCTCTCTCAAAGTCCTAAAAATGCATTTCAACTGATGTTATTAAAATGTATTATTTACTTGGTCTTCCCCTACATATAATTTCACAGAAGAAATTTTGTTTCTTTAATCTATACATGGAAACACTCTTAAACACCTTATGAAAAGTGTTTAAGATGCCAATTTCCACTTAGTTATTAAAATAAGTGATCAACATTTTCATTATTATAGTTGTTTTTTTTTTAAATAGAGATATCTTGAGTCAAGACAACCATGATATAATACACCTCACCTTAACGAGGATTCAGTCACAAATCTCTACCACCCTCTCTCCCAAGAGGCGTACGTTGCCCCACTAGCTTAAAGTGACCAAGAGACATATTAGGGCTAGGGAGACTTCCTATTGCCAAGATGAGCAGGTCTCCCCACTTCTCATGTTCTCCGAGCTGTGCAATAATTTCTGCAAAAGCAGCTGTTGGTCACAATGAGAAGTAACTTCTTACTGTTTCCAGTTGTGGCTAGTCAGCCAAAGTGCTTTCTAGCTACGTGATAATATTAACCAGCTCTCTGTTGACTGCAATGGCTGTTTAAACACCAAGCTGCCATGCAGACAAGTAAACTGCGTTCTGACTCTCTTAACCTGGGACTTACTCATCTTGGCTGTATAAATACAACGCCTTCCCAATAACTGGCTGTTGGCAGTCAAATCAGTCATTACAAATTCTTCTCACTGAAGTTATTTCAAAGGTACTTCTATTCTAAAATTATTGTGTGCATTACCTCTCTCTTTTAGAGAGGTGAAGAAGACTATTTAAGTCTGAAAAGCACATTTAAAATATCTATTTCCAGGTTTCAGCATACTGAAGTGCCACTTAAACAGAAGTCTAAAAACTTACACCATTCATGACCTTGGAGTAAACTATCAAGAAGGCAGTCTAGTTGCAAACCTCAAAACTCTCAGTATTAACTTCAAAACCAAGTAACTTCAGTTGAGCATGTTTGTATTTGTTACATACAATGTAGCTATTTCAAAAAAGGAAAATAAATCAAATTAAGATAAATTCTAATGCATTAAGTACATTTCATAGTACTAAACTGTACTAAAATTAAGTCATTTATATAGCTAGAACATTTACAACATTTTATACACTAAATTTTTTCAATAAATTCAAGTGTTTAGATCTTTAAAAGCAGAACATAGTAACACTGAGAACCAGTGCAGCAAAAGTCTTCATTTTCAAAACAATTTATTCTTATGCATAGACTTCTCTCCAGAAAAATAATTCTTTCAATTTCACATAGTACATGTTTCCTTGACCACAATGCCCTTTTGTGGCATTCGATTTTTCTTTCTAAGCCTGAAAAGACTGACTAGAAGCAATTAAGCCTTGCCAGCCCAGCAGGAAAGTTGCTCTGTTGCCATCTCTACAGGAGAAACAACCTAAAAGTATCACAGGGCATCTGCCGTCATCCACATCCCATGTTACAACCAATTCTTTTCCTATAACAGAAACTGTTTCGCTTTGTCTTTGAAGAAGGCAACTTATTAACCAAACATTTTTTTTTTTCCCCACCTACTAGATAAGCCAGAGTGTTAGCTGGAGTAAAGATGCTGAAGAAGATACTAGAGGACATTACAAAAAAAAAAAAAAAAAAAAAAGAAGAGAGAATGCTAACTTCATTATTTTGTCCAACGTGATTTTCTCTTTTCCATCAAATCAGGAGAAAAGCAGAACTTATACAATCTCTGTTCACCATTATACCACACAATCGCAGCAGGATTTTACTTACCAAATTGTAATGCTCAGACCTTGAAAAACTATAAAGGACAAGTCAAGTAGGCAGAGGCCAGAACAAAAGAAATTCACTGTCCTGAGAATTCACCTTGATGTGAAGATAGTAGACCAATGTATTTCTTTGCCTTCCGTGGCTGCCAGAAGTGGAAAATAGTCTCTCTTCTTGTTATCTAACAGTTATTAAAAGCAAACTGAGAAACTTGGGTTATTTTTCAGGCAGATGTTAATTTACCAGGGAACACTATTTCTCTTAAGCTGTGTTTCCCTGACCACTTCAAGCAGACAAACCAGCCTTCTGTTGTTCCCTTGAGTCCATACGAGCCAGTCAAGAGAGATGCCCATTTACTAGCAGTGTAAATTTATGTCCGCCTGAAGTGACCATGAAACCACAGCCTTGTGATACTAATGCTTTCACAAAAAAGTTGACAGGAACACAGCAATCTCTTAGGTATTAACTATTAACCATGTAAATTCAAAAAAGTGAGAGATTATATTCCTTAGCCCCTCCTACAGTTTTTCTACTACTTTTACTAAGGACTTGAAGGCAATGACAGTACCCTTAATTTCATTTAAAAAATATGTATTTCAATCTCCTTTCATATTGATAGCATCTCTGGACTACTCTTTTTACACTGAAATGTTCAAATTTTGTTACATTAATGCAAAGCAGCTGAAATTATGAAAAAGTCAGATTTGAGATGAAAGCAAATGAGTAAGCAAACAGTTCTCTCCCTTTTTCCCCCAGTACATACATTAGCAGCTACAATCCATCTGTTTAAAGACTCACAAGTATAAACTGAAAGTGAACTCTATGTTTCCTGATTTACTAAGAAGTTAAGTTTGTATTTTACATTTAAGAACAGTTGAAACAATCCCTAAAATCCTGAAACATATACGGACATCACAACCTCCAACACCATACAACAGACTCTCCTAAACACAGTGTGAACTGTGGAAAAATGGATGACTTTAGATTTGCTTGAAAAGAAGATGCAAATACTGCTCATTTTGGAAGTAAATAATTTAAGACAAATTCCAGGAAAGCATATCAAATCTGAATCTTCACACAAACCAGTCAGCTTTCTGCAGTCCGGACACAGACTCCCAAGCTTAGAGTCAAAATTTATTACTTAATATTATTTATGCAACTTGACAGTTGCATGTTGGCTTATAGTAGCATGCTGGCTACTATTGGTGCCATTCTACAGGATATAACTCTTACCTGGCATTGTAAGTGCCTAGTTTATGACTGATCCACAGAGTAATTTTTGGGTTCCTAAGTCAATAAGCTGCCAGGAATGAAGACAGAAGAGAACCTGTATTTTGTGAATCACAGTAATACCTGACTCACCTGGTGATACATGATTTGGACCAAGTCACTGCAAACAATGTTCTTACACACTGCACTTGACTGACAAGACAAAATATAAGATAGCCTGAAGTAGGAGACCATCATAAGACCTACAATACATGAATCCAAAACAGATATGAGCTCAAGGTGTTATCTCAGAGTCTACTGAAGACAGCTAAAAAACACTTCCCTTGAACCTTCAACTTTTGATTTTGCAGTCCCTATCACAGCCTTAGGCATTTCAGAGATCAATTTGATTACTTACGTCTGTGCTTGCAAAGCCTACTGGTTTGGTTAAACATCAACATAGCAGGAAACGAAAATTGTTGTATTCAACATGATTAACCTTCCCCCAGATGTCATGGCTTGTGATATACCAATATCTAGTCAACAGAACTCAACTGCTAGCTCCCTCTGCTTTTATAAAGACTATATATACACCAATGGAAAAAAACAGAAATCATATTTGAAAATTGAAAGTGCAAAGCTCTCCTAGCCATTCTATTCACAACACTGAAACACAAAAGCACATTCTTAAAACTCACAAATTCAAATTATGTCCTTTTTAAAGAAAAAAATCTGCAATTGAAAATCAGTTTCTAATACAATAATACAGCAAATAAATGTTTTCTGAAGCATCTGTTGCTCAAATGAGAAAAGAGTAAACAAATTATTTGTATCTATCCAGCCAGGGGTCAAGTTCTGCCAAGTACCTCTGCAGTTATTTGGAAAGTAAGAATCAGAAAAAAAACCAAACAAACAGTATGGCAATTGTTTCATTTGACTATGTGCTACACCGTTGCAAACATAACCCTAAAGTAGAGAAGCTCTTCAAATACCATTGTGGTAATTCCTCCATCACAAGGACTGCAACAGTATATTAAACTATTAAGTTTGCAACAAGGACTCAGTACCACAACACACCATTTAAAAGTGAAAGAGCAAGCCTAAGTATGCAAGGATTTCAATCTAGTCAATAAAACTTGTTTAGACATCAAAACTCCTCCTAAGCCCGTACATGCTTGCGCATATTCACTCATTACAAGTTAAGTAAACAAGATGGCTCAGAATAAAACCATGCCAAATCTTTAAAACTAGCAAACATTTACCTTTTCCACCACTTCCTCTGGCAAGTTTTATATTTTTAAATGTTTAGCATAGCAACTTATAAACCTGCCATTTAAAAAGCTGTGAATATAAATCACAATCTCTCTGTATACGCACTGATAACAAATACAATGCTTTCAACACAGCCACACAACCATGCAGTGCTGCCACGACAAGTGTGGGCCTTGCCATAAGTCAGCAGCAGGCTACCTGAACACAGCTGCCTGTACCCAGGCATCCCATGTCCTGCTCAGCCCCGCTAGGACCGACTGCAGGGGCGTGATGTCAGGGGAGTTTGCCCAGTGCTAGTCATTCTGCATCAGCAGCTAAGCTAGATAGAAAGCATAGGTACAACATTCAGACAGCATCTATTTTTGGACTTTAACAGAAGATTAAAACACAAAATACAGATTACTCCTCCAACCTGCTAGAGAGAAAGCTCTGCTTAGAAGTCCTATACTGACCAAGATTGCTTGCCCAGCATTATTAAAGGAACACGAATAAGCATTTTAAAAAGCGAAAAATAATTATTTTTATCATGTTTACATCATGCCTTTCACAGAACTTTGTGCACTGTCAGTTTCACTGTCACCATTTGGCTTTTAAGTTCTCACCAAAAATAGGAAAGAATTAATCTCCTCTAAATGCACACCCCCTCACAGAAATTCTAGGAGAATAGTTTAAATCCTTAGAACTACTATGATTTTTTCCAAACATATGACAGATTGCTAATAAAGTCACAACGTAACATTGAGCCTAGAACATACACCACATTCACAAATGGCTTCAACAATATTGAAGTGTTATTTTTCCTTTTATGATGAAAACATTTATTCCAGGGAAATTTAATTTCACAACTATGATCCACTGTTAAAAACCACTAACAGCAAATTCAAAGATGAAAAGTCAACTGAAATCCAAATGCATTTATTTTTTGATATTTTGATCTCCACTGACAACAGTTCCTCCCCAGCTGCAAGTCAGGTAACCCAAACAGAGAGCAGAGGCCCTAATCTCCCTAATTTACAATAAGCAGGTTGCAAACACTAAATCTCTGCTTACTTCATCCTGTTTCAAGAAGCCAATTCCAAGCTTGATTTGAGCCAAATTAGCAGTTTACCATTGCTAAAAGAGAAAGGTCATTTCTCTGCCCACTCTCCCCCATGGCTCTTGGCTCCGTGCTCCTGTTGTCTAACTCAAGCTAGCTGTGGTACAGTGAGCCCACTCAATTAATTGTGGGGCAGGGGCATGGGGGGTGCAGAGAGGAGGAATTAAACAAGAAACAGAAAAACCCGATTCTTTTACAAGGACAGCAGGTTGAATCTGTTTTTCCTCCAAAAAGACTGGCTCCAGGGCCATTGGTAGAAGTAAAGCAAGTAAAGAGAATTAGCATGAACATTAAGCAAGTAAAGAGAATTAGCATGAACATTTTGGCAGCTGCCAATTGTTAATTTGACTAAATCATGGAACAACACACTCCAGCTTTTAAATATTCAAGGAAGTCAAGCTTACAGGATGAAGAAAATTATGCTATTTCTAGAAACTGGTAGAGTTGGTTGGCTTTAGAAGGTTGCAACAGACAGATTTTACTTATTTATAAAAATCAAATTTGGTTCTCCATTTAGTGCCAGGGGTCACTCTTTCTCGATGAGCTTCCCACTTCAGTGACTATCCTTTGACAGTGCCCTAATCACTCATCTGCATCTGTGACTAGTTCATCATTACTCATTAGTCACAGAATGTGCAGATTGCTTGCACAGATATGTAAGTAATGCAGGGTAGGAAAACTTGGAAGAGTGAGAGTAAGGCTAAAAAAACCGATAAAAGTTGTTTTGGAAAAAAGAAACAACACAGTAAAGGAGAAAAGCGAACATCCTCTGGAAAACAGGACCAATAAGATAGGGAAACAGAAGATAAAGCAAAATATGAAAAACTGCCAAAGGAAAAAGGGAAGTGCAGAAGAGAGGGGAACAAAAAGCAAGTACAGCTTCCAAGAACGAGCACTAACAATACCAGTATTCCCAATCACTTCTCAAAACCAAATGTCCAAGTAAAGTTATGCTCATTTCCCCTCAATGCTCAAATCTTTTAATCTTTTCCAATAAAAAAGCCAAAATGAAAAATGCTTAAGGAGAATTCTGAGAAAAGTATTCATAGAAAAAAATTATGAAATCATATATGAAAGAATATGACCAAAACTGAATTATTCTGAGATCGCCGTTTCATAATTCGCAATTATATATAGCAGGAGGATATGAATAGGTCAATATGCCTGCTTGGACATAAGGAAGGGAAGAAAATACTGCTGCTTACAGCTGCTACACATGGCTCTGGTAGGCATTAACAGATGGCTAGGACTGCTTTTCCTTTAATGTTATGCAATATTGCTGCAAGGAAGCAATACCACGATCAAAGTCAGACATTCAAATTCTGAATGATGACCAAGATAATTGACACTTGAAGAGAAAATACTAAGAATTTCTAAAAATAAAAATGTAGTAATAAAAGCATCACCTTCTATAAATTATTGCATACCATTGCCTTTGTTTCTTAATGAAAAGAGAAGAATATTTTTTTTTTTGATGACTATACTATTTCCATACCTGGCTATAGCTGAAAGAATCATGATAAAATCAGAAGTGACTGCAACTATTTCAAAGCAGCTTAACAATAAAATAATCCTTACGTGTGTTATATTTGACAGGGATTACTGAAGGTTAATATTAAAGAATTACCCTCCATTTGATTTCTCTGTTCTTCATTTGACAGAATATAGTGCTTTTTAGTAAACTTTCCCAGTTTTCCTCCTACTTTTTTTAAAGTGCAAGAATCTATACAGATTTATTTATAGTAATATGCATATTATAAACACCCACATTAGTTTATACACACTTAAACACTAGCCACTCATGCACTAGCATTAATAGAATAATGCTCCCAAAATAAGGACAAGCAAATACATTTAATGCATTCCTAAAAAAGATACTGCTGGTATTTATTTTGGCATTTTTAACTTAGAAGTTCCTCTTCTAAAGCTTATGGTAACTTTCCTGCCCCTACCCCTTCACCTAATTCTGCAACACAAAGTCACAGAAACAGAGGCTAAAGTGATCATGTATTAATTTTAGAGATGATCACATTAAATTCTTTACAGACTTGAAAATAGCAGCTTTTTCTTCTCTAGAAACAGCAGTAAATTTAGGATAAAATCAGTGAAACAGCTAAGCTGACTAACTGTTGACTGTCTTCAAGTGGCAGCTGCCTGAACCTTCTCACACTCAAGTGAAGTCCTAGCCAGAAAAAAAAAAATGAAATAAAAAAATCTGCAGGGCTGTACAGGTCCACAAGTTTGAGGAGCCAGAGCTTTCAGCAGCTATGAGCTGTTAAGATTGTCTGAACTCAGATGATGCATATACACCTTCAATTTAGCTAATACATGCCAGAAAACTTCCATCTATACCAATTACATTCTCCATGAAAAAAGTGCACAATACCAATTATCTTAACTGGCCATATTATACATTAAAAAACACTGAACTGTTTGGGTTGCAATTATATACTGTCTGAGTTGCCTTACTTTGACCTTTACAATTTATGCTGGAATTGTCCCTGCCCCCTATTATAGCATTAAATTACATAAATTGAGTATGACATGACAAACCCCCCTTCCATTCAATGCCAATTCTGTCGCCATTTTCCATTACTTTTCACAATTGACAGCATCCCATGAAGTCTGTTTGGTTTCCCCTCTTTAATTTTTTGGCCTATTTGCATGGTTTCTTGACGTGCCAAATGAAAAGATGCATTTATGAAAATCCCTGGAGAAGCCAATCATAGAATGGAAAAAACCCCATACCTAATACTCTGATTTTTTTGTGAAAGCAAGTCACAGTTTAAGTCTACAATCCTTTCTTTAAAAAGCAGCAAAATAGATTGAGAAAAGCCTCAAACATGGTAAAGTAGTCCTTTTGCTGATACTGAGTTCCACCCACAAGCAACAGAGAGAATAATCCTGCATACTTGCCAATGTAGATCTGATTTTTTTACATGAGTTAGAGATGCTCAACTAGAGCCCTTTACCCAGCCACTTTATACAAAGGTCAGAGAACATGTGAATTAAAGCATAGCTGGTAATGAGCAAGTTTTATTTCTTCAAAGCAAGCATCCACAACCAATGGACAGCTTTCTAGTCATTTACTTACAGACGATGCTAAATTGAACAGTGTTATGCTTTAGGAAGCAACAGCTTCACAAGTAGGCTTTTCAGAAGGCCTTGTATTTGCACACAGTGTCAGCAACAAGTGTTATTTAAAACAGCTGCATTTGACTAGCATTTGTAATGGTTAAAAAAAATGGAAAGCTTAAAATGCTATGGTTTAAAATTTACTTGAAAGTTTTGTTTTAGTCAGCAACTTACATTAACATGTACATACATCCTTTTGGCTCTCTTTTCAAGGAGTCTTACCTTGTGTTCTCAGCCAAAATCTCAGGATTTCAACAGAAATAAAAATGGGGCTTTTTTCCCCAAGTGGTTTAAACAGGTCTAGGTCTCAAGAGTATATGAGCTTACACAAGTCTCAACATTAAAAAAAAAAATCCCCGAGACATCTAGCACTAGTAGGAAGTCATCATGAGATAAAACTTATAACCAGTTATGCATTTCACTGTTTTAAAGTGCTAAACATCAAAAATACATACTTAGGTGCATCTAGCTCAATCCTGATCCTCAGCTACTTGGAGAAAAAAAAAAAAAAAACAACCACTCCTCAAAATTCCCAGAAAAGGATATTCTGAAAATTCTTTTCCAAAGATCAAGGTTCTTGATTCAATTTTCAAACCTGGTAACATCACGTACTCAACAAAAAGTATAATGAAAGTTCTGCTTTATTCATCAAGTATTTGCCAAAGCCACTCTCAAATGTAAATTATGCTCCTTAGTGAGTTTACAGCTAATTCATCTCCGAGGAACAGCAAAAAAATTACATCAAGTATTAGAGGACTGGCAAGTGCACATGACAGAATGAACCGTCAGCCTAGCTATGGACCCTCTTTTCTCCTTGGCCGATACAGAAAAAAAGAAAGCTAGTATAAGCTGCACTCGGTCTTCACAGAAAACTTCAGTTTCCCATTCCTACCACAACCTGAACCAGCAAATGGACCTTCAAATCAACAGCCAACTAAGCAAATTCTCATTCCCACTTTGGATAAACACAGGCTGGTTCATCTACCACAACTAGGAAGTGCATAAAAGGTGCTTCTAGTCATGCTGATAGTTGATTTTCTGCAGCATATCAAACAGCTTAGTAAATCTGTGGTATAAATAGGACTGTTCTAAACTGTCAGACAACTCCTAACCTTCCAAACTGGTCACACCAGCTCACCCTCTACTTTCTATCAGTACTGTAGTGCACTTGATCCTACAATGGATTAGGCATAGTGAACTGGCAGAAAGTGATTCACAAGTTTGTTTTTTTTTTATTGGATGCATTTTCTACAGATCTAGTTCCCTGAACTGGTTTATCCTGGGACCAGACCAGCATCACTGGCAGACACATGCAGCTGGAAGTGTTTAAAGGTAGGTTTCACAACCACCTTAGGTCAAGTTAAAACTGATGTGCCATCAGAAGGAGCGGTCACACTCACAGTCCTGGCTGCACATTCTTGGTTACCTCTTACAAGTTCTCACAACAGCACAGTAATGGTTTCAGTTAGATCAGGTCATACACTCACAAAGCAAGAAGTATTCCAGTTCACCTACTGGCCACACAACTGCAAGAGCTAGTCCCAGGAAGGGTAAGGGACCGTGTCTGGGCTCCACTGTGGTTTTAGACCATGTTTTTTAACATGTGATTGAGTTTAAAAAAACATCACAACCTTCAAAACCGGCAGTTCAAGTGTTTTCAAAGCACACTCTGATGTCCTTCCTCTCTTGCTACTGCGCTCCCCCCTTCCTAAGTCATCCCTTGATCTTGAACAGCATTCCAAGCTCTGACCACAGCATTCCCACTACCCTCCAATTTTGGTACCTCCCCCCTTACAGGGACAATTAAGGAAACACTTCTGAAGACCTCACGTCATCCTACAAGTGTAGGAAGAAACTACTAGATTTCAAAATTGCACAGGACAAATTGTAGTCTAACGTTACACCACGTACTACTGGGCATGACAGACCTGAAGGTTTTCAATTCAGCCAGACTCCCTCTGACTTCAGAAAAAGCCTCAACTTTGTTCTACAGTCTCATTTGTAACAGACCCCAGTGTCTCTCCCAACTACAAGGACACTGTGAAAGTCAAATCTTTATCTTGTACTGTCTTTGAAAAGCAGCAGAGGACAGCATGCCTGCTGAAATACCAATTACTGATGCCACTCCCATTGAAACATGTCAGTATCACTGGCAATACTACCCAGTTTTCAAGCCAACAGCAAACAAACATTTTCCTCTTTAATTCTGTAAACTGGATTCTGCAAAGTTAAAATGTAACCCTCTTCCACATTTATAATGTCTCACTACGTTCCTAAGCAAGCAGGTAAACACAGTGAAATAAACACTTGTTGAAAAACTGAAAATGTGTGAAAACTGGGAGAAATAAAAGTCTGTGTTTAACAAGTAAAAGCAAACTAAGCCAACACAAATTCAGGTCAAACAAGACATTTATCACTGATGCTTTAAGAGGGCCTGTTTCAGAAAGCGAAAAATCCACTACTGTCCAAATCAGAAGAAAATACATTAAAAAAATAGAACTGTTTACAGTTTTTCAAGTGTTTTCAAGATGCCTGAGAAGCCATAATGCTACCACTGAGAAAAAGCCCAGAGTGACGAAAATCTGCATACAAGGGAAGTGAAAACAACTGGAAAAAAAAAAAAAAAAAACCAACAACAACAAACCACCAGCAAGAGAAGCATTGACAATGAGTGTCACAAATTAGAAAAATATGGCCAACTGAAAGGCAAAAGGACACAAGACATTCCTATCCCCAGAAGGGCAAGCAGCATCCTAACAACAAAAGAAATGGACAAAAATTGTCAAGATTACAACATAAGAATGATAGAACTGTCAATAACAACAGAAAGCCTCAAAATCTGAAAATGTTCAATAAGTACAGAACAAAAACACCAGGAAAAAGCCAGAACATTTAAATCATATACTGTTGCCATGACAAAATGCTTTCTTATGTAACAACAAATATTATTAAGCTTCTTTAAAGTACAGGTTGTTTAGGTCAACTATGTAGTCCAAAAGATTCAAATACTGTTCTTCATTAAGCATGAAGAAACTCCAGTGATCTGGATAAAAAATATGGGTTATAAACATTCACCATTTTAAGTTGTTTCTGGCTTTTCCAAGTTTGACACAGAATTAACAAAAAAGCAAAGACTAGTAAGGCTAAGTACCATGACTTCACAGAATAATAAACCCAGCACTTGCCGTTTATACAGAAGTAGTAATGGTCAAACACATTTAATGTATGAAGTGGTTGATTTAGTATTGTTGATACTTTGATTAAGAAATTAGAATATAAAGTTAACGTAGTCTATCCTGTATGTATTAAAAACTAGAAGTCAACAAGCTTTATTCTTACGATTCTTTTTGTGACTATTACACATACTGTCCTAGTTAAGGACCACGTTGGCTAAAAAACTCTCTCTTGCGCTTTTCAGTAGCTCATGTTTTTAAAACCTCAGGGGAGTGTCAATACAAAAATATTATTGAGAGGACACTATGCATCCTACAGAGCTTGGATTTTTACCCCACCCTACTTCATGCTTGGCTGCAACTCAAGAGTAGAGGTAACTTACATTGTGGGGGAAGGAAGGGGGACAAATAATACCTGATACTATGTAGCTTATATTACTTGGGGAAGGTTGGGACAGGCCAGGATAAGGTTTTTTAAATACCAACAAAAGCAAAGTCTTATCTAAATGCAGATCCATCCTGGTAACTATCCAGAAAGCATTGACAAGAATTGGAGGTGAGTATTATCAGGGCACTAGCTTCCAGTGTGCAGTTCCCAGCAAGACCAGTAGAATGGTCTACACATACGGAGAATGCCAAGTAAGAATGTGGAAGTTGCTTTACTACTGCAATTGGCCCTAGTGTAGCTACTAGAACAGTGCTCTGTTCTCAAGTTCGCCAATACAGCAGCTATTGAACTCAGAGCAATGCCATGAAAACACTGGAAGAATGAAAGAACACAACTTTAACGACAGACTCAAAAGGATCAGCAGGACTGCAGACCATAACATCAGTGTAGGGATCCGACAACCATCAGCATATTAAATAAATACAGACAGACCTATATTTGGATAGATCTCTCTCAAGATGTAATGAATGGAAACAAATTAAATTGAGACTAGAAATAAGTTTGAGTCTTAGACAAATTAATTTGGGGGCAACTTTTCCAGCCACACCATACTATCTGTTGCTATAGGATTTTATTTTCTCTTTTACTTTAGAAGTAGTATCCCAGCTATAAAAGAATTAGTTCATTAAAAAAACCTCAATGCCTGTTATTAGAAGGTTGGATTACATCTGCAGTCCCCTCTGGCCTCAAACTATGAAACTAATAACCATGACAGACAAAGCAAGACAGAAACTTCAATATCAAACACGCTAATTTGCCTGAGACTTCATGGTTCCGACCTTCTTTTTAAATAATACAATAAAAAAAATAACTGATCTTTGAATGAGCTCACAAATGTAAACTTAGTCCCCGAAGTGATCTTGACTAAACTACAGATTAAATCTCATACCTTTACAGGACTATTAAGAACAATCTGCACCCCAACACAGCCTACCAGTATCAATAGAAATCCACAGGGAACAGTCAGACTGTAAAATCAAGCTTTTCACTGATACTTCAAACAGAAGAAACTAGACCTAAAGTTATCTACAGTAAGTTTACCTATTTTCTTCACACCACCACCAAGGAATACAAGGAGGTATTTTGCTTCTAACTTCCTAGGTAGTTACAAATTGAACCACAGGGAGAGAAACAAAGATAAAAATGAAGGCTTTGAGCTGGGATAATTCCTGACAGAATCCATCACCCTTAAAATTTTCATCCAACTTTGCAGGAAGATTTTTCTCTGACTTCAGAGTAAGTCAAAGAAAAAAAAGAAAAAAACCCACAAACCCCCCAAAAAAATCCCCCAAACCCCTACTTCCACAGTCAAGACTTTTCTAATGCCAAAAGAGATCTGTAACAATCAGTAACTTCCATCTCTCTCAAACATATCGCACACAACCTAACAACATTAGTGAATGCACTACACAGCAGTAACAAAAGAGATCTTCCACCCTAGTAACAGTTCTTACCATTTAGGAAGAGATGCAGCCCTGAACAGATGAAATACCTTAGAAGTTCAGGCTGTATTAGGTCACACACCAAGAATATTTTCCAAACAAACAGGAGCAGTACAAACACAATCCACTTCCCGAAGATCACACACACGCTACATTTCAAAATAAAACATCCAAGCCTACAGTCACCTACCCAGTTCAAGAAGTTGTTCTTGTTTAGAAGATCCAAGGAATTTATAGTCAGAAGGCCTATTAAAATAATTTAGTCAAAGGACAAGTATGAGTTGCATTCCCATACTAGGGCTACACTGTATAAATGGAAGCAGTACTTGCCATTGTAACTGTCACCAGAAACCTGAACACTGGGAGATGGAAACCACCAAAACTACTTAGTCCAGTGTTACTGTTCCATCCTAGGGTACTCTGCATCTCTTACAATGGAGCAACCATATCACACTGTAGGGCAGTCAATGCCCTGCCCACCCCAAGATCTATACCCAAAAGGACCCCCTCTCCTCGGTCATCTATGTACTCTGCAATCCTAGAATTCATGTATATAAAAGAGGCGGTAGATCACTCACAAAATCAGTCACTTCAACACAGTCTACACTCCTTCATATTCATGGATTTGAAACACCACCCAATTATCCACATGCAGAATTCAAAAGCTTGCATTTGGTCTCTAGAAAGACATCCAAACTCAAGCTGAAAACATCAAGAGCTTGAATATCCTTCTTCGTTACAATGATTACTCACCCTCACCATTCACTGCTTGCACCTTTCAATTTGATCCCATTCAGCTTCACTTTCCAGCCTTGGATGTTGTTAAGTATAAACTGAATAAAGCACTGCATCTCAGTAAGAAAGTATTTGCATGAGGAAAAAAGGTGCTCCTCACTATGATACAGTGAAAGGCTTGAAAAACCCTGTTCATGTTAAGGCATCGCTAAAATAATTCTTAACTCTTTTCAATACTCTTCATTGTTTAACAATGACTTTTAAAGACAAAACTTCATCCTTAATGTTACCACATACTTAGCCAAAAATAATCTCCTTGTTCCTAATCAGTAAACCACCTTTAAAAAAATATTCAAGGAATACATTACAATTTTTTTTAATCAAAGCATTATACTGGGAGCTTCTGCTGAACTGCCTGTTCATATTTATACCCTACCAGTCAATAAATTTCAGGATACAATCCTATGTCTATGTTCCTTATCTTCAATGCACTACTTTGAATATGGCTGCTATAAGGTGCACTTTGTCCTACTAGCGTAATTTCACATGAATTCTAGATGTTTTTTTACAATTGTGCTGTCCTTCCGGCATAGTACCTACCCATCTCTTCACCTGCAAGTTTTATTAATGGCAATTTTGTTATCACTTCCAAATCATTCACGGAGAACGGGGGGTGGGAATAAAAAATATTCAGTCTAAAAGATTAACTTTTCTAAGACTTTCAGGAACAATGACGTTCAGGAATAGTTCTCTCCAGCAACTATTTCCAAAATATATCAGTTACCCAGCAGCTCTCCATCCATTTATCATATACTGTAAGATGATTCTATTAGTATTATACAAGCAATTGACATTATTTGTTGTACTTCAGCACTAAAATGGTATTTGTATGCTTTGCTGTTCCACTAGTAAACTTATAATGATGCTATTAGCAAACAGTGGGATCTACACTGTCATAGTAAACTGAACTTGTGATAAGAAGAAAGAATAAGTGTCCTTTGAAACAAGAGTCTACTATATGTTTGGCTTGCTTTCAGGTGGGAGAGAGGGAGAGGCCCACAAACTCAGTCAGCAAGACACCACACCAAAAGCAGCCCCCCACCACCAGTTTCATAAAGCATGCATGTTTTCAGCAGTGTTTCTACCTCTTCTTACCAAAATTCCTTGAAACACTTTAAGCTGTGCCTTTCACAAATAAACATGTCTTCCAGCACGCCAGTACTTCACTAATTTTTCACTATTTCCAAGAACATCTTTCCTGCAACATTAATACTGTGTTCATAATATCTCATGGTAAAATGCAAAGCCATAATGCCCGCATAAAAAATACTTTCCTTCAAAAAAAGCCCATCAAAAAACTTTGAAAGTAATTCAGATTAGTCAAAATAAAGAGACAGTAAGAAGCAAACATCTCATTAAAAAAAAAAGCACAGAAAAAATATCTGAAAGATGCATGACACAAATAACAGTAGCATAAAACATAAGAAACTGGGAAAGATTTTGACAGTCCTATAAAAAGCATCAGTTTTATATGTATACAAATGTAAGAATGGATTACATGCTCCAACGTCACTACTTACATAAGGACATGGTGCTACTTTCTTAAAAAGGGGAAATCACCAAGTATTAAGACCCCTGACCTTCAAAAATGACTGAACATAGAGGTACTACGTTGTTTAGTGGACAAGTCTATAATGATACAGCTCTGCTGCGGTACAAAATCCTCAAGCTTTTAACAGACACTCCAGAAATACTCACTTAACAGCCAGTTTCACCACCAACATTAGAAACATCCTTCTCTTTTAAAGCTTATCGGCACAAAGAGATTTTAAGAACTACAGGAACACCCACTGAAATCTGTGTAAATACTACCCTGAGAATAAGATATAGTTAGATACTCAGCATTTCTAGAAAAATCAAATTAAAAACCCTCAAGACTAGTTAGACGAGCGATATTTATTGCATATTAAAAGATTCAGGTTGGTATTACAGCACACAACATGTATTAACTTCCTCATTTTTTGTACACACTCGACTTTATACACCAAAGGAACAGCATAAAATTCTGTCAGATTGCTTAACTACTGAAAATCACCAAATTAAATTGCAATATTTTTGTTCACTACATAGTAATTACTCAAAGCTGATTTAAGAAACACAATCTTTTAAAACACAATGGTTTCCTAACAGCCTGTAGATGCTTTTCACTCCAGTTTATAGTTTTAGACTGCCCATCTAGAGTTTCTACAAGTTAAGAACATTTTCTTTCAAAGAACATCAACATCCAACAGTCTGGATCATTACTGAAGACTTCTGTCACTTCTGGAAAACATCAGACACTGCAAGTGAGGATACTTCTCTGGTTAGTCTGGTGAAACGTAGCAACAGTCTTCGCACACCACTTAAAATATCCAAAAAAACCACAAAACCCACCAACAACTACAAAATCAAGAAACTTATTTGGGGTGCGCTGCCTTGCTACTTAACCTTCAGAACAGACAGGTCTATTTTAAAATCATAAGTGAGTAAATTCTGGAGAGGTAGAGTGGGTAGGATACACAATCGTGTGTAAAGACCTACAGAGCCCCTTCAGTCATCATGAAAACCCGAAGTGTCATTAAGACGTTGTTTAAGCAAAAAAAGAGTACCATCTGTTTAGCAAAACTGGAGCCTGACATATGCACTAATCTTTCTGCAGGCTGAAAAAACAATCCTTACAATCCTTAACGTATCAGGAGAAAAGTCTGCACGTAGAAGACTTCTCTAAACTGTCTGAAGTATGCTTCAAAGCATTCATACTAGTCCTCAAGAATGCACACACACTGTTGACAAAGGCGGGTGGCACAAAACAAGGGTAAAAACATGAAACAAAACGACCTCTACATGTTACCTGTAAACATTCCTACCGCCGCCTGGCCAACAGATTGGAAAAAACGGACCGTTTGCTTCCAAAATACCGCCCCCCCCCCCCCCCCCCCGGCCACTCAGGGAGCGCTGGGCCGGATGGGACTAGGCCAGTGCCAGCAAAACACAAGAGATAACATTATTCCTCCTCCTCCGAACCGCTTCCCCCGGGCTGCTGAGCAGCAGCCCCCGCCGGGGCGGCGGAGACGGGCGCCGAGCCCGGCTGGGCACCGAGTGCTGCGGCTCTGGGACGCGGTGCCGCGGCACCACCCCGGGGCGGCTCTGCCCGCGGAGCAGCGGCTGGGTGGCGGCGGGCCGGGGTCGGGCGGGCCCCCACCGCCCTACTCCCCCCCCCGGCCCAGGGTCGGCCGGGTCCGCCGCCGCCAGGGAGGCCGCCGTAACAGGGCCCGCGGCGGGCCTTGCCCCGCTCCCCGCCACCGGCACCCGCAACCTTCTCCCCGCCTAGCCGCTCTCTGCCGCGACCCGGCCCGGCCCAGCCCAGCCCAGCCCACCCCGGCCCGCCGCCGCCGTGCACACCCAGGCCGGCGGCGGGGGGCGGCGGCGCACCTCCCGCCCTCCGCGCACCCCGCCCGCTCGCCTGACCCCGGCCGCGCCCTGAACCCGTGCACGCCGCCGCCGCCGCCGCCGCCGCCGCCACCGCCGCCCGGCGGGGTGCCCTCACCTCCGGGTGCAGGATGGGGACGCAGCCCGCTTCTTTCTCGTACTCCTCCAGAGGCGCCGCCATCTTGGTGGGAGCCCGGCGCCCGCTGCATGCCGGGTAATGCGCGCGCGCCCGCCGCGCTTCCCCCCCTCACGGCAGGCGCGCGCGCGCGCACCGCCCCCTGGCGCCCCCGGCGGGGGAAGGGCGCGCAGCCGCGGGGCGGAGCGGGGCCGGTGAGGGGGCGCGGGGGGGGAGGCCCGGCACTGCCCCCCCCGGCCGCCCTGCAGCGCCCGCGCCGCCCGGCCGCCGGAGCTCGGCCGCTCCCCGGCGGCTTCGGCAAGGGCGGTGCCGGGGAGCCGCCTCCGCTGGGAGCTACGGGCGGCGGCGCGACGGCGCTAACGGGCCTCGGGGCCCCGGCGGCGGCCTGGGGACGAGCCTGCGGGCGGGTTTCCAGCCCGAGGGCCGCAGCTGGCGGATAACTGGCACGGCCCGGCGTCCGCCCCCTGCTCCCCGGGAGGCGCGGAGAGCTGGGGAGCGCTCCCTGATCCTCTGCCCGCCTGCCTTCCCACCGCCGGGCAGGACCCGCCGCTCCGCGCAGCGCGGCCCTGGGCGGCCCCGGCCCCCGCAGGCTGGGGGCTGCAGGCCGCTCGGGGCCCCGGAACGGCTGCCGTGAGGCAGGCAGCCGCCGACCGAAGAGAAATCAAATTTTTTGCTAGCAACTTTGTTTAGAGAAGCATGTTACTCTTTGGAGATACCGGTATCAATGCTCCTGAATGAATATTTAGTATAATTTAGGTTTTGAGAGATAGTTTAGCTTAGATTAAATTCATTATAATCTGGAATGAGAGCAAAAGGCGAGGTCCCCTGTACATTTAATGTGGATTTGGCTACAGGCTAAGCAAAGTCTGTCAGCTTGCTTTGGAAGTTTTATTCATGCCTACTAGGTAGCAAAGAGAGCGTGGGAAAAAGCCAGGAGAGTTTTTATAAGGTTTTCACTCTCGGCTGCAGGAACGTTTGAAACCCCCTAACAGTTCAGAGGACGCTTGGAAGGGATTCATTCCAACCGTTTGTACCCAACTGAACCGGTGATTTCTTACATCCTGTCACACGCACTACCCAGATGGCCAAGCTATCTGCTGCAGATTCAGGGGTCAAAGTACATCGTGCAGGAAAAGAGGCTTGGTTCTGTTTAGGTTGTCATTTCTGTTCTTATAAGCTGTGTAATGCACAAGCAGCCAAGATTAGGAGCCCTAAAGCTCTTTATTTCAAGCCTTTTTTTTTATAAATTGCATTTTTATAAAAAATGGTTTTGCAATTACAGAATGTTATCACTGGTTTGACTGCTGCTTTATGTTGTTGTATCTCTAGTGCTCTCATTTGCCTTTGTGAGAAAAGGACCTTTTGATAATACATTTTGTTGTACCATAATACATTAAGCTCATAAGCCTAAAACCTCACAATGATACTCTCTTCATTACTTTTTCCTATCTCATGCAAAATGTAACAGAGAAGCACTAATAAAATCTGACTACAGCATTATTAAAATGTTAAACCATAAACATTTTTTTCTGTATAAATATATTTAAGCTTAAATTTGTCAAGAAGAAAAATGACATAGGATTTAGAAACTGGGGGTGTGAAACAGGTCTCAAAGCACAGACTTGAAACCATAAGGTACTGAAGTGCTAAAAGAGCAGAACAAGACAGAGTATACAGGAGAGGATCTTTTTTTAACTGTGTATAATATTAAATGCAGCAGGGCTTAGATGTAATATGCAATCTGATTTGCCTAAAGAAGAAGGGTTTCAACTTCCTGCAAACCCCAGAAATAGAAATCCTATTAATCGTGACAGTTCTACGCTCATATTTATAATAAAAGTGATGAAATAACCAAAAATCTATGCAGATTATTATTCCTTGCAAGTCTAAAAAAGCTATGCTCATCCCGTGGCTCTGAACTGGATTGTAAACACATACCCTGACATCTGTCTAGGTATTTATACCCTGTTCTTCACAGGTCTACGCATTTTGAAACCAGTTCTGTTCTCAGAGACATCTGTACAGAGATTTTTTTGCCATTACACTTGAGGTCTCATCTGCGTATATAGTTCATATTATACCCTTCTTCAGAACCGAGTGTCCCTTTTACCACCGAGTAACAGCATAACTAGAATATGGGAATGTGCTAAGGTGTGTGCATTAGAGCTCTTTATTCAAAACCTGGTGGTGGTTCAGAAGTTAGAAAGCTTTCCATGTCTCAAGCGTTCCCTGTCCACTCCTAATCTGTAACATGATTGCTTGGAAACATTGTTCTTTGCTGTCTTAGGTTGTCATTACAGACAGGTTAACATCTATGCAGAGTAAGTGAACACAGTTACCAACCTAACAATCTGCTTCGATAACAAAGCTTGCACCTATTTTCCACAGATATAAGGGCTGTAAGGTTAGATGTTTTTCTGGACTCTGCCAAAAATTCATTGTCTGACCTTGAACAATTACCTTACTCCTCTATGTTTTATTTTGCTCATTTGTAAATCAAATACCACGGCACCTAATTCAAAGGGGTACTCTGAGAATTTATTATCATTGCAGAGCAATTTAAGGCTTTCACATTAAAGATGCCTTGTAAATGCCAGGAATTGTTGCTGATCAATGGCAGAAAATGCTCTTCTGCGTGGTTGCATTGAATTGTCAATAGCTGATGTGTGAAGTATTTTCTGTATCGACCAAATAAGTTTTATCCAGTGCTACTTACTAGGCAAGCCATAGGGACAGGTCTATAATATCGGCTAAACAGTGCATGCACTAGAAAATGGGTTTAGATTCTAGTCTGGCAAAAGCAAAACACAATTCACCCATACCACAGACACACAGATTTCCTTCCCTTTGTCTTGCTTTACGATAATCACCATGAAAAAGGGCACAAGGTCTAGATGCCTTTTAATTTTCAGGTAAGCCAAAACACAGCTTAACTGGGAAGCAGCACAAACTCTTACGATTCTCAGTTCTGCAGCACGAATTTTACCTTTTCTAACAAACTGTTTGGATAAAAACCCCACCTTTGGCAGAAACAAGACATATTTATAGAATACATATCCATACACTCTGTTCAGGACTAGGTATGACTGTGCAGCTATTTTAGCTCTTACCTTCCACTGAACTGTGAAATGTGACAGTGAAATAAAAAACATTTAACATACATGTTTTAGTAGTAGTTTTGTATTATGGTGTTACCACTTAACTAAAAGTGTAAGTAAATAATGTTCACCTTTGCAACTAAATATTGCGATTAGAGATAAGTATTTGCTCTCACGGCAGGCCAAAACTTAAAGTGAGAATATTGGAGTGTCTTAGTCCAAAAATAGGTGCTAAGTCAAAAATACCCTACTTAACTCTACAAGAATGAATATCTTTAGAAAAGCTGTGTTTTGCCTTGTCCTTCACTTTTCATACATAGTTTTCATTAACCCCATTCTAATTAATACATCATGAGATTGATTTGCCACCATACTGAGGCCTCTGAAATTTTCCCTTGCATAGTCACCCCAAAAAATGACTTCACTGTCAGGGGCTAAAATATCTGGGGAAGCTATATCATGTTCCTGTTCTCTGAGTATGCTTGCAAAGGAGCTATGATGAATTATTGTTCACTATCTACACTGCATTTCCTAATCTTGTTACTGTTTGAGCCATGTGTTTTCTGTATTGGAAATGACACCCATCCATCTAAATGCGTCTACCAAAATAGAAAATGTGTCATTCTGTTTGGGTTTATCCATGTCTATGCTTTCAGCCTGCATTCACTCCTAGATGGAGAACACCCGATTCTCACATAGTTTGGACCAGTTTGGGTGCCTGAAAGCTTGTGAGTTTGGGTGACTGAAACCCCCCAGGTGGCCTCCCCTCCAGTCTGTTCCAGCTGCTGGTTCTTGGAAGCATTTCCATAAGATGCTTCTGCAGGGCAAACTACTGCAGCATTACCATATTTCTGAGTGTTTAAGTATGCAATGGGCTCAGAAACATACTCTTCTTTAAAGGTTGTGTAGGCTTTTCTTCTCTGGTGGTGGGGAGGCAGTATTATTTTATTGTCCTAACATCTGTCTGGTTGAAGCTCACCCCCTAAACTGTGACAGCACACCTCATACACTGCACCTCCATCGATGTCTCCCGTTTCTGGTTTGGCTATTGGAAGGCAAACCTGTCAGCAACAGTGAAACTTGCTTCACTAATTTCATCTTAATCCCATGCTGTACTTACTCACTAGGTCTTCTCTCAGCATAACAGGAAACAACCAGAGGGAAAATTCAGGTGAAACTAGCTAGCCACTTTCAGCAACAGGGAGAGGTTCACAAATGACCTTCCTCCATCCAATGTGAACAAAACTGGAGAAAAAAACCATGCTGATAGACCCTTTTTCTTTTTGAAGAGAGGTGTCTCTACTGTATGACTGTAGCTGATACATGATCATGACACCATTATTGGGTTTCCTTTCATACCTTATAATTAAGGTAGGCTGTGATGCACCAAAATGTACAGTTCAACAATTTAGAGAAAAATATTTAAACTAATGACAAGCAGCTCTTCCCCTGTACTGGGCAAGGGGTGATACCTAAAGTCAAGCTAGAACCAGTTTTTATAAGGACAATCCAGGTCAGAGAGCCAGACAATATTCTTACACCAGTTTTATAGCGACGTGTTTCTGAATTTCAGTGGTGGTCATCTTGATGTACATTTTTCTGAAGAAGAGGAAAGACAGACACAGTGTCTATTTATACCATCCCTTACTATTTATCAAATACCATTGTATATCATGCCAAGCAATTTAAATACCGTACAGTATCAGCAATACTCCTAAAGGACAGGTGAAAAAATGTTGCAAAAATCCCAGCTGAACTGTAATGTCTGGGTGCTTGCTCAGCTGTTGTAACCTGGAGTGTACACAGCATGGGCTAATAACTAAAAGGGAAAGCCACCTTCTTCCTTACTCCTCCTGAATAAATCTTTGTGGGGGAAAGCTTATTTTGATGGGATAGCAAGCCATAATATTGTCTGCTGGTCTGAAAATTATAGGTGTTTTGCAGCATTATTAGTATGGAACAGGATGAATCTGCCCAAGGAAATCTTCTATTTTGCTATAAAACCTCTTGCTCCCTTGAAAATACTCCAGTAGGTGGCTAGTTTTAAAAGAGGCCCAATGATGAAATTGAGATTGGAAAAATAATATGTTTTTGCTATTTCACTCTTCATTTTCCTAGGGTGAACAAACTCTCCGTTTGGCTATTGGAAGCTGGAAATGCCCTTGCAGTGGTGAAAGATGTCACCCTTTTCATTTAAAGGGAGCCTTTTCTATGTGCAGTTTCCCACAGTGTGATTGGACCCCAAATCTCTATATTAAATTAAATGCAGGGAGCTTTCCCCATAAAGTTATTAAAATATAATGCTGATGAAATAAACACAAATAGAAAGCAGTGACAAATTGCAAGATGCTAAGCATGTATTAAAAAAAAATTATATCTATGGAATCCTAAATGTCTTAATTAGCGTTGTGATTTCAAACAGTAAGGAGTTCAGCCTGTCCATGCAACGTCTCTTTAGCTTTTAGCTAGCTTCTTTTAGTCACTTTCTATTCCTTTCATATAATTTTCCGGTGCATATTATTTAGTATTTGAACACAGTCAGAGAGGTGAGCACTAAATGTAGGCTGCCATTAAGCATAGCACCCTTGCTTTTAGGTTTTTGGTGGCTTTGTCATTTTGTTTTGTATTTCTTTTCTGCCAGAATATTCTTACTGTTTGCAAATATGTATAGTCCTTGAATGACATAAAACAATCATTTTATTTCCCTAGGTGATTATCTTTGCTGATGCAATTCCACATGCTGAAAAAATCTGCACTGGTTCATAGAGTTAAAAGTACAGAAAATGAGTGGGTTTATCTAACATGACTTTTCATGCCCACTTTTTTCCCTTTAAGATGATGCACTTTATTCCCACTCATTGTGTTTTCAATATCTGATCTTGATACCATATCATACTCATGGATGACTTTGCTGTTATATCTAACGTCAAAGCACCATCTCTTCTTTCTTTGTTCAAAGTTGTGTTCTTTGTTCAAAGTTGCTGTTACTTAGTGTTCTTGCTCGCTACTTAGACTGGACAGATCTAATAGGTCTACTCAAATATTTTTTAACTCACCTGAGTCTGTCTCCTTCGAGTATCTCTCTAGACCACTTTCATTAGCACATCCAGGAACATGTCACATGTACCAGTTTGTTCTGCTTTATCTGTCTGTGCTCATTCTTTGGGGAAACCTGGGACTACTGTGATTCAGCTGATGCTGGATTATGCTCCTTATTTATTTATAAGGGAAGATGAATAGACTGAATCTGAAGACTGGAATACACTTTATGAACCTTTTCCTTTCTATTTTTGTTTTCATTGTCCATTGGTTCTCCCACACCTCTCTTTGCATCCACTGGGCTGATAATTCTAGCTGCCTTTGGAGAAGGTGCAGAACATGTCCGAAGAGTGGATTTTTGAAACACAGGCAGCTGCTGAGGTGGGAGCTCACTGCCAAACTGAAACCTCATAACAAACCAATAAAATCAAATTAATAGTCATTCCACTACTTTAAAAAGATATTAATGAGAATGAAGGAATACCTATTCAACTATGGTGTCCTTTTATGGAAATATCGTCTCATCAGGAATTGAGGTTGAAGCAGGCTGAATGATAAAATAAGGAAAAAAATCAGTTAGGAGTTACCATCTTTGGATGAAAGCCAATACATGAACTCTTTTTGGTACTTCATATCAAATGAAGTAAATATTTTCCCTGTTTAGTTCTAAATCAAGCTCGGAGAAGCATGGTAGAGTAGTACCGTTCCCCTTTATAAACGAAAATTTGCTAGCTGAATTCAAGTAATTTTCAGTAATTAAGGTGGTGTCCACACATATAGTAATAAGACACTCATACAAATAGCATGATCATAGAATACTTCTGTGTTATAATCCTCTTCAGGAACTGTAGTCATTATGGTCACCATAGTGGACATCTAGAGACCATTACCAGGGGCAGCGTATTGCTAGAGATGGACCTGCTCATGCATTGAGAATGAAAAGTTGTTTGCATTCATGTAAGAGGAGAAAAAAGTAATAGCACAGGAACAATAGATAAAACAAGGAAACTTTTATCAAAAGTAGTAAGAAAGAAAACGAAAGATTAAAACCAGAAAGCTTCTGATAGTAAGAAAGCAAGGCAAGGCAAGGTGAGTCCAGATGGAAGGGACTTACAATGACTGTCTAGTCCAATTACCTGACCACTTCAGGGCTATCCATTTGCTTTTCATGGGAGATGTTTTATTTCTTTATGGTGTTTTTTTTTTGTAGAAGACAATTAATTGGCTGTTTGAAGTACTTAAAGCATGTTATGTAGGTATTTTAGATTTATTATATTATTGGAATTAAGGACAGACAAAATAAGCCAACAGCACTCATGACAAGCTTTTAAAATTGTGACTGGTAATGTTGCATGAATTACCATCTTATTTAGGTTTTTGCTGAATTTCTGATGAATTAATAACCATTGCACACAGGCAAGTACTCTGTGCATAGGAGCTGACATTAACTAGGCTGTGCTTCAACAGGAAAGAGTGGTAGCTCCAAAAGACATCTGCCCTTGACTAAGGAAGGGTACATAGGAAGCATCAATCTCTTTTACTGACTCATTGATACAGTTTGGGAAAAAAATGGATATGGTTTTACTTTTTTTTTTTCTTCATTAGATTCATATAATGACTGCCAGAATATTGAGGCTACTAAATGAAAAAATAGTCCCCACAATTAGGCTTTAAAACAATTAAGTAAAATATAGCAAACATTCAGGGGACTTGGATGAAAATGGCCAATCTGGACTGCAAACTCAAACGTGTATTACTAATATTCAGTAGACGATGTTAAACATTACGCTGCATGATGAAATTTTAATTATTTTAAGAAAGAAAACTGAGCTTCAGAAAGTTGCATGTTTAGGTGGTGTGCTTGGAAATCACTAAAGACAGTGAAGTGTACAGGAGGTGTATAGGCAGTATAATCAATTCTAGGAGCTGTAAGAAATGAACCAATGGCATCGTTTCTACAATAAATGCAGGACAGCTGAGCTGTCACTTTAAAGCTGATGGCCCTGTTGTGCAGCTCTAATCTGCTGTGCAAAGATCTGGGTTAGGAGAGGATGGAAATCTACAGAGGCACTATTCCAAGTCTGCCTTTCTGAGCTTGCAGATGAAAATCAAAAACCATTCCTGATCAGAAACATCGCAAAATGTGGGCAATGTAGATAATTCCAGAAATAGGTGGATGATTCTAACCTCTTTCACGATTCCTTTCTCAAAAAAAAAAAAAAAAAAAAAGGCTCTAGATGCTAAGACATTTTCAAGGCAATGACTGTGTTATCTCCCTTCAGTCAAAATAGCATAGATGATTCCTACAGCTTGATGAGACAGACATCCCTTGAATTGCTGCGAAGTTTAAGACTCTCAGTCCCTATTCTCAAAAGTGCCACCACTTGAGAGATTTAACAGCATTCTAACTGCACATCTTGGTGGTAATAGGAAGTGGCAAGACCTGGGAACCTGCAGGATCAGGACCTTGGTCACCTTGGGCTTCATTTACTGCCGACACTTTTCAGTGGTCCTAAAAAAAAGAAAAAAGGCTCACTCGCACTTTAATACAGTGGAACTAAAAGGTTTGGCACACAGAGTGGTATTTAATAGATGGGTGTATAGCTTGGATTTAAGACTGTTACAAATGGTCACATATTATATGATAACAAAAAAGTAAGCAGTTTATTATATCACAGCCTGCTGCTGCTAACTTACGAGGTATCAGCATTTGCTAGAAGCACATACATGCTTCCAGCCTGTCTTGGAAACAAATGACAAAACATATCCATAGGGAATGTTGCACCATAAAATTGAATTTTAATAGAGCAGGAGGAGGCTGACAGCAAAAATAATCAATTTCATCTGCGAAGTTGCAGGTCAGCATATTGCGACGGAGAATATTCTGGCTATTGCGTCGATGTGAGCTCCCCTGTGTAACAGTGACCCAGTCCCTGCCAGTCTCAGAGGGAGAAGGGGTAATTCCATGCACGTAAAATGAAACTTAATATAGACCTAGTAGCCATATGCTTAGTTTCTTATGACAGTCTTCATTTTTCCTGACTGCCCGTGTCTGGTGTTCTCAGTTCTTAACCCCGTAACTCTTCCTAGCACCATGCCCCAGGGCTTCCACAGCTCCAGGCAAAGGAGCGGAGCTGCTGCTGCCTGGGCACCCAGTGGGCCAGTGGAGGGGGGCATCCAAGGGGTACCAGGGCACCCTAGTCCTGGCATCAGGCACCACCCTGGGGACTATTTATTGAATAGATCTATTAAATCCTCTCTTCTCACTTCATGTTTCCTTTTCCCTCACAACTGTGTGTTGAATATTGTCCTACCGTTCCTGCCCAAGGTAGTCTACTGAAGCAGGCTGAAAAATAGATATACGCAATCCTAAATTATAACCCGCACGTGCAGGCAATTATCAGCCATCACAGCGTTGGTTCTGCCTCTCACACAATATTAAAAGAAAAAAAGGAAAAAAAAAGAGAGAGAAATGAACCCAACAAAACTCCTAAAAGCCTCTCCATCCATTACTGTGGTGAGAAGACACAGGCGGTGTTCTGTGGGATGGAGCAGAGCACAGATTGCCCCAGCACAGGCTGACCTGAGCCGGAGCATCCCTCTGGTGCAGCACAGAGCTGCTGTGTTGATTGCGTGGCAGAAGTAACTGAGCAGCACTTCTGCAGATGCAAGCTGGATAATACCCTAAGGCTCCCAGCTCTGGGATTAGCAGAGCTGGCTCATGTGAACCCAGCTCAGGGTTAGGACCATGCAGAGCCAGCTGTGCACATCGTCAGAGGTGCACGTCAGAAGCAAGCTCCAAGGATTTTTACAACATTGCTTTTACAAGAGAGACAGCAAATCAAAACAGATCTTCAATATAAAGGAGAATATGAAGAGACTTCAGACACATGCAGAGGCACCACACAGGTGCACAACTCCCAGCAGGCTACGTTGTATAAGCATTGTGCTGTTTGGTTGGAAACTGCACTAGTGCTCAGTTTGCCCTTTGCAAATGTTCATTTCCTATCCTAAAACCTGTGTAGATCCAGACAGAAGGCAGCGCAGAAATTGAAAATGCAGTGAATGGAACTGACTGCAACTGTGTTATTCTTAAAAAAAAAAAAAAAAAAAAAAAAAAAAAAAAAAAAAAAAGCAGCAATACAGGAAGGCCCACAACATACCTATAGTCATCTAACACTGAAGGCTAGTTCTCATCAGACTTGAGCACTTCAAACCTATACCTGTGAGCATCTTTCTTACCAAGACATGGGTTTTCCTACACACAGGTAGTTGCCAGAATTGGAAAGTAGACAGTTACCAACCCTTGCAAGAAACTGGGGGTGGTGAGGTGGTGGTGGAGGGGAGAGGGAAACCAGTGAATTTGAAAAATTAAATATTTTACTATTGACCATGAATATTTTTCTCCTTCTCAAATTCGTTACCTGGCAAGAATGAAGCTTCTCGGTGTTTTCTGGGGAGAGAGGGGGTTAGTGGAGGTGCTGGCCCAACTTCTGCCACGCACGTTAAATAGATAAAAGCCAGTTTCTCTGGCTGGTGGGAAAGACCCTACCTACTGCCTGTGAAAGGTATAGCACTATGCAGACATCAGCTCAACGGGCACTGCGTTAGGATGGGGGAGTACGTGAGTGACCCGAATGGAGACTACTGCCTGTGGCTCCCCTGGGGAGGGATATCACTCCACCCTCTCACTCCGCTGAGTGCCATTTTTAAAAATGGCCTTGGCTCCGAAATAATGTAGGTGCTTCTGAAGATAATACATTTGTGCAAAAGGATGTTGGCTTGAATTCATGTGCATTTGTTCTGTAGCGGTATTTCAAGTGCTTGTCAAAGACATGGGGAAGAAGGTGTTGAGAATTACAGAATCAATAAATGAAATAAACTTGGTAGCAATAGCCTCAAACTATGGGACTTTTGCAAATATAAATACAACACTTTTTTACCAAAATCAGAAAAATCACTGTAGGGATTAGCCTTTTAGTGAAAATCCTAATGCTGCTGTCTTACATGCTTGAGTAAGGACCCAACAGACAGAGCTATGTTAAGAAAGTCTATCGTGATAGTCTTACCATTTAATTTCTCAAACTGTTGATGTCTTCCAGGTTCTCTGTCTTCTCCTTTGATCCCACAGTATGTCAGCAGTCTATAGCCTTGGCAAGTTGGCTACTTCATAACAGCCAGCTGGTAGGACATCTCCCAAATACTGAAACTGAGAAGTCTAGCCTGATACCTTCACATGCTGTCCATTTATTTCATGAATACATGTATTCCTTAAAATATGTTTGAAAATGCTCACTATATGAATGAAATCTATGATGTGCAATGCTTCTAAGAAGTCTCATATGTCTATGACACTGCTACTGCAATGACTGGAGGAAAGACAATTTTTTCCTGCTATATTTTCAGGATTCCCATTTTCAAATACAATCTTAAGAAGAATGGAAAGTGAAGGCTGGAATGGAAAGTTAGACTTCATATTAATTAGATAGCTAATTAATGAATTTGACATCTGTGTATGAAAGCTAGGAATATGTTCCTGTGTTGCTTTGCTTTGGAAAATGTGGTGCACAATGGACAGATCTGCAGTATCATATTCTGGGGGCAGCATTAACATGCTTCTTCATTTGTGATCTTCCAGGGGTGGCGGGGGGGTTAAGGCCACCTATGGTGGGTGAAATTTTTCAGTATACGAAGAGGACGAGTTAATAGGCATGGGCAGAAAGAACAGCCAAAATATGAAAGTTTGCAAAACTATCTGCCATCCAGTAGCTTGTTATTCTGCAGTAAAGAGGGTGTGTAAGAGATGAGCCTGGACACTCTGATGCCTCTTAACAGAGGAAAAAGAGATAGGTGTTCTGTTTATCTGCCACGAATCAAGAAGAAGGAGGTCAGCAGGAACATGAAGTGAATTTTTATGAGAATGTTGGACATCAAAAACTGCTCTCTCACTTGCCTAGATTATCACTTCAGCTCTTCTTTCTGTATTTATGTTTTTGACTTCTAGTGGGAACAATTAAGAAGAAACAATGAGCCTCTGCCATCCTGACATAAAATCTGCAATAAAATCTAGCCTGTGGAAGAAAAGCTTAGAATCCATCAGGGAGAAAATACATCCTCCTGATAATTGTTTAGCAATGGCAGAGCATTGAGGACACTCCGAGGATATGAGGCATGAGATTATAGATCTAATAAAAATGCCTGTAAGATGGAAAGTAATGGAGATGTTTTAGAATACATTCAGCAGCCATGAACTGACACAATAGGACAAAAAAAATATCAGTCTGCTTGAAAAAACAGAACCAGCAGCCTTGCAGTGTTCCCTTCAAGGACAATAGTGGGTTTTATTTTTTCTGTACTATACCTTGGAGGAGTTTCCAGTTTTTAAAGTACAGTAGTGCCAGAGCAGGTTCTGTCAAACATGAATAATTGAATTTGAACGGAAATGCAGACTCTCAAAATACAACTGAAGGCTTTGGAAAGCACTCAGCGAAAATATATGGGCTAGGTTCACTACTCCTGGTCTCATTTATATCCCTAAACTTGGCCTATCTCCACTGAGATCAGTGAAGTTCTGCTGGTGCAAAACTTCAGCAAAAATAGCTGTGAATCAAGTCCAGTATTTGGAAGGGTCATCTCTTAAAAGAAAGGGGCAGTGGGTATCTGTGCAAGCACTGACGTAGACAGCATGATTCCATGAATATCAATGGATTTACTTAAGACTTCCATCAGTCAATGCTCTGAGATCAGAGTCTGCTCTTCCCATTTGCTCCAGTGACACATTATAACTCTATGTTTGTGCTTATTGCGTTAGACACTAATGAACCTCAACACTGTCTCCAAGGGCATGGTGCAGATTACTGAAACCTAATGTCTTTCGAAATTGTTCCTTCCTTGAAGAGCTCATCTATGGAGCAAAGCCAGGAGCTGCCCTGTGCCAGTAGCCTTGTCTTAAGTTGCCAGCAGTCTCAACACATATGTTGAGGAATAAAATGAGGAACAGACTAAGACAAGGTGCAAAATTAAAGGGTGGACTATAGGGGGTTGGGGGGGGGCACGTGAGAAAGCAGAAAAAGACCCTTAAGTGGAAAGAAAAGAATGTGAGTCAGTAAAACTTTGGAGAAAAGAAAGAAAATGACAGACAAAGACACCATTAAAACAGGCAGTAAAAGACAGAGAAAGAAAGGTGTTAAAGAAGCAAAAGAAGGGTGGCTGGGGAAAGAATAGGGCATTTCTTACTCGTGATCTCTTGAAACATTTTTTTCTTTTTCATCAAGTGTTGGTTAGTCTAAAGGCACTGCTCTTTAATTTTTGAGCTGTACTAAATCCTCTCCCATGGAATGTACACAGCCTGTATGCTGGGGTAAGGGAACAAGGAAGCCATGAGTTCTCATGCGTCTGGAGTGGAATACTAACCATAATAATTTCTTTCTCCATGATTAAGCAGTATATGACTTTTAGCTTAGCTGACTTTGAAATGTCAAGAATAGCATCAAGGCTTTGGCTTGTTTCTAGTGTTCACAAATTCCAGGCACTCAGAAATGGAAAAGAATTTATTTTCTTCCCCAGGGCTTTGCACAGAAAGGATATTTCCAAAAACAATGCATACAGAATTAGAAGATCAGACAACAGAACCTCCTTTTTACCCAAGCAGCTACTATTAAAACTGAAGACTGTGCACAGTGTGCCATTACTGCCATTACCTGAGAAGTGCATGTTTAAGAGCAGCCTTACCTCCCCATGTAAGCCTTTGAAAATAAAGCCTCATGCAAGACAATTCCTCTTATGTATCTATGTCTGCATTTCTTACTCTCCCACACTAGGAGAGCAAAACCTATTTATTTAAAGTACTGTTTACTCCTGCTGGCTAGTCCTTATTTCACCAGTGCTGGATGATACCCGGTAAGTGGTTTAAGACACTTGAGATGCAGAAAACATCCTGTCCCATCCAGAAAAAGGCCTGTGCGCTTGCCTGATTTGAAAAGCCATTGATTATTGATGACTCAGGGTCACCAGGAACAGAAATCAATGCTGCATGCCACTAGAAGGCTAATCATCATGTCCCACCTTGCAAAGATGTACAGCAGTTTGTTTTCTAGGCTCAGTGGTTCATGAGATTTTGAAGGTAAAAATCACATTACTTTCACTAACATCCTCTCTGCTTGCATGGCTTCACTGGTTCTGACCCATTTTAAATGACTGCTGCCTTCAAGCAATTTATGTTTGACACAATGCCATGTTTCATCTAAAAACACATAAACACAGCTTCCAAGCTATTTGAAGCACTCATCTCCAACTCTAGCACCTTGTGGAAATATTGTGGAGTTGAAAGATATGGGTGAGAACTATCAGAACAGTAAAGTTTCAAAGGATTGTATCGTTAACCATATTCAATTATTTTGGAAATATTCTGTTTAGGCTGTTAAGTAGTCTCATAAGCAGATAGAGAAGCATATATCTAAAAAAGAGAAGACTGAAGAGCAGCAGACAAACAGGAAAATGAGGCAGAAAGGGGGATACATGATCTCTCTGAGCTTGCAGGGGGTAAGGCAGAAGGTGGGTCTGGGAAGGAGCCTCTGGGTCATTGAACCCAACTCCCTGCAATCACACTCTGACAGCATCGACATTAGGCTCAGATGGATCCTCGGAGTATCTGCTCCCCCACCTAAATCTCATATCATAAAGCAGTCTCTGAGAACATGTAACAATTCCAAAACCATTAGCACAAAAAGCAAAAAGCCTCAAAAATTACACCATGGCATCACTTTAGAGAGAACAGAAGAGATGCACAGCACTGCCATTAGCTGAAACATCCCTGAAGAATTTCTAGCAGATGGACCCTGCACTGTGCCCCGCAGGAAAGCAAAAGCAGCTCAGCTTCTGCCAATCTGACATAAAGGAAAAACTTAATCCTCAAATAAACCCCAAATCTGGCAATTAGTTTTGCCCTGGAAATGTGAGCAAGATATGGCAGCCAGCAACCTGAGAAGCTTGTCAGATAGTGATCCTGACCTGCCTCTGATTGTGGCCAGTCTATTACATGTCAGAGAAAGTGGATCCACAGGCCTCTCTCTCTGCCCATCCCTGGCACTGCAATTGCCAAATGTCCCCTAGAATAGAGGATATCAGGAATAAGGAGCTCAATTGTTGTGTTGTATACAAGATATTGCTTTCCCTCATTTGTGCCCTGCTTTTCTGCTCAAGGCCAGACCCAAAAGCTGCAGCACTCCCAGAAGCCTGGCAAGAAAGTGGGAGATTTGTGCATCAGTCCCAAAATCCTGGCCTTGTCACATGACCGATGCAGTGACTACCATACCGTCCCTGCGCCCGACCCAGGGCCTGTATCCCTTCCCCCATCACCTAAGTGACCATTCTGGGGCAGAGGAACTTCCTACTAGAGCCCTCTGCAACCTATATTTTAACAGTAAAGCACACCAACCCTACCTAGGAGTTTCCTAATGCTGGGTATCAAAACCTACCTTGCATATGAACCCTGGTCAACCGGGGCAGGGCTATACATAAAACCAGTGAAATAAAGCAAGCCTAGACCTAATTTACCCTCTCCTTCTATGAACAGCCACAGTCTTTGGGATTCAATGTGTAAAACTGAAATCATAAACTTAAACTCTGTCTTCACCTTAGGCCATCACACCCTGCCAGTCTGGAACTCAAATCTCTCCAAGTAGCTGATCCTGGTGTTCACCCAGAACCCAGTCCAAAGACCATGCAGCTCAAAAGCTAGTCTCCTCTCTAACTGGCAACAGCCCTTCTCCAACAGCTCTAGCTCCAACTGCAGCTAAATTCTAGCCAGATAACCTTTGACAGTAGCTAAAAAGGCCAGACTGCCTTTCCAGTTCCCTAAATTTGAAAATATGAAACTTGAGACTCAAACAGTCCAGCCTGATTCTAGGCTGCTTTCTGCTTCCCTAACTGTTGGTGTTCCAAAAAGGCCAAGAAAGAGAAGGTCATTGGTCATAATTACAGATAAAGAGAAGTAGGATCAGTCCATAAAAAATCCATTTTTCCAACTGCACGTGCAGTAAAATGCTAGCCCTTTTTAATGGAGCTAGTTTTTTCACTTGTAAGGAACAGCTCAAGTAAGTCTATCTTAGACCTAAGTTGCAGTCACTACTCAAGGTGAAGTATCCCCCCAGTAACTGAACCACAGGCAAGGACAATGCTGTAGGAGAGGCTGGTTTTATTATAAAGACTTGAAAAGTTCATCTTTTTATCTCAAAAATGTCAAAGAATATAAAGCTATAATTTCATTTAACTTCCTCTGTTCAGTTTTGAACTGTTTCACCATCCTATCTCCAAGTAACTTGCTTGTCATCAAATAAATGTACGTGGCCTCTTTAGACTGTTTGCTTCATCAAATTCACCACGTAAATTTACTGAGTTGTCTTAACATAGCCATAGGGCAGTCAGTACCGCGTTATCCCACTGGGGAACAGTATATAGCACCAGCACGTATTTAACACCAGTTGTGAATCTAGTAAATCCCACAGCCCCAGTTGGAGGTAGCCCAGTTCCACCAGTGCTGCGTTTTAAAGAGACATGTATGTTTGCTTAGGGGAAAGAGAGCAAGGGAAAATTGATGGCATGGACAAAGAAGGTGATGCCATACTTCCTCAAGGACTTTTGTGACTTGCTCCCCCCAGACAATGATTTCCCCCCAGAAGGACCACAGAAAGAAATGTGCATTGAAAAGCCTGCTAGATGTACTGCCTTGTCACTGAATGAAGAAGAAAATCTAAGCAAGGTTTTAACAGGCAAAGAATGGGGCTGAATGTGAAAGGAGTAAGTTGTAGCCTGAAAGTGAAACTCTCTGTCTTAATACACTCTGGAGGACTAGAATAAGTGCTTTCTAATTAGCTTTCATTTCACTTGGCATATTTATGGCTGTCGCTGCACGAGCAGACCAAAATAGGAGGCTTTTTATTAAAGGGTCTCCAGAGAGAAACATCCAAACCTGCCAGCAACCATGTTTCAGAGGTTTAACCTCTCTAACCTTTACGGTTCAGTTAAAGTTCTTCCTCCACACATGCCACATACATCATTTTGCCGAGTGAACTGTAACCTTGACTTAGGTAAATACTTGCTCTATTAAACATGCAATTGCGTTACTTTTTATTTGTGGCTACCTTTTATCTGATTTGCTCATAAAAGTTGCCTAATTATATAAAGACATGGTAACAGAAATGCGAAACCTAGCCATTGAGTTACAGCAACCGGATGCGGCAAGCAGACGCCGTGTTCATGACCAGAAGCCCACTGTACATCCCCCAGTTAACTCGGCGAGGCGTGCGGCACTACGCTCTGGTCGTCTGACCCAAGCTGTGCTGCACAGATTTGGCTGCAGGGTAAACTTAGTGGTTGATTGTACTGGAGGAGCCTGCAGGCAGCTCCAGCTCGGCACCCACAATCACACCACCTGCATGTCCTCACCTTAATCAGAAACTGCAGCAACAAGTTCTTCTGTGAACATCCTTTCTATCTTTCTATCTGGCAGTAGAAATGATGAATAGAGTTGTTTTCTTTTAAGAAAATCCTGAAAAAGCTCAAATTACAAAAAAAAAAAAAAAAAAAGAAAAAGAAAAAGAAAAAAAAGTTGTGTAACTCCTCCATGGATGGGATCTGGACGCCTGTCTGAAGATGAAAATTCAGCATCACCAGCATCTGAAAGGATGAGATTATCTATACTACCCTCTTTATATAATGTTGATGATAATAAACATTTTAAACAGTAACTTGTCAGAGTCTAAATGCCTTTCTTACTGGGATTGTAACAAACCAGTACCTCCTGGTGCAAAGCAGCAGTTAGGAAGGCAGGATCCAAGTCTTTAACTCTTCTTTATGTGCAGGACTGGTGTCATTGTTCCTTTAGTTTTCCCCTCAAAGGGAGCTTAATCAGACTGGAAAAACTATCTCTTGGTTGAAATACTTCTTCCTCATCAACTGGGAGAACCGTCCGGTTTGACTCCCATACTCCTGATTTTGGTGGCTTTTGCCTTGTTCCTTCCAATACAGGTGGTTGAGACTTCCAATATGACTCTATCAATCTCTCTCTCTCTCTCTTACCCCCCACCCCCCCTTAAGGTTTAGTGTCACTTGATTCTAACAAAGAATTTTCAGGTCACAAACCTCCATGTCACCGACCTCCTAGCCACCCAGCCTAGCAGTGCTTGTCTGACAGACCATCGCTTCTCCATGGATGTTCATCTTGGCCACTCAAATGCTTCTTGAGCATGGGCTAGCTGCTAAGCAAATGAGGCAGCTCCATGTTTTACCCTCAGAGTGAACACTTTTTGGCCTGTTTCTTTTCCTGTTCTCCACTGAACTGGAATACACAGATGTTAGCTATTTGTATCTGGCACTAATTAACACATACCACCCATCAGAGTTGCTAAACATAACCTTGTTTTTATCCTGTGGAAGGATTCAATGATTTTGCCCCATGTAGGTGCTGTGCCTGCCTTCCAGATTGTTCCTTCATTTTCTCCTTTGGTAAAGCATCATCTTTTTTATCATTTGCTTTCAGTCAGAAAATCCCTAGGGAATCCCTCAGACATTTCTTCAGACGTCTCCCTTGTGTCTATAAAGCACCATGGAGCGTGACGTACCGGTACTGGCTTGGAGTCAGCTGAAGGGAGCACGGATCCCTTCCTGATGTACTCGCTCAGCTAATTAGCTCTGCTGAGAAACCAGAGACATTAAATGCCAGGAAAATGGCACAGTGATGCCGCTACCTTGTTTCCAACACCTAAATTGTGCATTGTGCATTTTTATTCCCTAGGCTCCTACCCTTTTTCTGCTCACACACCCGGTTTGAGCAATTGTGTATGAGAACATGTTTTGAGTATTGCCACTATACTAATTATTCCCAAACCTGTCCCTCTACACTGGACATCTCTTTCTCCAAAATGAAATCCTGCTTTTCTCTGGTTTCGGGTTGTGATTTTTTTCTCCATATCTCTTCATGGATTGTCCACAGTACAAACTTACTCAAAGTAAAATACACTTTTCTTCTTTTGCATGTCCTCATGATGAACATCCTGAGTTATCTGACAAGAAAATGAAGACAGATCATTAATGCTTTTCTACTGCTTATGTTCAAGCAAAGGGGAAATGGAAATGCTTACAAAGTATTACTGAACAATAAACTCAAAAAATATTTTTGTTCAGTGGTGACTCAATAAAAAAGAAATTATAATTGATACGTGATATCTAGATAAGAAAAAAAATCCTTAAACTGTGGAAGAAAATGAATGTAATGAAAATGCAAATGCTCAGAATCCATATGTAATTAATATATCATTATTCATACAGGGTAAATATTTTTCACTTAAACAAGAAGTTTCAGCATTTCATTGCAAGAATTGGGCAAAATCCAAATTGCTTATTGACAAGCTGCACTAACTGTGAACAAATGAGAGACGAAAGATTTTAGTTTGTCATTCATGATATAGTCTGAAAACACACAGTGAATCATTCTCAAGTAAGCCCTCTGCTAACTAAAGCAAAAAGGGAAATCTAGCCTCTATTTCCTTAAAATAATAATTTAAAAAGTGCCTAGAACTTTTATCTTTGGCGCTGGTTTAGTGCTTAATACTAGTTCTACGGGTCTCAGAGATTAAAGTTTGCTTCCTTGCAACAAGGAATTATTAGGGGAGCATGAAGATTAATTTTTGGGGGAAAGAAAGGGAAATGGGTTTCAGGAAAGATTATTTGTTTTGTAAAGTGAAACAAGCAATGAAAAGATTGAGCAAACTTTGGATCTCAGTATTTAAATTAAATGTGTCTGTCAGCATGCAGTTTGGGAAATAACCTCGCCATTGAAGTTAAATCCCACTACTAACAGTTCTGGCAAAACTGGTTGAGATGGATCTGTGAGACACAGAAGCAGAGAGAGAACCTGTGTGAACACAGGGTCAAGCTGCCTGGTGGTGAGGTCCCCATACACAGGGGGCTGCTCGGTGTGGAGATTATATTGCTGCTGCCTGCCTTTGGCAGTGAAAAAACATGATCAAGGAAAGGAAGCACCCTTGTATTGATGAGTTACACCATCTTATGCTACCTAAATCTTAGCATGACCATGTATCTGCATGCAATAATGAGTGACTTCCCTTTATTTTTGCTGTCAAAAACCAGGTTGCTGCTATCAGATGTCCCTTAGGCTGATACCGAAGGACCTTTAGTAATAATTTTACCAAATAATTTACTTTTTTCTTTTTTAAAGGAGATAGAACACAGGGACTTGGTCATGCTGTTGCACGCATAAGCCTGGTGTGATTGTGTACATACATACACACATGTATGTTGGCATACACAGACACACACAGAGACACACACACAGGCTCCTCTGTATTTTGATAAATGCTTTGGCTACCATAGTGAGGATGAGCCAGATACCCAAGTGCATTAAAGGTAACATCTGAATCAAATCTAGCCTTCCAGTCCTCCACTTTGCTAATTATGATCTTTTAAATTGCACATTTGAGGTGAATTGCCTTAAAAGTACTTGGGGGGGGGGGGGGCGGGGGGAAGCAGTGGTGTATGGTGTGGTAGTAATGTTCCATTAAAGCTATTATCTCAAGTCTTAGAGTAATTTTTTTTTTATTATTATTTTTTTTTGTGTAGACCATTTCATTATAGTTCAAAAGCAATTGTCTACCCAGGTTATGGTAATTGTGTTGATAGTCATTAACTATGCCATATGGAATTGTATTTATTAATGAAGTGCAATCCTGTAAACAACACAGACGTAGCTCATGAATACTGTATACTTACCTGGGGTCTTGGTTTGAGATATTCCCCAGCTGACAGTGAAAAATGGACGTTATCCTAGATGTAACCCCACTGAAGTAATGTACCACAGATAATCGCACTCTTTCATGTATTAAGGGAATTGGAAACAGTTTACTGAAACTGATCTAAAGAATATGCAAGTCCAAAAAAACTGATGTGCTTTCAAAGCTGTGTCATTGATTCTTGTAATGGTCTTGGACTCCAAATAATTTTCGCTGTACGCTCTAAAGCATTTCCAGTCTGAATACTGTTGTTAAAATGCCAAGGATTTCTTCAGAAACTCATTTGCTATTTTGCTTGTTGTATTAGATAGACTAGGGCATAAACATTTGCATGCCCTGGTAAAGGAGAAAATTGGAAAAGCTAGCACCATCCTGCAGAGGATCTGCAACACAGGGTTTAAATTAAAAAATATATAGATGATGTTTCTCAGACACCTCTAAAAACTCCTCAGTGGGGCCAGACAAGTACGCAGGTTGTTGACAGTTACAGTTAGAAGAAACCGACTGTATTTCTAACAAATGTGGCAATAAAAGCATCTTTTATTAGCTATCTACAAATAAGCTCGGTTTCTATATATGACCCAGTAGAGAGGGATTTTCTGCCAAGATTATAAAATCATAGACTAAGTCAAGCTAGAAGGGACCTCTGGAGGTCACCTAGTCCAGTTGCCTGTTCAAAGAAGGTATGGCTAGAGCAGATTGTTCAGAGTCCCATCAGGTTTTGAACACCTCCAAGGATGGAGAGTCCATAACCTTTCCCCATGCCCGGCTGCCCTCACCCGCAGCCTCAGAGTCAAGATTTTCAAAGCCTCTGGGTGACTGTAGCCTTTCTGTGTTACTGTGCTAGTGTGAAGAACTGTGAATGTCATCTTACACCCAGCAGTCTCTACAAAACCAGAGAAATCCCCTGTGACGCAGTGAGTGGAGCTGGCTTGGTCCTGTATCACCTGTCTCAGCAGTGCACCAGCTGCTGATGCAGCACTTTGAGACTCTAGGTAGCTGCTGTACTTCAGGGTAGTGGCAGGGACTGCTCCTGAGGAAGGCAGGTGCATACAAGGCAGAACCACCATTGTTCTCACGCTGACATTTTTGCTAACAAAATTAAGGTAGAAAAACGAAGCCAGATATTGTTAATGGAGATTTTGAAAAAAGAAAGCTTTAAGAAACACATGACTTTGCAACCTTCTTTGTAGCACAAAGAAGTATTTGTATAAGCTTTGGAAGTAGCTTAATAATTACATTTATCCAGTGCCTTAATATTAAAATACAAACACGGGGTTTATAAATACATAAATACAAATATACAAATACAATGTACAAAATATAAATATATAAGTACAGTGTCCAATATTTATATCCTGCTTTTCATTCTCAAGACTTTGGCTCTTTTGCCTTAGTACATATAGACAAGGAAAACCTTAATAAAATGATCCAAACTCCTAACTGATCATTTCTGCTGAGGATGTGAGTTCATGGGCGCTCATTTCCATGTAGCATCACAAAAATCTCAACAGTTATAGTGGCCCTTTACAGCTGAAGAATGCTTTCTGTTCTGGTATACATTTCCCCAGGAACACGGTGGACACTGATCATGCAGGGGCAGAGGACCTGTAGAAGGGCTTCCAGGGACTTCACTTCTCTGTGCCTACAGCAAACCTGCTGACTCCCAAACTGCTTTCCAACAGCTGATAAGACTTGATCTTTGCATGGCTTCACACACCAGCGCTTTTCCTCTTGCGCCTGGGTGCTGACAAGAAAAGTCGCTAATTCTGGAGATTAACTCAGCTCCTGGCACAAGGAATTGAACATGGTTCTCTCTACTGGTTATCCCATGTGGCTGAATGATCTGGTCTCACTGGCTGATACTAGCCTCCCAGTCCCAAACTGTCCTCTTAAGAAGTGAGCCTGGGTAACAGCTTAAATCTGGAGGAGTGGTGCCAACATCTCATGCTTTCTCTATATATTAAGCAGCTCCATCCAGTGCTCAGCACGGTTTGTATCAGCACAGATCTATCTGGCTCCACCTCAGGGGATGAAAATGGGCTGTGGCAGGCCTCGGTATCGCCAGTACTGAGCAACAGCGGGAACTGTAGTGGCAGCTGAGCAGTCACTGACCTGGGCATTCAGCTTGTTCCCTATGCAGCATGTGCTGGTCTGATCGCATGATGCACACGGGTCAGGGAAGACATGAGTGCAGCTTCTGCTGAAGAGGCCAAGGGCAAGAAAGAGCAAAGGGCTACGGCAAACTATTGCACGATGGTAGCTGTGGGAAACTGCGCTTAGCAGGAATGAGCAGCCTGTCTCATCTGGATCACAAACCCCAGCTCCGCAGTGCATGGGCCCAAGCCAGTCCACACCACCTGGCTCAGGAATGAGGGCTAGCTCGCTGGTGTGGGTATCACAACCAATCTAGCCAAAAGCCTAGTAGCTTTGATTCTTTCCTTCCCTCTGCTACCCTGCACTGTTTTATTATTGCATCCACTGCCTCACTAGACTTTTCCAAAGGGCTGCTTCTCTGCTGCAGGCACCGCTAACAGCCTCATGCCAGTCACTGCACAAGAACTGCTTCCTTGCCTGCTGAGTCAGGACAGATGGCAGGAAGGAACACAGCAAAGAAGCTAATGAGGCTGGGGAACAGAGGGAGGACAAAATACCCAGTGGCTTAAAAAATATCCAATTAATATTTTAAGAAAGGAAAACAGTGTTTGTGAATTGGAGAGGGCTATTTTACTTCTCCCAGCTTTCCCACCTATTTCACTTGCAGAGATACTTTTGCTGGCACGTCTGTTCCAAGCAGCTGGACTGGCCTTGCAGAACAGCTCTCCTGACGCGTACAGCACTGTCAAACTCCTGCTGGCATCAGTCTCTTGAGCATCTCTTTCCTAATTCTCCATCAGCCGTATCTTTCCTTCCTTTATTATCTTACCTGTGGTCGTACACGGAGCTCAGCAGCTAGCTGGAGAGGTCTCTCCCAGCTTGCTGACATTCTCAGCCACAGGGAGCATTTCTTGGCTTTTACCCACCCAAGAAAGTTCTCCCGTTGATATTTTATCAACTCTGGAAGGAGCAATAACATTCTGCCGGTTATTGGCAAAACTAAGCTTGACAGTTCATCCCACCTGCCCTGCAGTTCCTACAGCATGAGACGGAAACATCCCCTGGTGAAAAAGAAGTCCCTACAGGCACTACATTTAAAGCTGTGTTTTAATTGACTGAGTTATCAGATTGTGTTGAACCGCAACAGTGATAGTTGTGGGAGAAGGGAGGGTTTTGAGCAGATACTGCTGTAGTAAAACAAGTTGCATATGACACTGTGTGAATGAGTACAAAGTATAAGTTCAGTTCTCCACCAGTTAAGAGAGATGATCAAGACTAAAAGCCATCACTGCAAGACTGCTGTCTCCCAGGCTGTCTTTTGAAATATTCCAGATGAATGGCTCCGGCATCACCTCATGCAGTGTGACTTCTCTGCCAGATTAGCTACCCAGTATTTAATTAATAACTTTTCCTTCTCCAGCCTTTTTGTCTTTGCTTCATTTGTTTAATATTAATTCAATTTATCCACTCTTACTTACCTTCATCACACTTTTGCTCCTTTAGGAAGAAGGGTTCACCATGAGTTCTTAAACAAAATGCCAGAGCATTGTATTTGTTAAGATTAATAAATTACTTCTGTGAACTGCTCTCCACAGGATTTCTATGGTGCTAAGGACGTCCTGTCTGCCAAACACTGTAGCACAGGCCAAGATGCATCACAGATAAGCCAAAATCATCCATTTATTGAGAATTAATCAATAATGAAATATTTGACAGCACAAAGCTAAAGTTGCCTAAGTAGTATTTTGTACCCTTCCAGAAAGATAAAGCAAAACTCAGACTCAGAAAATTGGGAAAACAAGAATTAAATGTAAAGTCCTAAATCTGATAACTCATCCAGACTCCTGCTTCAGCGTAAGAGGAACTTATGGAACACTAGACAAATAGAGGCCCCAGTTCTTTGCACAGTTACATCAACAGATTATGCCTGCTCCCTTCAAACAGCAGCATCATGCTGTCATAAAACCAGTTTCATGTTGGTTAGTTTGATAAATATCCTTTCCAGCAAACATTCATTTTGAGTAAATCTGCAATTGAACTGTTCTTTCTATCATCTTTGCTAAGTAAATACCGTTAAGTTTTGCTCCTTATTGAGCACAGGCTTGATTTTACCTGTTGAACGGTAAATTGGCCCAGCTCTACCCCAGCTTGCAGTGACCAGCAAACTGGACTTGAAGCTTTCCTCCAAGCCATAGACTGCCATAGGAGATCCTGCCAAGCTCACATTATCTCCCTGTGTAATTACAGCTTTTTAGTTCAGTGGGGTGTGATTAGCTCAAGCTGTAACTCATTTAGTGCACTATAATTACAGTGCACTTGGCTTCACAGTTAGTTTTGACCTAGAAAGGGTGCATTCCTGGGGTTATTTTTAACAATCTGTTGGCAGTGCTCATAGGTATTACCAAACCTCACAACAAAAACATCTGAAATTTGACAGGCACTTGACAGTCTCATTATTGGCTGCCAGTGTCAAACATGTCTAGATATTCCTGAATATTCTGCATGTTGGTTTCATTTGTGTGTCTTTACCTGTCATTTCAAGGCTGTCTCTTCTTTTAGCAACAGACACCCAGTGAAACAAATCTCATGTAAACGGTCTAATAGACCAAAGTGTCTAGAAAGGGTTCTATTTCAAAAAAAAAAAAAAAAGTGCATTTATTTATTAACTATGAGTTTGTTAATTTCTGATTAGAATTATCAAAAAGATAAACATGCAGTAAGTGCTGGAGTTATAAAAGGCAGTAAAAAATACAAGCTGTGCACGGGAAAAGTCTCATTTTATGATGGGGAATTATACCTTAGTGCAATTAGGGCAGCAGATGCTTAATGACTGGCCTAAAAAAGAATAAATACAGCTTCCACTAGAAATCTTTTATGGCAATTTGCCATTATAGATATGTATAAAAGAAAGAGCAACAGTAAAGCCACCCTCAAAGTTTTGTCCTTCATTTTTTGAATGTTTTTTTTTTTTTTTAAACAGTTTATTTTGAATTAATGTTACTAGGTATTATTGCATCAATTTTACCACCCCTGTGTAGAAAAGCTGTCAATTCATTTATGTTATGGTGGTGGCTTGGTGATGCAAAACTTTGCCTGCCAGTCACATAGAATAATCTCTCTTCTGTTTTTTTTCTGAGTTAAACAGAGTCTTCCTGAAAATCTCTCTCCCATGTGTTGCTTTCACCAGGTATTTCTGGACATATGAATGCTAATAAACTACTTCTGCAGGAACAGAGTTGCTTTTCATCTACTAGGAAAGCAGGAAACTATAGAGGAAAACCAAAACTAAACTGGTTATTTCTTTGATCAGTAAGGAAGGACTACTTTCCATTCAAAATAGTCTGGATGATTGGCCAATGTTTTTAAATCACACATAATTAAGCACAATGGCCTGCAATATTGTGAAATCTTGGTATAACCTTCCATTGGTATTTTATGCCTTCAGGTGGCAGAAAGGGATGCAGAAAAGCAGCGCTGGTACAGATGTAACAGAGAACAGCCCGTAGTGTAGTGTGTAACAGACAGACTACGCTACTGTCGCAGAAAACAAACCTTTCCACTTTGATGACATCAAGAATATCCTTGCTCTGCAAGAAGCGATGCTGATAATCAGTTTTGTTAACTGATTATTTATTACTAACTGATATGATATTAATGAACACCCTGACGTGGCAGGATGTTCCTATCAGGCAGGAGTAGCAGAAGAACCCAGAAGTGTACCTGCTTGCAAGAAGTGGCTGCCACGCACAGAACAGGCAGATTTTTCTCAGCAGCGAGTTAACTTCACTCTTTTGTGTGCAAGGCTGAGCTCTCTGAATTGCTCTGAAGTTCCTCTGCTACTTACACCTTGCTGTTCTGGTCTTTTGGTCCAGAGGCCTCCAAGGCACGCCCAGACAAGGCACAGAGAAACGCCTTCCTCACTGGATGATGGCGTCCCAGCACATTAGCAGGGCACTGCTTGTGTGTGAACTGCGGATTACAAAGCCAAGCCCCTGCACTTTCTTGCACAGAGAAATTGAAAGAAAACTATCAGTCAGGCCTACCGAGGGAATCTGAAAGAGATGAAACCCAAGGACCTTCAAGAACTCCTTTTCTTTAGGCTCTGCATGCCCGTGCATATCATACAGCCTCTGCAGCTAACGAACATAAACGATGCTGGTTAAAAGTGACTGGAACCTAATGTAATCCTTCTAAAGTGACATTATTATAAATGGCAACTGTGGGAAAGGGATTCATTTACCATCCATGATAAATACAGTGGTTATTCTTTACACATAATGATGCTATTCTTACATGTCCCAAAGGGTTGTGTAATTCTAACAAAAGCTTCTGCTGCTCTAGCCCAGGGTGGCTGGGATTTCAGAAAGTTTTCCCAAGGTCTCTTGTGGTTTAATGTGCATGTTATTAGAAGCCCAAGTCTGCCGCCGTTTGCCATGCTGAGAAATATCATGGGCAGTCAGGACAAAGGAAAATTTGGTAATGGAAACCTTATAACTTGACAGACTTGACTCAAAGTAAAAAATATATTAACCCCTTCTTTTTGTCCTCTCTGCATACTGGGTGCCTTTCATTTTTCCCCTGTCACTTTTCTAAGCCATTATTTCACAGATTCACTTTCTACAACCAGGACAGGAACTCTGATTATAGAAGCAGTTAGTTCTTCATGACACATTGCCCAGATGATTTTATTAATAAGGCTCCTGCAAAAGAAAAAAAAAATTGTTCAGAAAAGGAGTGTTTCCTTCTAAGCAGAGAGTGGGGCATTTGTCGTGAGCTAGTTATTAAAACAACGATGTGCATTAATACAGGCAGATTCACCCATTAGGTGACATTTTAATGATGGTGGCATTTCAATGATTTTAGTAAAACTTACTTATTATTGTTGGTATTTTTATTATTTTGTAGTGGTATTTCAACTGTCCTAGCTACCAAGTTAAAAACAAAAATTAAAATAATCTTTTGTATTAGAATTCCAAAGATGTACTCTTCAAAGAACATGGATTTAAATATGAGTTGTGTCTTTGTCCAAGGTGCTGCACTAATGTCAGCAGAATTTTTGCTAGAGTGAGGTCAGCTTTTCAAATGTTTAGGACATTTCTAGAGAAGTGGTTTCTGCAATTCAGCTGCTGGGGTAGCAAAGCAGAATGTAAGCAACTTGACTTAAGACCATTTTGGACAAGTTGACCAGAGTAAATAGCCCTTCTTCTAGCAGTGTTCACATACTTGTCTACCAGGACACCGACAGAAAAAAAAAGATAAGAAAAGAACTGGATACTTCAGTCTGCCTGTTAAAGCTGGACCAGCATGCAGCAAAGATGAGGGCTTCCAGGGCAGGGAAACCAGGGAACAAGAGGCAACATGAACCTGCAGCCCAGTGAAAAGAAGACTTGACTTGATTGGGAACAAGGATAGGAAAGGGTGGGAAATCCACCTTGCCTTTCTCTCCTCACTAGGCTATGTGCAAGCTCTTCCTTGTCCCCAAAATGTTGGATTTCCTTCTTTGCTGTGCCCCTCTAGAAGTTGGAATAGGGAAGGAGGGTACCCAAAAAGTCGGGTTAGGTGCCTGAGAGAAAAGGGAGTCCACCTCAGCATTAGGAGAGAGCTGGGATTCAGGGACACCCCCGGCAGTATGCTTTCTTTGTGGTTATGTTTCCCTCAGCCCATCTTACCAGCACACAAGCTTGCTTTCATTCCATTTCTGATTCACCACACAGAGAGAAGAGGTTCCTAACTTCTGGGTATGGATTCGAGGATCTGCCTCCAGCAATAAAGTTTTGTGGATCCAAATCAGTAAGAAGAATTACATCAAAGATGACATACTGATTAGTTACTGGGGTGTCAGGAGCAATTTGCATGCCCTTTGGCCACCTGCCATATGTAACACTGCATCAAGACCCTCTTAACATTTAGCAATTACTGACAGCAGTGCTCACCCACCTGAGAACAAAGGATCATCTCAGACCATCCCAGTCTGTTCTATTTCCCACATTTCTTTTGCTTTGTGTGTATACACATATATATTGCACTTATAAGGGAGGCAAGAGCCTAGCACATCTGCTCACAAGCTCATTCCTTTTTCTTTGACACTCTTCTGGAATACATTCCAGCTCCTTACCCCACTTTAACTGACTGGAGTAACGAACAGTCTTATTCAACATTTGGGCTGTTCTCTGCTTTGTGTTTTGCTTCTTAATGAGCTGAAAGGATCAAATTATTAGTATGAACTTGCTTCAGTAGGTGGTCTGGCTATCCGTACTTTCAAGCACTGCTTTACTGGTGCCAATTACAGACATTCTTTTAATTTGCTTTCCTTGCCAGAGTCAGTGTCCCACTGCCTGAGGGTTTCTTACAGTTTCCATGAATATTTCCCTTTCCAGTGGTTCTGACCCAAATGTGCCCTCCTCTTTAGGAGTATTCAAACATCTTCATTAAATCACCCTGATCATTCTCTGGCTTCCTTCAGTGTGACATAGGAGGTCTCTTTCCCCGTCACACAGAGAGAGAATGAGAGCCGAAGGACTTGCTTCTCTTGCTTTGCTTTAGGGAAGTGCAGGTTCCTACACAGTTCAGACGTGCGTTTTGCAGGGCTCAAAAAATTAACTGCACCACAGTGAGAGAATGGGAGTTGATAAACCTACCCCCCAATAAGAATCACAAATGTAAGGCAATGAAAAGAATGAAAAGCACAGGTCCTTTTGTCAGCCTACGATTTGAAGTGTCTTCTAATTTCACTTTCCATCTTTAAATACTTGGTCTGTCTATGGAAATACCAAAAATTCAGAAAGAGTTAAAAGTTACTGAGACACACACATTGCTCCCTCTCTATTTACAGAATGATATAACAGCATCCAGTAGATTCTGGTGATTTAAACCAGTTTCAGTGGTGTTAGGTCCACCGTAGATGCTATAATCTATGCAAAACATTCAGTGCCCAGTGAAAATACACAGTCATAATAAAGCCCAAACAAATAAGTAGTTTTCTTTTTTTAAAAAAAAACAACAAACACAAACAAACCACCAAAGAAAGGAAAACATTTTCATATAGTTCTACAGTCTGAAATGAGATTTTGATTACAGGGTGTGGGGCTAGACAGAGCAAGACTAGGAATATTAAATAGATACAACTTCTGCTGCTCGAGTAACTTGGTCTTCAGTTTTCAGTCAAGGAGAAAATATTAGTAGAAGATGCTGCTGCTTAAGCATAACAAACCTGGATATATCATTTGTTAAAGCCTAGAAAGGTCATTCAGGGATCTGCTGAGAGCTACGTTGCTCTTTATTAAAGTGGATAACGCACGCAAATTCTAGCCCCATCTGTACTGGACATCCAGAGATTAATATAGGATTGCAGCATTATAGTTGTTATTGTAAAGCCTTTCCTCCAAAGAGAAAAGAGCTTCAAAGTCATTAATAAATGAGACCATTCGGTATTCCTCTGAAAGAAGCTTTGTAAAGATGAAGCACAGAAGCAGCAGCAAAAAGCCTCCTCCGAGTTTCTGCTTGTGTTGAAAGGTGTGGTGGAGCTGTGTGTCCATTTGTGGTTTCTCACAGAGGCCTTTTATTAGCAGCAAACAAAACACAGTGGCTGCAGAAAAAGGTGCTGTGCTCCTGTATCTTTTCACAACAGGAACACGACTACTTTTGAAACCTCATTTTTGACCTTGGGCTGTATGGAGAGCTCTGTCTGTCTCTGTTCTCCTCAGTGCCAGGCAATGCTGTGCTCCTCACATCCTGAAGCACACATCTCTGGCCAAAGAGTTGGACCTGGCACAAGGAACAAAGTCTGTGCCAGCTTCTAGGCAGCATAAACTGTATCGTTTTGGCAAGTCGGTGGTGAAACCAGAAACAATCTCATTTCTCTTCCACTTTTCTTCCACACTGGCACAATTAACTGAGATGGTCACTGAGGAAAACATATTTGAGAATGCCAAGGCTTTATGCAGTACAGCTCTGTCTCCAGAGTAGTCAACGGATGGGCAGCAAGGATAAATTTTCTTTTGGTCTAACTCACAGTACAGGAGAGTGCCTAATCAGATAGTTATTTGCTAAAGAGTCCATTTTCACTTCTTTGTTCTTTCCTTTTCATTCTTCTCTTCCATTTCTGCAGTTAATTTTTTTCAGTCTTTCTGCAAGAGCTCTACAGAAGAAGAGTAACGAAGCTACCTGTATCCTGTTAATTGAACTCCCTTCCTTTATTTGTTGCGCCTGGAGTACTCTGAAGTGAAGGGAGAATTTTGATTATTTTATTAATGGCTGAACATTACCACTTCCTCTGCATTGCCAATACCATGCAAGAAATCATAGGTATAACTGTCCTACAGCAACAATTAGTGTAGGAAGCTGGAGGACAAATTCTTGTAGAAGGAGAAGATACGTATGTGGTACAGTCTTGTAGGCATGTAGGAAGTTGCTGTTTCTGGTTTTAAAGCTGGCCTGTAGAACTTCATGACAGCTCTTGTCTGTCTTCACGTTCATTTTGTTTATCCACTGTCAGTCTCATATTTTAAGTTACTTTGCTGTTCTCTTCCTTCTGCTCCCTCAATATCCAGATGTTTCAAGCAATGTTTTTGCAGGTCTAGTTTCTTGCTACTCTATCTTCTGTTTCTTGTCTCCCCTACTTTCTAATTTCCATTACTAGCTAATTATTGTGAGTTTTGCTTCCATTCTATTTGGAAAGCAATTGTTGGCCTTTCAGTGTCACAATGTGGTTTCTTTTCCTTAGGAGAACTTCCTTTTTCTTGCATTCCAGACTCTTTTTTTCAAAGTACCTGAAACAGTTAAATCCCTTACCCTTATCCAGCATTATACAGGTCCCAGTATTTTGTTTGTACTATTCCAACAACTCCCTGCTCCAATCTTCTTTCTAGGTGCCTTTTCACCACTCTCTATCACCTTCCCATCACTCTGTGCTGTACTCCAGGTCTTGTCCCATTGCTGCCAGAATGAGCACTGAAAATCCCTGAGAGACAGGCTTATTGCTGTCAGCTGTATTGTCAAGTACCACAAAGTCTGCATCAGCCAGAAGCAGCTGATGCCGGGCTTTTAGTCTCTGCATCTCAGCTTGGGCAACATATGCGCTTACTGCGGATCAGATTTCCTGGGAAAATGGGTACCAAACTCTGATAAGCCTTTAGGGAGTGCACATTAACTGAGCTACTACAGCATTTTCAAAAATGTTCTATTGTCAGGAGACAAGGAAATAGCAAATTTCTGACATGAGGGCATTCCCTTGATAAATATCAGCTTCCACCTCTAAAGCAGGAAGGCAGTAGAGAACTTTTTTTAATATGGACCAAACCCATATTTCCCATTACTCTTGTCAGAAATTTATCCTGCTGAGTTTTGAAGTACTGTTGAAATTGTTTAAATTTTAGTGCTTTGACCACAAAGGAATAGAGTGCTTCTCCAGGCAGCATCAAACTGGTTCCTGTGCCCCAAGCTGGTCACATCAAATGCTCTGCCTGCATTGCTGGTCCCTGGCTGGCGTACACTAGTTTCTCAAGGCTGGTGCCAGCCTACCTAATGCAAGCTGGTATATACGGCAACTCTATACTCTCTCCAGCTGTCATGCAGACAGAGGGAACAATCTTTTTTGCCATGGAGTCAAGTAAGGCTGTCAGGATGGGGAATTCCTGCGTGACCAGCAAGGTGGCAGCAAAATAGTCTCCATGCCCTCCTAGCACTGGTAGCCATCCTTCCTAAGTCCAGCTGGATGGAAGGGTCCTTTCAGTGAAGGACATGCTCACCTGGATGTTTGCATCAGCCGAAGGAGACTTGAGATCACTGTGAAGGGCCAGATTATTACCCAGAGAGATACTGACTCAAATTCACTGCAACATTCAGTGCTGTGTCAATGCAGCACAAGATTCATAATACAACCCTACCACACCACTTTCAGCTCTGCTCTCTTAAGAGTTTTGCTCTCCTCTGCTCTTGCTTTTTCACCTTTTTGGCTTCTGCAAGTGGGGATGGGTGTCTCCCTCTCCCTTTATCCCTCTGTCCTTCCTATCATTAGACTATACCAGCCTCTCAGACTCGCTCATAAAGCAGCTCTCTCCTTCACAGAGATACGGTTCCCGATGCCATCCCATCACTTCAACACAATCACACAATATCCTAACTCCTGCAGTCATTTACAGAGAAAAGTAACATTAGGAAATAACTGCTTGGCTGTTTATTGATGCAACTTAGTACTTGGGGGAAAATAAGCACTCCAATGCTGCTTTCTGTGTGTCATCAACAATTTCTCTATGAAACCTGGATATGTGACTCTAGTTGTGACAGAGAAGCAGATGTGAAAAGGAAGTATGGCAACATCCTCCAGTGTCCCACCATATGGCTGGTATAGAACTAAGGTGAAGCACTGAGGAAAAGAGTGCCTGTATGGAAACCATAAACTACCAAAGTGCATCCATGGCTGAAAGATTAATAAATTCTAAGACTGTGTCCCAGCCCTGAGGAAAGATCACTAAATCAATAGAAACTATTTCTTTTTTTGGGTATTATTCCCAAGTCACTCCCTCTGCTAGCTCTGAAAGCTTCTTCCTGTCTCCAAACTTATTACATCATCCCCAGCACAAGAAACATCCCCCCCTCGATTCTCCATTTCCCCTGCATCTTGCAGAGAGGTCGACTGTGCTCACAGCTTCAGTCCTGAGCAACAGAGAGGATAGCCAGACATCTTGCAGATAGTTATGCCCAGAGGACGTGGCAAACTCACTTTCGCCCTTCCTCCTTCTCCTTATTCCTACGTTGCACAGCAGTAAATTGCTTTTTATTGGCAGGGTCAGCTGCTCTGACCAGCAAGCAGATCGAAGTGGAATCCAAGGCTCTGCCCTCTGCCAGCTACAAATGGTGAGGGGAATCATATTAACAGCTGTGGACACCCAGGTGTCAGGTCCCAGTGGCACTTTTCAGGCTGTACGTGAGCTTCCCATTTCCCAGGTTAAGTATATGGCTCCAGCCACAGTCTAACTCTGAGTCTAACCCTAATCTGCAGGGCTCTGAAACCGTTAATTCCTGGTGCCTGCCTGCCAGCTCCCAGCAGCACCAGCACACAGCAGAAGGCTCCAAATGTTGCTCTTGCTGTCAGTGAAAGCAGCAAAATCTTCTGGGGCATATTAGTGCTGCTGTAGGTGAGAAGGCAACAGATGGAAAATAGGCTTAGAAGCTCTGGGGACATCCATGATGCTCCAGGGACTGCAGATGGCTGGGAATGATCACAGTAAAAGCAGCAGTAACATCATTCAGGGCCTCTTACCTTACTAGAGCCAAAGGAGCAACTTGGCCGCCTTGTAAACAGTGCCCATGACAGATGGTTGAATATCTATCTATCTGTTCTGAAGTTGAAATTGCTATTACAGGGAAATATTATGGCAAACTGAATTCTGCTAATCCACAAATTCTAAACCTGCACAAAAGATACACAGTAAGGTTCCCTCAGAAACCAAAAAGCATAAATAAAACCTACACATCTGTAGAGACAAATTAGTACTGCCTTACCCTTATCTAATCTGGCTTATTAGAAGAACAATAAAAAAATGACAGCTGATCTTTTAAGTTACTTTCTCTTTTCCACCGTCCTTGATTTTTAAATGAATGCATGAATCCATGCAGAACCACACTGGATTCAGTCCTCTCCTACTACCTTCATGAAGAGAGGGGGGAAAGTTCTCCAGTCATCACCCTATTTCAAACTGTGGTTCTATTAAGAGAACAGAGACAGAAGCATTACCTTTTGTTGCAGGGTTTCACAGCTGGGCCGCAATTTGAGGAAGGCACAGAAGCTGGTAAGAGAGCAGGGGACAGCACTCTGCTTGCTGAGTTATCTCATCAGCTCCAGCAGGCTGTCTTGTCTTGCAGAACAGAACACTATACAAGAAAGGTGCAAGAACTGGACCCTGAAAAAAAGGTATTTGACCACATATTTCTGTAGTTGAAAAACATTTCCTTTATTTATCATACAAATCAAGCAACACAAAAAAAGACAACTTCGGCAGAAGTTAATGAGTACCTGATAACTAGTTGCTTCCCAGTGGCTCAGGAAACCCTTCTAACCTGGGCCATTCTATGATTCTATATTCTAAGTTTCTAAACTCTCAAACAGCAATTTCAACAACAAAATGGAAATTACAGACAAAAGCCTTGTATCACAAAGGAAAGCTGTTCTTGCTTTGCAAAGGTTCACTTCTCCAAATCCAGATGTGTTCTGTGATCCTATCACTCTGCTTTTGTGAGCAGAGGTGAAAGAACTCCACTGAGAAAATGAGTGCAGTGGTTTTACTAGTTAAATCAGAATAAAGTAACATGGAAATCCACTTAATATAGTTAGCATATGTTAGAAAAAAAATATCTATCCTACTTCTACAGATTACTCCTGCACATAGTTGTTTACGAGGAAGGTAGTAGGCCTACATCTATTTTGCAGCTTTAGATTTGTACCAGTACAGTTATAGTGGTTGAACACATTAAAATGAATAAAGAAAAATGAAAAAAAATCAAGCCTACCTAATCTACCATTTTAACAAGAATGAATGTTTATTCTTAGCAAACCTGAAATGCAGCATTTGGTAGAAGATGAGATCTCAGGAGTTATTTCAAAGTTTAGCTAAAAGGGTATATTTAGATAAAGAGGTCATGCTTACAGTCCATCTTCCTAGCAATCATTCTAACTCTTCTGTATTGTACCTGAGCACCTAACAAAGACAAAGTTCTCCAAAGAATATATCCTTATCTCTTGAGGGCATTGTACCCAATTTGCAGGTAGAAAGCTGAAAAACTGGCTGATGAGTGACTTGTCAAAATATTTACAGGGAATATCCGTATTGCTGCCTGGAGTTTAAATGTTGCTGCCTTACCTACAAGCTCCTTCACAACATAGTGGTAAATAAGGACTTAAATAAGACCTATAACAAAATTTTATTTCTTCACATTGTTTAAATAATTTACTAGAGTAAGTAACATAGCAAAGTATCATAAGAGTAGCCATATGGGGTCAGATCAAAGGTCTATCCAGCCCAGTATCCTACCTCCAACAGTGGCTGAAAACAGACATTGGGAAGTCACCCAGAAGGGCTCAGATCATTGGAAAAGTTCATACTCAAAAGCTGAAATATCCTTCTACTTGGCACATTTTCTTATCTGATCTCCCTAAACTGTATGTCACAGCTATATGGAAAAACACCCTGTGGTAATATACATAATATATTATGTATATAACATAAATATTATGGACAAGCTATGATAATTCACCTGTAGTTTAAACCCAAGCTACATGGACTGCTGCTAGCAGTTCTGCCAGGTAACTTCCAAATCTCTTCCAGCAGCTTTGGCTGTCTACTGAACTCTTTAAGTCCACCAAATTTTTTAGGAATCTGCAAGTCAAAAAAGGCTGGAGGCTGCCTTAGAGACTAGGTTTCCAGTGATTCTTCTCGCTGTTGCCTGTTTGTAGCTGAGAAAATCCTACCATCTGCTGGAGAGAAGAAGATCTGCTCTGGTTCCTGCAGCTGTAATTATCCATCTTCCTGCACCTCCTGTGCTCTTATCTCATTTTTATTTCAGTACTTTTGTTTTGTTTTGTTTTAAATTGAAGCTGATTTAATGTGTGCACAATTATATGAGTAAGTCATTTTGTGTGTGTACACATGCTGATAGCTCGGACGTTCACTCTATCCTTTAACTCCCACTGCTGTCTTGCAGTGAGGCAAACACAGCCTTTTACTTCATTCATGGCAATTAGAAGCTTCACGTGGAAGGAAAAAAGCTTACTTCAGCATATTTTTATTACTTCTTGAGGTATGAGGTGACTTGATCTAGTATGTTTCTGAAAAGCAGGCTTTTCTCGCTGATGAGACCAAAATATAAACAAATTATTCTAATGGTAGCACTCCAGTCCAGTCCAGCTCTTTCCTTATTACTTTGCAATTTCCCAGTAGGTTACTCCCAGGAAGCAAGACCGACAATCCTACCTGTGCCTTTGTCTGGGAACAGAAACAGCTTGCGTCAGCTCTTCAAATCCTGGTCAGTATTGCGGGTGGACTAAGCTGCTTGCACAAAGCACTCGTCACAGTAGATACTTTTTCACACTTTGAGGCCATCTAAGCATGAAAACAAAGGGAAGCCCCTGCTTCAAGGTTTGCCCACCATTTCTTCTTCAAGCACACAGCAAACACAGCACTACCCCATGCACTACTTTCCCTTGCAGTGAAAGGGATACTGTGGAAGACTAACGTGGTCTGACTGCTTTTAGGAAACAAGATATCTCACCCAGAATCCAGCTCTTTGGGGCCCTTTTTACAGTCAGCTTTCTTCAAGACCCCAACTCGGTACAGAGCATGTGCCCATTACATATTTAAAGCATGGTAACAAGCTTCTCCGTCTGTCCTGCCAGCCTGGTATCTGTTTCAACAGAGTTCAGGTTATCTGAAGAAAAATCACATTATGGTTACTCCCCTGTCTTTGTTAATGCATTAAATTCCACGCCTTTATTAAAGAAAACAGAAGGCCAGCATACTTGTCATCCCTAGCACATGGTGTTTACATCCTGCTTGAAACACAGGACACTGGTTCTTACATGCAAGCACACATACATGCCTACAAACCTGTTCATGCATCCTGACTCCAACGGCCAGGGGTTTGATGGATGCATTGGTAGGAGCCAGAGCGATAGTTATGGCCCTCTTAGACTTCTCCAGTAGCACCACCCTGACTCCGACAGCAAGCCCAAGAGCAAAGACACCAGGATTGCATTCTTGGATGGGTCTGCTGGGGTCACATGGAGCTTGGTTGTATCACGGTGTCCTGGTTTCAGCTGGGATAGGGTTAATTTTCTTCTTAGAAGCTGGTGCCCTGCTGTGTTTGGGATTTGGTGTGAGAACAAGGTTAATGGCACACTGATGGGTTTGGCTGCTGCTGGGTGATGCTTATACCAAGTCATGGACTTTTCAGTTTCTCAGGCCCTGCCAGCAAGAGGGCTGGAGGGGCATGGAAAACTGGGAGGGGACACAGCCAGGACAGGTGACCCAAACTGACCAAAGGGATGTTCTATACCATGTAACATCATGCTGAATATATAAACTGGGGGGGGGTTGGCCGGGGCCTGCTGCTTGCTGCTTTGGGACTGGCTGGGCATCGATCAGCAGATGACAAGCAGCTGTACTGTGCATCACTTGTTTTCTTTCCTCCCTTTCCTTTGGATTTTGTTCCTCTCCCCTTCTCCCTCCTTTTCATTATAATTGCTGTTATTATTGTTTCTATTTTATTTTATTTTATTTCAATTATTAAATTATTCTTATCTCAACCCATGAGTTTTACATTCCTTCCTGATTTTCCTCCCCATCCCTTGGTGGGTTGGGGGGTGGGGAGTGAGCAAGCAGCCCTGTGGTACTTAGCTACTGGCTGGGGTTAAACCATGACACACAAACCTTTATTGCAACTGTACCTACCCTTTTACCCATGTAAATCCTGTTAGCATTTTCTCTTTCAGCTAACCCTAGCTTTTGTGCTACAATGCAGCATAACAAAACCCAGCAGTAAGCCAGGCAGACAGAGAATTTTTTTGCCTCATTCTCCATCAGTTTCACTGCTTTAGGCCCAAAATTTGACTCCAAAGTCTGACATATATCTATTTAGACTCCCAGTTTTTAAACACTATTTATAATGACATACAATCTAAAGAGTTCAACTCTTCCATAACTCTGCAAGTCACAGCTTGAAAAAAAATATTATTTTACTCTTTCTACCATGTGTAAAGTAAGGAAACCAAAAGCAAAGTAACCCCTATTTTGAACACTGTTATTTTCCTTTGGTTGTCTGCAGTAACACCATCAGAAGAAACAGAATGATTTATGGCCTAATATATAGCTGTCTGCATTATGAAACAGTAAAATAAAAAGGAGCACATAAAAATGCAGGAAGGTAGCAAAGGTGTACTTGATCTCATATATTATTTATATCATCTAGTACATAAAAAACCCAGTAGGTTTCTCTCTGTAGTCTGTGCATCTTATACCTAGAATAATACTACAAAATCATGTAAAAGGACCTTTGTCTAACAATCAAAAATCTTTTCTATGAAAAGATGAAAATCCATTCAGCCCTCAGCTTGTTCCTTCCTGTACAGTCAGCAAAAATGAAGGAAAAAGGTGTGTTCTGCAGTGTATCCAAAGACTGAATAATCTAACTCTGACAGATCATTGAACTCTCAGGACATTTTCTACATAAAGAAAGTCAAGTACAAGCTGGCAGGGCTTTGGGAGATTCTGTTACAAAGCTACAGTCTGGAGTGGTAGTTGCAAGATGCACGTCCACTGGTTTCTGTTCTGTGCATTTGCAGCAATCCAACAGGTACCATAAACTTCAGCCTTACTAAAATGTGTTGGGTGTTAGGCAGGACATTTTTCTTGTTGTAAGCTTGTTTCCACTGCTGTAGATTGTAGTTTGCTTTCATGATACAACTAGAAGGGAATATAATGCTTGAATTTTTTTATGTTTTATGTTCTAATGGAAATAGATTCTTCTGATCTAAAGTCACACACAGCTTTGAAAAAAATGCTAGAAAAATATTGTTTGCACCAAAATCAGTCCCTTGGTTTAGCAGGTAGGCTAAACAAGAACATCATAGGTTTTTTCAGGGAGTGCCAGAAAGCAATATTGTAAATAATTTAACTTGCATCTAGTTATTAGGTGCTACTGTATTGCAAGGAGATGCAGGAAAGATGTAAAAATAAGAAAACTGGAACAATTAGAACAGCTAAATCTTATGATGTTTGAGTAACAGAGTGAGGACAGAAAACACACACTAGAACTGTGCCTGCAGATACATCTCTATCACTTCAGCTAAATTATGACTTAAATTGGTTTATTTAATGTGACACCCCTATACAGCAACCCATGCTATTTTATCAGTTATTTGTTTGGATAAGCAGCTTGAGAAAAATCAACTTAAAGCAACTTAGGGCTTTTTGCTTGCACTGGTATACATATTGGCTTGCACTGGTATAATTAAACAATTTCTAAAAATGTCATTGAATTCTGTGTATGGATAAGACTTGAAATACCTCAGTGGATAGTGCTTGATCAAAATAGCAAAAAGTACTCGTGGGGAATCCACTGCTATCAGTTCCATCATTCTGGAAAACAAGGTTAAAGAAAAAATCACTTTTTCTCATATGTCTGTGAGTGAAACAACTGTAAACATATCCTTGGTTTATAGCTGTTTGATACCTCTTGCTCCTTGAGACACCTAGGAATCTCAACACCACTCACGTTTATGCATGCAGGGCCATACGTCCCCCAAGACTGACATTAGAAGAACATCAGTGTTTGAGAAATGCAGTAAGAGCCAAGAAGTGACCAAGAGAAGGGTGTCTGTGCTGATTAATTTCATCACGTGCATGTGGTAAGATGCAGTCTTCGTCCAGTACAATCATACTTTAGGATCAGAACTCCTGCCTGATACAGTGAAGAGGATGTACCTGCCCTGGGGACAAGCAAACAGTGAGCACAACTAAGTAAAGTAACAAAAGTGCCTTCCGAAATCAAAACGGGTATTTTTAAAGGTAACATATGCTAGTAAGAACAGCTGGAAATGTTCATTCAGTTTCCAAATCATGTTCAGAATCATTAAAAATTTATAAAGCTTTTTTAGAAAGCTTTTTAATTAGGAAAAAATCACACCCATCAGGAGAAATGAGAATTCTCACCAGAGCCCACCCTTACCAAACCAGCAAGTCTCTCACAGGGACTCAGTTTGGCCTTGCTCCATCTGTAGATGTCTTCCCCTCACCCACAAGGTCTTCTGCTCCCAAACCCTCAGGGTTTCTGTTCACTCTATTTTTTCCCTATAGCCTTTTCTCTCTCAGACTGCATCATCCCATAGAGCTTGCTCTCTGTAGCTGAGACAATTTTAGGTACTTTCTTTACCTGGTGTCTTGCACCCCACCCTCCAAGTAAAAATTTCTTTGAACAAAACTCAACACCAATCTGCACAACCAATCTGCATTTAATGTCATTTATTCTAGACATGACTGTAGAAATCCAGGCCAAAGCCTAAAATACCAAACAAGCAGCATGAAATTAGCTTCCTGTTGCAAGCAATGGAGTAAGAAGCCGTGAACTCTTTTTTTCCTGACAGTATGTTATTCATAGCATGCAGGCAAGCACAGGGGTGACTGCAAGTAACTCCAGGCCAAACAGAATGATGGTGAAATCTGTCAGGATATGAGCTCATCATCACTCCCTCTCACTGTAAAGCACAGAAAAATAGGGAATGAGGATTTCCTGCCTGATACCCCAGGCTTCCAAATAGCCTGTTCTCTACCTTGATAAGAGTACAAAATAAAGCAGGCATTTCTTCCTGCAATGGAGAGGGTTAAGTTCAGTGTCTTGTGCTTTTTGGCAAAACCTTTGCAGTTTGGAATGAGTTTCCCTGCCACCTCTAAATGAGTTATAATGCCCAAGGTGCTGAAGAAAATAGCAGGCAGATGGAGCTAGGGATTTATGCATCATCAGGAACAGAGGATAAGTGAGACTTTATAGGAACCATCTGCAGCTTTATACTTTGATCCCACAGTCCATTCATTATATTTGGGCTTGACAGCAGCAAGAGGATCCTTCAGTACACAAGCAGCAGTGAACTATAAAGTGTAGCAAAATCAGTTGTAATGAAGATTTTGAGCTCCCGGGGAAGAGTAGCTTACCTCAGTCTTTTGCTGAAGAAGAAAGCTCCTGCTGAAGATACCCCAGTGTATCACTCACAGACATACTAGTCTTTTCAGGGTAAAGTTTTCCTCCATTTGAGAAACAAAGTCATAAATCCCAGCATTCTTATCCTCTGTAACTTGGGTCAAATCCTTCAACTTTCTACTTCAAAAGAGGAAATTTTATTTATCTCATATGGATACTCTGAGGACATTTTTGTATTTCTGTTGCTTTTAACATGTGAATGCACTCCGCAGTGGAATACAGTGCATATTACTTTGAGAGGCCACATTGTAGGACATATGAAGCATGCATTTCAAAACTGTTTTTCTTATGCACAGTAAGGATGGGTCCAAATTGTAGTAATTCAGACAAGGCTCATAGTGTACCAAAACACTGTGTTATTTAGACTTGGAGTTCAGGGTCAGGTCTACCTCCTGTGAACAGACGCTGTTCATACTTTAGAAAATACTCGATGAAAAGTGAAATTAGGAAAAAATACAAACATTAGTTTTTATATAACAGTATGCTGATGTGTTAGATCTGGAAAAAATAATCAAATGAGATCTCCTGAGTGCTCACAAGTGTTTTAAGGTTCTTTTTGTCCATCCACACAGTGAAATTTGTCATAGCATTCTTTCCCAAAAATAGTACACTTTTAACTACCTTCTTACATGGGAAATGTAGAAAGGGTAAAAAGACTACAAAGGAGAAATCCCATCACATTCAGAATAAGGATAAAATCCTGTCCCCACTGAATTTAATCAGAAGTTTGACAGGGTTCCTATTTTAGCACTTTGGGATGGAAAGTTTTGACAATGTCCTTTTGTTATCCCTCAGCCCCTGGCCCATGGGTCTGGGTAAGCAATATTATATTCTGTACTTAAAATATGAAGAGGGCTATCGTGGTGTATCCCTACGGCTCTTGAATACTACAGGCTGGAAAGCACTGAAATGAATGTGGAAATTTATGAGAGGCATTTTGCCCCATAATTCAATACACAAAGGGAGGACCCAGAGCTGAAGCACCTCTTCACCGATATAGACAAATCTTCACTGACATCTTGAAAAATCCTGAGCAAGCTGGGACAGTCCTGACATTGAGGAAATGAGAAAAGGAGGAAGTCTAGACATTATGGCATTACTATGCCAGCTTAGCAAGAAAAAAAATAGCATATACTTTTAGTACTAATGGTAAACTGATCTCTGAGATTGTCCTTCACCTGAGGTCTCTGTAAGGGAAGTGACAGAAGGAAAAAACTTTGTGCCTCAGGGCTTTAGATGAAGATCGCCTAAGCAAGCAAGGCTTTTTCGCAACCAGTCACCACCCTCACAGAGTGGTGTCGCAACTAATAACTAATGTTTTCTGTACTACACAATTTGCAGAGATAGAAGAAAGCAGGTCTTGCAAGAACTTTCTCTGAAGAAAAACCAAGACTTCTGAGGCAACCCCAACCTTGGCTACCACTTGACTACATTATTTTTTACAAGTGCGTGCCCTAACAGGGCCAGAGTACCTGGAATTGTTCTGCCTTGATTTTGGTTTGTACTACATGGGGCCATACGTTGCGGAAAGGTTTGCTAAGAGGCAGCCTCTACTCCATCATCAATATACCGATGGCTGCTTTTAGCAAACGCAAGAGTTGTATCTGATTGAAGGGAGAGGAAGGTATTTAGAGACAGAAGCATGTAAGTACACCTGGATTTGGTTTGGATGCATTGATAGCATTTCAGAATTTTTCAGTTTAACATTTTTTAAAGGCAACATTTTATTTTTAAAATTTTTTTGTATGTATATGACTAGTGGTATCAATAATCCTACCAACAGCCTGCCTAGCCGTTTTTGCAGTACCATACAAACCCATGGATTTGCCAGAAGGAAAAGGTGTTTACCGCCTCTGTTCCTGTTGGAGACATCGTGGAAGATGCCACTCGGGACATGCAGCCCCAGGAAGGCCTGAGGGGAAGGAGTGAGAAGGGAAGAGCAGCAGAGAGCAGCCATCACACACCAACCACCACCTCCCCCTGGGATGACTGAGCATGACACACAGTGGAACAGGGGACTAGGAGGGCAGCAGGGCAGATGTTTGGACAAAGTAGAGCCTGGGGAAGGTAAGGTTCTTCTTAAAGTGTTTAATTATGTTCTCTTTTTTTTTTTTTTTCCCACCTAATACCTGGATCAGCGATCAGAAGTTAGTGCTAACTGGCTGTAAATTAAGTAAAAATCCCCCAAGTTGCAAGCGTTCTGCCTGTAACAGAACAAAAAGAAAAACCCCAAACCAGTCATCTCCCTTTGTTGCAATTCCTGGAAATTCAAAACTGCACACACACCCACAAACACCCCCACACACACACTCCACACCCCCCACCCCCCCACGCCCACATTATTTTTATTAATACAAGTAAATGAGCTGGTTTTGCTGAGACTCACAAGCCAGGTACCTACCTGCAACTATTCTCTCTCCCTTCAACTTGTGCAGCCATGCCCTTTCATTATCCCATTGTCATGCAGGCTCTCTCTTTTCTTCTCATTTGCTTTCAGATCTCACTTCAACATTTTTTCTCCTCTGGCTATTCATATGCATCCCTCTGCTGGTTTTGGTTGTGTTTTTTTTTAATTCCAGACTTCACAGCTGTATTATTTGTGTGAAATACTGCATCAACAGCAGGACAAAATACATTCCCCTAACAGGCAGTGCTTTTCCTAGGAGAAGAGGGAGTGCTGCGGAAAGGGTAGGCAGTTTTACTCCTACTCATAGTTATAATGCAATGATCACTCCACTGACTTAAAAGAATCCTATCCATGAAGGCAGGGTCATTTTCAGAATCACTAAGATTTATTAGAAGTAATCACCTACGTTCAGATTCAACCATTTCTAGCAATGAGCAGCATTATTTAAGGGAAGTATTTGTCAAGTTTAAACCCTCATGAAAAAATATCAGGCCCTGAAATTCTGGTTTTCGACTTTCTGGATGCAATAAGCTTCAATCTGCACCCACTCCCACTGGTGCAAATCAATTGGAAGCGGTAGGTTCATTTCTGTAGTACAGTAAGTATCACAGAGCAGAATCAAGTCAGAAGTACATACTGGAGAATAATGTAATAAAGCGTCCAACTGTGGTGGGGTTTTCAATCTTATGTTTTCATGGCTATTGAAGACAACAGAAACTGTGCAAATGCTTTCCTTTAGCAAATACACTGGGCACAGGCTGGACTTCATGAAGTTGCTTTTACACAAGCAAGAAATGATTAATGAATATTTTTTAACATTTCTATAGAATGTAGTCAAGTTTGTTCAAAATGAGAAACACTGTGCTGACTTTCTATGTGGGATTTTGTAGCTCCACCTGCCATGCAGATATTCCTGGTCCTCCTCTGTATCTTTCCCATTCCTCCCTCTTTTGGAAAAAAATTATTACTAGAAATTGTCTTCACTTATTGTGGGAAAATTACTTTGCGGGGGGATTAGAGAAAACTGGGGCCTAATAGAAGCATAGTATTATAGAAAGCTTTTTAGGGTAAAATACAGCTATCGCTTTCAGGACAGTTGGCATGCACAGAATCTGCTTTACCACAGCCCCCTAAGCAACACGTGCTGCTATCTCAGCACACACTGATAGGAGTAACGGAGGGTGGAGCCGAGTGGAGACCCCACAGCCAGACTCTTGTGCTCCCTGCGGGAATGAGAACTTGATGGTACCACACAGCTGATAAGATGTATAGCAGTTGTCAAATGACAAATACATGAGATGTCCATGGCTGAGCCAACCATTGTGGTGAAATTACTTTTCTCAGATGAAATAATCTCATTGTAATACTAACACACACCTCCATCCCAAAGTTACCTGCCTCCAAGGAACTACTACACCTCACTGAGCACATGATACCAGTTGGTAACAAAAATATGTGTGACAAGTCACTCAAGCTCCACCTAAATGTAAAGAAAATGGACTAGTCCTGGACTGGAATAATCCGAGGGGGGGAACTGTTGTCTAAAATCCCAAATTACCACACACTAATTCAGTGTTTCTCTAAAGTTCTTATGAATGAAGGGACTTCTAATCGAGGGTGTCAACCTGGGGAAGGGTGGGAAACAGAAGAATGGATGGTGAAAAGAACACTGTTATCTCTAAGTTGTGCAGAAAGAAGCCTCCAAGTGAGGAAATTCTGGCTGCAAGAGAAGGCAAGTTGATAAAGTGTTGCAATCCACAGAAACTTGGTTGATAGTACGACAAAGGCACTTGTGGCAGTGGGAGTTCGTGACCTCCAATTCAAATAGCCTCCACCAAAAGAGCACAAAACCCCACTTGGGGAACATGTGTAGTTAGTGATAAACTTCAGTAGCGCTATCTGAGGATGCATACTAATTTGCACTGGAGGCAAGAAACCTGTAACTAATCTTGTGTATGATAATGAATATGCCATGTACTATGAAGCATAAAAAGTGAACAAAGGAGGGGAGAAGTTAGGGAAGACTCCATCGTAACTTCTGGGATCAGTCAACGGGCTGAACTGTCCTCTCCCACATAGGAACGCCTACTGGGTAAGAACTTTGTTCTATGACTAACTCATGCTAGCTGTTACTTGATGTGTTGTTTTAAGCTTGTTTTGCAGATAGAGTATTATCACTGGCAATCCTCGAACCTGACTCTGTCACAAACTTGCGTTTTGTATAATAAAAATCTTCAGCTGAAGTTCATTCTGTGTAAGCCTCCGGAGGTTCGAGTAGTTGTTATAAGGGATTTGACTCAGTGACGCTGTCCGTGGGGGTCCCTGAACAGGTCAGTCAATCACCCTCCGATACAGTGGGCTGTCAAAGTGCAGGTAGCAGACAGGCTGGTTGGGCACAAGGGTCTCATCTTTCTTGGGAAACTGGCAAGCTGCTCAACATAAAGGGCTCAAGGAAACCCAATTTCTTAACATGACACTTATGTTAGCAAAAGACCTTAATACAACAAATATTTAAGCAGATTTTGGCCTTCTTCAATCTTAGCTACACAGGGCTAAATTAAGGTTCGTAGATTCCTATGTGTCTTTCTGTTTTCCATTGGACTTTGTTGTGGAGAAATTATTAAACACTGAACTGTTATAAAGACTTAATAATTTGCATCTATTTGCATCAGGGGCATGTAATTTTCTCTGCTTTTATATCAAGCATTTACTAGATCATTGCACCACATGACACAAAACTAACATGAGAAAAAAATTTAAAAAAATTATTTAATTCCAACCAGTGTAAAAACCTCCAGTGAACTATATAATTAACAACATTTTTAGTTCCCCTAAAATCTTAAGCCAGTCCTATCCATTGCCAAAGGATGCTTCACCTAAACACGACCAAAACATAACTGCTGTAAATGCCACTAGTGGCTAGAGAATATTATTATTCATAGAACCTGGAACGGCACACAACTATGCAATGATTTCTTCTTTAAATCATTTAAAGACATCTCCTAACCAATTGAACATTGACTAGTCGTTACTTGAAAAGTAATTGCTGGACACAACTCTGAAAGCAATTGGTCTTATTAGTCACTGACAATCTCTCTTTGAGTAGAATAACACCTTTAATACCGAACACACTCAAAAGCAGTAGAAAAAAAAAAATTACTAGATTCTAGCTTTTCTGTTTTCTCGAAGAAAGATTACCCATATAGGCAAGCCAGTTACCAAATGATAGAGACTGATACTCCTGATTAACACAGTATAAATATTACCCATTAGACCTACTCCTCTAATTAGCAGTAATAACAATTCAGCTAAGAAAGGTCAGTTTGGAACTATGACTGAGGGATTAAATCACCTTCCTGAATGCCTGATTTCCAGGTATCACCTTGAGCCACATCAATACTGAAATAACATTCATAAAGTAGGAGTTCCTTTCAGGAGGGAGCAATGTTTTTGGTCCTGTCAATACATTTTATGTATTGACACCTTAATAGCAAGAACATTTACCAGCTTCACTAGATTTTTGTATACTGTTGGAAACTTTCAAGGTTTTTTGGTTTATTTTTCTAGTTAGATGATTTGACTATGGATCCCCCTGCATTACACTTTTTGGAAAGACTCTCTGCTCAAGCTAAACAACAATTTTAATTTATGGCCTACACTTGGACTTCTATTTGTTCAAAAGTCTGTTTTTTCACAGCACACCTGCCCAGTGTGCTGCTTGTACAAGACTAACTTCTTTTCAGTTTGGATTTCCGTACTTTAAATTTAACAATAGAGGAAAATTAAAGCCAGCATAACTACCACTACCAGAGAACCTTCATGTTCATTTCAATATAGAACATGGAATTAAGGATACTATCACGTTACCTTTAACCCTTTTCTAAAACCCACAGGAGCCACTGACAACTTTTCTGATTTTCCAACCAGAGTATTAAGGGTAGGCTATATCCTTACCTTACAGATGTTGTATTTAGACAGTATCTTCATATTTACTAAGGCATTACTAGATTTAAGATGTATCACACTGACCTCCTCCTATTCAGAAAGTTCCTCAGGTAGAAGAAATCAGGGTAAATTGACATGTTTTGTTCTGATTTATTGATGCCAGATGTTTCTCATTACCTTCTTATCTCCTAGTGCTTACACATAGATAATTTGTCTATTTCTAGGAAGGGAAAGTGGGCTAAATGTAATTCCTTTGGTTGTATTTGTCTTCCCTCCCATCCTTTCAAAGATGGACACCGTGATTTCCATTTTGCAGGACTCTAGAATTTCCCGCATCCTTGATGCTGTATATTCTCTTCTGCAAATAAATAAAGGGTTCAGGACTCCTGGGCTGTGGCTCACAGAGAAGTTCCATGACAACTGTACTTCCACAAATAAAACCTAAAAGGAAAAGACAGTTCAGATATTTCATGAGACAGAAATGCAGAGCTATCTGGGCAACCTCCAAACTAGATTTGCAGACAGCAAGGTTATAGCAGAGAGGAATGACAAGAAGTTTCCTGTAGCTGAGGCAATGGTGAGTATTCACGTCGTATTTCATTTGTGAAGTTTCTAGCTATTAAACATATGCCAAAACGAAGGGCATAGCTCTCAGCTTATCAAGACCAGCCTGTCGAGGTCCAGATGTGAGATACTGGCCTTTAACATATTAAGAGGGTAAAAAAAACATGGCAAAGAATGAAAAATAACATTGCATAACATGGAAAGGACTTAAAAACACATGGGTGAGTTGTTTTTACATAGTTTTCTATACATCAGGCTTTCTTATGACAGAAATAAAATGTCAGATACCACAGCAGCTGTGTGGTACAAGAGCTAAAATAGAGAAAATTGCCTGACTTGCCTTTCTCTGATTAGAAAAATTTTAATAAGCTTCTGACAGGCTGGAGAACACATAATCACAACACACATTTGCAGAGGTGGATGGAGTCTTGATTCAATTGCCCTACTGCTAAATAAAAAACTTAACAAGACTCTGAGAGATGCCTGTGCTTTGCACTGAATTAATGAGTGCTTGTCTGTGAGAGGAAAATGAAATGTGACAGTAAACTTTTTCTGACAAAATCCCCCAAGCATTGACTATATAACCACCTTGAACAGTGAATATGTAAGTTTTGTTTTCAGTAATTGTGTGCTAGAGACCAAGCATTTACAAGCCAAGTGAACTTAGTTATTTACTGAGAAAATGAAGGAACTGAGACATGGTCAACCCTGCTTAAGGTTAAGATGAGGCCTGGAAATAGAATATGCTTTGAGGATTATGCACTAAGGACATACAACATAAAGATATAAAACCTACATACATTAAGGGTATGAATCAAGCTAACAATCAAGGGTCAGTCAGGAGGGAGGCTTACAGCCAGACATAGCCTTTAATTCACAATCTGCTAAGGATCAAATGCAGTTGCTCCTTCAACTAAAGCATTGATCTCAACAGCTAGTCACAAGGGGACCATATTCATAGCTGTCATGGTCTAGCTGAATGGGCTTGCTTAGCCAGCAATGGATAATAAGTCTGAGAAAAGGGAGGGCCTGGATACAATCTCAGTTAAAAGCACTTGATTTTGTCCAAGTTTGGGCCATAGAATGGTATTGCATCCAATATAGTAGATAGCTGTTGAAAAAATAAGGGGGAAAGAATCATTCCAGGGAATAAAAAGAACCACAAAAGGCATCTGAGGAGAGAGTCTTGATAAAAAGCCTATTATGGAGGGACCAGCAGACATTACCCACTGACTTGACAAGAGACCAGAAAGAAGCCTCACAGCTATAGAGGTCCCTTTGTCCCCCACAAGTAGGTTATCTCCTTTTGGAAGACAGGCTTATGACTTTGAGTATGTTTTCTTCCATTCTGTACAAGAGTCCACACTGAGGAGGAAAACACATGTTAGCAAAAAGCTCTGGAAAGGAAGGTTCAACCTGGACTCGGCATGTGGTGAAGGAATTGTGCCAATGGATTAGCCCCAGCCAGCATCTCAACCCCGTGCAGCTGTTCGCTCACTCCCCCGCAATGGCACGGGGAGAAAATCAGAAGGGTAAAAGTGGGAAAACTCATGGGTTGAGATAAAGACAGTTTAATATGGAAAACGAAAGCCACACATACACACAAAGCAAAATAAGGCATTGGCAGGCAAGTGTTCAGCCATCTCCAGGAAAGAGGGCTCCATCATGTGTAACAGTTACTTGGGAAGACACATTCCATAACTCTGAACATCCTCCCTTTCTCCTTCTTCCCTGAGCTTTTATTGCTGAGCATGGTGCCATATGGTGCGGGATATCCACACGCTCTCCCGGTCAAAATCAGTACACAATGGTACTCCAGTAGTCTCACAGATCTCTGTAAAAGCTGCTGCCTTACACTCTTGACAAACCATGCAAATATGGAGTAAATGCTAGAGCACTTACACTCCTTCCACTCTTACACCCCACCACTCAAAGTTAGGGTGTAGCAGGTAAGTGAGGGGCTTAATGGCAAGCTTTGAAAGAACAAATGTTGGGATCAGATGGGAGTCCCTGATTGCAGTATACATCTGAAAACAAAACACATGGATGGCAGCAGTTAGACAGGTGGGATAGCACGTGCAGAAGACTACCACCACATAGTCCCTCAGCTGTGATCCTGGCCATCAGCTTTGTAGCCATAGCTCATCATCTTTATGATGGAGTGGTGCTTCTGCAATAATGTTCTGTGAAGAAATCCAGTTGTGATGGCCCAGTCACTGTGATGTACCTCTAGGTCCTGGACAAGGAAAAGACTGGCATCACAAAGTCTTGATGTAAAAATACCCTTGGAAGTAGTGGAGATGACTTTGACCAAACACTCCACAGGCATATGCAGCACCTGAAAGAATCCCATCCTCTCAGCATCAGCTAACAAGCTGAGAAGAACATACTGGATTGATCTCAACCTTACAGTAGTCATGTTCAGCAACTCACTTTGGTTTTCTGTGATACCATTACAAGAACTAGAAGTTTCTCCCTCTGCAGTGAGTATGGTTTTACTTTTTTAGATGGGAGGTGTGTGTGATATTAATCATTTAACTATTTTTAGGCAGAGGAAGATTCATCTACATTTCCACCTAGGAAAAACTGCCAATGTGATGGTGCAGAACAAGCCCTATACTCTTCATCTGCAAAGTTCAGATCTAGATTCATTAACAACTGTGTACTCTTGGTCTGAACAGGTTTTGGTCAATATTGCTGTCAACCAGATATAACTGTATTCTAAGAAGTGTACTGGGGCCTTTCACCTTCTCCCCCTTCAAGACCCTGGACAGTCTGAACTTCCCAAAACAAAAATAAATGTTTCGCACCTAGGAAAGAGCTAGTCTGATGCTGCCACTTAAGCCTGATGCATCTGATATTGGTAGAGCGCCTTATAATGAAGAGGTATGAAGTTCATTATTGTCAAGGGTTATTTCAAACCCAGGAGAGAACTGACATTCTATGTAACCTGAATGTTTTACATCCTTTATGTACATTAACCCTTTAGTGCAAGAGTGGATACATTTTTGTTTTCTGTTACCTCACAATACCAAATACTAATACAAAGACTTCTGAGAAAGCTGACTGCAAAGGTATGCAAGCTAAGTGTCAGGTGCAACGGCTGCCTTAGGTCTCTCTGCTACCAAGGATTATTGGATTAAAATCCTACTGATACAGCTAATTAGAATCTTATCAAGCTTAGTTCACTGTACAAGAGAAATGTGAGGTTCTCTATGTGAAAGTTGGAGGCTAAAAAGAGACACACAGGGAGAAGGAGCTTTTCCAAGAGAGCAGAGGAGCTGATACAGCAGATATTTAAAGAGAACTTGTAAGACAAGAGCATACTGAAAACTGCAAAATTGACAAACCAGATCAGGGCTAAGAATACGTGAATACTGGGATCCAAAAGAATAACAATATGCTGGTACTTGAAAAATGCCTGAGTTGAATTAAAAATCCTGTAACATCATGGCCTAAATAACTAAATATAATGCAGAAGAGCAGGACTGACATATTGCATAGAGACAAGCTTGGATCTAAAGGCAGGAGAAACATATGTAATGGCACTCTGGAGTGCCAATGCCTCTGACAGAATGAGTAGTTCTAGCATCTTACAAAATAAAAGTGTCACCTAATGGTGGAAAAATAAGTTTGAAAATTTTTTTATGTTAGTCCCATGAATGACTGGAGTAAATTATGGATTACTGTGGACAAAAGTCATTTCATAAGGATAGCATTAGTAACATTAGTGAGCAAACTGAAGACAATGAGAATTACTGTAATGTAAATTAGAAATACTCCAGATACCTGCAACACAGCTTTTAGGACCAAAGTTGAAAATCAGAAGGTCAAACCATTATTATGGTTTTATTTCATATATTACATATATTTTACGTCAGTAGTTCTAAGCTTCAGAACATTTATTCTAAGATAGCCATGCATTATCAAACTCCGCGATAAAAAGGCTACTACTAAACAGTCTTTATCATGAACAATGTACTTACAACAAAATAATAATACATTTTAATTAGAATTTTAATTTTATTAACGTCACAATGCAGATAATTTCTCCAAAACAGAACAAAGCAACCGTGACAAGTGTTCAGTGGCTGCAGAGCTGCCTGCTCCATAAGCAGCAGAGGGCAACGGAGCACCTCTGAAACTGGTTTTCTTTCCATAAAAGAGGCTAAAACCATTTAAAATGCACATTCAGCTAAAAAGTCTTCTGCTGCTCTGCCCAACCCCAGCTGATTTTAATTATAACCAAGCTTTGTTAATTATAACTAAACCCAATTTTGACTTTTATTTTTAAAAACTTTTTCTTGAAGCTGAGAACAAAAGCCTCAGATCTCTTTGAGAGATGAGGGAAGCTGAAATTTCCAGGAAGAGCAAGGAAAGGTGAGCTTCCTGAAAACATAAAACTGCTGTATTTTTCATATTAACGTTCTTAACACAATATTTCTAGTTTATTTCCGGGTGTTGGTTGGGTTTTTTTTCTAGTTTTCAGAGCTGTTTGCACCTACAGATATAGCATGTAGTATGTGTTACCACTAGATAATAAGATAACACCTAGCAGAATTACAATGAATAATCCCCTAGTGACTGTGCAAGTATATTATCTGAGAATAATGCAGATTTTCTTATCTTCTTTTCTGAACAGAGCTTGCTTGTATTCCCATAGCATCTACCAGCTCTAACCATAGCCCACAAAGATATGCTCAACCACAAACCAAAACACTCTGCCTATTTGTCATTCCCTTTCAGCTCTAAAGTACTTTATCCTGTTTTCTGAACAGGCAGTAGACAACACGTGGACTTGGGAAGGAACTGTGATAAGCTCCCACACCCCAGGTGGACATCATTCTTGCCTGTGGCTGAGCCTCACATCTAGCATGCAGCATATAGCTCTTCTGCTTACCATTTCACCCTTCCTTTAGCAAAAGCTGAGTCAGGAATGAGCAGCCATAGGTAACTGGGGTGAAAGACATTATTGCAAATTTTATCCTGTAAGGAATAAAGGGATTAGATGAACTCTTTGTGAGTCCTGAGTGCAGTAATAAGCCTTAATAGCTCTAAATAGCCCCACCTTCAGCTTCTACTCACACCCATGGGACCAGGAACTCTATTTAAGCTCAGCCCTGGGCCTTCAGTCCTTACTGGAGCTATGCAAGAAGAGTACTGCTTATCTAGTTCAGTTGTTATCACAGACAGGAACACAAAACCTGCACAAAACCAGGAAAGCACTCTTAGGAATGAGTAACAGGAGTTTACTGATGACCTCCAGGAGAAGCAAAAAGCACTGTATGGAGTCACCTGGCATACTCATGAAGTGAAGCAATTCCAAGCTGCGGCTGCCTGGTGTCGTATACTTTGTGCATCTGAAACTGCACCTCGTTCATGGGTGTTTAGCATGATTTGAAGAACTCTGTGTTTTTTATGGAGCTCTCAAAGTGTGGAATATGGTGCCCTTAAAAACAGCTTTAAAAGAATTGCTCTGTCATGGGGCAAGACATGAATGAGTCATGAATTGCACATGTGAGCAGGACTGCTTCCCAAAGGTAGGCTCTGTCCCTTTGCTAGACCACGACCAGCTTTGTGAATTAAAGCTCTACAATAAGAAACTCCATGGGTGTAACTCTTGTCGGAGTAAATGGTCTCATTCCAGGGCCCTCCTTTGGGGAGAAGTATTGTTTAATTATAGAAAGCTTTGTACAAAGAAACTTAATCTTGAAGAGAATATCTCAGGTTGGAAGGGACTGATAAGGAACATGAAGTCCAATGATGAAAACAGTACCGTTCTCTGTATTGTACAACATTTTATACCTCATTGCTAAGAAGAAAAAGCAATCTTCTGCAGTCAGGAGTATATGCATATCTTTCTACAGAAGTATTAAAAAGAAAAAAGTACTGAGGAAAGAATACTCAGCCTTTCAATTAACTTAGATTTTCCAGGGAACAGAATGAAAAGAGAAAAGACTGTGAGTGGAACATTAGCCCAAGATAATGGACTGCAGGCGACACTGCTACATAATTGAGGTACAGCAGATAATTCTATGAAAAATAGATTGAGCTAGAAGGCTTATTTCTAGAGTTGGAAACATGAATCCTTTGATGTTTCTGCGTCATTATTCAGCAGGTTAGCGCTGAAGGCGCCAGACATTTTCTGACAGTAATTTCCCTTGAAATAACTGGAAAGAAGACGCTCAGTGTTTCACAAGTTATGTCAAAAGGCAGGTGATGAAAACCTGAGGTACGCATTGATTTTAAGTATGGCAACATGTGTGAGCTGCTCACGGTCGTTTCGTTTTACCAAGGCTATGTTTAGAACTGCTAGGAAAGGACACAGAGATGGAAAAAAAATTAAAATCCAATCCTGTTAGTATGTTGATGGGCAACCGTGTGTCTTGCTGATTTATAGGTATTGTTCAAAGCCTATTTAATTTCCACTGTTACTACTTTTTGCCACAGTTATTACTTAAAACCACACATGATGATTAATGCAATGCTGCAGTGCTATTTATGGCTGTACTTTTCCTAGCGCCCTGCACAGCTCACGGCTGCTACTGGAAGGCACAGTGCCGTGCGGCATCGCACCGTGAGCTGCCGCAGCTCCCTCACAGCTAGGCCCCCCTCCCTCCGAGCGCCACCCAAAACGTTTTGGCTTTGCCCGTCACATTATATTGTCCCTCCCGTTCCCTGAGGAACGACCTCAGGGCCCTCGTTCCCCCTCAGCCGCTCACGGACCCAACCCAGAGCCGTGAGGCTTCCGGCCGCCTCCGCCTTCCCCCGTTACCCCCCGTGAGCCCGGCACACGGCCCCGGGGACAACCCCCTCCCGCGGCCCCGGGCCCAGCTAACGGCCTCCCTCCGCGCGCGGCGCGCACGCGCTCGCGGCCGCCGCCTGGCGGGGCGGGGCGGGGCGGGGCGGATGAGCGGATCAAGCGGCGACCGGGCGCCGCGCGGGGAGATCGGGGTGCGCGCGCGCGCGAAGGAGCGGTCGGTGCCGCGCGCAGCAGGCGGAGCCCGCGGCGGGGAGGGGAGGGGAGGGGTCGCGGCCACCGCCCCCCCCCCCGCCCGCCCCGGCCCCGTCCGTCCCGTCCCGCCCCTCCCCTCCGTGCCGCGCCTCCCGCCGGACCTGGCTGCGGGGAGAGGTGAGAGCGCGGCGGGAGCTGCCCCCCTGCCGGCGGGGGGGCGGGGGTCCTCCGCCCCGTCGGGCCCTGAGCCGGCCCCTGCGCCCCAGCCGCAGCGGCGGGTCCGGGGCGCGGGGCAGCGCCGCAGCCGCCGCGGCTGGGGACGGGGAGGGGGGGGCGGTCGTGGTGCCACTCGAGTCCCCCGCCGTGGCAGGAGGAGGTGGCGTGGCGTCACGGAGCGTCGCCGTGTGCCGCCTCCCCGCGGGCAGCTGGGCGGGGGGAGCCTGGGAGCCCCGGGGTCCCCGCTACCGGCGTGGCCCTGAGCCCTGGCGGGGGGCGGTGGCTGCGGCACGCCGGGGCGGCTCCGCGCTGGCGCGCCCGGGGAGCTGCGGTGCCGCCCTGCGCGCCGGGGCCGGGGCGGTCGGGGTTTAGCGGTGCCGCGCAGCTGGGCTCGGTGTGAGAGCCTAAGGCGGCCCCGCGAAGCCGTGCCTCCCGGCGGAGGGCTTCCCAGTCCCCTCCTGGTCGACGTGCTTTGGTCGGTCGCCTGCCTTAAACCTTGGGCCCGCGACTTGAAAACCGTCGGGTTGAGTACCGAATGCGGCGACAATTTAGCTCCTTTGATTGCCGGTAACCTCCTTCCCCTCTCCGTGGGGAGGCATCTTCTGATTCAGCGATGCCCCGGGGGAGTGAATCCTAAATCCCTGTTATTGTCACTATAGCCCCTTGTTGCTGCCAGCCGCTCCTCCGTGTCTTCATTAGCGGGCCTTATAAATGGCTCGCTTCCCAAAGAGCGCGTTCCCGTGTTGTCTGAAGGCGTTTGGCTTAGCCTACTCGGCGGCATTTCAGATGAGCTTCTTGAAATAATAGCCTTCCTAAGTTGTACGTTACAGAAATGCTGTGCAGAATGCCACTCCTGACAGGAGGAAGGCCATCGGTTCCTGCGTGCCACAAAGGCGTTTCTAACATGCGATATGGCTGGTTGCGATCTACTGTCCAAACAAAACAGAGTTCTTGGGACTGAGGATAGGAAACCTTTCAAAACTGCTCATTTTCAGCTGGAAGTTTTCTTAGCTGCAATCACTTCAACTAATCACAGGAAATACAGATCTACTTGATCCATTAAGTGGCAACACAGTTGAGGCCCTGCTGATGCTTGTTTAGTATCAACCTGACTGTTGAAGTTTTGAGAAGACAGCAGCTGATTCCGGGTTGTTAGTCCACAGCAGATGCCGTGGGCAGTAGAAATGTGTGTGGGGTGTTGCTTCCCGCTTGTCTTTGTCAGGTCTGTCGTCCAGCTACTGAGAGTTTAGAGTTGGTACCATCCTGGTCTTAAATTAAGAGGAGAAAAAGGAGAAGAATTTGATTTCACTTGCTGGCTATCAAGTAGCTGTGGAAGGGGCTGGTGGAATTCTCAGCGTGCTGTTTCATTCCAGAGTTCCCTGCAAGATTCTGAGGATGTTTGTTGTTTTAGACATGTACTAGTTTTTCATCAGAACTCCTCAGCTTTGAAGTTACTTGTTTTGCAAATAAATGACTTTCTACAACTCAGCTGTAGAACCTTCCTTTCTAGATGCTGATTTAATGCGGTCTGCTTCGAAATTGAAACTAGTTGAGATATGTGATTGTAGTTATTTGTGGGCTCTTCGGCTTCTTTTTTCTATTGTTGTGGAGTTCTGGAGGTGTAAGTAAACTGAATTTGTCAAGACTGATATAACTTAGACCAGGTGATGAATAGATCTTTTCCTACTTTAAGCATGGGTCAGGGAGAGAGCTCTTTTTAACCATGCTGCTCTGCCAAATTAGTTAAAACCTGACTTCTCAGTAAAGGGCTATCCAGCTCATATTCCTGCCAGAAGTGTGAATTTCTGGGGTGCTCCAAACTGTTTTATAAGTGCTTGTTAAAGTTTCTTAACTTTTACATCAGGAGGAATTTTCTGACAGGAGGAATCTGCAAGAAAAAACACGTTGGACTTGTACAAGTTTTACAGGGAACTGAGTTGGGACAAAGTCAGACTGATGTGCTCCCATTTTTTCATTAGTGCTTGCTGTATTATCTCAGTGTTTTACTCCAAAGGGAAAAAAAATGCTGAAATTAATAGAAAGCAATTTTTGGGGAAAAGAAGTTCATTGAAGATTGTTCTTTTTTTTTAGATTGCTTTTTTAAAATTCTGTTGAAGTGATCAAGAAGGGTCTCAGGTGATGCACTGCATCTTTTTTCGACTTTTTTTTTTTTGACTGCTCTTATGCTTTCAAAGAAATGTTTGTGCAAAGACCTAGTATAAGAAACTGTGCATGTGTTGTATTCTGTGAAGTTGTGTGCCAGCCCCCTCTCCATCCAATAAATCTTTGCATAGAGCACTCATCCAAGTTTTAATAAACTGTGTCAAGTCAGTTATTAGGCTTTTATCTCTTCACTGACTACTGTTTTACTACCTGTCCCCTTGCTGCATTTCCCACAACTTCTTTTCGTGAAGCATGCAGGGGAGTTTTCTAAGGGTTTTTTCTCCCATCTCCCTCCCCATGCTGTGCAAATTCTGTCACTTTAGGCTCTCTGTCAAACAATTTATCTGTTAGTCTCTTAGGCTTCTGTTTCAGAACAGGAAATTAAGTTTTTGCAGAAATTACATGGCATCATATAGTTAAAACTTCCCAATGGTGTACGCAGTGGGTTTTTGGTTGTTTCTTTCTTTCTTTTTAATAAACCTACATCAAGCTCTGAGCTACTCAAGAACAGAACTGGGTTGCAGAAGAACAACTTTTAGTGTTCAATGAACTAGAGAATTGTGAAGTAAGACAAGAAAGGCCTTCAGTGAAGAAATATTGACAGCTGTTTTCTGGGAAACAGGATAATCTTACTACCCTAAAAGTGTGGGGTTTTCTTCAGTACATGTAATGTGATAGAAGCAGTACAAATTCACAAGTTGGTGATCCTATTCCCCAAACTGTAATGTGGAAATCTAGGTCAGGTGAATTGTGGTTCGTAGTACAGTATGCTGTTAATGAAGATCTTGCTTCTGTGGCAGATGTACTGTTGGGGAGGAGGGGAGCAGTAGCTGAAAGCTTTTTGTGGTGGGTGTAGAGTCCCTGTTTTTACAGGAAATGAAACAGCATAGTTCCTCACCTAGGCTGTGTCAATGCATTGGAGAGGAAGTAAAAAATACTGCTTCTAAATGTCAGACAATTCTTTACCAGTGACCTGTCTTTTTTTTTTTTTTTTTTAAACCCCTCCCATTTTGATGGGGTCATCAAGATGTTGAATCAAGAAAGCTTTTCCTATTTTGTTAGCCTTTACAATTAACTTTTGTTATAAGGAGTAGCTGATGCTTCTGATACAGTTCAGAAATCCATCTCCTGAGATACAGGAGGCGATGGGCGCAGTCTTGGTGTTTTTGTTTCTTTGTTTTTTTGTTTTTTAGACGAAACAGAAACCCCTCTACAACAACAACAAAAATTTTTTTTCTCAAACACTGTGATTCATTTTAGAGGACTGTTTCTGCATTTTGCTTGAGTAATTTCTTTTGCTGTTGTCTTGTGTTCTGGGTAAAATTGATAACCTGTGTTTAATTTCAGCCTGTCAATAGTTTCCTTCCTTGGCTCTGCTGCCTACAGCTCTTCCACAGAGAGTTTACAGCTGGAGCGATGTAAAGGGCTTTGTAAGTCTCTGGCTTCTGTTGAAAACGTCTGAGCATATATTGAGATTAGTGTGACTTGCACAAGTTTTCTAGGTGTTGGAAGGTCTAATTGTAACCAGGAAGCAGGGGCCGGAAAAAGTCGCTTTGAAAAAATTAGCACTTATGATACTGGGAATTAGTAGAGAAGATATATTGTTGCTGCTTTGTGGACTTTGACCCTGGACTTGAAGACTCTGTGTGGCTTTGGGGATGTTTTTATCAATTAACTCTGATCAAGGAAATGGTTTCTCTGCCTAAGAAACTCCCATCAGTTTAGACACAGTAGAAGCAGCTCTTGTGTAGCTTTGTCTCAAAGGCAGCACTTGGCCAGCTTGTGGGAACAGCAAGTAGCATGCTTTTCTGGTAATTTGTCTCAATTAATTATTTTTTGTGATTACATACCATGGTAGAGAGACTTGTAGGAACTTGATGTTTTGAGACTGACATTGACTTTTAAAAGGGAGGAGTTACATGAGTGTTGACTGAGCAAGTGATGTTTAGGAAACAGTGCTCATAATAGGGCACTGATTAGCAGCAGATAAGTTACTCAGAAGTGTGTTATTCAGAGTAACTGGTTTGGGATTGTACACAGTTGAAATCTGGTGCAGTATTTCACTATGTTTGTTATAAAACAATGTTTTATTCCATCTGTATTCTACAACAAGAAAATCTGTTGCAGATGTAACGTATATAGTAGCATAAGAAGCCTCTTGAGAGCAGCTAAAACTGTTTGACAGATGTTAAGAGGCATTTGGGAAGTGCGATTTTCATTTTGAGGAAGTAGCCTGGACTTCTTGCGTTAGGAGGGGAATAAATAAACCTAATTTTCTTCACACTCTTAATTATGGATGTGAGGTTTTATCTCAGCTTGTTCCCTCAGCACAGGATGCAGCACTGATCCTTTATCCACTAAAAATATTACATCTGTCTTTTTGGAAGTTCCTAAGGTTCTAGTGACTTTGACGCATTACAGGAGTGTGTTTATCTGATCTTTCTCTTTTTTTCATTCAACTGTTCATTCATTCATTTGAAAGTGTTCTCACTGCATCTAAGCTTGGGCTAGTTCGTACGCTATCTGTATGTTCATGTTTTCCAGTGCAATAATTCTGTTACTTTCTGTTTGTGTTGTAGTACTGCAGAAGCTGTTAATATGACTGTTCAACTGAGATAAGGCAAAACAGCTTGTTTCTTGCAGAATTATGTTTTGCTTGCCTGTAAACAGAAGCCACAGTATTCTAAACATTTATTTAAAAGACCAGCAGGTTGCTTTTTAAAAGGCTTGGATTTGGAAGTGCAGCTATATCATTTAAACATGTCAAAAATATTTTTATTGAATTTAGTGTTCTTGCACAACTTGGGGAGGCATGCATGTTGTAGGTGACTTTATTGATTGACAGTTTTAGCTATTTAAGAAATTACGCATCAGAAGAAAATAGGTTGGTTTTAATATTCTTGTGATTAAAGCTGATAGTAAGCAGATGGTGTATTAAACTGAGTTGGGTACTTGCCTGTGGCTTGGCTGTTACTTATCTAAGGAATGTTTTATTTATCTGAGGAATAGCTTTTAATAAATTGAAGGATACTTTTTACCTCTCCTTTCCCCTCCAAACTAGCGAATAACACCTGTAAATGATTTACTTGACTCTTCAAATAGCAGAAGCATCATTTCAAACCTGTCTTTGTCTCGTGTACAGTACAGAGGGCCTCACCTCAGTGGTTGGCATGTTTTTCTTCAAAAGGCTGTTCTTCAGATGTTGTATCTCTTATAGATGATTTGGAGAGTTAAGGCAAACAGCTTATTACTTATAACCAGGTGATGCTATCTGGAGCGTTACATTGTTGATACGATATTTGTATGGCAAATTATAGGTTGAGTTGGTGTCTAGTTCATGAATTACAAAAAGATTCCTGGCTGTATTCTAAAGGAGAAATGTGACATTTTAAGATTCTTGGAACGCTTAACTGCCAGATACACAGCAAGTTCCTTTGCTTGAAATTTTATGTGGATTTTTTTTCCCTAATTACTGTTAAGACATGTAGTAAAAAGAATACTTTTACATTACAGAAGTGAGTACTATTTTTAGGTAATGCATGGGCAATGTTTGCTTAAATATTGCATTGAGTGATCTCATTTTTAGTTAATATATTCAGATTTTATAGTCTTGCAGTCTTAGCAAGTTTAGAAAAAGTACAATGCTGTAAATCTATGATTAGATACTCCTCAAGCAGCACTGAATTAAGAAACGTTTACTTGAAAGCTTAGCTTCCCTTGTCTAGTTGTAGCACGGTGAAAGAGATCACTTGATATAAGGATATGTGATGGTGGATATAAGTGCTTTTCAGTACTAAATAGCATATTTTTTTTCTTTATTCTTGCATGTTTAATTCTGATGTCAATATTTGCTTAGGGGACACTGTTTTTTCTTTGAAGCAGGCCATAGCATGAGAGGCCCTCTGTGGTCTCTTTCTGCAGGTAACATGAATACATGGATGCCTGGAGTTAGGGAAAAATATTGCTTCTAGTCACACAAAGCTTTTGAAATAAATCCTGATGAGTTTGTCACGCCCTGCACAAGCTGTTCTTTCCAGACTGATCTCAGAGGTGGCAGCCCGAGAGATCTGCTGTGGTGTTCTCCTCGGTGTGCGGGGATGTGTGGTGGGAAGGAGGGAGGTAGGGGTCTTATTCCATGTGTGATAGGATGATGGTGCTGCCAAGAGAAGGAGGCAGTTTGTTTGCAGTGGAGGTTTTAGTGCAACTCATGAACCTTTATGCTGCATAAAGCAAATACTGTTCTTAAACACAGAAGGGATAGCTAGGATATTGTTAGGTATTAAATCAGTGAGTCTGCATAAACTGCAGTTCGTTGTTCTGCAACTGTGGGAGTCAAATCCTGCAGTGCCATACTGTACCAGGAGAGCGGGTTTACCATTGTTCGTTACTGGAGAATTGGTCTAAGAGAAGGACTACAGCCTGAAAACAAATATTTAACATCTAGAAGATCACTAGTCCCCTTCCTTTGTGTGTGACTTTACCTTTGTCTGATAAGAGCTCCATTGTAAGACTTTTGATGTAAGCAGTTTCTTGTGCATAACTGAGAGCTCTTTTGATATTTTAGTATTTTTTTCCAGTGGAAAACGATCACAAGAACAAGTTTTATTTGTGCCTCTGAACTGAAGTGAGCCAGTTTAGACATCCATTCAGAGTAGTGCCATCGACTGCATAATGCTTGGGAAATCATTGAATTGTTTAGGTTGGAAAAGACCTTTAAGATCATCAAGTCCAACCGTTAATGTAGCATTGCCAAGTCCACCGCAAAGCCATGTCCTTAAGTGCCACATCTTTGAAATCCCTTCAGGGGTGGTTACTCGAGCACTTCCCTGGGCAGCCTGTTCAAGTGCTTTGCAATGAATGTATTGCAACTTAATGCATATAGTGCAGTCTGTGTGACTTGGGCCTGACCCCTGAGTGTGAACCATTTCACTCTTTCTTCTTCCTCATCCCCAACCTCATATGTGTAGCATGAAAATGAGACCACTTATTTGCTTGATGGATTAATTTATTTGTTCTTTCTTAAGCAGTTTACCATTGGTTCATCTCCCAACTTGTAGGCAGGCACAGATAATCTTTGTGCTCCTTGTACGGGAAGATGGCAGCAGTGCCAGCTCCTTGCCTGTACTGCCACCTGCTCCCTGGCTGCTGAACTTGGAGCTGCATTTGTCGGTGTGCTTGACCGAATGCTGGCTCCATGGCGTTACAACTGGGAGCTAAACTAAATGTCATTTCTAGGAGTGGTGCTGGGTGGAAGTGAGGTGGATGCCTGGGGAGGCTTTGTTTTAGCTTTTGGTCACTTCTAGGTGAAGAGAGGCTGTGAAGTCAACCAAGCACTTTAGAAAGTGGATCTCTTTTCACCCTGAGTAGGCGGATCTATAATTTCATTTTTTTGGAAGAAGTCACGTGCGCTAGTATGACTAATGCCAGTGTTACCCTGTTTTTCCACAAGTCTTGGAAGCTGCTGCAGCGAGGGACTATCAGAAAGTCAAGATTACTGGCTGGTTTTTTTTAAGTTTTTTTTTTTTTCGAAGAAGACTCCGTAACCTTAAAAAAAGATATGTACTTGAAATACTTGAAACACACTGATTTTGTTAATGCATCGTCCATGTATAAATGTGGAATACAGTATCCAAAGACATCAAGTTGGTAACTAAGGGAAGCGTTAACTTTTTCTAACATACTAGTCCTAGGAATATAGAAGTGGTCCTGAGTTGAAATACTAACGTGATGAAAATGGCAAGAGTTGAGAAAAAGTGGCACAGCTATAGCTCCTTTTACAAAACAGTCTTTGAGTAATTACTAATATGTTTAATCCAAGTCTAGAGGAAACAAATTTGTGTAGAAGCTGAAGCCAAGTTGAAAGTAAAAGAAAGCTCAAAAATTATTTGTTGAAGACCTCAAATAATGGCTAGTGTGATTGGGAGGAAAACTGCAGAGGAGAAGTTGTTTGGGCTTGGGTCAGAAACAAGCATCAGCTTGGTTTGAATTTGAATAGCTTGGTCTCTTTCCAGCTGACATTGGCACATGGAGATACCGTGTACCAGCTAAAATTTGTTAACGGTCCTTACAGTGTAAAACTGAGGTAAATGCAGTGAAGATTTGGCTTTGACTACTCTCTGTGCGTTTGTTACATGCACTATACAGCCAACACACGTTTATTCTGAGTATAGTGTACTGGATTCTGTCTCATATTGGATAACATGTTAAATTTTGCTAGTACGAGCTGTACAGTTGAGTAACAGTTATGCTGCAACAGAAGTAAATGCAGAAATGCTCACTTCCCTTAACGCTCATCCTTCTTAATGCTTTCTTCCCCCTTTGGGAGGGGAAGAGATAGGTCTCTGCATCAGAAGCTGTCATTTAGGTCTTGTATTGGGGAGCCAAGATCCAAGGTCTACAAGAAGAAATTTCAGGATCAATAATAGTATTTAGACTTGAATGATTTCCAGCTCTCCAGACTCCTGACCATTACTAGTTCCCTAAATAAGATACATGCTCTTCTGCTATTTCCATTTCTTACGGGGAGAGCTTACAGTGCTCTCTGCTTTTTTGTGGTATTACACCCCCCCACCCCCTCACCGTACTCTTTTCAAGTTCAGGCGGTATCATGAAAGTGGTGGTGGTGTGGAGGAGGGGGCAGAAGGACGATTGAGAAAGGCTGTTGAATTCTTACCTGAAGCAGCAGCTAGGGTTAACTTAGTGTGACTGAACTTTGGCCATACTTGTAGCTGATGTCTAACATACTTCAGGTGGATGTAAGGTGCACATCACTAGGGGAGGAGTATCTTTTGTGAGTAAAGAAGACTTGCATTGCTTTTCGAACCTAGTGGCATCTACCCTGCCAATGTTGAGGCAGCCTTTTTGCTTCTCCTCCATCCATTCTTCTGTGTAAGTAAGATGGTGAGAGCCTTCTATTTGTTAGCTTTACTGAGGAAAAGATATCTGGGATTACTATTTTTTTCTTGCGAGGTATGACCTATCTGCTTTCTACGGTAATTCCAGCTACACTACCTGTTCCAGTTTCCTTGATTACTGACCATCTTTCCCCTACCTTGGTCTCTTACGTAGATAGCAGTTAAATTGCTGCAGGGAATTTTCTGTCTCATTTCTTGTAACTCCATCTGACTAGTCATGGCTTTAGCTGTTTTTTCAGAAGATTGTAGTTTTAGAAGAGGACATGATCATAATATTGTATTTCTTCCAGATTGCTCAGACACTGTGGAGGACTACTAGCTGGGGGAGGGGACTGATTTTTTTTGTGGTTTTTTTTTTTTTTTTAAGCAATGTGCTTGCCTGTGTTATATAGACAGTGGTATGTGCTGTTTGTATGTGATACAGACAGTACCTATGTAGTATCTGCTTTACTGCAAGGGCTTGCTTACTCTGTAGAACATAATTTGCATGTATACATTTGTGCATATAAAAGAAGTGTACTAGTCATACATTAGAAGCAGATAACCTCCTGTAAACTACTAACTAGCAAACCTCAGCACGGGGCTCTTGGCTAGGTCTGCAGGCTAACACAACTGTAGGGGGTAGTGGGATGTGAAGTCTTTCATATTGTTTACAGTCTCCTTGAGAAAAAGCAGCTTTTGTATGGATAAGCAAAACAACTTTGATTAATCTGTATGATGCAAGTTGTAGACTTTGAAGGTACCTCTGCTTTGATTACTGTCTTTAAAAAAATATATTTCTAAATTGACTCTGCACAATACATGAGAAGAAGTTGCAATTCTAAGCCAGTAATTATGATTCAAAATTTTTACTAAAGATTTTGCTAGGCTGTCCATTATGACCAGTTGGAGGCTGAAAGATTCATGTAACAGTACATATTTCCTGTACTGAAATTACAATTTTGTGAAGTTTCTTTTGTGATTAAATGAAAATCTCATCAGTAATTAAATTGTAATCTTTGTGATTGTAGAGAGAAGTCAATGAGCTAACATTTGAATCTTCTCTTGTATGCAGGATTAAGGACCCCACACTAACCTAACGGTGAAGATTTGCTGCTTGCTGTTTTTAAAAACAGTATTTTGATTCTAGCCTGCAAGTAGCAATGTAGTTAACTGTCACTAACCTGTGCTGCCTTGGAAAGGACTGGATAAACCTTAATGCAATACCTTAAAATACCAGTGAGAGAGAAAGCATGAGCTCAAGAATTGTGATATTTACAAGCAAAAAGAAACTTCTGTCCAAATGCCAATTCTGTCTATTTGAATAATGCACAAAATTACTGAATGTGAGAAGAGGTTTTAAGATGGGTTTTTGAAGTCATTAACAAGAATGAATGTTCTCCGTTGATGAAAAAAGTTCTTCTTTCATTAAAAAAGAAAGCCTGTTGAGGCAAAGAAGCACAGAGTAGAAAGCTCATACATGCTAATCAAGGTAGAAAGCAGAACGGAGAGCAACAAGCTGCCCTATAAAATGAGGGAAAAACTGGTGAAAAATAAACCTGAGTGTGTGTGTAGATGGCTTTGTACCATGTCAGCTACTTGAATTAAATATTAACTATACACAATTACTGTCAGTCTTTTAAAGAACACTGCTCAATACCCCTCTCTGTGTTAACAAGAATATTTTCTTTTAAGTTCAATAATCAGTGCCTTTCAGTGTCATCAGCTCTGGTTCTCAGCTTGGAACAGGAAAACATGCTTGCGTTTAATGTAAACTAAAAGAAGGGGTTTAAGGAAATGAGGCCTGTGGTGTAAGAGGGTTTGTTTCTTGGTGGTTTTGCTTTTTTTTGTTGTTTCAGTTTAAACAGACCTCTGTTCTGGTCTCTATCAGATCACAGGTTACAAATCGTGCTACTTTGGTTTTCAGAGGCGTGTCCTTGTTGAATTAAAACAAGCTTTAGTACTTTTCCCCTGGTTTTGGTATATAAACAATATTTGTCTTAAGTGAACTTTAAAAAGTTGTCCTTATATATCTTATTGTTGACTTCTAATTTCTTCCTAAACAGAGCTTGATTTATATCAAAAAAGATTAAAAATCTGGTAGGTGGTTGTTATTTCCAAGGATAATAAATCAATTAATGTACATTGTAGCATTTATTAAGTATAAATATTTTTTGTTAATAAAAAGTGACCAGAACAGAATTTTTATGCATAATTTTGGACTATGTGTTTTATTCATTATCGAATTTTAGATATTTGATCTCTTTATGAAATGAAGGAATCTGGTTGATTTTGCTTATCTTAAGCCACTGTCCTCTGTGACTGACATGTTTTTTGTAAATACAATCCACTTACGAACAGGACTTGTCTTATTTCAGTGTGTGTATATATATATATACATTACAAGATAACCTCCATTATATTGTCATTTAAGCAGCATAGACAGAATCAGGGCTTGAATAGAATAAGGTAAAAGTCAACACTGGACTATATTGTTTCAGTTGCTCTGTTCTGTGAATGGTTCAAAGTATCACCTGTAGTATTTCATTTGAAAAGAGAAGAAATTATTTATCTTTACAACCTATATAGATTAAATGTTTGCCAATAGGAAGCTGAGAAAAATAGTTTGCAGATGTTGTTCTCTTTACCTTCCTGCATTGTAGTTCTTTTTTGTTGCACTACTCTGTTCCTTAATTATTCTGTGTAATAAATTGTGGAGTCCTCCTTCTTATTACAGGTACAAGAGTTCATTATGCCTCTGAAATTGTTACCAGCATGAGAATTCTCATGCTGTGAACAGTTAAGAATCATATCTTTCTATAATAATTAGTTATTTTTCAGCAGAACTCACAACAACCTATGCATCAGGTTACTGAAGATCCAGCAGAAAAATTACACTACTGCATTAGTCTGCTTTTGGAAAAGAGGACCAGTAACTCTTCAGTGACACTGTGGTCAAGCAGTATTGCTGAGTAGCAACAGGAGGCTCAAGTCTCTCACATCTCTGGCTCTTTTTGGTTTTGTTTTTAATTTTAAACTTCAGGAGGCTAAGGCATGTTGCATTTTAAGTAATTAGTGCAAAGTTTGATTGAGTATTGTGTGTGAGAACTATAGACAATAAATTGTTATTTTTTAAAAAAGCGGAATACAGAATGTTGTCTGGCAGTTCACCTTTTGTGAATTTAGTATGTGCAAAGGCATTTGTGCTGGCGGACGTGGTAGAGGAAAGGGAAACCAGAGTGACAAGAGACCTGATGTTACTCTCACTGTATAGTGTCCAGAAGCAGTAGCTGAAACATGTCTGAGGTACTGCACATAAGTTTGAACTATTAGCCATTGTAGGCATTTTTGTAGACATTTTTGTGGGTTTAAAAAAATGTGTTTTCAGTGTTAACAATCAATTTCCTTCAATCACTTTGGTGGCTTTTTTTTTTTTTTTTTACTTAGTCTCTTGTAGATGATTAAATGTAAACTGCTTGCTGAGTGGATATTTCTTAAAAATGCAGACTTAAGAAGCTTGGGTTGTCTTTCTTGCAAGATAAGTAGCATCTGTAGTGATTCATACAGCTTTAAGGTGTTGGGGGAAGTAGAAGCAAGCTCTTGACTCGTGGAATGATTTTCCGAATATAGTTTAGTGCCTTGGTATTGAATTTGAGCCTCTGTGAATTCTTAGATGGAGGGAAGGAAGAGAGGTGTTAGGTTGGTTGGTTTTGGGTTTTGTTTTTTTTCCCCAGGATTTTTTTGTTTGTATGTTTTTGGTTGTTTTTCCTGCTGAGGGAGCAGCTGGTGTTTTCATGACTTGTAACTTGCTGCAGCAGATCTCCTGCAGCCTGCGCTGTGTGTTCTGCAGCAGGGCAGTCCAGACAGTGGCAGTTCTAGAGTAGCAAAAATTAATTGCTGAACAAGTTTCATGTTGGTAAAAACTTGGAAAAAGACCAGAGTGAAGGAAGGCATGTGTGTGTTATTGGGGTTTGACCTTGCAATCTGAAATTGCACTGAATCCTCACCTGCTTCTCCAGTGTCAAGGGTCCCAAGAGCTGTCTTGGAGGAGGAGAGAAGAGATGATGAGGCTTTTCTGCTACCAGTTATGGGTGTAGTAGATAGAGTTTCCCAGCTTCACTCAGTATCTGCTGTCTTCTTCTGACACAATATTGCTGTTGCCATCTATAGTGGGTAACAGCCTGCTTGAGCTCTGGTGGGCTTATTCTCTATCCTGTTACAGGATCATGTTTGCTTGAGATTTATTCTATGTATTAAAAAAAAAAAAGAACAGTTTTTTTTTTTTTAAATTTCCATGTTTGTCCTGTTGTAGCCATCTTTTAGACAGTTGCTCTGTGTCATTATCAGTTTTAGTTATAATTGACACTTTAAAAAGCCTTTTCTCCATCTCCATTATCAGGTTTCTGCTTGGTTAACCATGTTTAGCATCACACACAGCTACCTTGTTTTACCATCTTCTTCCACGTCCGTAATAGTTTTCTCTTTAACCCCATGCACACCTTTTTTTATTCTTAAGCATATAGTAGCATATTTGTTTTTCTTCTTGGCTGCTGTCCTAGCTGTCTTAGCAACTCAGAAACCTAGGTGCGTTCTTCTCTCGTTCTTCTAGTTTTCTTTACTTTGTCTGAAGAAAAATACAGATATTCACTGGTTTAAGCTTGTCAACATACATACATATTTGCTGTTGCGACATTTTAAATGTCTCTGCCTGAATCCTGTGCATGGCAATCTTTGCTGCTTAACTTGCAAAGATCGTGCTATTGTAACAGCGTGGGAGAAGAGAAGCTGCAGTGCAGGTGCTTTATGTCAGCGTCTCCTCCCTCCCCAGACAATTACAAGCATAAGCTGTACAAGCAAAAATAGTAACACTCCACTCCTCCCAGTACTGTGTCCAGGGAGGCTGTTCTCAGCATAAATTTGTTTACTAGGACCAGCCCTGGTAGGAGTCCTGCTGCTGATGCTCTGTTAGAATGCGGTGATATCAGTCTGCTCTCCATTGCAGCCTCGGACTTAGTGTTCTTAGACTGAATGGAGATGCTGTGTTACTGTGTCTTGGCTTCTGCTCTTCCTTCATCACCGTTTCTGATGTCTCATGCCTCTTGTATTTCCCAGCAAGCATTTTGTTGAGTAGCAAAGACAGTAATTTTGATCTTAAGAGAAGCAGGCTGTCCTTCCTCATAGGAAATGGAAATGCTAGTCTTTTATGAATTCTGATTTGTGAGCATTATGAAGAAAAGCTTGCATGCTCAGTGTCCTGGGAGAACCTGCTTGAGCTAGTGTTTATGTACTAGCTTGAGATGCATAGTGAAGCTGACAGCTAGGAGAAAGTCTTTAGCTGAGGGAGCATTGAAATTACTGTTGAGGTGGTTCCTAAAACTACTGACTTGCTAGTGATTGAGCTGCTTTTATACCCATTATGAAACAAACATGAACCCACCATGATGGCAGCATGGGTTTTTCATAGTTGTGCTCTTATTTTCAATCTGCTTCTGACATGTGTAGCAGAATCTATTAATAACAGAGTTGTAGCCATGGGATATAGCATGCTTGACTTTTCTCAAGGAATTCCAGGTAAAATTTTAGAAAGAAAGGGAGTTGGAAGTCAGGGCAGTATATACCTGAATGCATGTCACGTATGTGTTCCAGGAGTGAGCGTTGGTTCATTTTTGTGAAGCTCATGCCATGTGTGTCATGAAGTGGACAAAGTCACCTTTCAGGCAAAAGTAACTGTTTCTGGCAGGTTCCACATGGAAAGCATGTTGCTGACAGACTAGAACCACCTTAAAGGAGTTGGAGAGATTAGTGGGAAACTCGGATGTTTGCTGTGCTGGCCAGTATTTTCTGGGAAGTGTGCCCTGATTCCAGGTAAATTGGAAGCCCAGAGGATCCAGATGTACCCTCCTACATTAGAACAGCACTTTCTAGTCAGAAGTTGAGATTGTTACAGGAAAACATATTTTGATTTTGGTCATCTGAACTTAAAAGTCTGAGTGTGCTCAAATCCCACATGTAGGAACAGTTGATTGCGGGTCTCTATTTTAAGGATGTTATCACCTGCAGTATATTAAAATTTTTGTGTAATTGGCATTATGGTGCATGTCTTACAGTATATTCTAAACCTTACAGTATATTCTGTATGTTGCACTACTTAGCACCGGGTTGTGAGGTGAGTTGTGTAAAATAGTGCCATCTGCAGCACAACTATGAGCAATAGCTGTCAAGGGTAATGACACAATCAAGGTAACTTCTAGGAGTTAAAATGCTTGACACTATGTCTTAACTTGACATGAAGATGATTCTGACTTTTAGTCACCTCATAAAGGGGCCGTTTTCAAAACTGATAGCTAATTCAAGCTTGTCTAAATACCTGAACAGATGTGTATATTTGAAAAAGAATTTTAAAAATGCAGGGGAAAAAAACCCCTTGATGTCACTGTGAAGTCCAGTAGTGAATGAAGTTATACTAAGACATAACATGTAGCTCACTGGAAACAAAATTCTGATGTTAAAACTGAGTAGTAGCTCTAAAATGGTGGTAATCAGCTTAGATTCACTGGAGAAACAGAAATCACTTCACCTGTTTCTCCTGTTGAAAAAGAAAATTTGTATTTCTACCTAGTGTTTTAACTGGAAAAAAACCCCATGAATTTGTATGCGCTGACACTTAAACACTAATAATGATGATTAACATGAAGGAATAGATGCAACAAGAAATCATAAAGAACCAGATTTTTCATCCGTTGCCATGATGTGACAGCCTCCTATACAGAATTGCATGGAAAAATTGTAATGTTATTACAGGAGCAGAGTTTCATACTTTGCTTAAAATCTTTTAGTATAATGTGAATTTCAAGCTCAAACTGGAAAGTGTGGAAACCAAGAATTATAGTAATCTATTTTTAAGCAAACCTACAGAATGTTTTTGGTCTGCATCTGTGACGATTTTCATGCAAAATAGCTCTTGTTCAGAGTCTAGATACTCTGAAAGGCTCTAGGATTCCTATCAGTTGTTATAGGTAAGCATGAAAAGGCAAAATCTAACTTCATAGCCCACCTAGCTCACCTTCATCCTTGGTTTCTGTGCCTAAACCTTCAGTGTTGGTAGGATAAAAGACTTCCCTTCATCAACCTTAAATATTCCAAGGTCTTCATGGAGAATGGAAGAATTTTTCATTCTTTTTGAAGTGTGTTTTATTTATGAATTATGATTTTTTATTAAAACAACTAACAGATAATTGATAGTGTCTGAGACAACTGGGCTTTTTTTTTTTTTAATTGAATGCAGTATGCCATTCTCCAGTCCCAAAGTGGGTAGACTGCTTAGCATTTTAATTGGCTTTCAGGCTGAATTCAGCTTTAATGTTCAAGGCCAAAGAGAGGGTTAATGAAGGTTAATTATACTTATCAACACTTGGAGACAGTCGATTCTTATTGTATGTGAAGTGTTGGCACAGTGCTTTTCTCCTTGGGGGGAAATTGGCTTATTATTTCCTGATGTAACTGGAATACTTGTGTGCTTATCTTAGTTAGGTGGTTTTGATAGATAAGCTTCTCAGTTATTTTACAGTTTGGTGCTTTAAATGGCATTGAAATATCCAAGCGGCTATTACCTTAAAACCTGGATTTTATGAAGTTAATAGCATTTCTGGAGCCAGGTCTTAATTTCATATTCCATGTGTGTTAATGAATGTCACAGACTTGCTAAAAGCTATCATAGGAACGTAAAATGTGCCATTGCATTAGGAACTACCAGCTTACTGTATTTTTTTTCTCAAGTTGTGATCGTTAGGAGGAGAGGACAGATCATCCTGCTCTGAATTCTGTTGAGGGCTGCAAAACAAAGGAATGAAATCCTTTCTTATGAGAAAGATTATGCATGCATATGTGTTTTTGAGGTTAAGGGGCTTTGCACGCTTGTTTTCATTGAAATCAGTATTACATGTGCTTTTGCTTGACAATTTTGGAAAAAAAACACCCAACCAACACAACAAACACAGCAAACCTTTATTCTTCTACACATTCATTATGAGACTTCTTGGAGAGATCAGCTTTTAAAAGTTAAAGCCCCTAGTTTTAAGTACAGTATATCTGTAGAAGTTCACTGGTTTGTATCTGTAACCACTAGTTTTGGATACTGTCCGGGTACTCGGTTAATGCATTAAAAATGCAGGATGTGAGATTTCTCCAGTCACCCCTTTTAGCATAGCACATAGTTGGAAACATGTAGTGCCAGTTATAGCACTCCTGCAGGAAATCTGAACAGGTACACTCAGTTTTCCTCCTGACGTCTCAGTGGAGTGTGTGAAAACGAGCATCAAAGATGGGATGTGCCCCAGGATGCAGACTCTTGGCTATGAGTAAGTTGGGACAGATGTTTCTGTTGAGTTACAGCTCTGAGACCTGTGCTGTTGCTGCCTAGGTTTATTTACGTCATAAAGCATGGAAATTAGTGTTTCATTCTTTCCCTAAAAGCTAGAAATGCATGCGTAAGCTGCCTTCAAGGGAATAAAATGTGTAATGTGATACTTTCAGGTGTAGTTAACTGCTGTGGCAGAGATACAGTGTATTGAATTGCTCTATGCTAGTATTATCTTGGTAGTTAAGCTCACATTATCTTGGCATTGTGTTTGATTTTAAATATGAAAGTAAACTATAAAATGCTATTAAACTGATAACTCTTGTCAGTTTTGGTGACAATATTGGAATGAGATAATGCTGTGAATGGAAAGATATAGTTTTTCCTCTTTCAAAAAACTAAATACAATCTCTCTTGGAAGTATTCTTTCCATTAATTATGGTAAAACCACAAGCATTGCAACCTTCCTTCCAGATGTTTATGTCTGTCTTCTGTTTGTCAGTGGGCACCCAAACTGCACAACATCTCTTGCATCACACCAGTTCTGATTTCCTTTGAGTAGTCAGGGGATGGATGGAGGGTGGTAGGGAAGCAGACTTCAAAACTTAGTATCACACAGTCCTGCGGGATTAAGCAGCTAAGAAGATAGCATTCACCTTAAATCACATGCTCAAGCGATCCGATGGCCCTGTTAACCCATTCTAAGGGAAAGAGAATTCCCAGTACTTGGGAAAGGCAGGAGAAGGTGCCTTGTTCTTTCAGTATTTCTTTGGCCTCAAATGGAATAATTGTCTGTCCAGGATGCTAGGGGTTTTTTTTCTTCTCTGAAGCATTTCTAGGAACTTCCAAAGAAGTGTCAGGACTTTGTTTTCCTGGCTGTGCTGTATGAAGTGACCTTGCAACCACTCCCTGGTTGTCAAAAGAATAGAACCCTATTATCCCATGACACGTATACCATGACATGTACTTTCTGTTCTGCTTAATGAATTTAATATCTTCTATATTGATCCCCACAGTATTAAATGTACCCTGATAATATGTGGTTCTTGCTACAAAGAATTTTGGTGTCTCTTTACAGTACCAGGAGCAAAAAGCATTCTGCTCTTCAGAAATGGGATGGCTTTGGGAACAAGTATGTTCAGCTCCTGTGCTTGAGGGCTGGCTTTGAGCTGTGAAAGGCTTGGCTTCTATTTTCAGCTCTTGCAAAATTTTTTTATATAAGTTGCCTGTTTATTGCTGCAAATAGTGTGAGCAGTTGCCTAACTTGGATTAGGCAGTGATCATGAGCTGATTTGAAGGCTGCAGACTGTAGGTAGGTTGTCAATTGATGATGTTTGTATCTCTTCCATAGCTGCTTGTTGTGGCAGGCCAGGTGCTTCTCACCATCCAAAGAAATGTTGTGAGGCAGGAATGTGTAACTTGTTGAATAGAAATGGGTAGGGAAACAAGAGGTCTAGTGCTAGGTCATCTGCCAAGTCTGTAATGTGACAGTATTTTACAGTTCATGTGGATCAGGTTATGTTATTTAAATGCTATTGGTTCATCCTGTTAAACTAAAAGCTATGTGAGACTCTTGCAGCAGTTCCAAATCAAAGTTAATCAGCAGTTACTCAGTAGCTTCAGAATATAAGCTTGGACGTTTGGTGCTAAAAGCACTGCTCCTTGTTAAGCCTGAGCAAAAGCTGTTTGAAATGGTTTGTGACTTAAAAAAAAACCCCACAAAACAAAGAAAAAAACAAAGAAAACTCCACTTCCCCCCCAAATACCACCCAAAAACTCTCAAACCAAAAAACATACACCCCCCCAAAACAAAACCAAAACCAAAAAAACCAACAATGAAATATCCTAATTGCAAACATGTAGAATAGCACTGACACCTAAAAAACCAGAAGTTGGGTTTATCAGCTCATTTTAATTAGGCAAGCAGTAAAGTGAAAAAACCCAAACACCTGAACTTGGCATAAACAATGGAAATCTGAATTAGAATTTCTAAATCTTTTTAATAAACCATGATGTGTAAGCCAGATACTATCGCTGCCTGTTTGAACCTGCTGCTACTTTAAGTTAGAATTTCTAGGGTTTTTCCTATTGCACTAGGCTTCTCTGACCTTTTGTTCTTAAATTCTCACACAGATATCCTGTATCATGAAATTGTGGAAACTACCTTATAGCACTAGCCAAAAGAAATCCAAATGAAGGCCATCTCTTGTGTCATCAACTCTATTTTAATATCAAGAAGAGACACTATTGCCAAGACAAGAAAACTAAATTGTACATGAGAATAAACATTAGGTTCCTGTTTGAAATATCCATGTTTAATCCTGCAGAAAGTCCATTTCATAAAAAACCTCTAAAACACAGTATACCTATACTGCAGCTAAGCACAGCTTGACTGAGACTTGTTTGTCAGGCTTAAGTCTTCTTTCATGCTTTTAATCCTAGAACTTGCATTGATTTTTCTATTTTATGTATCTCAGGTTAGAGCAGAAATTAGAACTGTAGTTACTCTCTTAGCTGAGCCCCTGTGAAGTGTGTTCATGGTTCTCGTTAGCAGGAACCAGAGAGGTTATCTCAGTTCTTACTTTGGTGAAACTAAGCCATCGTCATATAGAAAAGTGATTCTGTACTGGTAGATACAGGGGTGGGAGCTCTGGATGAGGAAAGGTGTTCTGGTTTATTCATTTCACATTAATACTATTCCTCAGCAATGCTCGCTAACAAAAAAACTATTGCCACTGTTATACCTGTGGGAAGCCTGTTATTTCTAAATGAGTGCAGTTAAATGGCATCACACTTGGAATTTGAATCATTGTGTTTTTCTTGGGTAGATCTTACTGAGTCACCTAAATGATATTTTGAGGTTGTGGTTTGTTGGGTTTTTGGTTTTTTTGTAGTGCATAGAACCAAGTGCCTCCCCCACCCTTATGAAACTTAGTGTCCTTTCAACAGGTATGAAAATTTATAAGAGCTCTTAAGGTGTATTTCACCTCTTTAAAATGAGTTAGCCATCCTTTTTAGTTCTGAGAAGCAGCAAAATGCACAGTGCAAAGGAAAGATTAAAAACCTAGTAGAACTGCCACTTGGAAAATGGGTCCTTTGCACTGACTCAGTTTTGGAGGTATATTATTCATTTTATGAATTTTGGGGTTTTTTTTGCTGTACACGTGCATTAAGATGATTCTCTTTCCCTTCAACTCTTTATTTAACAGTAACTGCTTACATTGCTTTGAATTTGAGAACCCTAGTCACATTTGGATCAAATTGAACTTGATAGCATACAAATACAGAACAAAAGGATAGCTTGTACTTCAGGGAGCTTACAGTCAAACACTGACAGTTACTGGTTGAGCTTTGAGATACACTAAGAAAAGTAAAGATTGGTATCTGCTTTGGTTAGTTATTGTAATTTCTGGGAAGGCTGTGGTGGAACCTCATGTGATACCAAAGATCTGATACTGTAGGTCACTTACAGTCACCTCCTTACACGTTTCTGATTTTTTGAAGGTGTATGGGTTTTGGTTTTTTTTTTTGGGGGTGGTGTTTTTTTCAGAGGGTACATATAGGCATGAATGTGGTTATTTGAATTTGCTTTAGTTGCTTTGGGTCTGTGTCTGTTGTCAAGGAACATACTGAGAAAGATTTGATCACTTTTGAGGACAGTCATCCTGTTTGTCCAGGTGTCTGTAACTCCTGCAAACATGAGGGAGAGACTGTAGGTGAGAAAAGTGAGTGGCTTTCCTCAAGCAGATGATTGTGTAGTCTTTTGGACACAGTCTTGGAAAAATGTTCTTGTCTATCCCCCAGCAACAGAGACTTTTAAAACATAAATGGTATTTTAACACAAGTAATACATGCTCTAATGCCCCAGATAGTTGCTTGGTGTTCATATTAAAACTGCAAATTGTTTGTAAACTCCTAGTAAGCAAAATGTTTTACAATGACTGTCTGACCAGGTACATACTCTGAAATTGTGACAAGCTGGAATCTTGCTTATTTTTGTTATTATTAAATTATCATTAAATATTTACTTAAGTCAGCTCAGAGAGAAGCGATGTAGAAAGTCAGGTGCAGTAGCTTTTGATGTGGCAATGAACTGCCTGTATGATGATGCGTATTTGTCCAAGCAAGATCACTGCAGATTCTGAGATGCAGAAACTTTACAGTAGTTTAAGCTAGCTTTTTACTTTATTTGCAATAGGTAAAGAGCACTCATCTAGTCACATGTCATTCATCTGGCAGTTAGTAATTCACTGATCTGCAATAGTATGATTACTTGCAATCACTTTATATATAATCTCAGAATAGCTCTGTGAAACTTTATTCCTTACAAAGTCAATTGTATTCTTGACCTGCACATGAGACTTAAAAACTTTTTGTATGATCACATTATAACCAAGATGTTTAGAGGGTTCCACCACTGAAGGTAGTATTCTGCATGATGTGTAGTATTAAAGTAGACCTTCAGCATCCCCTTATTGAGGCTTTTTCAGCACAATGAATGAGTTCTTATATGCTTAGTGTTCTTCATAGGCTTGAAATAGTAACTATCCTTTTTTTTTTTTTTCCTTCCTTTTTAATGCTTTGACTCTGTATTTAACAGTAATGTCTGTCAAGGGGAAAAGAGAGAAATGTTCCTTTTAGGAAACACAAAGTTAGATTTTGTTTTGGAAAGTTCCTTACAGAGGAAATCCAGATCTATCTTGTTCCTCAGGATGGCAACTGATTCCACTGCGGCATCAGAAATGGAAGGACTGGTTCTGCCACCTATCCATCTTGTGTGTGGAAACATCTGTGCTGACTTATCTTACTTTTTCATTTCAGAAAAACTTTTAACAAAAACATTGCTTTTCCTTTTGACTTGGCTTGACTCCCATCATTTCCTGCAGTAGTTTCCAGTCTGTGTTGGGTGAGTCAGTAGCTGTAGACATAGTCCATGCTTTACACAGGCTATTATGGTTGGAATGGGGGGTGGGTTAAGAGGGGGGCCCTCAGCTGTTTTTTACCACTGCCATGCCAGACCTGCAAGCAGAAAGGCAAGTTGCGAAGTCCCATGACCTAGCTCAGTTTAAATGATCTGTGTTTTGAGAGTGTCTGTTAAAAGAATTTGCAATAGTGGGGTTTCCTCTTGATGGAAGAGGGTTAGGGAGCATCTGCAGAGACAGGTCTGTGGGCAGGTCAGAAATGCAGCAGCTGCAGTACAGCAAGAGGTGGCAAGGACCAGGTGTGGAGGACTAGTGATCTCTTAACTCCCTTCAGCTGTGTCTAGAGCGTGTCACACTGCAACTTCATACAGCTGCCAAAATGAGAGATAAGAAACCACAGGGAGTACCAGCTAGTCTCTCATCACAGTGCAGAACAACTTTTTTTTTTACTCTGAGATATCAATAGGAGCATCTTTGCTTCTAATGCAAAACCTCTAGATGAACATGTGTTGACTAGATAAAAGAGGTGTGTGTGTGTGAGGCTATTAGTAGTACCTTTACAGCTGTGGAAGAAAATTTCTAATGCTGTTAGAAGAAAGGCAGGATCCCTTGACTTTAAATTATTAAATGGTCATGTTGCTTTCTTAAACCCTTTTTAGCTTGTCAGGAAAAACGCAAGGCCCAAATACTGAATGTGCCCTTAAGTTGCACGGCAGAGTTGTGAAAGGAAAACAGTTTGCAATGCATCTAACCACTTACTCTGAGTGCATCTTTTTATTTCTTCAAAGGCATCATTGACCAGGTTAACCTTGTATAAGGTTCTGTAACATTTGTTTGGCGTCCACTTGGTAATTTTGCTGGTTGATATAACAGCATCTTGAAATGTAAAACTAAAATGCTAGATCTGGTGATGTAAGGTTTGATTAAATCTTTCCCTACTTTATCACAACAAAGAAAGAAAGTATCTTCTGAATATTTTGTGACGCTTCATAGGTTGTCTCTGGTTCAAGCTTAAATGCAAAAAAAAATAATAATGTTTTATTGCCTTTCTTGTGCTTATGCTCAAAAGCTAGATGGCCTGTGGAGGCCAAGTGGATAATGCTCCAGGTAGCTGGACACCTTTAGGTGAAGAAACAGGAATTTTTACCTTTAAGAGCAACAGTTGATTTGAATCGTGGGAACAGTCTTGCAAAATACACATTATGAAGACTGGGACATGTTGGGGAGCTTCGAAGCTCATTTCAGTGGCCAGAGGGCTCCAGAACACTTGGGACTCTAGGTTTTGTAGAGGATGTTGGGTTTTAGTACTTGGAGGTGACTCTTACCATCAGTTCTATATGCCTTCATTTTAATCAAGACAATTTTTTCTATGGGACACCTGTTTAAGGTAGTAATTATTAAAGTTGCAGTGGGTATTCAGAAGTTTGCTATATTCTTCTTGGCATTCATTGCCATCAATCACTCAAAAGATAGCTGAGGTTATTTAAGTTATGCTTCTAGTTTCCAAGTTTTTACTAGGTGAGAGATGTTTTCAAGTCTGTTCTTATGTGCTTCAACTTTCCTGGGGTTATTTTTTTGGTGGCTTGGTGTCCCCCCACGCCCTTCTGAAAACAGCAATACGAAAACAGAGGAAACAGCTTTCTTTGCACATGAACTGTTTAGTCAGGAAATGAGAAGGCAGGTGATGAAACTTAGGGTGGAAGGAAGTGTTTCATAAGGGTGGATTTAGTGGCTGGTAGCATCAAGAGATCACAGTATACTCAGGGGACATGTGTGAAGTCATTTTTGAATCTGGTGTGGTTATACTTGTAGCAGGCTTTTGAGCATTCAAACATTGCAATTCAGAGTTAACTTGACCGTACAGTTTGTGATCTGTGACCTCTTCTATATTACTACTGTTTTTGTGAAGCTCTCCTGTTTGGCCTGACTTTCACAGTAGAAGGAATTGAACCTAGAGATTTACTCAGCTCTCAAATTTCTCTTCTAGAATTGCAGAATAAAACCTCTTCCCAGTTTCTCCAAGTTCTTGTTAGTGTCTGTAAGATGCTTAGTTTGAGAGTTGAGGGAAACTTGTGATTTCTTTGTTTACCAGATCTTTTGCTGAATCGTTTGACCTTGTTGGCCCCACTCCATTTTTACCAGTAACTCAGCTTCAGTTTCTGCTTCTTGGAACTGGTCTCAACAAACACAGGGTCCTTGGCATGCAGTGACATTGTGTCATGTGCAAGAAGCTGGCCTGATCTGTAGCTTGTTGATGAAGTGTACTTGGTGCGTGTACTCATTAACTGAGAGGCACAATCTGTGGCCTTGCACTCCAGCCAGGGGACTGGCCTTCCTGTGCCGCGCTGGATTCAAAGAGCCTTGTAAGGAAAACATGTACCTTTATTACCTTCTGCGCTACTGCTGCTCCCCTGCAGCGAAGTGGAAGTGCTTGCACCCTACTATGGTTGCTGAGTGACACTTAGATTAGTTGAGAGTCTTGGTTTGATCACCTTAGTTACATTTAGAATGTAGATTTCTTTTAATCTCTTAAGACTAATCCTATTTCTATCAGCTCTTAATTTTTATGAAGCTTGTTGTTCCTTTTTTTTTTTTTTTTTTTTTAGCACTTAGATACCTTTCTCAAGAGTATTACCTTAAACTTCCTTGTGGACTTGACTAAACTGAATGTACTGATAACCACACCTGAGTTCTGCTTACCTAGGTGTCACCTGGTGATCCTGATGGTTAGCAAGTTGGACAGGAAGCAGCAATGTGCCCCTGCCACAAAGATAATGAATGGTATCCTTGTATGCATTAGACAAAGCATTGGCAGCAGGTCAAGGGTAATGATCCTCCACCTCTACTCAGCACTGGTGAGGCCACACTTTGAGTTCTGGGTCCAGTTCTGGGCTCCCCAGTACAAGAGAGACATGGACGTACCGGCAAGAGTCCGGTGAAGGGCTACAAAGATGATCAAGGGGCTGGGTCATCTCTGATATGAAGGAAGGCTGAGAGAGCTGGGACTGTTTAGCCAGGAGAAGAGAAGGCGTGGGGGGGGTCTCATCAGTGTGTGTACGTTGTACCTGAAGGGAAGGCTTAAAGTGACAGAGCCAGGCTCTTTCCAGTTGTGCCTAGCAGTAGGACAGGAGGCAATGGGCACAAACTGAAACACAGGAGGTTCCCTTTCAACATCAAGAAACACTTATTTACTGTGAGGGTGGCCGAACACGGGCATAGGTTGCCCAGGGAGGTTGTGGTGTCCTCATCCTTGAAGATCTTCAAAAGCCGCCTAGATGCCCTCCCACGAAAGGGGGTTTGGACGAGATGACCTCCAGAGGTCCCTTCGTAACTCATGCATCCCATGATTCCCTGTGGAACAGCAGTTCTCTGGTACTGTTGTGACTCTGCTTTCCAGCAAGGACCTAGGTGAATTTTGACCCTTCTTGATGCCAACATAAACAACTAGGTTTCTCTTCTCCGAGTGTGCCTCACCCATGCTTGCTGCAGCATTGATGTTGGAAGTGAATGTATTATGCCTGTGTCATCTTAAAGAAATTTACAATATACTCTTATTTGATACCCAACTTGAGAAATTTAAGTGCGTTAACTTATTTTAGACCTTAAGCAAAGAAAACGAGCATCCAGCAGAACTTAGCAGGTCAGTTGGGAGGTCAGAACCCTGCAGAACAGTTCTCCTTCGGAAAGGCTGGATCAGCATGCAGTGGCCATTTCACCGTGCACTTGACGCAGGTCACAGGTGAGGCTGTACCATGCCTATGAGGTATGACGCTGATGTGTAAGAGGGTACACTGATGCTGTAACAGATCACAAAACAGTATCACAGTGCGAATGCCTTATCTAAGGACTGTTGGTGATAGTACTTAGGGAGAAGGCTAAAATCTGCCTGTATAATACAGTATGCAGGTGTTCAAGTAATTTAGCCTTCTGATTAGACAGAAAATGTATTGATTCGGGGTCATCTCTACCACTTTCAGTTTGTGACTGCACCTTGGCTGAAATTTAGGAACTCATGGGGGGGTAGGGGGGGGGCGGGGGGGGTGGAGCAGTGAGGATAAAGGTGGTAGCATAGCAAGCATCTCAGCCATGAGATCAGGCAAATTCTCCAAATTTAGTGAAATGTTTGAACCAAAGCCGATCTTCTGTGGGCAAAGGGGAAGAAGAAAATATTTTTGTAAATTCATTTATGTTTTTAATGTCAGAAACGCACCTCTGGTAGGGTATTACTGCCATTGAGTCAGGTCTAAACTCTAATATGCCTGGAACAAGTTACATATTTGGTGAGGAGCTTTTGTTATGCTGAAGGAAAAAAAGGGCTTGTCTTTCCTAATTACCCCTTTATTCAGTTAAATGAACATATACCTGCAATAAAAACTCGTATAATCTGGTTAACATATGGAACAAGTCAATACAGAAAATTGCCATATCCACTTCACCGACCTGTGAAGCTGTGAACGAAGGCTTGTGCCGCAGACTTCTGACACAGCCAAGGCACCTGACTTGCGCTGCATTTGTTCTGTGGCCTGTGTAACTATACTTAAGAGAATGTCATGTAACTTTCTAGTACTGAGGCATACTTTTATGGCTTTTGAGATATATTTTGTTGTAGTGGTTGGGAGTTGTGAAGAGGTAAGAACTCGCCTAAGATACTTGAGTGTGCATGTGTGTAGGGAGTTGGAAAAGATCCTGTTCATGCAAAGCAGTAGCTTTCATTGATACATGTTGTCCTTTGCTTCCATGGGAGACCCAAGCAGGGTTTTCTTATTCTCAAGGTGCAACTAACTGAAAATCAGATTGTTACAAAAACTATCAATGGCTGAAGCAATCTGTTAAAATAAATTAAGATGAAATACAAGTGTTAACAGGACAGGTTGTTGATTATGTGTTAAGTGGGATGCATTTCCCTTCTGCTTTAAATATATGCTTCTGAGCTAATCACTGTAGATCTTCTTCACAGTTGGAGAGAAGGAGCTTATTTTGTGGCATGATTTGTTCAGTTGCTACAGCTGCTTTAAAATGAGCACCTAAGTGCCAGTTTGTATCTGTTGTCGATAAAAGAAACATAGGTGATTAGCTAGGATGCCATCATGTAATTCTTTTCAAATAATTTCAGTTTGTGTGTTCCCTTCTGAACATTTAAGCTCTTAAGGGTTGTGATTCTGAAGTAGGAACATCTGTTAATTAAAGCCTCAAACCAACCAAACTGGAAACACTTGTGAACATGGAAAGAGCAGTAGGGGCATGTCATAAATGTCCCCTAAAAGCTAAAAAGATGGAGATTTAAATTTGGAGTTGTGTCTTCAAATCTAATGGTTAGATTGGCTAAAGCATAATAGAGCTTGCTTGCTTTTTTGTGGAAACACACCTCATAATAACCTGGCTGCATTTACAAATAATTAAATTCTTTTTCCCTATATTGATAGGAAAGTTGTTTCAAAGCATTAGGGCTCAGATGATTGGAAGCATTCTGTAATTTGAAAATTACACAAGCAAATCTGTTCTCCAAGTTCATACTTATATGACTTTTTGGCAGTATCCTTTTGCTGAGAGATCCCTTTTCTTCCCTAGGTATTTATTTTGGCATATTGCAGAAACAATATTGTTCACTTTCAGCCTTCCTTTTGCCAAGAAAAATAAGCCAAGCTGGCTGTCTACTCATAATCTAAACAACATGGGGGAAGGTAGTTCTTAACCATTTCTGCACCTGCTCTACTCTGCATGTCTGTTCGAACGTGAGCAGGCAGAATTTTCTCCCTCCCTTTCCCAGATAACTTCTCTGCAGTTGTTGGGACCTGCCAGATGATGAGTTTCCTGGGGACCATGAGCAACCGTGATTGCTAAGAATTACAAATTAGGTTACCTGTCTGAAGATACTACTCTTGAGTCTGAGATAAGGAAGGCTGTAGTGGCTGTGGTCACATGAACAATTGGAGGAGGAGAGTACACGAGGAGTGTTGACAATAAAAATTAAGAGTTTAAAAATGTCTGTTAAAAATAGAGATGGGTTTAAAACACTTTTAGGGCGAACATTTCTACTGTCAGGAAAGACCTGTTTATTTTGATAACTTGAGTATGGTTACATTGTATAACTACAAAAGCTGGCTAACTGCTCTAAATATCAGTGTATAGTTGGCAATGCCACTGACTTTTTGTTCTGTTTGAGTTCAGTATTTCCGTAAATTGAATATGTATGCAGCCTGGTGTTGCTAAATTGCCTGCTAATCATAGAACCCAAAATGGGAGAAGGGGTGTGTGAGGAAGAGATGACAACAAGCAGCCTCCAGTACTTACTACTCAGCTGTGCATCTCTCTGCTGGTGTATGGAAGGTGTGTGTTGCAGTGCCTGCTGCCCTGGGAAACAGAGCTGCTGGGGTGAATTCTTCTTTCTGTGGTAATGCCATCTTTCATTTTATTAATGCAAATTAATCACTCGTAGTCATCTCCCTTTAGGTGTCTACTATTTCTAATTTACATGAAACATCTAGCCATATGCTTCCCAGTTACGTTCCACCTCTGTAATTACTCAAGTATTTGAGTAAAATCCTCGTCGGTTCTTTGACTGAGTCATAGGGAACTATAAACTTTGTAGTTTCTTTAGCACACAGTCTTTTTGTTAAACTTTTTATTAATGCTTCCTTTTGTGTTTCAGTGGTATATGTTATGGTAACTTGCTGTAGTGTGTTAATACCGTATGTTCTTCCTAAGGGATTTTTAATTCAAATGTGCTTTATATAATACAACCCCCCAAATTATGATAATAAAAAACATTGAAAGCAGTTGAACAAATGGTTGTTCTTTATAGTGAGATTTTTTTTTTTTTTATGAGTGTGTATTTCCTGAGGCAAGCTCTGAACCACAGGATTTTGTTGTGTGTTCACCTGGTCCTCTGCTTGCCCATCTCCTATCCTCCTGCACCCAGAGTGCTCCTCAGGCTCCCTGGAGCGGCTGTGATGCCTCCCCCCACCTCCACCTTCTTGCCCCTATGTCCTCAGTTAATGTTTCTACTAAAGCTTGAGCTGAAGCCATAGCTTGATGTATACCTTAACCACAATATGCTACCATTGTAGATTTAAAAAACAGTCACCATCACCATGCTACCGCTGCTCTTACTCAAGTGTTGGTTTAGCAATCGGGTTGGTAATTTAGCTGTTTCCTGCGCAGTCACTCCACCCGAGACAAAAAGAAAGAAAGAAAAAAAAAAAAAAAAGTCCTTGGGCTAATGTCTGACCAAGCACTTGCTCTGGCTGGAGGGAAGGGCAGTGTGAGTATGGCTCCGTGGAGGGTGGGACTGCAGGATTTTTTTCCCTGTGGGATAGTGGCTTTACTGTTTTGAACAGGTCAGCTTACAGCCTTCTCATCTTGCTCGTGTCCTTTGCTGATCAGGGCCTTGGGGAGAGAAGCAGAACAGTGGACTGGAGACAGACATCTCTGTGGGCATCCCATTCTGGTCTGTTCCCCTCCTGAAACCCACTCAATGTATGAATGATTAAGGGGTGTTTTTTCTGCTGAGTTTTGCTTGATTCCAGACCGTTCTCTTGACTCACCGGTGACTTCAAATATGGTGTGAAACTAAGGTTTATTGTCGCTTTCATTCTCTAGGAAAAAAAAAAAAAAAGAAACGTCTAGAGAGCAAGGCATTGCATTCTGGCCTTGTGTGGTGACCACCAGCTGAGTGCTCGCTCTGCCACAGAGTGCTGGCTTGCACAAATGATTTAATTTCAGTGTCTTGGTTCCACAAAGCAAAACATAGCTGTTTCTGGAGTTATGCTGGGAAACCCTAAACTCTGATTCCTCAAGAACAGCTTTTATGTACCCAAACAGCTTGTGTGCACGTGCCTGCGAGGTGAGAGAGGTGTGCTGCTGGGGACTCTGGAACAAGGGGAAACACAGGGCAAAAACTGTGGGGTTGGGGTTTTGTTCCCTGCTTGTGTTCTTCCAGCATAACTCTTCCTTATTTGTAAAATTAAAGTTACCTCTGTGAGTAGCTTTTGTTTTGACCATTTAATTTGAAACTATCCTGTCCATTCTTAAAAAGTTGATTTTCATGGGTAATGTGCATGCTTTGCAAGGAACCGTTATGTGCAGTTTACACTAGGAGACTGTTTACTCTCTTAAAACACTGGGGAGAGAGAGTGTAGCTCTTTAGTGGATTTCAGCTATTGCAGTTGAATTACATTTTTCTTTCCTCCTCCAGGATCTCGAGTAGCAGGATGGAAGAAATCTAATTGACGGAGACAGACAACAGGCCCTTTCAGCATGGAGACCGTTCCAGTTGATGGGGAACTTGATAGAAATTCAGTGAGTAGCTCAAATGTGGCTTCATGTAATCATATGAACATGAAGATGCTTTTTCAGGGAGTGGGTTAAATGGCTTGAATCTGTTCTAGTTTGGTTTGAATCGATACTTTTCTGGTGAATGCATTTGGAATATCATGTATTATCACCCATAATTTACTAGACCCTTATGGCAAGAGGGCTGGATGTCAAGGAACATTTAGTTCTTCGATTTGATCCTTGGTGCTTATAAGAGTCCCAAAAGAAAAAGGTACTCCTCTCAGTCTTAATAATTGGCACTTTACTAGTTGGTGACTATGGACAAAAGAAAAAATAATGTATTTCTTGGTAGAATGAGGAGCAGAAAAGGTAGTAGTAGTGATAATATAGTCAGAGTTATTTCAGGTGTAAGAGTTGGTAATCTGCCAATTATAAAATTTCTGGGCTAGGTGAAAATACTAGTTCTTTCTTTCTAAGCACAATCTAAAACCAGGAAAGGCTAGTGGGAACTATGACAGTTAATTGACTATCATCATAATGTTGAAGTTATTTATGAATTTAATTCTTCCACAAGCTGTTATGTGGAAGCAGTCTGATAGCTGAAGCAGGAAATGTTTTTTTAGTTTCCAAAGCTGCTTTCTGCTACAAAGCACTGCCTCCCAAAGGCAAAAGAGGATGTTTTTTCCATAACTGAGGTGAAGCTGTAGTTTAACACCTCATTACTGACAAACTTTAGTTGTGATGGTTCAACTACTACATGGAGCTATTAATTTGATCAAGTGTTTTATTACTGTTTTTATCTTAAGTGATTAATTTGGAGGCAAGCTATTTTGCAGTGCATTAAGAAAATCCTTGGCTTTTTTTTCCTGTAATAAGCAAATCAATTGTTGCAGGACCAATGCATATATATCCCAGGTGCAACATACTATGAGTCATACTACCGTCACCTGTGCAGCAGGATATTTTGTCTTTTTTTTTAAATCCTGTCAATTCAGTTGCTGTGCTCCTTGTTTTTTTTTAAATAAACACATTATACCAGTTTACAAAAAACTTTAACTTGAAATAGTTTTCTTTTTGTCACATGCCTTCGCAATAGCATGATTTTAAGACAGTATCTTAAAACGAGGCTTTAGATGTTTTATGAACCCTTCTGTGCTTTTTGTATAAAGCACAGGAAGGAAACGGTAAGTGTAAGGATAGGTTTGCCTTTCATCCTGTGTGCTTAGGCACCTGAAGTGTTTTGTTTTGTTTTTTAACTGACGTTATACTATGATTTGCTACTCTAAGCATTTCTTATCAAAGTACCATCTAGTCAGGTAGTAGTAGTCCATCTTAATTGCCGTTACAATGTGAAGTTTTGTGTGTTGCACTACAGCTATTAAAAATATTTTTGAAAGCTTATCTGGGAGTCTAATATACTTGTTCTGGCGTATACCATAGTAAAAGATTGATAACGAAATATTAAAAATTAAAAGCATATATTTTAAGAGAAATTGTACTCAGTAATTTGTAAGACCTTGGGTATGTGCAAATCCTGACACACTAGAATTTTAAAATTTTTGAAGGGTTAAGTTTCAGATTTTTCTATATTCCAGACTTTTAGCTGCAACCTAATATTTTTTTTTCAGAGTTCCATTTGTCTAATTAAAACCTATGAAATACATGAGTTGTAAACATGCATGAAAAATACCGATCAACATCTTGCTACACGGTTTAAGTCCTTTGGGGAGTTTCTAGAAGGTACCTAAAAAAGCCCTATTTAGAGGTGTCAGCTTTCTAATGTATTTTTTGGCTTGTGTGCAGAAGAAAGAGGAGGAGATCACAGAACTTAATACTGCGGGCTTTTCTTTCCAGAATCAATCTAGGGAGAAAAGTATTACATGAATGTTTTTCCTGTCTAATAATTAGTTTGATATGTCCTTGAATCTGGACACAAATGTTATGACAGCTCAGCAAACTATCTGTAATCTGGCACCATTAAAGCAATGCAAAATACTAGATGCTTTGGTTTGAGTTCTTGTTTGAGAGCAGGTTTTGCCAATTTTTCTGTAAAATAGTCCTTTAATTTAAACAGACCTCACTGGCCCAGAATTTACACCAAACGTTCCCATGTAATATTCTAAACCATTTTTTTCTAAGTGATTTTTTTCTTTAGGAAGCTTTCTAGTCTGCTCTAATTTTTACCAAAACATAATATGCTGCCTTTGGTAAAACTTACATGGTCAGTCCTTCTATTTAAATACATCAGCAGCATAGAACAGAGATCCTTTTTACTTATCACCTCTGCAAGTTGGGTTAGTACTCCTGAATTTAATGTGATTATTATTAGTGGTTGACATATATTAGAGGCTGCCTTCAGGAAAAGTCTGTCTTCAGCAGAGTTAAAACTCTTAACTTGGCTTTAAAACGTGCATTTAAACTCTATTAAGAATTTAGCTGTAGATTTAGATTGTAGGTCTAGTAAGTATTTTTAAAAAAACTTATCTTTTTTGTAGTGTAAGATTAAGACATGGTAGCATTACATATGTTTTTGCTTTTACCCTAATCTTCAACAGGAAAAGGATTTTGTTTTGTAAGACAAGTTGAGAGAGATAATTTTAAGTGTAGCAGCAGTTGTTATAAGCTTATTTGAGAAATGAGTGTCTAAAAATAGCACTGTTCTGAAACACAGAGCTGCTTTTGTATGGAACCAGAGTTATGGCTGCTGTCTCATGTGATGGTTTATATTGCTGGCTTTATTCCTTAATCTTAATCTAAAACTTTATGGGGAGGAGAGCTACATTTCGTATGTTTTGGTAGCAGCATTTTTAAATGTGCCTGCGTGGAAGCTAAATCAATCTCATAGTGTTGAGAACCTCGCTTGTCAAAGGACTTGTTCGGTAGTATGTAGATGACTTAGATTCATCAATTAAATAAATGTGAAAATAAGGGTAGGCTATCTCTCTGGAAATAAGTGTACTTTTCTCTTAATTGTGTATATGTAGAATAAAAATTCTGGGAGGTGACAGAGAGGGCGTAAAACTGTCATGTTTTGTTCCCTTAGGGGTTTGACTCCCCAGTCATCAGTGCAGACGATAGAGGTACAGTAGGCTATTGGAAAATGAAGAGGTCTTTCTGGCCAAAATTTCAGTATCTTAACATCTTGCATGAATATTTAGGAATATGTATTCTGCAGGTTTTAGGTAAACACACAAGCCCATATAGCTCTAATGAAGAGAGGGGGTTGGCCAGCAACGGAGACAGTTTGATGTGTAAACAGAATGTCTGTTGGAGAAGATCAGGGACAGAGTTAGACAGGCTTGTGTTTCAGCCTCTGGCATAGGAGCTGTTTGTACCAGTTCATAGGATTAACCATGCAATGCTAAAATATTTACATAAAAAGCCCATGCATCGTCTCAGGTGACGGGTTGCCCTGCTCTGGTGTCATGTTGTATCTTGGTCAAGGCTGCTTGAGAGGCAGGCAGTGAGGCAGGACTTGCTGCCGTGCTTTTTCACACTGTTTCTTCAACATGTAAGTATGCACTGGGAGTGAACATGCTGTCTGAGTCGCAGAAACTTCTGATCCTTTATGTCTGGTAACAATTTATTTTCCAGTTCTCTTCTCTTGCTTTCCAACTCTTAGTGTAAAATAAAGCAGACTGGTGCTGATAGCGGCGTGCCCAGTCCTTCACTCGATCCCTGGATCTCTGTACAGTTACTGCAGACTTTTGTCTTGCTTTCTTGTCAGTTGCTGTTCTCTTGAATGTAAAACCACTGCGGGATAATAACAGCTTCAGTCCAAACACAGATTGTTTCCTAGGCTGTAGTGTGTTATCTGTACATTAAAAAGAAACACTTTGACTTGAAAACTGTTGAATTCTTGAATGCATTTCATGTACTGGTACCTAAACCTGTCTGGTAAATTCATGAGTTTCGCTTAGTAGTGTTTCACTCTTTGACCTAAACTTAGTCTCTGACAGGGATAGAAGGTTGTTTACCATGTGCACATACTATTAATTTCAGCTTCTCATTTGATCAAGTCCTTTTCCAGAAAGTGCAAATGTATGAAAGAACGGTTCCCTTGCCTTTCCAGTGATGTGTACTGCAGTTGCTGTATTCTCAGTGCTTTACATTTGCACGTTGCAGTGTCAATTTAACACCCCTAGGCAGCTGTGTGGGATAAAAAGCCATGTTTTGAGATCAGGAGTATAAGACAAGACTCCTGCTTGCTAAGATTTTTAGTTTTCTATTTTACATTTCTTACTGCTTGGTCCTGATAACAGAGAGGCAAGATTAGATCCTCTTCAAAGCAGAGCAAGGATTTCTCTCCTTTATGGAGCAGAATTTTGTTTGGGATGTAAAAGATAAAGCATGTTTGGATTTATTTTATTTTTAAGGAGGAAATGTTTGTGCTGATCTGTATGCTTGTTTTCTCCTCCTTTTCTGTTGTTCGTGGATTTCCAACACATTAAAACCTTTAAGACACAGATGGAACTTGCCTTACATCTGTACATAGCTAAGCACAGTGGGATCTTAGCCCCAGTGTGGCCTTGGGTAGCAATGATTTATAAAAGATTCCAGATCAAATGTCAAAAAGAGCACAGGCTATTACGGTGTAATTACTCTTCTGTAGTGCCTATGTTTGATGCATTCAGTGGGACAAATAATTTTTTTTATACAACTTGATTCTTTGGAAATACTTTAATATAAAATGCCCTCTTACATTTAAAACTGCACTGTTTATCTTGCATCCTAAGCAATTTAAAATGTTACCTCTGTTTGTAGATGAACTGAATCTGTCTTCTAAGTTCATGTTTATGTGCATAAAGCAATTAGGTTTGGATCTGGCATTAGTGGGTGCTTGCACATTACTGATGGCTTAGAAGTTTTTGCTTTCCAAAACACCTGTCTGAAAGTGGAGCAGTTTTGGGAAAAAAAATTGTGTTATTTCAGCTTTCTTCAGAGCTTTAGTCTTCTGAAAACATTCCAACTAAAAATTTCTTTAAATACAATGTGTATCTAGTCATGTGAGCACTAAATTGCTGATGGAGAGGTTCTACTCAGAATTACCAGTTGGGGCAGCTGCTGTTTACTAACCATATGTGATGATGGCTTCTAATAATGGCTTCTCTATAAGCAGATTTGTCAGGTTTTTTGCTTCAACTTTTCTGAATTGCTAAGTCTGTTGAAGTCTTACCTTTGGTATTGAGGTGCATGTTGTATTTTAGTTATGAACTAACACTGTTTTCATTGTCCTTCTTTCCCGCTGCTGCTGCTTTTGTGCACTTGCTTCTTCCTGGCCTGGATTTTTATGTTTGCTGTTCTTCATTCTTCAATTGTATGTGTACACAGCATCATGGTGATAACAGAGACTCTCATGGACCACCAAGTAAGTGACTCCCCTCTCCAACGGAATATTTTCACATATGTTCATAATGGTTAGCATGTATCTTTGCATATAGGCTGCTGGGCTAAATACTAGGTCTTTCTCTGCATTGTAATGGAGAAGCTGAATTACAATAAAAATTAACTGTTGGAAAAGTATTTTTACCTGGCATGTTACTTATCTAAATATTTCCCTACATTAACCTTTTTTTTTTTTTTTAAAGTGGGAAAAGTTTATCCTTCACCTCTCCGAGTCATGGCTAGAAAAAAGTAAATCTCTGAAATTACTTATAAGGAAGAGAAAAAGATACATGTATCAGTTTGAAATGAAACTTGCCAATGTTACTGTAGTATAGATTAAAAAGACATGGAAATAACGGTTCAGAAACAGTTTTAGTTTTGAACTTGTCTGTTTACAGTGCTATATAGTTCACTTATTAAAATAACACCTTCAGAAATTATCAGGTGTATATACTGTAATACTTAAACAAGGATTGGATCTGGTGTGGTGATAGAGAAAACTTCAGTGTGTGTATATATGTGCATGCTTGCAGCTGGAGATTCATTAGCGGCATTGGTTCATGGGCATTAGTATGATTGTATGATTGGAGAATAATTTTGCATGGGATTAAAAGTTTACATATGTGGGGAAGGGAGAAGTACAGGCATGAATTCTTTCTTTTTGGTGAGAAATCCTTGCAGAAGTGTCGTGGTTTAACCCTGGCCGGCAACCAAGCCCCACACAGCCGCTTGCTCACTCCCCCTCATCCAGAGGGATGGGGAGGAGGATCAGAAAGGAAGGTAAAACTCAAGGGTTTAGATAAGAACAATGTAATAGGTGAAGCAAAACAAGGAATTCACTCACCACTTCCCATGGGCAGGCAGGTGTGCAGCCATCCCCAGGAAAGCTGGGCTGCATCACACGTTAACGGTTACTCGGGAAGACAAACGCCATAATGTCAGCTGTGCCCCCCTTCTTCTTCCCCCAATTTTTATACTCAGCATGACACCATATGCTATGGAATACCTCTTTGGTCAGTTGGGGTCGTCTGTCCTGGCTGTGCTCCCTTCCAATTTTCCATGCCCCACCAGCCCTCTCGCTGGCAGGGCCCAAGGAACCAGAAAGTCCTTAGTTTAGTATAAACATCAACCAGCAACAACTAACAACATCAGTGCCCTGTCAACAGTGTTCTCACATCACAGCCAAAACACAGCACTGTACTAGCTACTAAGAAGAAAACTAACTCTATCCCAGCTGAAACCAGGACAAGAAGCCATGGTCTTAGCTGGTATCGCTTATTATAGACATGAAAAAATAATGTGGAACTGAATTATAATAAACCTTTTCCTATATCTGATGTCCTTGTGCTATTTTCAAGAGTGTAGGCACTTCCACATTCTCATTATAGAAACAGAAGAACTGGAAATCTGCCGCTTAAGATTATTTTTTTTTCCCCATAGCTTTATCTGATTAAATAAATTGGCTGCAAAGACCCCAATTTGTGTGTGTTCTGATGTATGAATCATACTGACAAACTACATTTTAGTAATTTCATGGCCAGTATGAGCAAATTGAACAAAGCATGTACTATCAACTCTAATAGCTCTGTTGGTATTGAAATGTGTCCTCCAAAGAGTCATGAGGAGGCTTTGATACTAACTGATGTTTCTTCTCTAAAACAACCCTCAGCTCATCTTCAAGGAGATACATGGTATGGGTTTAAACTCAATCAGGTGAGGGAAGGGATGGACAGAAGTCATCTTTCTCTTGGATGAGTGAAAGTCTAAAAGTAAATCACCCTTTGAGGCCTTTGAGTGGAAGGAATCATTGGCAATGCTATTTATGTTGTCAGGCATGTTGAGCATATGCCTGACAAATCCATCTTGCAAGTTGAAGACATGGCATGTGAAACAGAAGAAGTACTAGAATCATAGAATATTTTGGGTTGAAAAGGAACCTTAAAGATCCTCTAGTCAACTCCCCCTGCTGCAGGGAGGAACACCTTCCACTAGACTAGGTTGCTCAAAGCCCCATCCAGCCTGGCCTGGAACACCTCCAGGGATGGGGCATCCACAGCTGCTCTGTGCAACCTGTGCCAGTGCCTCACCACCCTCATGGTAAAAATTTCTTTCCTATGTCTAATCTCAGTCTGTCCTTTTCCAGTCTGAAACTATTGCCCATTGTCCGGTTGCTAGAGGCTCTGGTAAAAACCTTTTTCTTTCTTATAAGCCCTCATTGTGTAACTGAAAGACTGCAGTAAGGTCTCCTTGGAGCCTTCTCTTTTCTAGGCTGAACAGCCCCAGCTCTCTCACCCTTCTTCACAAGAGACATGTTCCAGCCCCCTGATCATTTCCTTAGGTGAGGAGTTGCTCAGGAACATCTAAAAAATAAAAGTAAAAATATAATCATGTTTTGGTTGTCCTCACCAAAACTCACTAAAAATTGTGAGCACTTTGAAGCTCAGTCAGAAACTGAGTGTGTTTTTTGAGACCTAGAGCTTTTGATTGGTTTGCCAAGATTTCACTGCAGGTACATGGGGACACATGAGTCCAAACCTGTAAGTTTTGTTTTGGTATTTTGGACAAATAAGAAAATATATTTAACTAGAAACATCATTTATTCATTCATGCTAACTTTCCTTTCACAAGTGAGCAAGGTCACTAGAGTAAATGACCCTCTTTCAATATCACCGTTGGTTTTATTCTGTGAATGTATTGAAATTCCAGGATAAAATCATTCTGTGCTTCAGATTACTTCAAAATTAACTATAGGACCATCAAACATTGTCAGTAACTGGATGACTTAAGTATGTACCAGGCATTTTTATAGCGTTTATATAATCAATCCATCAGAAGCTATAAACAGCAGCAAAGGAGCCTCTACAAATTGCTGAATTATCTATTAATATGTACTAATTAAATATACTCTCTTAAAAAAATCTGCTTTTGACTGGTAGGTGTTTGATTTAATGGCATTTTGAAAACTCAGGTTTGTTATTAGCATAACTTTTCCCTTTCCTCTCTCCTTTCCAAGTACTCCTTTCTTTCCCTTATAATTGCTTGCTTTGTTTCCATCTCTTGTCTTTCAAGGTTTTAGGTGCTTAAAGCATATCTTTACAGAGATCGCTAATTGCATGAAGTCATGCGGATTTTACAGTTATGATTAGACAGGCACCTATAAAAATCAGGTCACTAGCCTTTTATAGGAAAAAGATGAAAGCCTCTTAATCACTATACCCTGCTCAAAGCAGTGGGTATGTTCTAGCTTGCCTTGTCTTCCCTCTTACCCTAAAGTAAATGTCTGAGCATCAGGATGAGGCATTTTGGAAGGAGGGGGACATCTTGTTAGTGGCTGCTACAGTGTAGATAGACATTTGTGTTCTTAACCTTTATAATGCTTTATATCAAAAGGAGATTTTAAAACTCTCCTGCTAATTATCTTTCAGCTTTATAGATTGAATTTCTCAAAAGTCCACCCTGAATCCCCAGGGACACAAAGTGCTTACCAGAAGATATTCTATGTCAGGTGTTACATACTGTATTTTGCAGGAAGGGAGCCTTTCTGACAGTGCTGGCAGTCTTTGCAGGACCTAAATTGAGTTTGCAGACTAACAAAGGAGCATGAATTTAATAGTGACCTTGTAGCTTGTAACCCTGTGGGTATTACTGAGTTAACATCACTGAATTCGGTTCATGCTTTGGTAAAACTTGTATGCAGAGCTTGCTTACGCTCCAAATTACTGTTAGGTACTACATGAGAAATGATTGTGTCTTGACAGCTTGAAGAAACCTTTGGAATTCACAAAGCTTAAAGCTTTAAAAAAAGTTAGCAGTGCTGCTGCATGCTGCTGACTCAGAAACAAGCCTTCTGCACAAGTCACTTGAGAAAGGGTTGCTAGTGAAGCTCCTGCTGCAGAGCAGGTGCTCAACATAGCAGGCAAGGACCCCATGCAACGAGCTGGAGCACTGCCCGCTGCAGTGTCAGGGGACTGGCCAGGGGCACCTGCAGAACACGGCGGGCTGGGAGATCCTGTCCCCATGAAGCTAAGTGGCCAGTGGCTCTTTGAGAGCAGCTTTTGGCTAGTGATTGGAAGTTAGTGGTACCTCGGTGTACCTTAAACACTTTTAAGACAAGTACAGCTCACTGCCCTTGCAGAGACCTGTTTTGTGTGAACCTGTGAGGCAGCTCTCTTCTACTCCCTATTTTATTTTCCATCTCAGATACTGGACTTCTTGTGGTACGTTCCCTTTTCAAGAATTCAGCAACTGCCCTGCTCCCCCCTTTGCCTTTACTTGTAGCTGTAGGACAACAAAAAACTAGGTTTGTGGTACTACAAGAAGAAGGTCAGTCGCTACTTAGAAGTATTGACCTTCTGGCACTGACAGACTTGGACTCTGAACTGTTGAAATGAGCTTTTTACCTCCCTTGTCCATCTTCTCACATATTTTTCCTGAGCAGACATCTGTGTAGAGTATAGCTTGTCTGGAGCAGAACTTCAGATGGTTTGTCTGATGAGAATAATAGTACAGGTGGGTATCCTGGCATCCTTGCATTCCTTCGTTGGAAAACACCTGTAAGATCACAGAGTCCAACCATAAACCTATGCCAAGTCCACCACTAAACCATGCCCCCAAGTGCCACATCTAAATGTCTTTTAAATCCCTACAGGGATGGTGACTTGAGCACTTCCCTGGGTAGCCTGTTCCAGCGCTTGACAACCCTTTTGGTGAAGAAATTTTTTCCTAATATCCATTCTAAACCTCCTTTGGGGCAGCTTGAGGCTACTTTTTCTTGTCCTACCACTTGTTACTTGGGAAAAGAGACTGACCCCCACTTGGCTACAGCCTCCTGTCAGGCAGCTGTAGAGAGCGATAAGATCTCCCCTGAGCCGCCTTTTCTCCAGGCTAAACAACCCCAGCTCTCTGACCTGTGCCTTGTAGGACTTGCTCTATAGAGCCTTCACCAGCTCCATTGCCCTTCTCTGGACACACTTAAGCACCCTCCCCCCAACCCTGTAATGCCTTGTGTTCATTCTAGGCTTTGCTGAAAAAATGTTTCCACTAATGTAATAATAGTAGTGATAAAGCTAAGAAGATGGCCTCTCTACTTTGCAGAGTCCATCCAGAAAATGACACTTGTTTTTTGTCTAGACCTTCTGCTGAACCTTTAAAACTGTTTGGGGAAAGCTTGGGAACTCTTAAAGTGAGCAGCATTGTAAGTTCCAATCTTGTAAGCAGGATCTTCTTCAGTAAGCATCTATTGTTTCCCTCTGTGATCTCCTTTTGTCAGTGTATCTACTTCCACACAGTCAGCTGTTCTTCCACCATGGAAAAAAGGTACAGGTTTGTTTTGTACAGCTTACAGAAATGTACAGACTCCATAAATGGGTTGGCTGGCCAGGTGATCTTATAAATAGCTAGAAGATGTCATACAACTGATTCAGGCTGATACGGTTCAAGAAAAGTTAACTCTTCTGCTTTAAGCCTTTGCCTTGACAGAGCGTATATGCGATTTTTATTAATAAGACTTGTTTCTTGTGATGTACAACCATTCCAAAGATGAAGATCTTAGATTTCTGGGATGATGGCACAGCTTGATCTGGCAAGCCATTTCCTGGGTTGACTGTGTTGTGGCTAGTTAAACCAAGAACTATCACAAAAGTGGTGAAGAAAGCAGGATTTCAGAAGTTAAGTAACAGCTCAGTGTTGTATCTGTATTCAGCAGCAGCCTTTCCTAACTCCTAGTTTTTGTCTTCATTTTCTGCCTTATGTCTTAGACCAGTCTTGTTGACTTCTTTCTGCTATCCCATCCAAAGCAAATCTCTGATTTGAAATCCTCTTTTTCAAGGATGAAAAATTTTGCAAGACAGCATTTGAATACCAGTTTCATAAATAGCAGTGAAATTGTTAATAGAAATCTGTGCACAAGCACGTAACATCATTGAATGAGCATCCATTTTGTATTTCAGCAGTGGTAACAAACAGTGATGAATCACAGCTTTTAACTCCAGGAAAAATGAGCCAGCACCAGGGGAAAGAAGCCTATTTTACTCCAACCAAAGAGTTACTCCAACCGTCTATCAGCCCAGGAGCTGCCCATAGCCATGGTAAGACAAAGCTATTTTTTACAGAACTTAAATTTATTTTTAAAGAACTTAAATGTTGACGTTAATTATCTGTTCCAAATGTTGGTTCAAAAACACGGCCTTTCACAATAAAGAGATAAGGAAGAAAGTGTATTGAAATATTATATGTAATTCTTTGTATCCTTATGCGTTAATCTGAAAGAGAAAAATGCATTTGGTGGTGCGCTAGTATATTAAAGCATGCTATGATTTGTGGGAGAACAGTCCATGTGATGGTAAATCATTATCTGTGCGTAATCCTGTAACCAATGAACACATTAATGTCACAGATACTTAAGTTGTGTCTTTCTGCAGAAGTGTTACGATACACCACCTAAGCCTGGAACCTTTGTGTAAAGATCTTTTAACAATTACTACTACTGAAGGATTTTTACCTTTAGGAAAAGTGGAAAAAAACATCTCAGCTCTACTTTCTGCTAGCTTTCAAACAGTCCCTTTGCTGTGCTGAACCTCTTGAAAAAAAAACTCTCAGTGGATCCATGTGAAATGATTGGATGCAAAGTAAATCTCATCAGTAGCTCTGATGTGTTGATAGCCTGTTCAAAAAAACAAAACCCAAGCAATAGTAGTTCTCCTTGTGCTTCTTTGCTTTTGAAACTGCTTGTGTTTTCTTATTGCCTAGGATATCATTAGACATGTTTGTTACGGTGTGTGGAGTCCTTAGTGAAAGCTTCAGACTTTTAAAATTAATATTCTCTCTCTCAGTTTTACTCACGGCAGCCATGCTAGTTATCTATGCTTCCTTTAGTTCTTGCCATGAGTAGTGTTCCTGAGATTTGATTTTTTTTTATATTTTTTTGGTGGTATGACCTTCCCTAACTCCCACAGCTTGATTTTTTCAGAGTAATGATGTTAGTCCATCAGAGTAATAAAGACAGTGTCTCAGGAATGTCCTGTTTTCAGGACTCAATGGAATCATTGTCCTGTTTTCCCTTCAGTACTGTTTAGATGAAAATAAAAAACTTGGAAACCAAAGATAGTTGTTACCATGTTGAACCTGGTAGTCTTTTAGTGTATTTTAAAAATTCTTAGGTAGAATTTTCAATGCTATGCACAGCTAGCTTGGGTATTTTCTAAAAGCTGCTGTTATCTCTCTGGAACAGCTTGATGTTCTCTGGGTTGCGTTGTGCTTAGTCTGCAAGTATGTTCTGTAGAAAGTACTTGTATAACTTGTTTTATTATATTTAAAGAAATTTTTGGTTATTCTCTCTATGTACTGTGTTGTATCACTTACTAGACAAATGTAGTAGTTACATAATTGTATTTGAATATTCTAGTAAATTCTTCCTTTTAGTGTTACTGTTCCCACTAATTTAGTCAGCCTGTTGTGCTTTTTTTAAGGGCTTTTCACTCATAGGAAAAATCATTAAAAGGGGCTTGAAAAGTACCAAGACTTGATCGTGCTACGTCAGACTCCTTGCAAATATTGTTCTACCTCCTGATCTTTTCCTCTGATTATTTTAGGGCTTATATAAGTGATTTTAAGCTGGTTAAATGTATCTGTGCCTTTTTTAGCATCAGTCATCACTGACTTAATCTTCCAGGAGTACTACTGGAAATGAGTCTGTAGTTTCATTAAACAAATGAAAAGTAGTGAAAAGGCATGGTATGGGGCTAGGCTTCATAAGCCTTTAATTACTACTAGCCTATATGCCATTTGGGAGATGTAGGTTTGATTTTTATGGAGGGAGCTGACCCACATTTAGAAGTTGGGTGATTATTCTGTCGTAGTTGTTCCTATGGGAAAATTACGGTGCAGATGAAAACGTGAGCTTATTACTTAGGGAAAAAGAGATGCCGTGCAAGCCTGAAAAATGTGAAGTAGAACAGTTTAAAGTGATGGAGTACTTGAAGCTGATTATTGTATCTGAAAAGACCTTTACAATATACCTGGGGTGTTGTAGGATGAGACTATGCAGAAATACAGGAAATGTTTACATACAGGATTTAAAAGCATGTACTATGTACTGAATGGGGATCCTAGTAGTCGCTGGCACCTGAGTGCATCCTTAGGAGATGGTAATGTAAACAAACAACTCAAAAGCATGCTAGGCACAGGATAAAAGAGAATTGAAACAGAAAAATGTATGATACAATCTACAAAGAACTGATTAAATATGTATAGAGAGGAGCTGTGACATGGGTGCTTAGCTTTTGTCACTGGACAGTTGGATGTTGTTCGGTGCTATTTGGCCACCATTACCTAAGTTAGGTTCCCTGCTGCCTGAATAAAAGAACCTGTGTGGCAAAGCCAGTTTTGAATAGAGCTTGTGGTTAAAAATAAATGAGTTGGAATGAAACAAAACCTGTGAAGGGGCAGTTTGCAGAGCAGCTAGTACTAACTTCATTGTTACTGGGGAAACACTACCACATGTGCCAGATTCTTTGGCTGGCCAGCAGCAGGCCAGGGAGAGGCATGCTCAGTGCCCATCACTTGGAAAATCTACTGGAATAACTTAATTTGGGGTTTTGTGGGTGTTTTAAGTAATATCCTAATGACAAGTATTAAAAATATGATTAAAAGTATGTGAGTCTTAATATGAGGGAGTGGAGGTCGACATTTAATGTTAGTTTGGGCCATTGGCTTCCTATTTGGGACAAAGGGAACCATGTAACGTGTCAATGTGAAGTTGTAAGCCGTATACATTTCATGATTTTAAGTGCCCCTGTGTATAAATACTGAGTTTTCATTTATGCAACTCTATCTCTGGATTTCAGAAAGCTTCTGGTTTCTTCGTTTGAGAGACATGACTCCCTCCTCCCTCATTCTCATCACTTTTGTGAGATGGAACTTGCTATGTCATTTGAGCCAGAGATTGGGGTCTCTTTTTCGGAGTCCAACGCTGATCTGTTACAAACAAAGAGTACAGTTTTATCTGGCAGCATTGCCTAGTGATCATTCCGCAAAACACTATTTACACTATCATTGTTCTGTATAATCTTTGCATGAAAAAATTGCAGCTTCTTAGTTGACGTAATATTTTCAAGATCCTTGAATATATGCTGTCCTTTGTTCTGAGGCTGAAGACTAGCTTACCTTTGAGGCTACAGACTGGCACTTACAGCTGTGGAGATCAGACTTGCTTCCATAGAAAGCTTCAGTGAAGTTGTTTGACAGAAATGTATTTTAAAAATTGATGGTGGGGATTATGCTTATGTCATGTCAACCAGTTTATGTAGAAAGTTCAGTTTTAGTGGTGAATGGCTGACTCAGTCATATATATAGCATTGGTCCTGAGATGGGTTTCTAATTTTAATTCGTGGGCAAGCAGAAATAAATTAAATCCACAAGTGGTTAACTAGAGTGTCAGAGTAAGATAGTCCTGATTATGCTGCAATTGCAATTTTTTCTATAAAACAAATTTATTGAGCCTGGAAACATCAGTGCCTTCAAGGTGGAGAATACCAAAATCCAACTTCTATCTAGCAAAAACTGACACACTCCGATATGTTGAGTTTTAAGAGACATCAAAACAAACCTTAGGAAACAGCTTTTTGCATTCACAGCATGCAAGGAAGGATTTAATAAAAGCACTAAGTTAGCTTAACTAGACAACTGTTTACATTCTGTGTGGTACCACCATTTGTAGAAAACCAGCAATACAGCTTGTCATAGGAGCTCCAAGCTCAACTACACAAAGGAAAGCTTTCCGATTATGGAGCTTCTCAGCGTCATAACTGAGAAACTGCTGGTGAAAGTGGCCTTGAGCAGCTCCACACTGGGTTGATCTTGAAAACTTTTACTGATTTCCCTCACTTTTCATTGTATATGTTTAAGAAAGCAGCTTCTAGACTGTTTCACTCAATGGCTCACTCACATGGATTACTTTGCTTCTCAAACCAAGGTGGGAAATGGTAAAACAGTAATAAAGATCTGGCAAGAATCTGCAAGATCAAACTTTCTGAAGTTTTTGTTTTCCCTCGCATAGTCTTCAATTATATACTTTTGAAGTCTTTGTTCTTAATTGTCCTTTCATAATACTTGCCAAGTTAGTCCTGTCTCTAACTTGTCAATGCCATATCTTATATGTGAATGTTGCCTTCCAATATGTTTTATGTTCAGATCATTGTTTTTCTTGAGTTATATGCTAGGTAGTGAAATCTTCCTAGTTCTCCATGCCTTGAACGTACTGAATGATCTTACTGTGGTTTTTTTGCTAAGTATTTTATTTAGAATTGTCAAAATTGGACCTAAATAATTAGTAGCCTTTTGATGGAAACTTTGATGGGTTTGGGGAGTTAGCTTTAGCTTTAAAGCTTTGTTTATGTTTGTGAAATGGTGTGGGTTTTAGGCTCTAGTGAGCTAGCATGGCCTTGCCAGCTCACCAAGGCCTCGTTTTTGTAAGTGTAGTGCATATAGATATTAGTACTGCTTAAACATCTTCCAGTTCTAGCAGCTGACACAATGTTAATTTAGCTCATTTTGTGCGTTTGCGTTTCTATGGTTGAAAATGTTATTAACATTTATAAATGTTTCCATTGTAAATGAGGAAAGAACTAAAATAGGTTAAAAAAAGTAAAAACCCCAAAATAAGCTTGATAAAAGTTTAAGTGTGACCAAAAGGAATCACTGACAAAACTAGTTTATTACAGTTAAAAAATGAACATGAAAAATACTGAATACAAGACTTTGTATTTTCAAAAGTGGTAAAGCTGTAAAGCAGAACTCTGCTTGCTGATGTAAGCTGTTTATGTTGTTATACAAATTATCCCTGGTAAATTGGATTCTTGTAAATCTTGTTAACTCAGACTTACATTGGGATACTGCTTTATTTGTTTGATAAAATAGATTAATATAGAAATAATGATCCCTTGAAACTTACAAAAAAATCTGAAGTCTCCTGAGAAAGTGCCTGATATGTTTTAACAGGCATTTGTAAGTTAAAAAATATTTCAAACTTTATGAAAACAGCATAGATGCTTGAATAATAATAAGCTGTACTTGCAGTAAAGATAGAAATCTAGTTAAGATAGTATTATTAAAAATTCTGTAATAGGATGTTTGAAAATGGCTGACTTGTCTGTATTTTTCCTGTCTTTATGCAAGGCATTGATGAGATGCATATGGGGTGAAAATGTGAGTAGTATCTGGGAAAAACATGTTAGCATGGTGAAGATTGAGGAGATATTTTACAATGATGTAAATCTTTGAGCTAAATTAACAGCTTCTTACTTTTTTCTTTTTAAGTCATATAAGGGTAAGCAGTGAAAGTGTGTGCCCAGAGGGTGTGTGAGCTAAGAAACTGGATCTGCCTCTCCTTGCCAGTAGAGGAGTAGTAGTTGTTAACTCAGTTTGCAATATGATGAACATGTGTTCTGTGTCACAGGACTGAGCAACAGAAGTGGCTTAGGTGGAGGGAGGTGGGTTGACAGTGGAAGCAGAATTATAGGTCTGATGATGATCACAATGAATAGAAAGGAGGAAGTGAACCTGATTTTGGGGGAGAGTAAAGGCATTTTTGGCTGTGCTGAGCTTGTACTGAAGTCTGTTTCAGAGTAAACATCTAAAGGACATGCTAGGATTTTAATCCATAGGACACTGCATTTGGGGAGAAAATAGCAAATTTATTTTTGCACGTGAGTGAAGGTGGAGTGAAAAATACATGCTTTCAAGCAGTAGGTCCTGGAGGACACTTATTACCCACTGAAGGGAGATGCCTTTGGAGCTGTAATGACCAATAATATACACGACTTGGACATTACTGTGTACCCGGGGCAGCTAACAAGTTCAAGGTGGTTTGTTGTACACTTGTAAAGCTTGCAGCTTTGAAAAAAATTTTGTTTCAGGTGTTTGGCTCAGTTGGCAGCAGCAGCGATGGCATGTTTTGTTTGACCAGACAGTAAGAAATGTCTGGAGCTCCTGACTCATCATCCCTGTTCTGGCTCGCTGGTGGTCAGTCAGCATGCAAGAAGCTCTGGAAATGTAGTACACACCTCCTTTTACCAGCTCTCAGGGCAAGACAGATTACTGAGTCCAGTGGAAGGAAAGATACATCCCTGTGTCAGTGAACTCAAAGCCTTTTCAAGGTATTAGCAGCTTTTCCTGAGATGGGCACTTGGATTCAGTGCTTTGGCCAGGTTTTTGCCAGGAGGTCATGAGAGCCGGCTCATACATGTGAATGCACAAGGCAGAAGCCACAGAAGAGAAGCACTGTGGTGGAGAGAGAGGGAGGGAAATCCTGCATGCTCTGGTTGTAGCAGATGCATGCATTGAGCACAGGGGAGGCTGTAACTCCATTGGTAGAATACTGATCACTGTTTAATTGCCACCTCCTGCTTTTCTTTCAACTAGCACTTTTCACTGTGTTAATGTTTCTTTTTGATAATGGTATTTGGCTTGCAGATGGTGATATCTTGCTGATCTGTTTGGTTCCAAATCAAGCTGTTTCCTGGGTACCTGGGATTATATATATCTTTGATAATGATTTCTGGGTTTCTTCTCATGTTTACTTTGATTTTGCTGTCTACGTCTAGACAGACTTAGTCATGGAAGTAACTTCATGCAGTCTCCTGTTCCCTTCCACTGTATCTGTCCTCTGACTAGAGGATCTGAAGAATGGGTAAATAATTTAACATCTTGACACAGTGACAGCAAATTATTATGAAGCATGTGATGCTTTTTTACCTCACTTCATCTTTCCTTAAGTCTGTCTTACTGTCTTAGCACTAGAGAAGAAACTGCTGGAGGGCTTGTTGAGGCTCGCAGACAAGTTTATTTTTTAATGCTTCCATATTAACAGCGAATGCTTCTATGTTAACAGTGGATATTACTTCTGAAGTCAGGCATGTTCTCTGCAGACTTAGAAAAATGTTTTGCTTTCTCCTGCTGTGTGGGAATTCTGTCTAAAACCTTGCAAGCCCTTGCACTTGGAGAGTCTTGGTCTCTCTTGTTGTGTTCTTGGGGGAGGTGTTTTAGTTTGTCTTACCTTGTCTTTTGATAGAGGCAGTATGTTGTAATCGGCAGTGTATAGGAGCTATGTGGACGGGTTGTTCTTTAGGTCATTCTGGATTAGTATCTGTTGTACTGCTGCAGGGACCTGACCCCAGTGACATAGGGTCACTTTTAAGTTCTGTGGTGGGATGTGTACCTCACAGGAGTGAAGCCCCAGTTCAGCAAAATTTGTGACTTACTCAGAATAGCTTTAGTGATGCTTGTCTTCAACGGGATGTGAGTGAAGTTTTTGTCACAGTAATCAAGGAAGCAATTTGACCCCTAAATATGCTGGGTTTAGTTTATGTTACCAGTCTGAATTTCTTGTGAAATGTTTTAAGTTCTGCTGTATGTGGTTAGTTTCCTGAATCTATTGTCTTGACCTCCTGCTTTCTTGCTGTAATGCATACTCTGCCACATTCCTCTCTGCAAGTCATTGTGTGTTTATTAGAACTTGCAATGTCTGAAATGCTGCTCCACCCAGTATTTGTGGATTGGGTAAATTGCATGTGCTCCTTTCTGTGTGGGTTATAGCCTTATGCAAGCATGGTGCTGGGTTTGACAGACACCGCAGGGCTCATTACTGTGAAACTTCTCGAGCAAGTTCTTTTTCTCCCTGACCATCTTTGCAGAGCTGGCCGACTTGAACCTGAACTGCGACAATTTCATAAGGGCTGAGGTGAAAACTGTTGAAACCTGAGCAGTGAGCAAGGCTGTTTGCTCTGGGTGGGAGGGGCTGAGCAGGAGTGTTGGCAAGCGAGGAGGTGCAGCAAAGTACAGTTGTCAACGGGGCGCTGAGCCTTGGTGCTCCTTCATAACCACGCTCAGGCGTGCCTCCGGAATTACTCCTCAGCTCAGCTGCCCTCGACTGGGGAACACCAGAGAACAGAAGATTATTTGGTGAAAGACACTTGCCACTGTAAACTACTGACACAACTGGTAGCCTCATGGTTCAGATGTCTTTTTTCTGAATTGAATATTGGTGTCTGAAGGCAAGTATATCTTTAAAAGCCTTTTTGTTAAATAGGAGAAAACCATTTCGACTTGAAGTCCATGTGCAAAAATCAGATGCTGGATAAAAGTAATTTATAGGTATGGTAGTCTGGTGTTTTCCTTTTTCTGTTTTCTGCGTGCTGCAAAGAGTTTGTTTGTACTGCATGTAGACAATTATTTGTGACCTTTTCTTTTGTTGGACTGGGGGTAGAATTCTAGTGGAGAACATAGCATTGTCGAGATGCCAGGGCAAATTATTGTTGGACTTGAAGGGCAAGTCTAAAAAGCTGCTGTCTTCTCTATGTTCTCCATTCTCCTTCCCCCTTCTTCTCCCTCTAGCTTTCACAGACTTTGGTTTTAAGAAGGCTTTGGGTTTTCCTTGTATACCTCTAAAGGGAAAGGATACCTTTTTTTTTTTTTTTTTTTTTTTTACTTTGTCTCACTAGATATATTCCTAGTTGTATTATTGCATCAGTATCAGTTTGTGTGATGTGTTCATTATTTTAAACTTCTAAAATCTACATAAAAAAGGATTTTGATATTTAAAATTCCTGTTGGATAGTGCAGAATATGTTTGATTTGAGTTCAGTTTCCATGCTTGAAATTCATACCTGTACAATTCAGAGAGGTCTTTTTTGAAAAGCCTGGTTTTTTCAGCTGTAAATATTTTGAATTGGAGAAATGTCTTAAAAATGAAATCAGGCTTTGTTACAAGTGTTCATGTACTGTTGGGATTGCATGTATCTTCTGTTTGCCTTTGCTTTGTATACGGAGATTTGAGTTTTGTCCCATGCAGTATCCTGGAAAAATGTCTTAAGCACAGGATTATGATTTGTTTTTCAGCCAGCACTTACTACTGAAGAAGCTCTGATTGAGTAGCTGAAATGAGAAATGCATTCTTCCCTTCAGAAAAATACATAAAACAGTTAAGTTTTCCTCCTCTAAAGAGATGTTCAACAGTTTGACTGAGAATGAGTTCTCCCCCTGCACTGAGATAGATGGACTAAATATTTCAGTCTTTTTTTTTTTCTTTTCTTTTTTTCTTTTCTTCCTACTGATTTAGGTATTATATAAAACAGAGAAGCCAGGAGACTTTCTCTCACTTTGTGGCATATTTAGTCTAGTACCTGCTTTCATAAAGTACTTCTGTTCTGAGGAATCTTATTTTTTCATGTACAGGTACATGAGGTGTGTGCCACAGTGTATTTAGGCGAGAGTGCAGATACTTTACTGTTTATGTGGGCTTTTCAGCTTTGTCTGACTCTTGCAGTTGGACTTGGCTGTAGTTCTATTTGGGAATATTTTGAAACCATGTAAACTTGCAAGCTGTGTATGTTACTGCTTTTTCTAAGTCTATCAATTATTAAGGCACTGGGAACCGATATCAAAAGGATAGAAGCCTTCCTGGGACATTAGTGTAAGATCACATAATGGATGGTATTAATCCTAGTTTATGAGTAGATTGACCTATTCTGTCTGAATTGATTTTCAGGGAGGGGAGAAGAGGAAAAAGGATTATTATTTTTTTTGTGTGTGCATGGCTGATGTGGTAGCTAATAAAGTGCACTTTTCCATTTTCACGTACAGAACACGCAAATAAAAGCACTTCCAACTACTTAAAAGTTGTTGGGTTTTTTAAATTTTCTTTTTTAAAAATTTTTTTTTTTAAAAAAAGACACTTCCTCTGGGTCTTCAGGAATCAAATTTATTGTAAGGAATTGAAAGGGTTTCTAAGAGCTTTGGGCACTGAGTGTGCGGAGAGCAGAAACCCCTTTAATGTCGCAGGCAGACGCTCAAGAGTTACAATGAACTTCAGCTTAGGATCATGCCATGGAGAAGAATGCTCACTTTTATTAAATGTTACAGGTTCTTTTTGATCTAACAACCTTTTGGTTGCATGTCAGCTGTCTCTCCAACAACATATACTGCTTTGAAGTAGTTGAAACAATTGAGCATGTGTATACAAGTATTAGCAGGCATAATAAATCACAAGCTGTTGAAAAGTTGGAGAACTAGTGAATTTTTACAGCCAAACCATGTAATTAGCTGTTTTACCACTGTGGATTTAAGTAAAATATGAAGAGTTGTTGGGGGGAGGAAGATGAAGGAATCTTAGATTTTTTTTTATTTTTTTTTTTTCTTTTCCCTCTCCCTTGAGGTGGTAAGACAGAGTCATATTTTGGCACAAGGCACAGAGTCTGCCTCTCCTGTATTGCTGTTGAGTTAAAGCAGAAGATACTTAGTCAGAATGCCCAGGTATCGGTTTCCTTGTTTGGGAGATAGCTTCAGAGGGGGGAAACGTAACAGTATCCATATTGAAATTCTTAATTTTATCTACCCAAAGATTTCAGTTTCGCTTCTAAATAAAGAAAAGGGCATAGGAAGGACAAAGAAGTTTATAATTCATTCTCATTTACAGTTTAGCTATGTGGGTTCTGCGAGGGCGTGGAGAGAAATAGGGGGAAGGCCTTCAGGATTAAGTTGTTCCATCAAACCACTGGATGTCTAGCCACTTTTTAGTAACTTGAACATAATGTGGCAGGGAAGACTATGTTGTGGAAGAACCTGGTAGGCTGGCAGGCAGTGGTGCTCAGTAGTGGCTCTAGAATAGGCTGGCACAGCAGCTGGACCCAGATGCAGGCAAAGCAATGCAGGTGGCTGATGGTGGAGCCTCCTGTTAGTCTGTGTGACCCTGCTGTTCTGGTACAAGGCATGGAAACGTCCTGATACCAGTGTCATCAGCAATGTTCCTGGGTAGGGTCATAGCCCTGACTCTGAAAGATGAGATAACAGGCCCATTAACTGGGCAAGATAGGTCTGTAATGAGAGGATAAAGTTCCTTCTCTGTCTAAGGGGAGTTTTTCTGTTGCAGCTTTTTCTTGATTTTAATTAGAAAAAAGAAAATGCATATTCTGTAGAGACTTGAACCGAGGTAGCTGGTATTTTGTAGCTAAGAAGATAGATTTGGAGAAGTGATGTGGAGCTGTGTAGTGTTCTGTTGTTTTTTTAATTATTATTTTTTTAGAAGCGGTGTTCTCCCTCTTTGCATTTCCTGCTCATTGACCCACCATTCCACTCCTCAAGTTTTTCAGTTGCTCTTTCTGTTCCTTCTGGGAATCTGACAGAAGGACTGCTTCAGCTGAGAGAAATATGAGAGACAGTAATGGATAAATGGAGGCAGGCCTGAATACATGACATACTCATCCAGTTTCTCCCCCTCCCTGTGCTCAAGTGAATAGAGTTTTTCAGTTCTTGTACTAAAGAAGTGAAAGTTACGTATTGAATATAATGGTTTCTATTGATGATTCACACTTGGGTTATTTGCTTGCATCTTTTTTCCATGCTACATATTGGGACATTAGTCTGTTGAGAGGCATGAAGAAATTGTTGTGATTAATAGCATCCTGGAATTTACTATGTTTCATAATCATATGTGTCTTAGTGTATGTATTTATAGGTAATAATGCATGTACACTCTGCACACTTAAAACCTTTTATAGGTGTTATAAAATACTTCAGTCTGCTGTATTATTCTTGAGCCAATGTGAGCTGAAATTACTGAGCTGCAAATAGTGAGTATGCTTCTTTGCATAAGCAGCTGGAGTAAGCAATATTATTTGAGGATTAATGCAATTCACAATATCATTGATTTAATTTGTGGGTTGTGCTTCACTTTGTAAGAAGAGGGGACCTATAGTATGGAGTAAGGGAGAATACAAGTTCTTATTTTCAAGCTATTTCTTTAGTGCCTTATTTTTCTGCTTTCCAGCAAACAGAGTAGGTTTCAAAATGTATTTTGTCAGAAATAAGGTGTGGTGCGGAACATGAGATCAGGAGAGAAGCATCAGATGGGAAGGAAGTCCCACAGATGGAAGAGGTTGGCCACGCAGGCTAGTCGGCAGGGCAAAGAAGCAGCCAGTCCAATGAGCAGTGGATGAAGGAGGTTAGGGAGAGCTTATTTGACTTTATTCTGGTAGCTATCAGCAAGAACAGTTTGGATCAGCTGATTTCTAGTCTTGAAGCGCAGTTTACTGGGATTTTTTTGTGTTTAAAATTTTAGTTGGTTCCTTTAAGTGTTTTATTCATTGCATAAAGTATTTGGGACATTAATAATAAAAAACCCTTTTTGTGGAGCTTATTTGTTGCAATTCTTCCAGGAGGCAGGCTCATTTGTGTATATAAATATGGCACAATCTTAGAGGAGAAAAAGCTATCACCTCACCGTTTAAATAAAAGTAAGAAATGAAGATGCAGAACCCACCAATCAGTTGATGAAAACTAGCTAGGTAAGTGCCTAACCAGGAAAGTTCAACATGGCTGTGTAATGCAAAACATTGGCTCCCTTTTCAGATTCTTGTAGCATACCACAGTATCAAATAGGGAAGCCTCATAGCTCACGAGTTGTGCTTTGTGCAATGTAAATTTGGGACTTGGAAGACTAACAGGAAAAAGAACTGATTTAAGGAATCCTTAAAACCTACATAATCGCCATTTTTGTGTGCTTAGAAAGTACAGATGAGTAGGACCACAAATGAGATTTGAAAAATGAGATGTGAAAAATGAGATGTGGTATTTGTTGTAAAGAGGAGCTGAAGCAAAGCCATTCTGCTTTAAGAGTCCTAATGGGTTTGACAAGAGGAGTATAGTATTGCTTGGCTTGCTGCTGCCTTGGCAGCCTCCTTCTCTTCACCGCATTTTTCATGTGTGCCCTTGGTTTGTTTCTTTTTTTTTTTCTCCTTTTGTATCTTACTCATCAGAATGTGAGGTAAAAGGCTGTTACTGCAACACCCTTGTTCCAAGCAGCTAATGCTAACCAGCTTTCACAGAGAACATAATCCTTACACAAACAGCTTAACTCATGAATGAAGAGGGTCCAGTGCGACGTAGGTTTTCTTCATGTGCTGGGATTTCATCTGTCTTTTCTCCAAGAGCTGATGGCCGAAAGCTCATCCGGAATGCTTCATTTGGAGGATATAATGAACTCTCTCCTGCTTTACCAGGTTTGTTTTGGTCTCGCGTTTCTTAAAATATACGGAAGAGAATATAATTTCTGTCTCAATTTTTTCAGCTTGAGTGAAAGTAACGTACTGAGATCTTGGTAGAAATCAGAAAGAACATTGATTGTATGTGTTTAGATAACAGCTCTTAGTAGTGGCAAGATGTGCAGATAGGCAAGCTGAGTAAGTTAGCTTACACCACAGCAAATCTCTCTTCAAAAGGCATTTGTGTATTTGGTACTGACTGCAATATTTATTTTGGTTGTTTGGGCTTTTATGACTGAAATTCTGTGATGTGGTTTCTAAATATGCCTTCCTCCCTTGTACTTTCCACTGCCTCCACACACAGTGGACTTGCTTTAAAATAGTAAGTGCAGCAGAAGGTTTTAATTTAGCTGTAACTACTGAAGAATCTACATACTTGTCATCGGTGGTTTGGCATAAAATGACAGGATAGAATGAGCTAGGGCTAAAAGCATAGCCTTGCTAAATTTTGGAGTGTAAGATTTTTAAGACATTTAACACCAGAAAGGGCTTGAATCTCCTTTTACTCAGTTTTGTTGTTTCCTGAAAATCAGTACTGGAATATTGAAATTAATTTCTAGAGTTTCATTGTCCATAATGTGCTCTTCTGATATAGGTACCTGAATTTCAGCCGTTTACTTCAGGAAACTTGGATGCTTGAAAATGTGTTACAAGGTCACCCCTTCCTGAAAGGGAACATTGTAGAAATTGTACATTCTTACCAGAATTACTCTGAATGTGTGATTTGTCTTTTCGTGTGCGCACATACACACTTTGTTGCATAGTCCCATGGGGCCGCAGTGCTGGGGGCAGGGCAATAAAATATTTTTCACTTTTTATTGTATGCCTTCTGCAGAATAGCTCACTGAATTTGTAAACCCTGGCTCTGAAGCCTTGGAGAAGGTTTGGGGTGCATGGGGAGGGTTGCGGGCTGGCAGTTAGGGAATGCTCTGCATCACTGAGTGGTGCTAGCCGGCAGAATCACTGGAGCAGCATATTCAGGCTCAGATGGGTGGGGGCAGTTGCTTGGGACGCCATGTTCTATTAAACTTCGTGGTTTAACCTATAACACCTCCTTATACTCTACTTCATGAAATGGTTAGTCTTTACCAAAAATCTAACACTGAGTTTTATTCAAACTGCTCAGGAAATAAAGATCTCAAAGCTTGAAAGCGTGGAGTTGGCAACGGGGCATATCCTTCCTACCTTTAAAATAATAGTGTGTAGTCTGATAATTACTGAAACAAAAAGTGATTCATTTTCTGTTTGCTTCCTTCCCATATACAATTCTACATTAAAGCTGTTTGCTGTTTTTAAGTGGGCAATGAGTGACTTCTTAAAATGCAGAACAGATGGAAAACAGTTTTCACTTAAAAAAAAAAAAATCAAGTGGCAACATATAACTAAAAAATGTTTTATCTTTTGGAATCTTCCATATGTCTGAAGAGTTTAAACAATCTTAATATGTTGGAAGGTATACTTTTTCATTTTGGTTTAAGCAAGGAGTAGTTATTGCCTGTCTAAGAGATACTCAAGTATACAGTTACATGTTACAGTGAGGACAAGCTTTGGTTATTGCTTATTATTTTGTATGGTGGTTGCAAAAGCAAACATGACTGTGAGAAAATACGTAGAAGAACTTTGCTTGCTTTTCTGATTACATCAGTTTCAAAATCCATGGAGGATCTGAATTAGTTAATATGGGATTGTCTTCTTAAAAACCGGTTGTCAGCAAGCTCTTGAAAATCAGTCAGTTAAAAAGACTATTGTTTCTTTTGAACTTGTTCGGTTCTTCAGAAAGAATTTTCCTTTTTCTTTTCTGTGTTTATTATATAACACCAGTATTGGTATCTCCTACTAAGTATAGCTCATAGTTCTTCTAGAAGCATTTAGTTTTTCAGCTCAATTATTCATTCTTCACAACTGCACATGCACGTCGCTAGTCAAATCAGGCTGTTCCTTGCTTTTCGTTTGAAAGTCAGTTATATTGTTGCTTGGCTTGCTGTTTCCGATCTTTTCATGCATTGTATTGCTTTTTTAACTGGTTCTTCTGTTTGTTGGAAAACAAGCCTCCAGTGGATAGTAATTCTTTTTGGATAAAATAGATCTGACATGAAAAAGTAATATGTTTTTTCTGATGCATTTTTCTCAGGTATCCTAACTGCAGATGGTATTTGTTGAGAGGTACAAAACCGGTATTTGAGATGTAGGAGATGTTACGTGTTTGATTTTGGGTTTTCCTCTTCCCTCAGTCTTGAGTAAAGGGACAGATTGCAGGTGCAACTTTAAAGAATGATACCTGTGTTATGCTTCAAAATTGAAATATCTTTATTAAAGAGTTTTGTTTTAAAATGCACCCTTACCACAGACTTTAAGCTAGAAATTCTTTAATGCTAATCTTTCAATATATTTACTCCTCATCTTTTGTTGAAGACAATGTTTTGGAGGATTTTTTTTTTTCCTTTTGGTATTGACTGCGTATTCCAGCTCAGCCTCTAAAGAAGCACTGTTCAGTTTTTTTCTTTGACATCTTGCATGTATAGAGTTCTGGTTGATCCACTTGCATGCAAGTTGTCAAGCTCTCACATCTGCCTGAAAGCTTATAAAGAGGTTTTATGTAGATTGCCACCTGCAAGTTCTGAAGTACTTGCCAAGTGCTCACTGTAGGAACATACTAATCGACAGTTTTGTTGGCTTCTAAGGTCATACCATGAACGGTGGCTGGCTGTACTGGAGTTGGGATCAGCTTTCGGAGCCTGTGGAGCCTCTGATGTTAAGACACGGAAAGTCACACTGGGAGAAAGTCTGTTAAGACATAGTGTTGCTCTGAACACAATCCCTGATGTCCAGAACTGCTTTAGAGGCTATGATAGTGGAGCTTGTGTTTAAAATAAAAATACTTTTAAAAATAAATAAATAAATCTGCAATTGCCTTAATACTGGGAGCTCAATCTGCAGCTCTGAAGGTTGATTCAAATGGCATTTCCTCGCTGTGTCCTTACTCTGAAGATTGCTTTCATGATTTTACGTAGAAAATGATAGACAAATTCAAGAGATTTAATAGAGAGGAAGTTACAGAAAGAGGCTGCATCTTCAACACCTGAAATTCTACATTGTGAAGTGTGAGCTCAGGTTATTTTGTTGAAGAGTTCCTGGTTGAATTACAGGATGGGAAACAGCAAGTTAGCTAAAATACTAAGCCAAAATCCACTGCTGATAAACACTGAAAAACTTGTAACACATGATTGTTATTAAATCCTACCTCTAGTCTTTCATACCCTGGCAGTCTGTGCTCCAGACACTGTCCGATGGCTTTTTGTGGTGCAATTGTCAGTACCTCTGGAGTGAACAAAACTACCAAAGAACCAGCAACAACAAAGCATCATTTAGGGGCACAGCTTTCTTGGCTTTGCTGTTGTCTTTGTTGGAAATCCACAGAGAAATTTGTTCTTCATAACTGGTAGCAGGAAGGGAGAAAACAATATTTCTTATTGTTGATTCTGTGAATATAGTTTTTCTGTTGTTGTTTTCCTGACCAAGTATTTCCAAGGCAAAATGGATATTGTCCTCAGCTTGGGCCCATATATAGCTTTTTGTGATGTTTCAGTACAAATTTCCCTGCAGGTTTTAGTATCATACTGTTTTTGTTAGAAGAAGTAAGACTGTTTTATGGTATTGAGATCTCTCCATCTTAACAGAGGCTCCTTGGAAAATGCGTCCTTACAGTGGGGGAGGCTGTGTCTGGATCGGCACCTGAATAATGATTTATTTTTTAACATACATTTCAGCACGTGGGGAGAAAAGCTTTCTGTGTGTATTCTGAGTGAGCATAGCCATTCTACAGAGAGGGAGGTTACAAGTGGGGTGGGGTGGGATGTGAAGCTAAGTGGCTGGGTTTCCTCACAGACCCAGATGGAGCAGTGCAGAGGCGTTCCAGGGTCTGCAGTACCCTGATTTGGGTCGGCCAGCAAACCCCTCAAACAGCCCTTTGCTCTGCATGTGGGTAAGGAAGGGAACAGTGAGTATGGTGGCATGTTTATTTAATCAGCATGCACACCTCTCAGGCTCCAGACGCAGGAAGCAAGGAGGTGGAAATCATGGAAACAGGACTGAACTTTGGTATTTGTGTCTGATTCTCTGGGTCAGAGTAGTTCTTTCAGTTCTCATTTCTGCTTGCTGATATTGATGAAAAGTTTGGTTATGAAAATAAAGACTTATGTTTGTTAGATATAGATATGTAAAGCCCTTAAAAATGTTGTGCTTTAGAAAGCAAGCTGTGAATTACAGCTTTCCCTTTTGTAACGGCAAGCCTGACTTAGTACTTCCTTGTTGATTCCCATCACTAAGTGTTCTGTATGTGCCTATAACTACATAAGTAAAAATGGGAAAGCCATTAGAAAATGCCTGCATTACTTTTTTGGTGGAACTGGGTTCCTAACATGGCATTTCTTTTGAGTATGAAGGTGAGGAGAAAACCTCATTACTGTGGTTCTGGTCTGTTTGACTGCCTGAGACTGGCATCAAATTTAGTAACTTTTTTGTTAACTGAGGCAGGTCTTGTCCTCTTAAGGCTTGAAGCAACCTTTGTTTTGTTTGAGCACCTGATGACTGGTACTGTAGAAAATGTACTATTGTATTTGATGTTATTTAGGAAATGTGGCTTCTGGCTTCTGGATCATGACATGCCTTTTGGATGTTTTTTTTTTCTGTATTCCCTAGTGCTACAGATCTTGTGCCTGTCTACCTACTTCTTCCCTCTGGTCAAATAGTCTTCTGCATTACAGGTTTTCATCAGCTGAACAAACCTATCACAGATGGGTTGGAAGAATTTCAAAAGGAAGGGTTTAATGAGCTATGCACATTAAGGCTTCTATAAAGACATATAAAAGTTTCTTTAAACACATTTAAGGTTTACATTCGGTAAACATGAACTTTAATTGTATTGCAATATATTTTTTTTTAAAATCTGGTCTGAAAAAAGGATCTCTGCAAAAGGTGATAAACATAAAAACCCAAAAGACTGATTACCCGATGAAAACTAAGAAGAATCTTGGATTTCTCATGTAACTGGAAGACCAACCTAATGCCTCTAACTCAATGAAACTTCCCAAGATCCATATTTCTAATAGATGAATCAGTTCTGTGTTAGAGTTTCTGGGTATTGTAAGAGTGGAAGGGTGAATATACTAATTAAAAAAAAAAATTAAAATCCTGCTCTGAACAAACTACTCAACACTGCTACAGAGTGCTAATAATTTTTTTGTTACAGTCATAGTTTCCCCACATATACACACACTCCCCGAAAGAATGTGAAATCAAACTGTTTCTCTGATAAATCTTCTTATTTTAGAGATCTGAGTACCATTTTCTGTTTCAAAGCATTCTGAATGCATGCAAAGGGAAGCTCAGAAGAGCTGTTGGTGTCCATTTATGCAATTTATCTGCTGATGTAGTGCCCTCTCATGGGCTAAAGCTCTAGGGTGCCGCTGTCAGAGACATGCAAGGCTTTTCAGCTGTGTGTATTATTACTGAAATTCATGTATGACTCGTATTTGTCTGCCTTCTACCTGGAGGGCACGCAAATGATGGCTTTTTTACTTACTCAGATAAATGCATTGCAGAATTTGTTTTACTTCTGTTTATGAAAGCTTTATGCTACCACCAGCTTCTTTAAAGAAAATGGATCACTGAGATGTTCTGTCTTGCAGCCAGAGTTGAGTATTTTTCCTTGAGAGGATGCTAGGTTCTCAGTATATGTTCAGTGGCACATAGCAGCTGCACAGCAGCACTAATGCCAGTTGTGACTCCCTTTTCCATTGGCACACTTATACTGGCTACAGCCATTGTCTCGCTTTGCTTTTTGGATACTGGGCAAGTGTGGCGTTTGTACTGTGAGTCATTCACAGAAGATAGATGTGGAATTTTGACGACTGTCTTAATATAAAGCCTTGTAGTTCTGCTTATGCAGTGTCAAGTTGAAAGTAAAAATTCAAGCTTAACATAAGTAACTTTTTTCATTCTCTTGCAAAAAATTGACTGGTGATCTTAATCAGTGTTTTAGATTGGTTTTCATGTAGGTGGTATTTAACAATTATTTCTAGCTACAGAAATGAACAAACCAAAAAAGGTTTGTTTTATTTAGTATTCTTCTCTGTGCATGCATGTATGCAGATAGTGAAGCATGAGAAGATCAAAGGACAAAAGTTTGCACGCCAGATTTACAGTTTGTTAGGCTATTGGATTGGGTGCAGCACCATCCAAATACAGGGGACTGTTCTTGCCTCTTAGTGGCTATTAAATTAGTTTATATTGTAGTTAGCTGGTATGTGTATGTTGTTTGATAATCTGATTTGCTTGCACTTCATGCTAAACAAAATTTGCAAATTTATTGCAAAGGCCATCTCATAAAATGTTAATGTCTTCAAATCATTTGCAACTATGTTGTGTTTTCTTTTAGGTTTTGACAAAGGGAAAGATGATGTGTCACAAAGTAAGGAGGATACAGCACATACTATGTCAAAAAGTAAGGTAAGGAAAGCAACCTTCTAATCTGGCTGGAAAATATCAGTGTGTAAAGGAGTTCTGCATTTTTTATTAAATGCAAATGCATGTAACTTGTATTCTTCAGATTCAGTAAGAGATAAAGATTACATGAAAATCTGCAGTTCAAAATACTGAAAATGTAATGTGGAGTCTTCTCACTGTCATCTTGGGGTGGGAGGTTGCCTTGCCAAATGTAATGATGGGTGAAGGCCAACTCTTGCTACAGAACAGAATTTAAAATCCTTTTAAGCTGTCGGTGAAGAGGCTGTTCACTGAGCTGTAGTAAATCTGCTTATAAGAATGTTAAGGAAACTGTAATTGGAAAAGGTTCAGTTTATTGGCTTAAATTGCCAGAGTAAAACATAGCTAAGTGTACTGTTACCCTGTCTGTACCTCAGAATTCAAGTATAAGGGCCCATTTTGTTGAGGCAATGAGAGTGCAAAGGAAAGCATGCTTAGTAGAATATTAAACTAAGTGTAATTGCTATGCATGTTTATGCTTTGTGGTAGTCTTGATAATAGAAATGGAAAAGGCAGGAGCCAGGGAAATCCATAATCATCATTGTGTAGTCCCAAGAAGGAAAGAACTCACTGAGATGCAGTGAAAACTGAGAACGTCCAAAGTGGACTTGGGAGATGGACACTGCAGCCACCAAAACTGTATCACCTTGTGGTGGCTAAACTTTAAAAAGATAGAAAACATGAACTACCTGGGCAACCAAGAAGGCTCTTTTTATGTAGCAATCCCAGGTCTTTTTTCTCCAGAGCTGTGTTTTGTTCTGATCACAATTATTTACACAAGTAGTTTGCACTAGCGCTCTGACTGAGAATAAAATGTTCTTTTCTGATCGTGTTGAAATAGTAGGTGTGGGATCAGAATTTGTGTAAAAAAGTTATTGTAGTAGCATAGAGAAAAATCTACCATAGCTATCTTTTTCCTTTCCCAAATCCTTTGAAATTTGTAGGTTACAGTTGTAGAACCTGTCAGTTTTAGGACATTGTATAGGCCACTCTGATGCAACCTTCTTTATTTGTTAGCCTATTGTAACTCTTTAAAGTGCTTGAACGTTTTGGTCAGCAGAAGTGCCTGGCATGTCAATGTACTGCATTTTTATCTGGCAATATTTATGTATTTAGAATGTGGAATTCCAGAAAAAAAGATTTTTTTCAATTAAGTGTTGTCATAAAACAGCTGTCTCTTTCTTTTTAACACATTAAAAATTAAAGAGAAGAGGGAAAGGCTGCATTTTGCAGAGGGCGGATGTTGTATATCATTTGATCGCTGAATGGAGTACCTAAGTTTACTGGTTTTATTTAGACATTGCAAAAGGGTAGAGTTGAAAGGCTTTAAATTACCCATCTGTGTGTTTCTTCTGTTTCCTGCTAGGATGTCTGCTGGTTTTTTTAGAGGCAAATATGGTAACAGGCACTTAAACAGATTGTCAGGGTGCAGCAGGCGTGAGCTCTCTACAGGAGGAGGCGAGGACCAGAGCTGAACACAGCTGACTGGCGAGGGGAATGGGGGAGAAGCCTGCTTCTTACCACTCTCGTGCACAGCTCTTGCAATAGCTCTGCTGCAAGGCTGGCACTGCTGTCTGTCAGAGCTGGCCTGGTGCAGGCAGCTGCACCCCTAGGAGACAGAGGGATTGCACTTGAAGTCTTGTCAAAATTTTTTCTGTGATGTTTCATGTGTCAGAGCCTTAGAGAAAAACATTAAAGAGATATTGAAGTTACTGAAAGTGACTTACAAGATTATAGCAACGTTTCCCTGTTTAAATGGTGTCATCAGAATTGCACTGGAGTGAGCAGATTAGTTTCTGCAGCTGATGCTGCAGTTTTGTGGTGTGTAGCTAAGCATTTCAAGCTCTTGGTGTCTTACATCTGACTTGGAATCAAAAAATTTTGAATCTTCCAGCTTTACTGCATCCTAGAGCCTCACTTCTCAGGGAGATCAAGGAAACTTTCTTTACCGTCCAGCTTGCTTCTGATAGAAATATTTATGTTGGCCCAGAAACCTCTAAATCCTTTTTTACTTGGAAATCAAGTTAATACTCTCTCTTTTAACTTGGATTTATTTCAGACTGTATTAATCATTTATCTTTGACTATCCCTTTTTTTTTTTTTTCTTTTCCTTATATGTAATTTTCTTGGTTCTTGCCTTTCCAGGATCATAAGTTTTTCTGTGCTTTGCTGTTGCTTTTCTGTCTTTCTACTGTGAAAGATGAGGCCAATATTCCTGCTTCTCCTAATACATATTTTTCTTCATCTGTATTTTTGCAAATACCACATGTGGGGCTTAATAAGACTAGTGGTTCCTTTATAACCCACAAATAAACTTCAGGCTAATAGGAGGTGGTAACTGTCTGTCACAGCTAGTGGGGATGAAGTAGCAGCCCTTCTTTCTGTCTGGATGGAAAAAGCAGTGATGTGACTTGCCCCGGACATGGTACTGAATGTACCGCACTGGGAGTTGCAGTAGGTTCTCTTAAAATGTTGTCATCTTTCAAATTTTGATCCCATCCACTTCGTGTGGATGTAACACTGAGAAAGTTACTAGCTTAAACACGTACAAATCACTCATCTGTCTCACAGTCTGCTGGACAGGTAAATGTGGACCTTGACTCAGTGTTAGGTTAGTGAGCTTTAAATCTGAGATACTGGGAAAATGAGGTTTTGTAACCTGCGATAGAGGTTTGGGGCTTTTATATGCATGACCTCTACTTTGCATTAGCTTTCTGTTAGTGAGCAACTAGAATATTCATGAACGTTTTGCTTAAGTTGCTCCATTATAGCTTGCATAACGAGTTCATTACCTCTTCTTATGTGACAGTGATAAGCATTTTTTCCTCTTCTGTTATTACATTTGAAGTACTGTATTGCCTTCAACTTCTAGACAGAGGAATTAAATTTCAGGCTTTACATTTATCTTAAAGCTAAATTTTGAGTGTTAAGAATGTATCTTTAACACAAAATGAAGAGGTTTCCTTCATTTTTTCGAGATGTATATGGGAGGTAGAGAATATTTGCTTATCGTTGAAACGATTTTGAGATAAAATTACTTTTTGCCAGTTATTGCACACATCTTTGGCACTACCTAAGTAAACTCCTGTAAAGTCTTAGTTCTGAACTAAAAGCATCAAAGTAGGATCAAAGTTAAATTGCTTTGTTCTTCTTGTAAATGTTTAATTTTTGTTTCTTTGACTTGAGCAACTTGTGTGTTAAGAGTGCTCAAGTGCACTGTTTTTATTACTGCAAGTAAATTTTCTCAAAAATTGCATATTTTTTACGGGCATTTTATAGTATTCCAAAATAAAAAAAATGGTGAAAGTCTATTGCATTGTGGTCTGAGATTTGAAATGACTGGTCACAAATGTTGAACAGCTAGAGAAGCAGTTTTCATAAACTGTCCTTGAATTTACACAGTTTAGAAGGTTGTATTGATTTTTTTTCTCTTTTTTTTGACTAGGCAGGAACTTTGAGTCTATCAGGCTTATGTTTCAGTGCACAAAGAAATGCAACTCTGTAATTTATCTGAAGCTTGTATATAGTGGATACCTACTCAGTGTTGTCTTGCAGTAGGAATGACATAACTCTGTGATACTTTTTTTTTTTTTTTTTTTTAAACCTCTGTATCCCAAGGTGAATATTTGGTGGCTTTAGTTCCCTTTCAACTAGTAGGCAACAGATGCCAAGTAATAAACTTTGAACCTTACAAGATGTGGGGAGAGGTAGGAGGGAGAAATCATGTGGTGCTGAGGCAGCATATTGTCCTGCCATGAGCAAGGACTTGGGTTTCATGAACAAAACTGAGTCTCATTACCCTGTCTGTCGCCACTGTGAGCTTCCCGAAGATGACTTGCGAAGTAATCAGAGTGTGGGATTAGGGAGGAAGGAGCAGAATGAGTGCCATCAGTGGTCGGTTGTACTCTGATGATTTATAGAGCACTGAATGCTAGATTGAAGAGGCTGTATTTTCCTTCATGGGCCACGGGGTAAGTGCCTCTGTAGCAATCCATTCAAAGAAGCTCCATGAAAACTCCATAAATAGGTGGTCAACAGCTCGTGTTACCACTTGTGGTTTGTTTTTTGTGGGGCATGGTGGTGGTGATTTTTATTAAGTGGAGAAACAATAGAGAAGTGAGTGGGAATGGGAACCTTACAAACATAACTGTGTGCTTCAAACACTTTCTAAAGTGCCTGCAATAGTAACATATCCTTGCATCTGTCACTGTCATTTATTTATTATGTGTTTTGTGAATTTCAGTCTGAATCCAAGCTTTTCAATGGCTCTGAGAAGGACATCTCTTTATCTTCAAACAAACTTACGAAAAAAGAATCTCTCAAGGTGAATTAATTTCCATGTAACTTCTCATAGACTATAAGTGCAGTCACATAGTTTTTTAACATATTCTCTAACGAGAAGACAAAAATGCCAACTAGTGATAAGACCTAAGTATTGTGAGAAGTTGTGGTGTTCATTCTTTTCAAATCTTATTGTGCTGTTTACTTGAGTATGGGCTTCTATAATGTGATCTTTAAGATGGCACAAGATTATAGGATAATTCAGGTTGGCAGTGTCCTCAGGACACCTACAGGCAATGAAATGACCAACTGAATGATCAGTTACAATTTGCAATCAGTACCTGTGGTTTTTCTACTGCCTTCTTTCCCCTGTGTTGTGACAAAATAACACTGCTGCAAATTTGTACTGTGGATGGAAAAGTATTGGTGGGTAAAGACTACTGATCAGATAATGTACCTATAAATCTTAATCTAGCCCACATACAGTTTTGTACTTTACACCACAAAAGGAAGCGGGGGAGAGGGTTTGGTTGATTTTTTCCGCCTGTGATTCTAACAGGATTTTAAAGTCCTCAGTAGCAAATTGCAGAAGAATTTGAAATTAGTTATGTCATAGCTGCTCTTGAAATAGACCATGAAAGAGTTCACACCTTGAAGTCAAATACTGTGTTTTAAAGCTGCTACTTTGTATCTGTATTGGAAATTGAATTTAGTAGGTTTTTCCTCAGGTTGTATTGATCAGTATCTTTTTGTGCTCTGATTGCTGGCTTATGGCTGTGGCATTGTAAATATTTTTATTATTATTTACAGGTTCAAAAGAAAAATTACAGAGAAGAAAAGAAGAGAGCTACAAAAGAGTTACTTAGCACTATCACAGACCCATCAGTTATTGTTATGGCTGACTGGTTGAAGGTCAGAATCCAAGTGTGAAACCCGAGTTGAAGGTGTAGCAGTTGCTTGCTGCTTTCTGACCAGAATAGAAAAGGCTCTGTCTTTTACTTGCTGTTAATGTTTTTCTACAAGCACAGCAGCCATTAATTGCATCCCAGGGTCTCTGTGCTCAAATCCTAGGGGAATAAGAGAGGAACCGAACTCACACTTACTGCAGTCACCGTAGTCATATGCATCTTGTGTGTATAGCCATTAACTGCAGACGACTTGGCTTTATGGTTCTTTTGCCCTTTTTATTTTACACTTTGAATTGAAGCTCTGTTACATCCATAACAATAGTGAAAATGGTTCAGTCATATTAGGTAATCAAATACAGATTTCTTTCTGTATTTCTGGTAATTTTCCTTTCCTCTCTTAAGAACTAACTGCCCTCTAATAATGGTACAAAAGGTGAGGAATTGATTTCTCAAAGACAGCAGTCCGTGTCATCAGCTTTAGTGTAGTTTATATATTTGTATATAATACCTTAAATTTGTAAGTATATTCCTTGGAAATTGTACAAGAAAAAAAGATCTGTTACCCATTTTTATAATTAGCTTCAAACAGTAGTTTGTCTGGAAAAAGTTTCTCCAGTTCTTGCAAAAATCAATGTAAATGGGCTAAAACATAGCTCAGAGGTCAAGTTGGCATTCAGTTCTATAGACACAGAAGTAATTAAAATATCCAGAGTTGACAGAATTGATGCAAGCCGTCTAATCAAATTTGCAAATCCAGGGACTTCAAAAGATCTTTTATTTCACATATGGGTGGAAGCTAACAGCTGTTATAAGAGATTTTGTCTAAGAAGTTCACATATATCTGAGTTATTTTGTGAATATCCAGTTTTTCTTATCAGATGCCCTGTTTTCAGAGGAGCTCTCTTTCCAAAGATTATCCTATTGTCATGCTAGTGATAAAATATATTTCAGATAGGAAAATTCATGAAGGTTTCAGATGAATTCTTATACTTCCCATGTCTGGATGTGTGTATACCCATTTTTAGAGTAAGTATTCTTCAAGAAAGAAAAAAAGGTTGAGCACTGAAATTGTACCTTAGGATTGTCTTTGATAAACCTGGATAAACTTTTGATAGACCTAATAAACTTTGCTTGAAATAAAGCCTTATAAATAATTTTAATTTTAATTTTCATTTTGTTAAGGAAGATGGTTTTGGTATTGGCTTTGCTGAGATACGACTGTAACTATTTATCTTCTAGATTCGTGGTACCTTGAAAAGCTGGACCAAGCTGTGGTGTGTACTGAAGCCAGGAGTGTTGCTTGTTTACAAAACCCCCAAAAATGGCCAGTGGGTAGGAACAGTGCTCCTGAATGCTTGTGAACTCATTGAGAGGCCTTCTAAAAAAGATGGCTTTTGCTTCAAACTTTTTCATCCTTTGGAGCAGTCCATATGGGCTATAAAGGTTAGTGGTAGCATATATGGTTCTTAATGGATGACTAGTGTTAGCCAACTATGAGTAAAGGCAACCTAAAACAGATGAACTGCATTTTCTGTTGTAACTTTAATGGTTTGTTTATTCTGAATATAAGCCTTTAGCATCTAGTAGTCTTCATCACAAAAAGTATTCGATTTGTGCTGCTCTTTATACTTAAATAGCTTCAGAAGCGTGGTGTGCAGAGGGATGCCATTAAAGAGGTTAATGCCATCACTAGCAGTCATGTAAGCAGAAGGAATGAGTGTATAATGTTCTATTTTACATCAGTCAAATCTGGGAATTTAGGAGGGAAGTGATTTTCCAAAGTGAAAGAGTTGAGATGTGTTATAAACATTTATTGGCTTCCAACCCTATATTCATGTAATAAAATGTCAGCGTAACTCAATTTGCTTGTAAGAGTAGAAATCTGAATGACTTGCTTGTGCAGTAATAGCTTATATTGTAACTTGTTAGCCAATTGTGTTCCTTTTCAGCTACAGTTTTAGGAAGATAAATGTTTTCCTTCAATTCTGATGTCTGTTTGCTTTGTCATACGTGGCATAAGATTGTGAGTAGCTCTTATCTGCAAGTGTTGAAAAGCACAGTGTGTTCTGCACAGAAAAGGTTTATTTGTTTCTTTTAAGAATCTCTAATGTTTGCTCATTGTTTATAATCCAGTAAACAAACTATTGTAGTCCTTGTTTTGTGTTTGCATATAGAGAAGGGGGTGTGGAAGCACAGCACAAGTGAATGTAATTACCTCCTGAAATGACATCTTCCTTTAGATGAAATTACTGTACATTATTAGGACCCTTATCATAATAAATTAATTATACCCTCTGCAACATACATCTTAAGATAGCTACTAATTGTGAGATTGTATCTTCTGAATCTTAAATTGATATAGAGGTACTGTCACATGTATAGAAAATGCTGCATTGATTTTTGTCTTATCTCAGACTGGGAAGTCAGTCAGCTAGTATGATTCCTGATGTTTGTTTGTGGTCTTTCTGAGTTATCATCATTATTAATGTTACCTACATTTATCAAACTTAGATCAAATCTATTGTAGTTGCTTTGGAATGATTTAATATTGCTTAGGAGAACTTTTCACTAATTAGCGGTAATCACACATTTGCAGAACACAAACTTCATATCCTTTTTCAAAGCTCTACAGGGTTTGGTGTTAATGTGCTATAATTATGTATGATCATGTATACATAGATTGCAGAGTGGTGGCCTGTCTGCAGAAGATGACAAATCAGTCTTATATTTCTTTATTGCTTGGCAATGAGAAATGGATTTGTTTGTTTTTTTAACTAGATATTTAGAATTTAGAGGACATGCCCCACCAGATTTTTACTTTTTTAAGGTAGGTCAAATCTTGAACCTGAACAAGTTGATATTGTCCATTCTAAATGTGCTGAGAGCTGGAGTGGCGTTTGTTCATTTTGGTATGGCTATTTGCAGTTGAGAATTACTGAACTTATTTAGATGAAAGGCCTTGAAGTTTGAAACCTTTTTCTGCCTTTTTTTACCTAGTCAATTATAAAGTTTTAATTACAGATTTATTATCATGAGACAAACTTTCGTAAGTGTAATCGCAATTGACTGATTGACAGAGTAGATTTACCAGAACCAGCCAGGAGCCTAAGGCAAAATGAGCCTTGTTTGCAGTCAGTGCAGGAAGATGACATTGCAAGAAATGCTTACACGGGTATAAGTACTGCAGGAGATTTTCTCACTTGAGCATACTTCCCATAGTGTGCCCTTCTTACAGACTGCAAATTCCCTTCTGCAGTAGTTTGTGGCCAGTCACTTCACATGCTCCCTTAAGCCTGTTGCTGTGGTCTTTGATATTCCTCCTGCACTCTGAGGTAGCTGATGCACTGTACCCTGTTCTGTCCTCTTCATGTGCCTGGTCCTGATGCCATTTCAGTCTTCTGAAATCAATAGCTAAAAAAGTTACTGCAAATAATTTTTCATGAGTAAATTTAGTCAAGTGTGACTGCTTATCAGTCATTTATTGCTTTCTTTGAATGTTCATGGCATTTGAGTTTTATTGGCATGAATATTCTGCAGGAAGTGAACTTCAAAGTTTTTCTTAATCTAGTGGAATTTTTAACTTGCCCATTACCTTGTATTGGAGTAGCTGTACCATCATTCTGCAGGAACAGAGACAATTCAAATAAAGTCACCTAACAAATGGAAACTTGTGTCTCATGTACAGAACACTAAAATCTTGGGAATTGATTTTGAAACCACAATGGGTGATACCAAAGAAAAAACATTCAGTGCTTTTGGAACAGTAATCAATTAGAGGAAATTAAGATCTATGAGCTTGTTATAAGTTATTCCAAAACAAGTCAGCCTTCTTAAATATTAGCTGCAAATTATTCATTGTCTCAATCAATGTATTGTCAAAGCACCTACAGAAGTATAGCTTGCTTGCATTAAAAATAAAAAATAAAAATCAAAATCCCAAACACCAAAACTACACTTCATCTCTACTTTGTACCGAACAAGTATAATGTAGTGTGCCCTGTGTGCCCACAGTATAACCCTAAAGGGCAGATCTCCCGGGCAGAGGCCTGCCCTTAGTCTGTGTCCTGTGACCTGAGAGTTTCGAGGATTTGTGATGGCTGAGGCCTCTGCACTGCGCCGGTGCACCCATGGTGCCACAGTCCCCTCTGTGCCATGTCCCAGCACCTCTCCCACCCCTGCCTGGCGTGGCACTGTGCTGTGGTGCTCTCCCCTTCTCAGGGACCTGGTGAGATTGGAACCTTTTCCCTGCCTGCCCACCCTCAGGGCCAGGAGTGCATGGGGTTATCCCTCCTGGTCCTTGTTACCCGCTAACTCCTCATCCCCCATGACACTGCTTCACCAAAGACTTTTCGTAGGCACACCTTTCTGTCTCCGAGGGGGACTGAGGTTTGGAACCTTGTTTCTAACACCCAAGTTGCTGTTAGTCCATGCTGACTATTGAGGAGTTTCTAAACGTCATTTACACTAGCACTAGCTTGCCTGTATTGCTATTTAAGTGCCACCAAGACTCCTTGTTACCTGCCTCTTGCCCTCAGAAACGTTCTGGCTGTTTCATTGCTTGCTTCTAAAATATCTGCCTTTATCTGCTTTTGCTCAAAACTTCTGCTGGCTTTCCAGTTCCCTCTTCTAAGCCTTGTATTGGCTTTTCATTAGGCTGCTCTGGGGGAAATTGGTCAAGACCAAAATGTGTTAACTCATCAGTTAGGCAGGCTTAACTCAGCTTTCAACAATAGCTTCGAGTATGTTTAATACAGCCCTCTTTGCCTCTCAGTTGTCTTAAAGTTACCATAGGTAAACTTTTTTTGAAGGGGCTTTAAAATGGTTGTTTAGCATTTTATTCCAAAATGAAGCTTGACAGAAGTGGAAAGGTCTTTTGGATTTATTTTTTTTTTTTTTCATTTGGAATGTGAAGAACTTCATAGTGAAAATTAAACGTTGGCATTTCACATACTCTGTGTGTCTTTTTGCCATATATCATGGTGTTCTGCTGATACCCTTTATAGAGAGACTTAAGCATCTAAATGTCTTTTATGGACACGAGCATCATCTTGGGTTTTTTCTTATTTAAATGCCAAGCCTACAGTTAGGCACCTAAATATTTTTGTGGAATTTACTGTATCAGTGGAGAGGCTGAAGGGAAGAAGGAAGGGAGCAAAGGATGAGTGGTTTCTATAGCAATACATAGTGTTTGGGTGGGAGGAGTTATTTCTGTTTTATTTAAGTGTTGATGGACTCATCTGTCTTCTGAGGACAGGCAAAAATGGCAATTCTGGAGCATGGGATGCTGCTGAGACACCAAAGATTGTCACATAAAATAAGCGTGAAATGGATTGCTGACAAACGCCTCTCATTCCCTGCAAGGATTTGGCTTGCCCTTGTGTCTCTGTGCTATGAACTGTGGCTGGAATTGTAGGAATTGATAGGAACCTTTGCTCTCGTCGAGAACGAATGGGTCTGGAGGGGGAAGAGCAAGTTGCTGTGCAAAAATGAGGTCTTCCACGAGGCAGCATTTGTTGTAAATCAAGTCTCTCAAAGCACCCCACAGACGTCTTTCCTTTTGCTTGCTTTCAGCTGAAATACTTAGCTGAAGAGGAAAAGCTTGTCCCTTGTGATCTCTCTACACCCATCTGCAGGAATCACTGGACAGTGAGGGTGACTCCCCCATGACATTCCTCTTGATGCTTTTGTTTTCTTGCTATAAGTAGCATCAGCAGAACATTTCCAAGTTATTATGTCAAGTATTATTTACAAGAAAAAAAAAACAAACAAACACAAAAATTATTTTAATCCCAAAGACCATTCTTTTTAAAGTGGGGTTGAATTGGGAGCTATACTTAGAATGAAGTCTTTGAAGAAGAAATCCAGTAAAAGAGGGCTGTCCACCTTCCCATTCATGTCTTCATTAGATGTTGCTGAGTGACAGTAAATAGCCCGGCAGTGTGTCAGCTTGTTATTATGTTGAATGATAAACTGTAAAAGTGAATAAAATATCTGATGCTTTTGCTTGTTTTGTGTATTTAAAGGGTCCCAAAGGTGAAGCAGTTGGTTCTATAACTCAGCCATTGCCCAGCAGTTATTTGATCATTCGAGCCGCTTCAGAATCAGATGGTAAATAGATATTTGTGCTTTTCTGCAGTGACAGCAGTTAGTTATTAGAAAGAGATGGTTTCAGTTGTCTTACCACATCTGTTGCAGCACTGTGATTGCAGTTTAATCATTGTTAAGGTTCTCCCTTAACTTAGTGCGTTAAGCTATGTTGGTACTAGTAGTTTCTCATGGTTATTAAAGGAAAACTTTGACCTGCAGAAACTGTCTTTGAATTCCTTGCAGTTGTCTTGCACTGGCTGGGTAGAGAAGGGGGAAGGGGTTAGTTCAGATTTAACTATATTAATGTATGTCTAAATACTCAGACTAGTCCCTTTCTAAAGTGCTAATGTGGACATTCTTTCTAATGGAAGCACTTGTGTATTATAAAGTACAGCAGCTGCATACAGTTCCAGTAGTAAAAATTCCCTTAAAATATAGTTTTGTAACTCTCTTAATCACTGGGAAGGTGGTGGTCACTATCAGTGCAACCATCTTCAAAGGTTACAACTGGAAACAAAATTTAAGACTGTAACATTTCTAGCAGCTGCTTTCGTTCTACTGGTTAATTAAGCATACTCCTGCCGTCTTTAAAAATAGGACTATAAAAAATTGCTTTCTGTATTGAAAAATGGATTAGATAAATGGAAAGGAAAAAATAAGGAATGGAAAGAACACATAAATTCATTTAGGTTTTGCAAAAAAAAAAAAAAGAATATCTGCTATTTTATATTGAGATGGCATTTATATGCTATCATAGATTATTTTCCACATTGTAATTGTACTACATAAGTAAATTTTACCAACTGATGCAGTTACTTAGTCTTCAAAATGACAGAAGGGCTGCAGGCAGCTTTGGAGGAATTCAACAGTCAGGGCCTGGGCAGAACCATACTTGCATTCAGGAAGAAATGCTGGAATATGCTGTAACAGAATCATGACTTACCTTGCTTATCCTACCCTGAAGCATCCATTGTACCAGAGCTGGGTAGTTGTGAGTTGTTTCTGCCTCCGTCAGATTATAAAATCCAGTGCATGTAACATGGAACAACTCTGAAATGTGTTTTCAAAGGCAATGTAAGCAGACCCAGGATTGTGAAATTAGGAAATTGAAGTTGTGTAGTTCAGTTAATTCTTATGTTTTAGTCTAACAATATATTTATCTTTAGGCAGGTGTTGGATGGATGCTTTGGAGCTGGCACTGAAATGCTCAAGTTTGCTTAAACGTACAATGATTAGAGAAGGTAAAGAACATGATTTGAACTCTTCAGCAGACAGTACTCATGTGTCTCTCTATGGTCTGCTTCGCGCTAACAACTTGCACAGTGGAGAAAACTTACCGTAAGTGAATGAATTGCTAAACCTGATTGTCCTTTTGGCAGAACTTTGTAGTTGTAACTTCTACACAGGGAGAATCTCTTTCTAAGGTTGCAGTTCTTCTTGCTCCTGAATTCTCTTTATATGTCTTATTTGCACTGTGGTTTATATTTTATGTGGATAAAACAAAAAACAACGCCTTTTTTCCAGCAAGGTGGATACAGAGGGAAGTTTGGCTCAAGGAACTCAAAGTTGAGTATCGTATCAGTAAGTTTAAGTACTCAGTTAAACTATTAAAGTTTTAATTCTTTGTATCTTGATCTCATATTAGCTTCACCTTAAAATAAGTAGTTTAGTACATGTGACAAAAGTCATTAGATGTGAACATAAGTTGCTATTCTTTGGTTAAAGAAATTAATAATCATATTTATTTAAATTGGTTTCAGCATGTCTCAGCTTTGAATCATCGGATGGTTGAATAATGATTCATTCACCCTACTATTATATAAAATGAAATGCACATAAGTTGAATTATCTGGTATCACTTGGTATGTAATATCTGAGTGCCCTTGAGTAACTCAGTTTATTTCAATAAATACTTTCAGCCGGATTTTGGGGAGCTTAAGCTTTTGTAGAAATACATTATTAAACAAGCACGGTGAACAAATGGTGTTTCCAAACATTCCAATTGTGGTACCAAAGTGTATTAGAAAATAGAAAAGATTTAGTCCATTACTTGAAATAACTGGATCTGAAGCCTGCACAGTTTCTCTCAGTAATCTTCTACCAATTTGATGCACTTTCAGGTGGTTGTAAATTTATTTCAGGTAAATTCTCCTAGCGGAGAACATTTAGCTGCCCATCTGCTTTTTCTGTGTGGGCAGGAATTTTGTACTGCTGTACAGAGTATGCTCCTGTATTTGAGATAAAGACCCAGACTGGGAGAAATGCAATTCTCTCTGACATAGATCATCTGAGAAAAGCACAGCAAAGGCAAGTCACTGCCCCGGGCCCAGATTCAAGGCCCTATACAGGTGACCAAGCAGGCTCTGCTACAGCTTTGCTCCTTCTTTTACCTCATGGAAACAGTGAAGCTGCTGCGTACAGTTCAGCTGGAGACCTGTACTCATGAATAGTAGCTTAATATCAGCAGCTGGCCCAGATTATAATTACAGCAGTTAGCCGCAACTGTTAAATTTAATTAAGACTAATGGTTTAATTAAGTAGATCTTTGGTCATAGTGTATTCTGAGAGTATTCAGTATGCTTAACTATCTAAGCAACAAAACCTGCAGACCTGGTTTAATGGTGTTGGCAGGAGTGCGAGAAGAAAGGTGAAAGCAATTTTCGCTTCAGCGGAGAGGTAGCTCAGAAGGGCAGGGCCAAGGGGCATGTAGTGAATGGGGCTACAACTGGCTGGCGACCAGTTGCCCGTGGTGTTCCTCAGGGCCCACTCCCAGGGCCTGTTCCGTTCAGTATTTTTGTTAGCAAGTTTGATGATAGTACGGAACTGGGAGGTGCTGTTAACTCTCTGAGGGGACAGGAGGCCTTGCAGAGGGATCCAGATAAATTAGAGCATTGGGCAATCATCGATGGCATGAAATTTAACAAGGCCAAATGCCAGCTTCTGCAGCTGGGACAGAGTAAGACTGGACACAGGTGTAAATTGGGAGAGGAGTGGTTGGAGACCCCAGCACTGCGTGGCTCTGGGGTGCACTGAATACACCTTGAGTGTGCTGTGTGCAGTTCTGGGCTCCGTAATTGTAAAAAGGCTGTGAAGGTCCTCGAATCAGTCCAGAGGAGGGCAGCAAAGCTGGTAAAAAGGCTGGAAGAAATGTCCTGTGAGGAGTGGCTAAAGGACCTAGGGTTTGTCTAGCTTGGAGAAAGAGGAGGCTGAGGGGCAACCTCACTGTTCTCTCCAGCTTCCTGAGGAGGGGAAGTGGAGAGGGAGGTGCTTCTCCCTGGTATCCGTTCCCAGGACTCGTGGGAATGGCTCAAAGCTGCATCAGGGGGTGTTCAGAATTGACGTTAGGAAATGTTTCTTTACTGAGAGGGTTCCTAGAGAGGTGGTTGATGCCCCAAGGCTGTCAGTATTTGAGACAGTTAGACAATGCCCTTAATAACATGCTTTAATTGTTGGTCAGTCCTGAAGAGCTGAGGCAGTTGGACTAGAAGACCGTTACAGGTCCCTTCCAATGGAACTATTCTAAACTTGCTGTGTTTGACAGTTCAGTGAGAGGAGTACATTTTATATGTTTGCAGCAAAGTGAATTTGATGTTGCTGCCATATCAGGCTCTATACTGGCAATTTTAGTGTGTATTTTACTAAGATCCTGGTTTGGAAACACGAAATTGTGTGAAGCTGAAGATTCATTTAGCTTTCTTTTTTTTTTTTTTTTTTTTTTTTTTTTTTTGGTAGGTTAAATGACAGTGAAATTGAAAGGCATCACTTTAAAGATCAAGATATGTACTCTGACAAATCCGATAAGGAAAATGACCATGACCACGAGGAATCTGATAATGATGGATTGGGGAAAAGCGAAGAAAGTGATAGTGACACATCAGAGCGACAGGATGATTCTTACATTGATCCAGAACCAATTGATGTCAAGGAAACTACTTATTTAGAACAGAGTCATGAAGAACTTGGGGAGGTAAAAGTGCTGTTAATGCGGTGAACAAGCAGCTTCTTCAAATAGCAAGCTGATATTTTAGGGGTCAGACTATGCTTGAAAGCTGACTTGCAGGATTGTCTTTCACGTTTTCAGCAATAATGGGGGAGAAAGTTCTGTTTACCCATGTTACACTCTGCTTTTCCACCCTTGTGCTTGTGGTTTGTTTTTTTTTACATTTTTTTAGATTTTTACAAAGGTAATGAGACTGTCTGCAATAGCTCAGACAGAAGGTGCTCAGTTTGAAAGGGCCACCTGGAGCAGAAGTTGACCATGTCTACCTGTCTTTTTGTTTGGTTGATTGTTTTTTTTTTTTCAATTGACTTACTCCTGTTCTTTTCTTCAAGTAAAAATCTTCAAGTTGAAGATTGTAATTCAAGCTGACATGTCTTTTTCTACTGCAAGAGAGGAGTTAAGCAGCCATGGGGTCTCCAGAATTCAGTGGAAGGCTTGCTCTGTTTCTGATGTCACCTTGCTTGCTAATATGATGCCCTAGAGCTCCCATTCCACTTCTGCAGGTTATCTTATGTATCTTCACAGGGATTTGCATGTTTTACTTGCTATAAAGATAACTTCTGTTACTAAAGTTTTGGTTAAGATAATTTTTTTTTCATAAATCTCCCCTTTCTACAAGTGCTAACTATGAGATTTTTTTTTTAAATTTTTTTTTGTCTTTTTTTTTTATGTCTTTGGGGCATAAATACTTTGTGCTTTATTACTCTAGAAGAAACAGTAGTTTAGGGAAAGTTGAAGAGTTTAAGTTAACAATAAATTATTGAGTGTGTGTTAGAACTGTTCTGGAAAAAGGGATGGGTTTCCTACAATTTTTACTTTTGATTTCAGAAACTGTAAGGAAGAACATATCCCTTCTTGGACAGAAAGGAGCGTATTGGAGTGTGGCTGCTGGTTTTGCTCACTTACCCCTAAGTAGTGGTTTTCTTTATGGAAAACCACTCATACTGTTGACTGGTCATGGCAGTGAGAAGCATAAACATGGCAGCTTTCGTAGTGGGGAAAACGTGGTAGAATGAACAGCCCTTTGCTATATTAAATTCTGCACATGAGAACACAGGGTAACGTACTTGATGCCTAGGAAAGGACTAAGGGAGGATTTCTGAACAACATTCTACCTAAAATTTTTCTGGTTTATGGCCGATGAAAACAAATGTGTTTTTTAATGGTGAAGAGTGTATCTATCATACTTTGTTAAAGATGTAGCCTAATATTTAGATAAACTTGATTTTTCTCCCACAGTTGCTTCAGCTTCTCAGAGTCGTGCATTTTAAGTAGCTATTTTCTATTCTTGTTGCATCCTTAGAATATATTGACCTGTCTCCTGGAGGATATTGTTTTTTCCCTTTCTGTAATCAGTTTTTTGTTCATCCTAGGCAGGGGAGGCTGCTCAGACAGAAGTAGTGTCAGAAGAAAACAAAAGTCTGATCTGGACGCTACTGAAGCAAGTCCGGCCAGGAATGGACTTGTCCAAGGTTGTACTGCCTACATTTATCTTGGAACCTCGTTCTTTCCTGGACAAGCTGTCCGATTACTACTACCATGCCGACTTTCTGTCCGAGTGAGTCAATCCTATTTCTGGTTTTTCTTCTTTTCCTAGCTCAAATGGAGTCACAGTGTATACTAAAACATTTGATCCAGTCTACTTAAACAACATTGTAGACTGCTTAGAGTTTGAATGTTTGTCTGACAATTTATCAGTCATCAGATATCCTTGTTTTCTGAAAGCTAACTGCCAGAGAGCTTGAAGTCTGGCCACTCTTAGTACTTTAATAGCAATTGTCTTGCAGACATTTCTGCTTTAGCTTTTGGAGACTAGTTAGAAGACTTCTCCAAATTAGTTTATTTTTTTTTTTCTCTAGGAGGTGTTTCAATACAGTCTTAAGTTCTGTTCAGATTTATAGTTGCCTGCTCAAATATAGCTAATAAATTAAAGACTGTAAATTGGAATATTATTCAACTCCTGAGTTCATAATGTATGTAGGCCAGTTTTATAAAGTAGTATCTCATAAATGGAAGAACTTCAGTGGGGGTGGAACAGGATTTAATGTTACAAAGAACAAACTCAGTTATGAAAACACCATTTCTGATTTTTTTTTGTGTGTGATTTCCATTTTCAGACAACTGTTTGAAAACTTTGAATTTGATGCAGTCAGGCTGAAAGTTTTACAGTAAAGTCACAAAACTTTTGTTTTAGTTGGCTCCTAGATTGATGATATATCATAACGATTGATAGTGTGTTATAACTGAAACAATATTGATATTTGATCTGTGCATTCTGTTTGTTTTATAGAGCTGCTCTTGAAGAAAACGCTTACAACCGCATGAAAAAAGTAGTGAAGTGGTATTTGTCAGGATTCTACAAAAAGCCAAAGGTGTCCTCTCACATATTGTTTTGTCTTTACTTTAGTCGTGTCTAATTTGAGGGCTTAGGGATGTGCTGGAGTAAGTTTTTTTCTTTTTAAGTTACATTGTTACACATTTTTCAAAAGCAAAGTTAAGTTTTTGTTACTTGCACAAACGCATCAGGGACCTTTGTGGTCCCTAGCCATGCTTAAAATAGACTATGTATTGAATTGGGTTTTTTTCCCTTGGAGCAGAAGTTGAACTAAACATTTTGTTGAGCCAGTTCTGTGTGTACCATTCTCCAGTGATAACATGCTACCCTTGGAGGATTATTCTTTCCACTACTTCATTTAGCTTTACACTCTGTAATCTTTATAGTCATGTTGGTGGGAAACAGTTTTGAAAGAAGAGAACACTTATTGTCTAACTTCAGACAAAAGGTCTGTAATAATTCTCCTACCAAAAAAAAATCTTTTTTTTTTGTTTGTCCTTATTTGTATCCTGGAATAGGTCAGCAGGTATACTAAATCTATGCCATTTTCCTTAGAATGAGGAATAGAGTAACTGAGCATAATATTCAAGTGATGAAATCAAGTACAATGTACTTTAGTATATACATTAAGACTATTTTTTGTGTGTGTGTCTTCAGTAGCAGCCTGATAAAGCATTTTGTGAGTTTCTGTACCTGCATTGTACAGCTACTGTCTGTTCTCTTTCTCTTTAGGGACTAAAAAAGCCATACAATCCTATACTTGGTGAGACTTTCCGCTGCATGTGGATTCATCCAAGGACGAATAGCAAGACTTTTTACATTGCTGAACAGGTAGCTGCAATAACCAGAACATATTTTTAAGAAAAATAAACTTGTTGCATTTTTGTGTTAGCCAAATGATGTAGTAGTTTCAGAAAAAGTATTAAAATGTTTGAACAGTAGCCTGAAAGCTCTCCAGGTGAGCATAGTCTTTTATAGGTGTCTCTTTTAAGTGTGTCTTCCTACTAGAGAGACAGAGGGAAAGGTGTTTTCAGCATTTCTGTTCCCTCTCCAGTTAAAAGTCAGGTGCTAATTTCTTAACTCTAGAAATTTGCTGTTTGCTTGATCTCTATCTCTAAAGATTAAGATTATATGTAATATAATTATATATTAAATGTATTCTATTATGTGCAGCTTGAATTTTGCATTCGGTCATTATTAGCTCAAGTTTTATACTATATTGCATGTTTTTGATTTGATGGTTGGTTTAGGGTTGTTTTTTTTCAAATATGTGGATTTTTTTCAACAGGTATCACATCATCCTCCAATATCTGCCTTCTATGTTAGCAACCGCAAGGATGGTTTTTGCCTTAGTGGTAGCATTCTGGCCAAATCAAAATTTTATGGTAAATAATATTTTCTTTGCTTGTACCTTTATTAAGGAGTATTAAATTGGTACAAATGAGCTGTGTTTTGTGGATGAAAGAAGGCTATAGAAGAATCAAAGTTTTGATCATTGTATTATCCTTTCCTTAGAAAGTTTTTCCTATTGGTCTTTGGAATTTATATTTCTATTTTTGGAGTACTTTAATTTTTAATTGGAGACACTGTATTATAGTAGCTTCACTAGACAGGATAGATTGCAATGCTGAATGTACTGATGTTCTTAATTTTATTGCTCAGTTATTAGGAAAAGTTAACTGTTGTCTTGCAGAGTGAGAGATGTGACTTTTTATCTTTGAATTTCAGGGAATTCATTATCTGCCATACTGGAGGGAGAAGGACGGCTAACATTCCTAAATAGGGGAGAAGACTATGTAATGACAATGCCATACGCTCATTGTAAAGGTAGTGAGGGTTTTTTCATTCTCTAAATGGCAAATTTATGAGAACAGAAGTTTATTATTTCTAAATAGTATACTGTGTTGGTTTAGAGTTTGTCATCTGAGAAAAGTGTTCTGAGCTTTTGTAGCATATTTTATCAGAAGAAATGCATCTGTTTAAGCAATGATCTATTTTTTGGCACAGAAAGATTATTTTTTTCATAAATAGCAAAAGCATATATATGGCTGTCATTACCTGGCAGTAATTTTCTGTTTGAGTTGCTTTTTTTAAAGAACAGTGTTGAGCTTTTCCAGTATTTTCCTCTTGTAAACATAAAAGGCAATGTAGTATCTACACCTCACTGTGTGATTTGACTGTAAATCATGACCATTTACCTTTAGTTTCATTACAGGAAACTACACAATAGTTTGTAAAATTTTCTGGAAGATCAGTAGTACAAAGGACATTGCAGAATTGCTGATTTTTAAGCTGTTACTTATTCAAGTTTATCTACTCTTGCCAGAATTCTTTTTCAGAAGCCTCATAGTCAGCAACTATAATATTTTCTTCATTTGAGATGTATGAAAATCAATTAGCAGTTAAAAAAAATTGGCATTAGTTTGGTAAGCTCCTCTTTTTACGTTTCATGGATATTTTTAATACTGGATTTTTTTTCATGGCTTTGGTGACAAAAATAATACTCAACAATTAAAAAGCACATAACATATATGTACATACATTCAAGTCAAAAGAGTAGGAGAACTAGTGTGACTAATAAAGCTGATGGAGAGGGAGAAAGGTAGAAGAACATGAGGAGAAGGAGAGTGTGCGCGGTGAAAAAAACATACATGCACATGCATCCACTGTGTGTAAAATCTATCCAGTGTTTCAAATGCTGGATTGCAGGGGGAAAGATAGTAATCATGGGAAAGAAGGTGTAGTCAGCATTGTCAGCTTTGTACTTCCAAAAGTCTTTAGGGAGGTGATCAGAGTTGTCTTACATTGGTTGTGCATGATTGTCTTTACCTGTGGTCTGATTGTACATACTGCTTCTGTTCAAGTGAAGTTTTTGTTTGCTCTCTTTGTCATAGAGTTATTTTCCTGTCTTAACCTCAAAAGCTTCTCTCCTCCAATCATCTCCAATCAAACTTAATACAACCCTTGCTAAAGCCAGCAGCATACACTACCAAAGATATGTCTTAAACCATTTTTCCTGCTTATCTGTAATTCACTTAGATCTTTTTGTTTCTGTTTGGATTATCTTACTTGGCAGAAGGATCATGCTTATCGTTAGGAAAGGTCATCTGAAAAGGTGATTTTTCCTTTGGCACAGACGTGTTTACTGTAGGAATTGTGCCCAAAGAACTTAGGCTTTTTGTCTGCTCAATTATAAATATTAACTTTAGTTGGCGCTTTTTTTTTTCTTTGGCAGGAATTCTATATGGCACAATGACCTTAGAGCTTGGGGGAACAGTCAACATCACCTGTGAGAAAACTGGCTACAGTGCAACAATTGAATTCAAACTGAAGGTTAGTGTGGTGATTTGACCTTGGTTGAATGCCAGGTGCCCACCAAAGCTGCTCTATCACTTCCCTCCTCAACCAGACAGGGGGCAAGAAAATGTAATGAAAGTCTTGTGGGTAGAGATAAGGACAGGGAGATCACTCAGCAATTACCATCATGGGCAAAACATACTCGACTTGGGGAAATTAGTTTAATTTATTACCATCTAAATAAGAAAAAACACCTTCCCCCCACCCCTCCCTTCTTCCCGGCCTCAGTTTTACTCCCGATTTCCCTCCCCGCTCCCCGCAGCGGTGCAGAGGACGGGCAGTGGGGGCTGCGGTCGGTCCATCCCACGCTGTCTCTGCTGCTCCTTCCTCCGCAGGGGGAGGCTCCTCACACTCTGCCCCTGCCCCAGCCTGGGCTCCCTCCCACGGGGCGCAGCCCTTCAGGCACAGGCTGCTCCAGCCTGGGTCCCCCGCGGGGTCACCAGCCCGGCCAGCAAACCTGCCCCAGCCGGGGCTCCTCTGCCCACGGGGCCACAGGTCCTGCCAGGAGCCGTCTCCAGCCTGGGCTTCCCATGGGTTTAGTGGGGAAAAAGCAGCAGTCTGTCTTCTCTCAAACAGTGGCAAAAGTGTGTGTCTAGGAAAGTTAAGAACAGGGGAAGTGTTTAGTGATATGATCAGTGGTTCAGGTATTTTGTGTGGTTGTTGTTACATACATTGTTGATTTTTAATTCTCTGAAAATGTTCGGGGTCTTTTTTAAACTCCTGGAAAGCCCTTGGAGGAGAGCTTAGCAGGTTCCCCTCTTCCATCCTGGGTAAATTTTAAATTGCTCGTGACACCTCGAGTAAAGATGATGCGTAAAGCTTTGGCTGACATTTATATCAGCCTAATGCCAGTGCTGTTTACATGGACTATTTTTAGCAGCTTGCATGCTGTAGGAGCACCTCCATTCTCACAAAAGCTAAACAAAGGTTTCTAAACTACTTATAGATGGCTTGCACTGCTCAAATAGGTTTGCCATCTTTAAGGCAGAAACTGATTTAAAGCTGAAAAAATAGTTAAGAAGTGTGCACGTGGAGAGGGAAACAGTATTCAGCTGAAATTATAGAAATTATAGGGGAAACATAAAAGTTAGGAGGCTGTGTTAGTTGGTATTTTGACTCATCCGCCCATAGGGTACATGTGCAGACTATCAAAAAGGCTGAAGAAAATTCTTGGCAATCATTTTTGTTCTGCCTTCTGCAAGAGTTAATCTCCAGTAACAAATGGTGCTTGGCAAAGTGATGAAATTAGTGTAGCAAATTATTGTGTCCTCCACTGTATCACTGTTTTCTGCAATATATTCAGTTTTCTTTCACACATTTCTTAGACAATGCTTTTGCTTAGCAAAACTTTTCAGAAAATACCATATTGGAGAACAACTTACGGTGGTATCAGACTTGTTTTGGGCATTAAATGACGTAAGTTATAATATTAAGAATCATCAAGGCTGTTTGCATCACATTTCATAAATACACTTTTCTCCTTAACACTGACATAAATGCAAAAATAATTTGCTATTAAAATAAACTTGAAAACATTTCTTTTTGTTTTGCAGCCTTTTTTGGGTAACAATGACAGCGTTAACCAAATATCAGGGAAAATTAAGCTTGGCAAAGAAGTTCTGGCTATTTTGGAGGGTCACTGGGTAAGTAGTGAGGGATGGTATTTTATAATTCTGGCTCATAGTTGAGACAGGTTAAAATAGCACTTAGTTACAAAAAGGACTCAAGTTTTTTTTAAAGGAAGTGTTAAGTACCACTTTTATAGAAAGTATCACTTCATAGTTAGACAGTTCTCAAGAAAGTATATAATCAACTTAGTCTTATTTGGAACTCCTAAAAGATAGAAAAGCTGTGTACGTTTGAGTAGTTCATGAAGAAGACGCATTTCAGTTTGCAAAATGTTTTTAGTGTATGTGTCAGTACTGTGAAGAACTGTTATGGCACCAGCATGAAATGTATAAACTTTTTCATTTCTGGTGAGTTGACACTGGCACTGCTGGGTTTTGAATGTGGTCATGGTTCCGCTGCACCTCTGTTCCAAGTTAGAACTAGCACAGCGTGCAGAAGTGGAATATGTAGCATATGTAATTATTCTTATCTACATACATCCAAAACAAAACAAAGTCTTGTTACAAAAAAAGAATTGCTTATTCCTCCCTAATGTGTTATTTTGGCACTCTCTGAGATTATTACAACTAAGGTAACTGAATTATGTATGTTACAGGACAGTGAAGTTACTATTAGTGACAAGAAGACAGATGTGTCGGAGACATTCTGGAATCCAACGTCTGATATCAAGCAGCGTAGATTACCTAGATACACAGTGAAGTTTGAGGAACAAGATGACTTTGAGTCAGAGAAGTAAGTTCACTTTAGAATCATGTATAATTACTTTGATAAAATAAAACTCATCTCCAAATTATGAACAAATTATCATTTCTTTCTTTTCCATGTGTGCTGATATTGACCTGTAAAACAAGAAAGTAGCACTGTTAAATACAATATAATTATTTACAAACCTCACAATCATGGGAGGTCTTGATGGAAATGTTGATAAAACATGTATTACAGCATAGTTATATTCTGTTTAAGGTTGGTCCATTTACTTAGCCTATAATTAAGGAAATGTTTGCAGTTATTTCTGTCAACGAGGTTGTAACTCTCTATACTGCTTGTTTGTCAGGCTTTGGCAGCAAGTGACAAAAGCAATAAATAATAAAGACCAAACAGAAGCTACTCAAGAGAAATACGTCCTGGAAGAAGCTCAGAGACGGAGTGCCAAAGAGAGGAAACTTAAGGGTGAAGAGTGGACGTGCAAGCTGTTTGATCAGGATTCAGTCACAGGAGAATGGCACTACAAATACGCTGAGTGAGTTCTGAAGTGCTTGTGACAAAAACTGCTTGTTAAGTGCTTGGTAGTGTTGCTGAGCCTCTTCCTGGTGTTTAAGAAGCAAAAGAACTTTGATATATAGCTGAGTTCAAACTCCTGAAATAAGCAATGCTACTTGATATTCTTGTTTATATATTTTAATTAAAACGCATAATTTTTTAGCTGAACTGAGTTGGCCCTTCTAGTGTTGAAAAGGCAGTGGTTGCTAATACAACAAACCATTTTTAATTTAACTATTGCAATGGAATTTTTCTTTTTTATCTTCATGGTTATGTGCCTCTACAAATCTGGCCTGTGTTCTAGTGTTTCTTGGGGATGGATTGTGCTCCTTTCCCCACCTCCCCAGCCTGACCAGAGCAGCTACACAGATTTTTCCAGACTGGAAAATATGGTACATATGAGCATACCAACTGGAAATCAGAAAATCTAGTGTCTGGAAATGGGAAAAGCCTGTGCTTAGGTGAACTGAGCTATTTAATGGTTTATTACATGTTAGAATAACTCTGTGAATAACAGGTTTACAGCAGTGGTTAATGCTGGGACCATGTGGCTCTGCTCGGCTGTCAAATATGCCCTGCACACCTGAGTGTGAATCGTTTTTTGTGATGATCTGAATCGGAAGATGGTAGATGTGGCCATCTTTCTGACTGCTGGGATGCATTCAGTGTTCTCACCAGTGCTTGCAAAAGTCAGCTTGGAGCTGAGCCCTTTACTATTGATGGTTTTTCACAGGACGTTCACATTCTGCCAATTCTTTTTCAATACCCAGCACACTTCTACATTGCAAGGATTGTAGAAGTAAAATATCCAAAGATGGTACACTCGGAATTAAGCAACTTTGAAGCCTTGGATGCTGCAAGTATATTTCCATGGCTAAACCTGGGAACCCTTCACCTTTCTATACCAGAATAGCAATACTGGGGAAGTGACCTAAGCGTGTGTATAGCGAAGAGTACAAGAATCCAGAGTACTCTTCATATCCTCAGCAAATTTACAACTTGGAGGTTTCCTAGAACCAAGCGGGGATTCTGTGTATTTAGCAGCTCTCAACAGAATTATTTTCCATTAATTTCCTTGGTTTTCTTTTAAGTTTGCGCATACTTTCACCACCCAAAACATCCTGCAGCAGACAATTCCCCAACTAGACTAAATACTCTGTGAAACACCCTCTCTTGGTTTGAACCTTCTAGTGCTGTAGATGCCTGTTCCTTTGGGGAGAGTTGTGAGTAGTCCAGCTGAATTGACTGCCCATACTGGTGAACCCTGTGTTAAAACCATTCAGGGCAAGTACTGCACTTTAAATCTGTTGGGTTTTAAAGCTGCAAGGGGTAATCTGTCTTGTTAATATGCATTATTTCTTGTCTCCTTGAGGCCCTGTGGTTCAAGGATGTGCTGTGGAAATTTTACTATGTGCTAGAAAGCAGTCTGTGCTGTCAGCAGTCCCTGGAAGAAACTTCTGTCTCCTTCCGTATGATCCTTCATATGATGCTGGCTCACCACCCCGTCCATGTAGAGAGCAGCCTTTTACGCTTACTATGAAAGATGTGTTCAGTGAGCTGTGGCATTTGCTAACATATCTGGATTATGGATTTAGGCATCTGGATTACAAATACAGAAGACCTGGGAGAGCAATGCCTAGTTCTAAACCCGATTATCTTCAGTGACATTCAGTTCAGGTCAGGTTAAGCTAAAATGTAAATACAGGTCTATATTCTCTACATCTGAAATGGCTACAAACATGTTAAAAGGCATACAGGAGGAGGTGAAAGGAAATCCATGCTTAATCTGCTCTCGCTAGAGCTATGCATCAGGATGATCTTCATGCAGCTGACTTGCAGTTTCTATCTGAAAAAGCTGTAATTGGTGGGGATGTCAGTCTTTGCCTTTGGCTGCTTGTTGTTCTCCAGTGAGCTACGTGTCTTTTGGTTTGTTTTTTTTTGTTGGTTTTTTTTTTTAATCTTAATTCTGTATCAACCTATACTTGGAAAAGCCTCTTAAAAAAATCAGAACAAGAAAACTGTGTGTAGCTCCTTAGTGCCTCTTGAAACCAGCCTTGATTACCATTAGCTACTTCGGGTTGAAAGCAGGTTTGAGGTACCTGATTGTTAAGCAGTTTCCTAGGCAACTTTTAAAAGAAAAAAAACCAACCAAAAAAGCAGTACAAAAATAATAGTAATTTTTAAAATCCCCTAATTTCCCTGTAGTTGTAAAATAGTAACTGTACGTTAAGCAGAAAACCTCTCCATGTTTGACAACTAAATATCACTAACCAGATAAATTCATAGTGATATTGTTAGTTAATACAACAGCTTGTACTCTTACCAGCTGGCTGAGGGTTTGAACTGGACGTAAAAGTTTATTTCTTTGGCTCTCTGGGCTCTTCAGGTTAGGACTGGGCTATAGCTGGAAGACAAGATCACTTATTCCATGTCTGACTTCTGCGTAGGAAGAGAGAGCTTTAACCTGTTCATGCTGAATAGCTTCTGAGCAGGAAAATATTTCTTTTTTAAATTGCTGTGGTATTAATCAATCATATTTACTTTGTCTAGTACCAGACCGTGGGACCCTTTGAATGATATGATCCAATTTGAAAAAGATGGCACCATCCAAACCAAAGTTCGACATCGGACACCAATGGTATGTTCCAGTTCTGTTAGCACATGCAGCAAGATCCAGGGACTGGTATATATGTTGTGTTGTGTGTGTAAAGGTCATCAAAGCATTGAGAGCAATGGGAAATGCTGCTGTTAGAAAAATGTAGTTTACTGAGTCCCGTAGTCTTTCACTTCTGTGTTGCATCCTATGTGGTAGAGATGACTTGGATAGAAATATAAAATATGCAAACTTGAACTCAACAGTTTAATGTGTATTTTCCCTTAAATGGGAAGATGCACAAACTTCAGATTGCTTATACATCAAAAATTTCAACCTGGACTTGTATTAGATCTCATGCTTTTAACTATTTCTATTAGAACGTGCCACTTTGCTTCAGTCTGGTTATCTGGAAATAATTCCTAAGTTTGTCAATTGTAGGTTAGTGTTCCAAAAATGAAACGAAAGCCAGCCAGTCAGAAGAAAGGAGAGTGTGGTTTCTCATCCCCTGAGCCTGATAACCAGGATTCCTCTGGGAGTGAAGGTAGGAAAAGATGTATTTGGGTACAGAAATAATGAATTTATTTGACAGTGAAACAGAGTTCTGTAGTCACACATACTTTTCTTATATCGATGTATGTATTATGAAATAATGCATGCTTGACACCACAGTTCTATCCAATGTGAAGCACATTCTGGAAAAACAAAGGAGCAGAATGGGTCATGGTTTTAATTGCAAACTTTCCTGTCCCCTTAAACATCAGTATGTAGCATAGGTAGGCTTAAGTGCTGCACATATTTAGTTGGGGGGGGGGGGGGGGGGGGGGCGGGAAATGGTGTTTGTAAACTCTTTTCTTAAAACAACATAAATTATTTTAATTTGTAGATCAGTATGTTGCTAGAAGGCAGATTTTTGTTGTTGGTAATGCTTGCAGAAATTAAAGAATATAGTGACTGTTTTAAGACATTTCAAGCATTTGACTTGCTGTCCTGTGCTAGAGGTGACTCTGAAATAAAGCTTTAGTTTCCAGTAGAAGCTTAGTTAGCAAACTTTCTCCTCATTTTTGCAACTGGTTTAGTTTGTCATTAGTACTTTGTTCCTTTTTCGACTTAGCAGTCAATTCTGTGAATTACATCTGGCTTTTGTGTCTTCCTAGCACAACTTCTGAAGCATAATACAAGAATGAGGAAAAAAGGGGCAGACCTTGGTGAACTGCAGAGTGCCATTGAATCTATAAAGGAGACACAAGAAGACATTAAAAGGTAGCACTAAATAAAATGCTTTAAAATGGTTTAGGGAATACTAATTTTCTAGCTTTTTTTTTCCTCGGAGGCTGTTATGTATCTTTCTGTTTTAGAACCTTGATGTCTTTAAACTACCCTTCTTCCCAAATGTTGAGTGCTCATTGATGTTTCATAATTTCTCTCAAAAGCTGTCTTCTGTAGGGAGCCTGACCATGCTAGAAAATGCCAAATTGTCTAGGTTGTCACTTACAGGATATTATTTTCTATCTTACAGGGACATTATGGCTCTACGAAACAGAGTCACTTCTAATTCACCACCTGTGGACTACCACTTCTTGCAGTTTAAGCACTATGTCTTCATTTTACTCGTGGTTCTGCTACAGCTTGTCATTAATTTCTTGTTCAAATAGGAAGCATGAACAAGGGCCTTTCTGAACTGGAATGATCAGACTGTTACTGGGGACCATATTTTAAGTTGGACATTAAATGATGCAATATTATCTAAAAGAGCCCTGTAGCAACAACTTACAGAACTTTGCCTCAGCATTCATGGTTCAGAATCATACTCCCATCTACCCAGTTGAAGTAAGAATTACGTAAGTGCCAGTACACTCTTGCTTCTGGTGTGTGCCTCTCTCTCGCAGACATATGACATCAGCCTTGTGTTTTATATTACATCATATGCTCTGCTGATGAATCTCCACCTTGGAATAGGTGAAGTTAAAAATTCAGAGGTCAGACCTTGTAGGTAGGATGTGATTCCTGTTATGGTAGAATGAGAAATGAGCATACTTTGTTACATTTAAACTTACCATTTTTGTAACAAAGGAACTTTCGAAGTAGCCAACAGTTTTTGTAAATGGCATTGGGTGTTTGGAAGTAAACTTTTGTTTAAGGTCAAACAAATACATTATTATACAACAATCGCGAGTGTTAGGAACTGGCAAGTAAAAAGCTGAAGTCTTTGGGAATTCTGCAATGTAATGTCTTTGTTTTGGAAATATGAGTTTTTATCTTGAAATACTATAGTGGCTTGTAAGCCAGATGGTTTTATTTTTATAGTTTTAAAACTTCAGATTCTTCATAAAAACATTCCTGCATCTGTTGTACAGAGCACATTTTTAACAGTACAGCACCCAGGAAGGTACTGTCTTGGTCCAATCTCTCTCATGAATTGCAAATGTCAAGGATTTATGGTATGTTTGTAAGTCTTGATAGATCTACAGCTTTGAATTTGCATTTGTGTATGGCCATGTCACAGTAAGTGGACAGACTGCTGATGCCAGGACTTTTCTTATTTTTGAAACAAATTGTGTGCAGAGGTGTGCTTACTATGTAGCTTGAGTTGAACCTCCCAAAAGAGAGACGATGTAGAACAGAATTCAAGCACCATAGTGAGTTCACTTGTAAACACACATTTTCATTTGCAAGAGGAAGGTGTTCAGAAACTGTGGGATGGCTAACAGCACACACACCAAAACAAAAGGGAGTGAAACCCTAAGTCTTTGTTAAATTCCTCCTTACTGCGATATATACTACCTAACAGAACACACACATGCATGTATTCATTATGCTGTAGCCATGCAGTTTAATGTGAAGCTTAAGTTTCAATTTAAAACCAGGGTTTCTTATGTTTTTATTTGAAGAAATATATGCATGTATAGAACTTGTAAAATTCCAGCAAAAAAAAAAAGTAGTGCCAGTGTTTACCTGGTGAATTCTGTGTGCCAGTCAAGCATACTAAGTCAAAAAAGGGGCTGTAGTATGCAAAAGTACTCTTGGTAACGCAGGTGAGACAGCGGGAGGATGAGCAGCACAATGCAAAGGGCAGCCAAGTTTGTTTTCAGAGGATTCTCTCAGAAATGAAATCCATTCTGGGCAGTGGAACAGTTCCAGGCTCGCATTTGGGTTTTTGCCATGGCCCGGTATTCCCTCTGCCTTGGGCAGCCTCCCTGACTCTCCAGGTGATCTACCTTTCTGTTCTACATCAGTCTTGCCAGTATTTTGTGAAAATACTGTTTACTTGTTCATCAGTCTAGCTTGTATATTGCTGTGGCTGATGCCTTCAAACACCTCCCCTTCTCTTTTTACATTTCCCCTTCTTTGGGCTTCAGCTATGTAGAAGTTTATCGCTTAAGCAGTCAACTTCAGCTTATTTCTTACAGCTTTCCATTAGCATCGTTTGGTCTTGAATCATTTTCTGGAATGTGGTATCTTAACCAGAGTGATTTTTGTATACGTAGGCAAGACCAGACTTGATTGGACTTCTGTTATATCTACAGCTGATGAGGTAAAACTTGTGAATGTAGAAAGTCCCCCTATTAAAAAAAAGAAACCAAACCCCAAGTTAAGTCTCCAAACAGATGCTGAAGTTGTTAGCCATGTATAAAATGGCATAAAGCAAGCAGAATATAGTATTTATTTAATATTCTCAGCCTGGACTTTGGCCATTCCTTATTGCATTCAGATGTCAAAGCTTCACCTGTCTTAAAATCCATTACAAGCCTTTAAAGATACTTGGTACATGAGAGTAATACAAGAGGAAATGAGTGAGAACTTGGGCAATAACTTCAATCCCCTAAAATAATACTCTGCTAAATATGTGGTGCTGAAACTCTTGACTGATAGTTACAAGTTTTTATCTCCCTGGTAAAGAGAGATATCCTTCTGTCCTTTTGTGTTGGGGGTTTTGGTTGGGGTTTTTTTGGTTTTGGTTTTTTTTTGATCACTTCTATTCAAGATCAGTTAATAACACAGTCTGCATGTATTTTTACGTGGACTGCATGGTAGTAAGTGGATTTGACCCAGCCAGTTGGCTGGCAGTGCTGTGTTGGACAATGTCAGATTAAACATATACTCCATATCTGAAATTCATACTCAGCTCAAGATGAGTAAAAGGCTTGAACGGAGGCAAAAGGCCTGTGCTTATTTATTTCCCTTTTCAACTTATTTTTTTGAGTTTAATTCTGTTGTCAAAGAGGTTTTAGGGAAGGTAAAGGATATATGGTGAAACTTTAAAAAGTAAAATCACAGACTTCTGCTTGACTGTGTAATACCTTAAATTTTGAAAAGTACATTGAAAACCTTGTCATTTCTGTTTTGCCGGGTTTTTTATGATGATCCCTCATGTGAATAGAACAAATAAATTTCTTGCCTGATTTTTACAGTACAGCTGGTCACAGGCATGTGTGAAGCCTTTTCTTCAGCACAACACCATTGTCCTTTTGAGGCATGGTGTGTAGCTGATCTTGACTATTGCGTACGTAACACTGAGCTCTGCCTGCACGTAGTCATAAAAATTAATTGTACAGTTTGCAGGTGTTTGAGAGCTGTGACCTCCTACTAGTTTTTAAAGTTCAAAACAGCACTTGTTTTCACAGCTGATTTACAAATCTTGTTTGTTTTGTTTTGTTTTTTTTTTCTTGTACAGGAAATATTTTCAGAATTTGTTGCCACGTGGTTTTGTCCTTTTGGTTTGGTCTTGTTTTTTTCAAATGCACTCTAAGCCTTTAATTTGTCATTTAGGTACAGGTTGCCTAGTTAGGTAAAGAGGACCTAAGCTAAGAAAAAGTAAATACGCCATGTGAAATGTATTAAGTATCAGTTTCAGCACTAGATGACGATTCTTGCATTTCACATCTTGATTCCTTTTAACTAGTTGACGTTACTTAATGAGGGTATAGCCTGGTTGTTCCCCTGCTCAATTAAACCTCATAATTTATTTGAAGGGTCCCATAAAATGTAATGAAGGTGGTTTCTTCCTTTTTTTGTTTGTTTTTTGCTGCCCTCCTGTGCCTTTGGCAATTTTCTTTTTTGCTAGACTGTTTATAAAAACAGACTTTGGATTCAATGTTTCACATAGTTTCTTAAAGGCTGTTGCTTCACCACTGTTGTGTAAATAACGTATAACAAGGATTCTGTACATCTGTAAGTTTTAATTATTGTTATTTCAAGGGTATCCTCAAATCACAGAAAATTTAGCAGATGTTCAAGTATTGTAAACAGTGCCTTCTTGATGGGTTTCTTGCTGTTCTGAGACATGTAAAGAGTTGTCAAAGTTTGTGCCATATGTAACATCTGACCTTTTGTGTGAGGGCTTTTGTGTGCGAAGACTGACTTTCCTGTCAGGCTCGGGGAGGGGGGCGGGAAATCACCTGCCGAAACACGCTGCATTTCTCCCTCTTCTGGCCGGTGAGCCAGGAGCGGGGCTGGTGTTTGCCACATGGAGCTGTACTACACGTCGGTTGTGGCATTACGGAAACGGCCGCAGCCCCGCGGGCCGAGCGCTTCGACTCGCTGCCCTTCGGGGCAGGGCCCGGCCCGGTGCGGGCAGCGGCTCTCGCTTGGCCGGGGGGGAAGTGCCTGCACCGCACGGGGCCGGCCGCGCCACGCGTTCCCGCTCGGCCGCCGCCCTTCCCGCGCTCTCGAGGGCTTTTGAACTGCTACGGGGCGGCGGAGGCGGGCCGGGGCCGGGAGCCGGGCCCGGCGGTGCCGCCGCACCCAATGAAGACGTGTCGTGCCCGCGCCGCTGGGCTCTGTGCGCCGGTCGCTCGGGCCGGCTGCCGCAGCCCGCACCCGCTCCCGGGGTCTCTCCCTCACGGCGCGGCGGCGTGGGGCGGTGCGCCCGTGCGCGCGCCGGGCGGAAGGGGCGGGGCGGCGGTCGCCATGGCGGCGCGGCCGGAGCTGGGGCGGCTGGCGCAGGAGGCGGCGGCGCTGGCGGGCGCGGTGCGCGGCGCCCTGGGGCCGCGGGGCGGGCGGGCGCTGCTGGTGCGGCCCGGCGGGGAGGCGCTGCTCACGCGGGACGGGCGGCGCCTGCTGGAGGCGCTCAGCCTGGAGCCGCCGACGGCCAGGTACCGCGGCGGGGCGGGCGGGGGCGGGCCGGGGCGGGGGGCGCGGCGCCCTAACCGCCCGTGTGCCCGCAGGATGATGGCGGCCTGCGCCTGCAGCCACCGCGCCGCGACGGGGGACGGCGCCAAGACGTTCGTGGTGCTGCTGGCCGGTGTGCTGGGCGGCCTGCGGGCGGCGGGCGGCGGCGGCCTGCGGCGGGCGCTGCGGGCCTTCGAGGCGCAGGTGCTGGAGCGGGCCGTGGCGCGGGGCCTGCGGCGGCACCTGCGGGCCCTGGGCGGGCGGCAGGCGGAGTGGGGCGCGCTGGAGGCGCTGCTGGAGGCCTACCTGGGCGGCCGGCTGGGGCCGGGCGAGCGGCGGCCGTTGGCGCGGCTCTGCAGCGAGTACTGCCGCCGCTGCGCCCCGGCCGCCGGCCCCCGCCCGCAGGTGCTGCGCCTCCTGGGCCGCCGCTTCGCGGAGCTGCACGCCGCCGTGGCCGGCCTCCCCGTGGCGAGCTCCAGGATCCTGCCCGGGCTCGTCCTCTGCAGGGACTTCGCGGCCTACTGCCCGGCGGGGGGGGAGCTGCGGGCCGTGCTGGTCACCGAGGCCCTCCGGCCCACCCTCTCGGCCCCCGGCACCGAGTTCGTCGTCGACTCCGAGGGCCAGTACCAGGCTTCCCTGTGCTGGATCACGCAGAGGACGGAAGCCTTAATGAAACGCTTGCAGCGCAATAGCATTAAGCTGTTACTGTCGAGCGTGAAGCAAGAGGAGGTCATTATCCACTATGCAAAATTATACGGTGTCTCAGTGGTAGAGTGCTTATCGTTGGAAGAAGTGGCCCTTATCTGTGAAATTACAGGAGTGTCGCCTTATATGCCTTTCAGTGATAACACAGATGGAGAAATCACTGAAACCGCAGTGGCAACGTTTTGCCAGCCCTTGCTGCTCGGATCAAAAAGGTGTGTTCACATTGGCTTCACCAGCGTGTGCGCCTTTCAGCCCCATTGCCTTATTCTTTGTGGGCCCGTTGAGGGTGTTAATGAGCAGCATGCTGCTGCTTTACAAGGGGCATTTACAATGTTGCAGCAGCTATTTAAAACAGTTGATCGGAGGGAGGAACACCAAGGAGAAGGTGAAAGCCAGATTGAAGCCTTAGATGTTTGCAGTTGGCATTCTTCAGCTATTCAGAAGCAACTCGTAATAGAAAATATTTCTTGTAACAGTAATCAGGTTTCTGAACACCAACTGAAAGCATATAGGGATGAAACGGAGACACAAATTGTCAACCCTGATTTGCAGGGAAGTGAATACCCAGCATGGGTGCAGACAGACTTGCAAATACCCTCAAATCTTATCTTGCACATCAAAGAATTCGATGTTGCCAGTCAAGGAGATGGCTCTTCAAGAAATGTACAGAAACAGCATGCAAAATGCGAACATAGGAGCAACATGCACGAGGACCATAGAAGTGATTCACCTGTAGTCGGTCAAAGGAACTGCAGCACGGCTGTATCGGCAACGCATAATGTTAATACAGTCACTGTGTGTGAACGCCTAGGTGTTGGCAAAGACCTAGAGAAAACAAGTTGCAATATAGTTCCATCTAAACATGAAAAGAGTTGTGTAAGTATTACACAGAATTATTCAGATGCCCTCATAGAAGCAGGATCAGTTTTGCCAGTCGGAGGTTACTTCGAAATTCTGTTACATTATTATATTCAGTACTATGCACAACAGGTTGAGCAGTCAGAGGTGGCAGTCATATCTAATGTAGTTGCCGATGCTTTGCTAAGTATTCCCAAGTCTTTGTACAAGACAACAGAACAAAACAGCTTTACCAAATTCTATCTCACAGCCATACATTCGCTCAGAAAAAATCAGCCACTGCCTGTGAATGAGAAAGGCTTAGAACTGGTGTATTGCAAATACCAGTTAGTCATTTCAGTTCTTCATTGTGTTACAGAGCTCCTCTCCATAGATTTAATAATTGGTATTAAGCGGCCGCTGCAAAAAATTGAGGATTATGACTCAGAAGATGACTTCTGAAATCATTAATAAAGAATGTTTAATTACGTATTTTCCTGTGTCGTCTTGTCAAATGGACATGTGTCAAAATTCATTGCTAGAGACTAAAAGGTACCTTTTTAGGCCCAAAGACCTGACATGTTTCTTTCCTCTTAGAAGAAAAGGAAGAAAAAGGCTAACCAGCTGAGGTTTGTGGAAAACTGGGTTGTGAACACCACAGACTTAAGTTTCAAACATGAGAAATGTAGCTGATTTCCACAGCAGATGATGTGCAATGCCATCTCCATCCACGTGCAGAGGATCCTCTGTACATTCTAGCCAGGGGTGAATTTTGCTTGGTTTTGGTGGTTTGAGTATTTATGCAAGCTAGATGTCGTTAGCTTTCCTGGCATTTTAAAAGTTGCCCGTGTGACATGAGCCGCTGAACTTGCAAGTTACAAGCAAGAGGTTTTTCTAGCCTTTATAGTAGGCTGGATTGAATGTTATTTTAAATAAAAATACTTTTGCATATGTTGTGGTTTCTTTCCCGGAAAGGGAAGATCATTTGCTCCAGGATTTTCACTCTGATATTTACTTTAAGTTCAGTATCACCTGGATGTCAACATACTCCCCTTTTTGCTGTGTCTTAAAAGCTACAGGTCTGGTGGGGGAGGTTTTTGAGTAACTGAACAGCTGCAGCTGATAATGATACCACATTGGTTCTCTGTGTGCCATTGCCAGTATTGCGTAATACTTGGAATAACTGGATTTTTTTAAAAATATGCCATTAAATAAAATTTAGTGAGGATATTTAAAATCATAGGCATAAAACATATTTATCTGCTATACCTGAGATGATGACAACTGGAAATCAGAACTGGTTCCTTCCCCCCCCCAATTAACTTATGCTGTTTCTTTCCCTTTTTCAGTTTCTTCAGGAGAGTCTATCTACCAAAGTTCTTTTAGCCATTTTGGCAGCAATGCTTTGTTTGACTATAACTTTCTGGTGAAAGTTTATGTATGTTCTTGGTAATGTAAAATATTGTAATCAATTTTTTTCTTGGCCAGTTTACAGACACCTGCATGTGAAAAACAGTGAAACTCAGTGTTCACTAGAGCGATTGCTTTAATGAAGGACTAGGGCCAGTAGCTCTCTTTTTTAGAATCATTTTTGCTGGGTGCAGAGGTGGGAGAGAATTAAGTATGGAGGAGAGAAAGGAAAATCACATTCTTGCCATTACCACATGCTCTCAGTAGCTGCTTAGTGAAAGGTCCAGTATGAACGAAGATGAATCTCTGTTGTGGACAAGCTGATGCTTTGGAGCCGGTGCCCTGCTTGCCCAGCCAGCCTCAGGGCCGCTCGGGAGCTTCCACCAGCCCTGGTGCTTCAGCAGGCACTTGGGTTCTGTAGTTCAACGTTGTAATGAGCTGCCAAGACAGTTTTGGTCTTGAACAAGTTTCTGCATACTGTCTTCCAACTGCTGACCAACTTGCTGGCCAAAAAATGAATGATTTGTTTCGTGGTAGTCTTAACAACTGCAGCTCAGGGCACCTGAAGCCTGGCAGCAGTGGGGGTTGTCTGCAGAAGCTGCTTTTGTATTCTGAAGCAAGGTGCTTGCTAAACACTGGTAAAATAAAGAGAATGCTGTATCACTTCACAGAATTGTATACCATGTGCATATCTGCACACTTTCAGATTTACTACAGTTTCTTGAAAAAAAGGTTAAACCAAAAATATTTTGTTATGTGAATGGCCTTCTGGCTGTTTGATGTAAATTGCATCATTCTTATTGAGAAGAAGAAAGTCCAAAAAATGTATCGTATACAAAACTTATTTTTGTATGCCAGAGATACGAGGGAGAATTTTGAAATGACGGTTGCATAAAACTTCCTTTTCTGACCTGCTTCTGGTGAAACCTCTCGAGTCTGAAGGTTCACTGAGTCAGAGACTGTATTTTTTTTATTCCCTGTCCTTTCAGATTTTGTGAATGATATGTTTTCCCTTTCAAACTACTAATTCCCTCCCTGTTTTGTGTAGAGAAGAGAACTTGGCACACCTTTTTCTTGGAGAAGGAGGTCCCTCCTTTGTCCTGGACTGCTGGGGTGGATGCTTGCTCAGGACATGGCTGTTCAGTTTCCAGTCCTGAAGTCTAAGCGCGTTAGGAGATGTGCACCAGCTCAAGATAAAAAAAGGCATTAACTTAGTCTTTAGGGAGAAGAGCAGATTTACTTCTGGATTCAGCTCTTTCTTTAAGAGTCTTCTCCAGTAATTAGCCTGGAAGTGTAATCATGACCTAATCTTAGAAAATATTTTGGGTTCACTGCTGTCCCATCAACCCTTTAAGAGAAAGGCTGTTTGTAGCCCTGGGAAGAGGTACAGTCTGCGTTCTGGGCCACAGCTCAGGTGCTGTTGGTGCCATTTCTCCTCTGCTGACATTTCTGACCCACTTCAGCAGCTGCCCCCAACCACAGAGGCTGTGGTTAGCCAGTCACCCTCCTCACACTCTTACTGCTCGTTGGTGCCTAAGCCTTAGGTAGGCAATTATTCATGACATCTTGTGGCTATCCCACATTTTAAAACTATAAATGTAGCTTGCCCTTTGATAGGTCACATGGGGATGACTCTAAGAGTGATCTTTTGACATAGTGAAAGGGACAAAGCAGTTACCTGGGGCAGCTCGGGAGAATGTTTTCTCAGTCAAGTCACAGGGAGCAGTATGTTTGGGCATGCACTAAGGCTGTACAAGCCTACAGGTTTTTCTTTTTTCTTCTTGCATTGTTTCCCAGAGTTAATTTCTGTTTTGTGCTATTATTCTATTATTTTTTCATTTCTGAGTATGGATTGGCCTCTACACAAAGTGAAAATCTGGTACCTGTGGACATGGGTGTGCGCTCAGGTCCAAACTGGAAATATGACGTAAAGTACAGGGTGTTAATAGCCTAAAATTAGAGGAATGGTTTTAAAAAAACCTAGATGTTTAACTGTCCTTTCCGCAGCCCTTAGCAAACCAATATTCTACCCCACATGAAATTCATCAGACTATTTTGAAAGTGCTCGCCTCTGCCACAGGGAGTGTAGATGTATTTTAAGCAAGGTAACCCCATTTGTCAGGTGGAAAATTCGCATCTACGGCGGGCAGGTAGTCTCCCCCCCCCACCCCCCCAAATTTAAACAAACCCAGGTCTTAAGATGCACGTGTAGTAATGTACGGTGAGACTAGATTGAAACTGCATCCTGCACACGGCTCCTGAGAATGGGAATAATCTCTTTACGTGACAAGAACACTGCAGTTTAATTTGTTGATTTGGGTGGGGGCTGAGTCTCAACAGGCTTTTGCAGGCGCTGGGACTGCAGCGAGACAGCCTCTGTTCCCCACTGCCTGACCCAGCAGCGTGCTGCTCAGCACCTTCCCGGGCCCTTCTCGTTGATCTCTGACAACACCAGCTCTCTGTTTGCCAAACAAGTACTGCTTAATTCCTTTAGTGGAAGTTATGCAACCTAAATATGGCCTTATATTTTCATCCATGCTTAGTTGATTACTGACCTTTAGCCTTTTTGGCACCTATATAGAGGGTACAGCTAATAGGAACCAGTCGCAACAAAGAATATTGTTGTGTCACAAATCCCACACTACTGAGTCACATTTGCAAGAGGGAGTAGGGGAATGCAATGTATTGTTCATGAGCATAACTGTATAGTGGCATAACTGGTAATTTTGTGTTATTTCTGTTATTATCTTTATAACGGTCACCTTCCGGAGTCCACAGGTGGGTGATTAATCATACCATGTGAGAAGATTAAGGAAGATTAAATTCTTCACTTGCATATATCTCCTGGACCTCACTAGAATTGCATTTATCTGAGCCTGTACTTAATTTGGTTTTTGTTATGCAACAAATCTGCTATTAGCAGTAAAGACTTCAATTTTTTTTATTACTAAATTTATTTTTATGCTTGTTTAGGTTAATCTGTTCCCTTGTGTATTTTTTGGCAAGGTTATTTTAAATCTCAAGAGAGAAACTATTTCAGTGTTTAGTTTCAAAAATCTCTTTGGTTTATCTTGAAAATTAAGCAACTTCTTTTTTTGTCACCAGCAAACCCAAAGATTAAATACCTGTTTTATTTACTATACTATTTATCACATGATAACTGTTAAGACTGAACACATGAAGAGAATAATGACTGAATTTATAAACAGTAGTTTTGGGAATACGCTGGCTGTAATTAAATGATTGTAATTCTGCAGTAGCAATTTGTGTAAGGCATCATTTTAGACTAGAAATAGGTGTTTGGATCTGGAATTATACAAATTACTCCCCTCTGCAAATATGAAGCTAATATTTATTTCCAGGAATAAGAATTATAATTTTAGCATTCCAAAACTAAAAATAATGATAGCAAAAATGTAATAGATTCAATACATAGTAACTCCTTCTTAATTATGTGATTCAATATAAGATTAGACTTCAGAAGCGATGCTTATTCCTGTGATAGATAGAGCAGTGCACTCTTTTTAAAGAGTTCTGACAAAAAGAATACAAAGTAGTTTTCTCTAGGAAAACCATTCCTGCTGGTTCAGCAGACAGTTTATTTCTCATTAAATCAACAGCAGATAAAATAACTGTTACACTGAGGCTTTGGTTCAGTGCGGGATTAAGGGCACATTGGTAATATTGCTTCCTGTGTGTCTGTGTCCTAAGCCACCTACAGCAGAACTGACTATAAAAGATAATATTTCCGTTTAAGGTATTTTTACAAAGGTGGTGTTTTACCAAACAATCTCTAACCTGTTCTTAATTTGAGATTCCCAGTAAAACAATCCAGCATGGTGATTGTTCTTTCGGTAATAATCATGACCTACTTTCAGTGGGTGTCTTAGTTTTCCAGGCTAAGCATCTGATTAAATATTACCATAAAATGTGAATGCAGAGTGAACACATGGCAGGGATTTCTCTGTGTATGTGGGGAAAAGGCAGCTCCAGATGAGAGTTACGTCCATTGAGATTTTGACGTGAGACTTGATACGTGTCTGGTATCATGTATGAGGATTACATTTAGGCTTTTGCAGCAATGAAAGTCATTGTAGAGACTGCTGGATTATATTCATAGGGCAAATAAACTGCATGGGTTCTGTTTCCTAAAACCAGAAATGCTCCAAGGCTCTTGATTACCGATACAGTACTGAAAAAAGAGAACATAATAATTACATTGTGCTGAAAAAAAAAAATAATCTGTTATCTGTGTTGACTCTATTGGAGATGTTTATTGGCATGAGGTGTATTTAATGTACTGCTCTTAGAAGCACAATCCTTGAGGATTAGTGCCCCACCGCAGGGCTCCTTCTGCCATGCTGGTGGTACTGGGGGTAGTTCTGCCCTTGCACTCCAGCAGTCATCTGTTGGCTCACTGTTAAGATTTTCTAGTACATGCAGCTTCAAGAAAGCTGTTGTTTCAGTGTGACTAGTGGATTTTTAATTCCTAGAACAAAGTAAAGGGCAGCTTATTTAATTTTGTGAGTGATGACTTTGTGCATGTGGAACCTTTCTTCATAACTTACATATCTAAAACGTTTAGAACTGCAGTGCTGAAAGACACTTTTTAGCAAGAAGTACCCAGCACTTCCCATTGTGAAAGTCAGGTTTTAGCATTCATAATTCAGCCTGAATGCTCTCACTCTACAAGGAGCTACTGCTTCCTGCTGATTTACATGGAAAATGTTCGCAAAGCAGTAAAATTGTTTCCAGAAATCGAATTAGAAAAGATACCTTGCTTTACCTTAGTTTTGCATGATTAATCTTTTATCTAAGATTCTTTGCAATCCCCTTGCTTCACTCTTGGAAGCACAGTTCTCTGCTTCTCTGCTAAGAGAGCTGGAAGGAGATATGAACCAGGGAGCAAAAAAAATCTGTACCTGTCCTGGATCTCCCAAATAACATGCTGCTGGGCTGCCTCCTTACCAGCTTTACTCTGGTGACACGTGCTGGAAAAAACGAAAACTGCCCAGTCACATATGGGAGGGGTTCCTACTATGCCAAGCGTAGATGCGATACAGTTCAGCTTACTGTAATGTTTATGGATGAATTTTGGCAGCTCAGTAAACCTTGCAAGCTGTGATGTAGGTAAATGGAGGGGGTCTGTGGCATTGCCAAACAACCAGTGCTTATAATACAGCAAGTATTGGAAATTACGTGCCCTGTAATCTAAGACGTTTTTATCATCGTAGAGAATTTTTCAGTGGGACACTTTTTAAGCCTTGGTGGTTAATAGCAAGTATTATCAGCACCATTTCATTCTAGGAATCCTTTCTACTTCAAAAGTTTGCCACCTTGGCCATAATCAGTAAGTGTTGCAGAAGATACATGGCTTGGATCTATGACGAGGAACCAATCTGTAATCAAGCAGAAAGGAAGCTTGCTTCTGTTTCGTTGCTTCTGCTCTCTGCCTGACTGTAGGGCTCCTGAGAAAGTGTGATACAGTAATAACTCTGTGGTGTGGGGGTGGAGAGAAGGAGGGACAAGAATAAGAGAAGACAGGAGATAAGAAAGCCTAGTTCCAAAGGAAGAGAGGGGCAAAGATGAGGGTTGAATGATGAATAGACCCTAGAAAAAGGCTGTTGTGTAGAAGGAAGAATATGGAGTCTCAGGTACATGAATGGGAAGAAGCGGCCCCAGCTTCCACACGTCCCCCCCTGGAGATGCAGTAGCAAAGAGAGTATGTTAAGTTCTGCTCTGCCCTCAGAAGAGTGGCAAAAGACAGTTGACAAATGGGGAAAAAAAAATCCATGAAACTGATTTTTCTCCTGTGCTGGTGTGGGAGAGTAGCTACCTCGGAAAGCATTAGGAGCCATGGAGACAGCCTGTGTGCGGATCCCAAGGCAGTGTGGGCTGTAAACTTGCAACAGCCTGAGACAACGATTCGCATTTCTGTTCCTGAAGCTCAAAGAGTCTAGGGGTGGCAGCCGAAATTACTGCGTGTGGATTACATTTATTTAGATAGCACATCTTGCCCTGACTGGCTTGAGCCTCTGGAATGTGCTTTGATCCTTAGGTACTTCCAAGATACAGGCTGGAGTCATCAGTAACACTGTGTTTGGTTCCCCAGCCTCAGCGGCGAGGGGTTCTGGGCTTGAGCTTGTGTGGTTACTTGTGCCTGGGGAATACTGCCCACATTCATGTTACAGGTCATGCAGTGAATAGTGCGGGATTGCAATGGGAAGCTGCTGGGTTTACTGCTTTGAAAACAATTGTGCAGACTCTTATTGAAGTCATAAATCATTATCTTTATATATATTTATATAAATTTGCCATCTGCTAGGCCTTAGATAATTAATCTAAATTTACTTACATTAAATCAAAGAAAGCCTGTCTAGGACCTCTAATATTTCATATTGAAATATAACAGGAGTTCAGTGCTTTTAGCCTCCTTATTGAATTGTAGGAAAAATTAATTTTCTTGATAGTTCTGACTTCTCATAAGACTGAAAAGTTTCAAGAGAAACAATTATTCTAAAAATCTTAGATTTGCAACATCTCAAATACCAATCTCTTATTGACAGTGTCGTCTTTGTTTAATACCCAGTGCTCATGGGCGTAGAAGAGGTCTGTCCTCACTGAAAACAGCAGGTTACTACTTCTGCATATTCAGACCTCAAACTTCTAATTCAAATTTATTCAAGTGATCATAAACAGAAGATACCAAATTTGCAGAGTACTAAATCAGTAAAATTAATTACCTAGTACTTGGAGCAGAAGGTGATAATTCCAGGTTTTTTCTAATTAATAATTCTTATTGGTTTTCCCTCCGAAAAAAATATGATTGAAATAAATGTACGAACGAGATCATAGATTGTTCTCTTGCTATTGTATTTAACATATTTGAGTTTCAACCATTCATTCTGTGGTGTCTGGGGGGGTTTGTAAATATGATTAACACCTGATTTTAAGAACTTTTTATTGATTCAGTAACTGCCTGACTTTGGCTGTTAACATTTTAACTACAAAGATCAAATTATAAGAAAACTGTGGCAGACATCTCTGAATATCTTGGAAATCTATTGCAGTGAACCATTAGTTCACTGCAATTAGAAAAAACAGTGAATTTTGCTTTCCGGAGTTTTATACCAATGTATGCCTGGGGTTAGGACTGGGTCCTGAACCAACAGCATCTGCAAACTGTGTTTAGCATCTCGTAAATTGTACAGCTTTTTAACAGTTTTACCTTTACATTTTGGGATCACCCAGGTTTATAACAGTCTGAATCTATATGAAACTGCAGAGAAATAAATTTCTCATCATTATTCCCTCTGGATTCCTGTTGTGAGAATGAGTGGGTGTTCATGTCAGAAAGTAGAATAAATGTTACTGCCTTGAAATGCTGCCTCTGCAGCTCCTAATGTTTTTGCACTTGTCATTGTGAGCTTTCTAAATGCTCCAGTTTCAAACTTGGAATAAATTTGTTCCATTCGTAAAAACACCCACATCTGTAGGAAGAAATGTGTGTGTGTACCTTTCTTTAGTTTCCATAATGTGGCATGTTTTTCCCCTTGCTCATTTTCCCTTCTTGTACTGTTTTGGTGTGGCGTGTGACACTGGACATAATTTATGCATTTTTTTTCCTTCAGGATTGGAGTTGTCATATTAAAATCTCAGATGACAGAATTTCTCTTGACTTACTACTTATCTGATCGCATATATTGTAATCACCCTGTTCAAAAATTATTTTAATATAAGTCATCGAGTAATTCAATGGAGAATAGAAAATATGAATATTACATTTAAAGAAGGCAAATGCTGAGGACTTTTCAAAATTTTCACAGTAATGAACAGCACAGGATTAATATCTTAGAGTTGATGATAACTGGATTCTCCTAAAATGGTTTTTGTTTAACAGAAATTTCCAGGATGGCTTTATAGTTGGACAGCATCACCATATAATTAGTTTGCTGCTGTTGGTGTAATTAGTCAGTGCAACAGTGATACAGCAATCTACATTTATTGTAGATTATGTGTATTAAAAAAAGTATTTAAAAATACTATATGTATAAAAAATATGTAGATTTATGTATAAAAAAAACAACTAACCAACAATTGGTCTTCTGCAGTAATAGCTCTTAAGTATCATGGGGCAAAGATGTCAGCTGGAGGACGCGGCAGAGGTTAAGACCGCAGCGTTTTATCGTCACTGGCACTGATTTACTGCAAAACCTGGAGTAAGTCACTTAATGCCCATGTGATTAATTTTTCATCATGGGATAGTAGTGGGTTTCATATTCATAAAGGTTTCAGGCCGTGCTTTTAGTCTCTGGGAATCTGAAGATGGATGCAGATGCAATCATTGCATGTTAAAAAAAAAAATGCAATGTATTGGACATCTTCTCAGTCTCTTAATTATCTTTGTATAAAGTGTTGAAAACTGTTTCTACCAAGGCTGCAGCTACTGTGTCTTTCATTGTATTACCCATGACTGCTGTAGGAAAACTGAGAAGTTAATGAGAAAGCAGGCACCATTTCCTGTGTTCCTTTCCCTTCAAAAACAAGAAAAATATCACATATTGGGGATTTCCACATGCAGTAAGGTGAAATGTTTAAAATGCAATGGTTTTAACAAGCCCGTCCCTTTCCCTTGATGCAGTCCCATATTTGTTCCTGTGTTTTCCTGGGGCATTGCCCACGATTTGAACTCGAGGCAGCTTGGAACAAGTGGTAACCAGGATATCTGGCATAGCCCAACCAGGACAGGTGGCGGGGACTTCCAAAAGGTGCGAAGAGAAGCCCCAGGTCCTCCAGCTGAGCCAGCCTTCAAGGGCCTCGCCTCCAGAGCTGGCTGGAGGAGGGAGATGCTTCATCTTTCTCCGTATGTGTGCTGTAGACACCCGCCCCTGTGATTATTGATGTACTCCAAGCACTGGGGTACAAGAAATTCCTCAGGCTTCTGAAAAGAAATACAGGCAGAACATATTACCTATCTATGGAATTTTGCTTCTGCCTGCTTAGGTACTGGAGATCACATTTTTTAAATGACTAGAAACTTTGTGTTTACACAAATAACAGGTCCAACCCAAACCTCTAGGTCAAAGTAAGATACTTACCTGGGATTGTGATCCACAGTTTATCAATTTCAATGCATCAGCCCTAATATACCCAGGAGAAAGAAGCAATTCTGCTCAGATTTTGTCCCACTGGACCAAAAGCAACCTTATTCTTTTGGGTATGAGAGATGATTTGGGTTGCTTGGGAGACAGCTGTATAACACCTAATTCACAGGATGCTATTTCTATAGCAATTCTTGTACTCTGAATGCATAGAATATTAGACGTTTTCACAGACCTGGGTATATTAGTTGCAGTGAGGTTGTTACGATGCTCCGACTTTGAACTTCGATTTCCACAGGTACCTTGATAGAGCATCCTAGCAGCAAGGAAAAGGACGGAGAGGTATGACTGTATTAAAAAGCTGACTAATCCTGAAGGTTATATTGGAAAGTAAGAGAGAACTGAATCATGTGCCATTAGCAATTGAACCCCCAATTTTCTGTTAAAAAAAAAAAGGGTTGATGCATATTGTTGCTCATAAAATAAGCAAAAAATTTTGGTTAAAATCTGACTGCTGCTGCAACGGAGATTGACTGGAGAACCACAACAAAATCAGTGTGCGGGTGATATTAAATGTCAGAGCACTGATGGAACTGGGAAGGAGGGGAAGATATTTTTTTTGGCTTTTCCATGCCCAGGAGGGACAGATTGGTCTCATACCCTGGGTTGTGCATAGCTGGAAAGCTGCCTTGACTACTGCCTCACAGTGATTTGTCCCAATACATAAAAATCAAATTCCAGAGTACAAATGGAAAAGATACAGAGCGTACAGTCCTGGAGCTTGAAATCCCTTGCGCATTTGGTAAAATGGAGGCCTTTTAGGTTTTAAGTTTTATTAACTTATTTCCTAAATTCAAGGTACTCCACAAAAATTCAAGGTTCCCACAGGATGGGAGTTCAAAGGGTTCAGGTTTATGAGGCAAGGAATAGCTGGGAAGGGTGGATCCTGAGCTCAGCAGAGCTGATGAAATACTTGCATTGACTCCACAAATTTGAATTCAGACTGCAAGTGATGCAAAATGGCAATAGAGTCGGGGATTGGACTGGGGGGGCTTATTTGCATTTATCTCCAGTTTCATTGAGAGCACCGTGCCTATTTAACAAGCCAAGGATATCTGCTGTCTGCAAGGCAATGACTCCCAGTTCCCGCTGAGCTGCCAGAGCTGCAGGAGCCAGAACTGGCTGTCTTCCAGAGGCAAGATACCAATGCTCCCCATGATGTGGCAGCCTCCCGTGCTGAGGTTGGCAGGCTCTCTCTGGCTGCTGTGCACAGCTTGGAAAACCTTCCAAAGAAGAGAATTTTAAAAAAGAAACAATGTATTAGCAACAAGAACAGATGTTGACCTCAGATGCCTCCATCTGCTTCAGGTGTCCTGGATGCTCTTCGATGCCTTATGCAAAAGTAGTTTAGGCACATTTATACCAGAGGAACCTAGCTCCCCTCTGCCTCTCTGCTACCCCAAATGAAGGGAAGCCTTTCTTTTCTCTTTCCCTGGAGGCCCTTTTTCCTATCCCAGACACTGCATCGCAACGTGTGAGACTAGGTAAACGTGCGTGCTTCCCATGTTGGTCTGCTTGAAATGTGACCACATGATGATGGAGGAACCAGGAGTCCCGAGAGGCTTTGCAGGCATTTATCTGGGAGGGATCAACCAACAGGGCAAGGGCTGGAGAGCCCCTTGGGCTGAGATAGTAGTGCTGCTGTTATCTTTTGGTGCCCTTCTTCCTGTCCTCTTCCTTCTTTATTGTTAATACACTTTTGTAAACTGTTCACCAGCAGCTCTCACTGAAAGCATCTGGTCTCCTCCAGGCTGCTTCTTGCTCCTAGTTCCTTCAGTTCTTTGAGACCGAGAGGAAAACCAGCTCCAAAGAGTGGAATAACATGGCATTTTTGGTGACGGACAGTTTGGATTTTCAGGTTTTTTAATCCCTGCTTGTCTCCAGATTTTAGATGGGAGGGTATGTGCCCCCTGGGTTTGTCTTCGGCCAGCTGGGTCAGAAGGAGCCATGAACTCTCCCTATTGCTCATTACTGTTGTGCACTAATCTACATTTTGGATGTAAGAGAGTGTCAGGCTGCAGGGCTCAGTGTTTCATAGCTGTCTAGGCAGGCTGCCTTTCAGTTCACATTAGCTCCCTGCAAGATGGACTGGCACAGCTCTGTTTACAGCTAATATCACTGATGGGATGGGGTGGGAGGGAGAAGAGCATGTCACACAGTCAGAAATCTGCCTAACACTCCCTAGATACAAGCCAAGAAAGGCTCGTCTTCCTGATGATCGCATAGCAGGCAATCGCACATAAATGCACACTGTTGAAATTCATATCTGTGTATAATAAGTTGTGTCCCCCACTGACTTTGTCCGCTTTTCTACTTAGTCCCTGTACAGCATCTGTTTAGTGTTTTTTACTAAATGGTGGCCTCAGTGCAGTTGGCAGTCACAAGAAACAGCAGAGGAGAAAGTTCCTTCCATAGGAAAGCCACGGATTAAAAATAATGACTCTCCTGGAAGAGGCAGTAGTTGGCACTGAAACGTTCCAACTCTCGTCATTGGCTAATGTTGTAAAAGTTGGCAGCTCTTTAAATTGGTGATGGCCCTCCAAATTCATCAAGGTTTTTTGTGTGGTTTTTTTTGTTGGTTTTTTTTTTTAAATAAGTAATCCATCAGAACAACAAAGTACCTTTGGAAAGAAGAGCATTGTGATTTTAAGTTTATGTAGAATTTACAAAGAAAAACACAAGCCTATCTGTTAATTGTTTTACTTCAATGCCTTTTGCTGGTATTGAGAGCTTAGAGGAGTTCAACAGTGATTTCAATTACTTGGGTATAAATCCAGAAAATGACAGTGGAGCTGGTCCAGATTTACATAAGTATAAATGAGATTTTAAGAAATGTCTGTGTAGTTTCCTTTCAGGCTTTAGATCTAATTATCTTAATTAGCCTTTCAATTCAAGGGTCTAATTTCCACCATGGTTAATGAATTGCACTTATACTTGGTGACTGAATTATCTTGCTTTTTTTTTAAGGGAATATTCTGAAGACTCCTAATGAGAAAAATAGCCTCAAAGTTCTCCAGCTTTGTTTTTTCAAGTATAAAGACTAAATATAGTATGTGTTCTCCAGAAAATGTGAGTGACAGGGATTAGTAATTAATGAACAACGTGGCCCATTTACAGTCCTACCGGCACGGAATTCACTGTGGCATGGAGAACATCAAACAACTTGGTTGACTTTCATGCATTTAAAACAATGAGGAATAAAGGCTTAATCCTGAGTAAAACTGCAAATGCTCCCTAGGTTTGGTTAACACTGATGAAAATATTGAATAATAGCTAAGAAGTAAGCTGAAAACTGAATTTTAAAAGGCTGAAAAATGATAAATAAAAGCCCCAGAGTATTAAAAGTTGTAGCTGAAAATGAGATTGTGCTCTGAGAAGGCTGTCATTTGCTCAAACAAGTCTTTTAGAAAGTCCTCCCGAAACCCATGGCTTTTATTTGTCAGTGTTTTAAATTGCTGCCAGCCCGTTTTGAGAGGCAGTACGCTGTCGCCATGAGCAGCCCTTCGAGCCTACGGTATGTATTAGCCGTTGGTGATCATTTTCACATGGTGTCCTTTTAAACAGATCTCGGTGCTGGGCTGCAAGGTCCCCAGTTCCTCAAGTCTCGTTTAGGAAGGGATGCCTTTGCCTTTTAAGCTTGATGCCCTGGGTGGGGCTGAAAGGAGAGCAGCGTGATACTCCTAAGCAAGGTGACCGTATCCCGTGTGTTATCGGTGGAAGGAGGTGGGCTGGTGCAGCAGCTGCCAGAGGGGCTCTAGGCTGTCGAGGTGATGGCAGTGGTTCTGAGCAAGGATGGCAGAGCATGCTCCAACCCCCCGTGCAGGGACGTGAGGAGTAGGCAAATGCTACCATGTCATGCAGCACTCAAGTGCTGCGACTGCCTTCACCTTGCTGTCTGTGTAGCGCTCCTGCAGTGCCAGCAAAGGAGCAGCAAGCTTCCAATGTCCTGAAATTATCAGATGAACTGCTGGATTGAATAACCTTTACATGATTGGCATATCTCCAGTTCTTGAGATGCATGCTACATGCCTGTTTTTTTGCTGCGTTGTCATAAAGTAACACGGTAGCTTGAGCAGGAATTACTGTCCTTCCCAGCAGAGGTAATGTGAATTATCCAACAAAAGCACTCCTACTCACCATCTTGAAATACTGCATATTGTATCCTCAGAACTGGCCCTTTCCCTAATTACCGCCTCGTTTTGTTCTCCCCAACCTGTTTCTTAGAGCACAACCTGCTATTTAAGCCTGCCTGGGTGCATGAATTCAACCCCATCTTTTTCTAATATCATGCTTCCGCAAAAGGTGGCCCAGCTGCACCCCCAGTAGCTGTGAATGGGAGAAGGTTATTTGTTTGGTGGTTTCTATTCCCTTATAGAAATAATCCAAGTCATTCTTGGAGCAGATTTGCAACAGTGCTTTTGAGTTCCATTGTGTACTTCTGCTTTGCTCCGGGTATAAATCAGCCACAGCAGGCATTTGCTGCCTGCTATACTACAAAACATCAGATACTATCTGTAAGCGCTGCACACAATTTTGCCGCAGTTCAGTAAACAGCGTATATGGCTGCTGTGCTGCGAGTGAGTCAGAGTCCTAGAAATGAGCTGTTACTAAATGGCAGGGTACAAACTAGGCCTTTTTTTTACTCAGCCAAAGCTTATAAAGCAACCTATTGCTGGAAATATTTCTCTCGCTGACCTTTTCTTCACTGAAAAAAGAAGTACGTTCCTAACAGCTGTTTGAGATCCAAACTGCAAATGTATTAAAATACATTTGCCTTTGTTGTAGCATCTTAATCCGCTAGCTCCTGTGATGCTAATACAAGTGAAAAAGGCACCTTTCCCATACACGGTTTTGTTCTAGATGTATCCAGTGGTGCAGCTTTATCTTTGGAAAACTCCAAAGCCATTTTTTTGCATTTTTTTTTAATTTATTAGGAAAAAAAATCTTCATGTCTCTTGTGCTAGAATCTGCTAATAATCCTCTTGTCTGTATGCCCCGCTGTAGAAAGTGGCATAAGATGGAAACCTTGCCTGGACTTGGCTGCCTTCAGGATCAGGGCCTGGAGGAGGAATTAGGCTGGCAACCTGGCCACCAGTCCCCACTGGCACAGCTGGCTCCAGCCAGGGGCTGACCCTGGCTCCCCCTCTGTGGGCTGATGAGAAAGCAGCTGGCATGAAGGGTGCTGGATTTGTTGCTGTGCCGCAGTAACCCTTGGCACCGGAGAAGCACGAGGATAGGTTTGCTGCTGAAATCTCCAGTCTTTCCTCTGGTTTAATCTTGGATTAAGCAGTAGAAGCCTCCTCCGGTATGTGTGAATGGTGTAATCAATGGAAAGTGGATTCCAACTGCATTTTTGATGGCTGACAGCAGAAGCCTCACTGTGCCTCACCTTCCCACCTGGTCGTCTCTCCTGACATTTCTGTCTCCCCTGCCCAGCACACCGCTGGATTACCCCCCCCCCACCACCACCTTGCCCCCACAGCCCACCACTCGAGCCCTCCCAGCCTCCTTTCAGAGCCCCTGAAGGAGAACATCACTGGTCCTACATGTTCTTGTCACTACTCAAAGCTTTGAAATCAGGAGGTCGGCTTCCCCCACACCACAAAAACAATATTCTTCCAGACTTTAGCCCCACCTGCCATTTGCCTCCTGTTTTCCTTTGGAGATTGAAGGGCTACAGTAACGGCAAGAAGACGGCTTCTAGTCGTTGTCCTTAATGTAGCTCTGTCTCTTGTGTCCCACCTCAGTCTGGGGAGGCACAGACAAGCTGGGCAGTCCTGGCAGCCCCAGCCGCTACCAGCCCATGCCCTGCAGTACACCTGCAGACAGAGGGGAGGCTGCCTGTGCAGCCCGTTCTTTTTGCTGGAAAATGAGAAACAAAACTAAATCCTCAAGGGAGGGAGCCAGGGAGGGCAGAAGGGGAAACCTGAGATCGCTCACCCGTGTGAGACTCCCCTAAGAGCTGGTTAGCCACAGACGAGCCCGCAGTGCCGGCCGGCGTGGCTCTTGTGTGCTGCTCTGCCTTGTCACCTGCTGATGCACTGATCCTGCTGGGATGCTGGGCACTCCGATAATTGGGGAGTTGCCGGGGAGGTTTCACATCAGGGGATGTAGCCTAGGGAGGGGTAGGTCCAGGGAGGCTGCTGATGAAAAAGCTGCAGAAACACTGAGTTGTTTGTATGCTTGCTCATATTGAAGCCTCAGAACTTCCTGAGTTGAGGATCAATGGCCCTTGTCATTCCCTTCTTCTGCTGGAGACCCTGTTCATCCTGGACGTCAGTGTCTTCTGTGTCTCTCTGGTACCTCTCCCTAACCCAGCATGCAGCAGCTGGATTTTTTGGTAATAATCACACTTTTTAAAAAATTACAATTACTTATTTTTTTCCAGGCTTTTTGTCTGTTCCTCCTAACTGTCATGAACAGGAATTTGCAGGCACTTGTTCTCCTCTCCACCATCTAATGAAAGACATCTGTAGGGCCACTTTCTCACCATGGCTAAGAAGGGTTTTTCCTTTTTGCATTATTTTTAATTGCTACCACTGCCTTACCCCAGGTGAACCTGTCTACTTGAGTTTTGAACCAAGATCAAACCCCTTGGGTTTTGCCCTCTAAGGCAACATGTTTATAGTGCAGTGATGGGCTGAGTGAGGACCCACCTCCTCTGTTTTACATTAACCCAAGTAGCAGGTCACTTTCTGTGTATCCCTTCTAGGGGCAATAGGGATTTCATAGACCTCATACCCCTTGCTCTCCTTCCTTTCTCATTTCTAAGACCCTAGTCTTTGTTATACAAAGCCTTTCTACGTCTCTACGTTCATCCCCCTCACCTTTTTCTTTATATTTTCTATTCCTTCTATATAGGTACATATATGCATGTAAAAGAACGGATCGGAAGTGTATGATACCTAAGGCATGCGTGTGCCCAGGCTTGTTACAGCCACAGAATGGTATTTCCTCTCCTCTTTGCCCCTAACACTGCTTCCCTTGTGACCCTCCCTTACCTCGGAGCTGGCATTTGGTGATTCCCAGTGCCTTTGAGGTGTCAGTCCTGAGTGCCCACAGCTGGCCCGGTGCCAGCGCTGTGGATGGGGAGCTGTGCCCACACGCGGCCGGCGGTGGGGCCGGCACTGTGCATGCACTGCTGAACTTGAGCTCTGCCTCGCTACCCAGCCTGACGCCACGGGGCTATGATCTGCAGCTCTTCCCGGGCAGCAGCATCAGACTGGTCCTTGCTGTGCCCGAGCAAGCCCCTTGTCAGGACCTACTCTGTGTTGTGCCCTCGAAGGCTGGGCATCAGCTGCCAAGGGCAGATGCCAGTGAGTGGCTGGAGAATTCAGAGAAGATGACAGCTGCTATTATCCAGCTGCGCTGGCAGGCAGTCCTGGCGTTTGGATGTTTTATCACCTTCCAGAGAGGAAGGAACAAAAATGTCACACATGGTCCCTCACCCTTGTGCTGTCTGGGAGGAGCACAGGCCAGAAGAGCTTGTGACATGGCAGTGAAGCCCCTATGGTCCATATGGGAAATGGAGATGTGTGATCTGGGCAGGAGCCAACTAGTGCTGCTGGTCCCAGCTCTTTGATCACATCTTGGAATGATTACAATGCTGAGGGAAAACTGATAGCTGCCGACAAGTGGTGCATAATTACGCAGCCCGGCTTGGCCTGGTGGGCTGTGCAGGTGGGAACAACTGCTCCTCCAAACCCCGAGCGGCAGGCGCTGCCCATGTGCCTGAGGAGCATCGCATCTGTGCTCACAGGCTGGCTTCTTCCCACCTAATCCATGAAGTCGATACAGTAAACACACCCCAGCTAACAGGACAAACCAAGACCAGCTCAGTGACAAGAATTTGTCATTGCTGTAGTACCAAGCTAGCAGCCAAACTGTTGCAGTGCAATTTGTTTTGCAGGAACAGCCAGCGTGTGCTTGTGGAGCTAGTAAGGTGAGAGCTGAGCCAACGTGGTGCCTGTCCTCCGAGCCTCTGCGCCTCCAGACTTCTGGGTTTACGGTGGTAATTACAACTTGTACAAATCTCTTAGTTAAAGGGACTGTATTTTCCCCAGTCCACCCCTTCAACCAAGCCCTCTCTGAGCGTCTTTGGGACACCTTGACTCCTACTAAATGCTGCCACTTCACGTGTTTCAAGAAGGCTCTGCCATGAAGGTCTGGGTTGCCCTTGGCTCCTCCAACCACCCCTGGGGTGAGAGAGACGCCTCTGAAGGGTGGCTCTGTCCCCCGGAGCTGAATTATTCCTTGAGGTATCTCGCTCTTTCCCCCACCCAGGGAGGTTCTGAAATCCTCCCTGCTGCGTGTCTGATGCCTGGTAGTAGGTGGGATGAATTCGGGCTCTTTCCGAGTGCCAGAGAGAGAAGTGTCCCAAGCCTTTTGGCGCAAGGCCAAGCACTGGATTCTTCCAGAGGAAAATAAATCTTCAGGGCCAATTAATAGCTCCCTTACACCAGCACAGATCTGCCAGAGTCATTAGAACAAAGTAGCAAATTGAAAGGACAGTCGCTCATCTTATTCTGAGGGAGGAGAAAGTCTCCGGAGAATATTTTTTTCTTAATTTTGATTCTTTCCCTTTTGGTCTTAATTTAATCCTTTTCTCAATAAATAAATGAAGGCTTCCAAATAAAATTTGTTGTGCATGAATGAATCAGTCATGCTTTTTCTCCCTTGCCTTTAAGAAACGTTATAGGATGAACAAAGTTGCCTGTGTCGAATAAATAGAAAATAATGAAGAGAACAAAGTGAAGGAAGCAAATCTCGCTACCATTTTCAGTTGAGATGACTGTAAGGCAGAGGTGGAGTCATGAGCTATCAGCTGTGTGTGGTCTGCAACCAAAAGTCTTACCGAAAAGCAGGAGCAAGCTTCACACGCTTCACCTGTGAGCAGGCAGCAGACATACCAGACACAAAGCCTGAGGATTTATAAGATGTTAAATCAGACAAGAGGAGAAAATGGAGATTCATTTTCCTTGCCATGGAGGTAGCTGCTGGCATGGCTGCTGCAGGGGCATCATGCAAAGCTGAGCAGTAAGGAAAACTCCAGGAAAACTCTGAGCTTATCACTTAGCTAACTCCCACATGAGCAACTGGCATCAGACTGGCAAGATGTCAGCTGTGAGAGAGGAATGGCAGATTGACTGGCTTAATTCTGGGGTGTTTGTTTGGGGTTTTTTGTGGGGTTTTTTTGGTTTTTGTTTTCATCTCAGCTGCTCACGCTTTTTTTCCTCTTTTCCCTTTTGTCTGCCCTGTGTGCCTACAGCTCTTTTCCTCTCTCCTCCTTTCCTTACCTCACCCGTCCCTGTGACTGCAAGCAGATGTTGTGCTCTTGACAGCTCATCTGCTGCACCATTTTTTTCATCCCATGAAATTGAGCCCAGAATAAAGCTTTGGGAGAGCTGACCTCAGAGGAGTGGATCCACAGAGTCCACGCAGGGATGGTGTCTGGAGGAAAGCAGCTTCAGCAGGACCTAACTCCCTTCGAATCCTCTCCTGAATCACCTCTGCCTCTACCTCCTAGCGCTCAGGTGGGGTTAGACTGTTCAGTCACAGCCTGCCTGCCAGCACGTTTGGGCTGCAATAAACCCACGGCAATTGTGCGTTAGGCAGGCAGCACTCGCCTTCGCCTTCGCAAGGGGCCGTTGTGCCCATAATGGAGAGGATGGGGCCACCAGCCCAGCTGTCAGACCAGGCTGCCTGCTCACTTGTTTCCCCTCCTGAGGTGTCTCCACACTCTGTGTGCCCCAAAGCGACAGCGTTGGTCTCAAAGGTCAGGGTGCAGACCCCCGGCGGTGGCCTCCTCCAGCCTGCCGGCACCTCTCACACCAGGTCTCCCGAGAAGGGCTGCTGCAGCCACTGGGAAACCTGCTCTAGCTGGATTCAAATAAACATTGTCCTTCGCACATGGGAAGGGCAACTGCAAAGGACATCTCGCATTGCAGTTTCTTGCAGCAAACCCCTTCATCTCCCTTTTTTCTTTCTGCATGGCTGCAGATCAATCCTACCCTGTGTTTGCATCAGTTTTTACATCTGTACCCACCCGCACATAATAAAAGCATCCATTCCCCAAGACAACTTCTGAAGGTCATGTATGAATTCATTGAAATGTAGATGTGGGGTTTGCTTCAATGTACTATGCAGATTTACTTTCCTGTTTGCTAACTAGGGCCACAGTGATGACACAAACATCAGTCCTCAGACAGAAATCGCTTCACAGCTCATAGGTGCTTGATCCATACATGCTCCTGGCTTGTTTGCCTCCCCTAGCACGGACCTGATGGTCGGTGTGCTTCAGGCAAGCTCTAGCGGACCTCTGCCCACCAGTCCTGCCTGCATGGTCCCTGCAGCAGGGCTCTGGGGTGTCCGGTCACACAGCTGAACATCCAGCTTGGTGCTTTCTTCGGCTTATGTTTGCCTTCCAGGAGGGATGCCCCATCCCTGGAAGTGTTCCAGGCCAGGCTGGATGGGGCTTTGAGCAGCCTGGTCTAGCGGAAGGTGTCCCTGCCCACGGCAGGGGGGTTGGAATGGGATGATCTTTAAGGTCCTTTCTGACCCCAACCATTCCGTGATTCTATAATTCTGTGAGCGAAAGCTGCTTTCTGCTGTGTCACCTCAGCGCTGGCTGCCGGCGCAGGCCTGGCAGCGAGGCAGGACACGCTGCGCTCCGGCAGGCAGCCAGCTGCCACCAGCTGCCAGCTCGGGCTCACTCGTGGGCAGCGCGGTCATCCTGGGACACCGCAGCAGGTCCAAGGCAGCTCGGGTGGGCTGTGCCGTCACGGTCGGACCGGGCGCTGCTGAAGGACTCCATGCTTTGACTCCCGGGCACAACAGGCACGTCACCTGCTGTCCCCAGGGATGTGGCACCGGGACTTGGACCTGTTCACCCAGAGCAAGGAGAGGGGCCTTGTGGGGGTGTGGGCTCGTTCGCCGGCAGCTGCCCACTGGGGCCCTGCCTGCTGTTTCCACGCTGGGCGCTGCACCGGGAGCAGCTGCCACGCGGCTCTGTGCCACAGCTCTCCCACCTCTGTGCTGCTGCTGGCAGGAGGGAGGCTCAGCACCCGTCCGGGTCTGACGGCACCGGTGCCAGCGGCGTGTGTGCATAAAGCCACCTGCCTCTGGGCACGAGCTTCTCTGCTAGCTGTGGGCTCCATGCGGGAAGAGTGTGTGTGTGTACCTGTATATATGTCTGTATACATGCGCATGTATGTATGTATATCTATAGATATGTGTAATAGCAGTCCAAACTGGCTGTGTAGCTCATTCTCGAACAACTGCCCCTTCTGCACAGGGTCAGGGCTTGGGAGAAGACTGGTACCTGGTCGAAGACGTGGGGATGCAGAGGTGGAAGGTCACCATAGGAGGGCATTCGGCACGGGCCGCGCAGGCGTTACGGAGACCTGTGCTAGGCTAATGACCCGTTTGGGACAGAAAGCAAACACCAGGAATGCCAGGGTATTGAAGGAGAGCTGCACGGCCATTTCAATATCGTTAATCTCTCATTTCCCGTTACCAGTCAGCTGGGGGCTAGAAACTAGCGGTGGGAAAGTGATTTGGGAGGTAAGGTCTGCTGTGTGGGGAATGTCCATCTTGCATCTTCTTTAGATGAGGGCACATAGGTGATCAAAGGAGATTTGACTCACACAGGCTCCTTTAATTCCCTTTTTGCTGTGTTAGCAAGGGATATCACTGCACCCTGGTAGTTGTGAAGCCCCAGAAAGACCCAGCATTGCTGACTCCAGTTAGGGAAGCTTTGACTAACAGCAGCTTTGACTAACCAAGAGAGTGTCCAGCTGGCCCTCGAGGAACTGCCCAAGGGATATGGATTGAATGTCCAAGTGGAGGCACTTGGCAGTTCATCACTTGCCTGGGAGGCTGGTCCAGGAGAAATAACACCAAACCTCTGGCTGCCTCTCGTGCTGTGACAGTGTGCCTGTGCTGGCCTGAGAGCAGTCACTCAGCCTTCTCCAAACCTTTTGCCTCTAGCCTCTGTTTCCTACACCTGGTTCATACTGAGAGCTGGGCTTGTGGACCTTGACAGCTGAGACCAGCAGCCTAGGCTGGCATCAGAGACTGCATAAACCAAAAAAGTCACAGCTTAGCAAAAGAAGCAGCTGCCCCATCTGTCCTGAGACCCAGATGACTTTTGCTTTGCTTTGTCCAGATGTTCTACCAATGGTGTTTGCCATTGCTCATATTTCTTTGCCTCTTTCTCTTCCTTATCTCTAAAGAATTACTCTTGTGCCATTGCTGTTGGCCAACTGCTTTGTAGTCACCTTGAGGACCTCATTATTACCTTGTAAAGAAGACCCCAAAGGACTTCAGTTTCCTTTCAGCCCCAACCATGCCAGCTGGAAGCAGCTGCCCAGGCTGCTGGTGCTTTGCAAGGGCTCAGCTGTCCAGATGTGTGTTTCCTCCAGAGTCTGAAAAAGGGGAATGTCACACTGGGCTTGCTATGTCTTTCGGGCTTTCGGGAGGAATATGGATCTTCTGCATCAGCTGGCTTATTTTTTGACCTCACAGCCTCGTGCTCTGATGGTTTTGATGCAGCATCAGATCCCAAAGGGCTGTCTGCCCTGATGCTGGGTGTGTAGCCCCAAGCCTCAGCTCTGCTGCTGCTCCCCATGCACGTGCCCTCAACCGGTCTGAGTCCTCTCCATCAGGGCAAGCGACCACCTCCTCCAGTACGCAGCCTCCTCTCCCAGCGCAGTGGCTCCAGGGGCTTGCAGTGGTGTGGCTGGCATGGCTTGCAGCCATCTGCCCAGGGCTAGAGGTCCACCCTGAGCACTGCATAGCACCACCCACGGCAAGGGGCAGTGGCCACAGGTGCAGAAATGGCCTGTCATGCTCTCGGAGAGGGTGAGTCACTCACAGTCATTCTCATTTTACCCCTCTGAAGATCAATCCAGACTGTGGCTCCTAAAAATAAGTGTATCTGGAGGGCAGGCTCCTGGGGGACATCTGGCTGGGATCGGAGGTTACTGAGGCAGCTGCATCTCCTGACTGACTGCCTGAGTGCTGATGATTTTAGTGCTGCTCTCAGGACCTCTGGAGCAGAGTCATGCTGCAGTATAGATTACCTGGCACACACCAGCCCCGCAGATATGGCCTTCGTTAAGCAGAGACACTGTTTATCCAGGGAGAGGAAAGCCGGCTGAGCCATGTCTACCGGCACATGGTGATCCCTGCCAGACCCTCTGCTTCCAGAAAGATGAGCTGCTGGTATCGATCCAGTGCGAGACAAGCAAAAGCCAACCAAACAAGCTCACACACCAAGATGCTAATCCACCTCCAAAAATATCCCCCGGCTATGAGAGGACAGACTCAGGGGTTTGTTGGCTGCCTGCTTAGCTTTAGCCTGGGAAAAGGAAAAAGCATAAACCTCGCGGAGGTGAGGCTGGTTGTATGTGGGGGGCTTCTGGGCTCCCCCTGGGGCAAGGTGTGATGGTGAGCAGTCCTGAGATGAAAGCAGAGCTGTGTCCCAGCACTTGGGTTTCACTGCAGGGTGGTTTGCCAAGGCCACCCTCTGTCCTTGCCAGTGCTTGTCCTTGTCCTTGGTGCATGTCTCCTCCCAGATTGCTTATGCTGGCTTTTCCCTCTCAGGCTGAAAAAAAAGAAAAAGATAAATCCATTTCTTTCTGTCTAGCAGTCCTCTGCAGTTTCCTTATCTTTATTGAGATTTGGGGCTGAGGCAGATGTCATGTATTAACAGAAACAGCCAAATGGGTTTCCAGAATTCAGACTACTCGGGGTGGGGGGTGGGGGTGCATTTGCATAATTTTGATGAAATACTGAGTCAGAGCCCCAAGACTGCACAACACCACAGGTGACCACAGGTGAAAGGAAATGCTCACACGTGGGTGTGAAAATTGAATGCACAAAAGAAGCTGCCTTGTCACCTGTGTCCCCTGCTGCCTGGCCAGGGACCCAGATGGCTGCATTCGAGGGAAGGGAGCTTGCAGGGGAGTGGCTGGTACAGCCACTGCCTCCAAAAAGCAATGTGAGTACAAGAGCAAGCAAACTCTTTCCCTGTTTTTACCCTCTTTTGATACTTCTGCAAAACAGAAATCAGTCAGAAATTGCAGCAGGCTTATTCTGGTGAGCTATTTAATTCTGGCTCAGGGAAACCCGCATTTTCAGCAGTGGCTGCCCCACAGTGTGTCAGCACTTGCTGCTCTCTCCTGCTGAGCTGTGATCATTTACCTTTGGGGCAGAAGGAGAAATTACTCTTGTCTTAGTGCTCACGCACCAGCCGCAGCGCCCAGGCTCCCAGGGACCTGGAAAGCATGAGGCGGGATACTGTCCCATCCCTTGCGTCCCCTGCACCCAGCTGCTCCTGGCTGGCAGCCCCTCTCCCCGAGGCAGTGAGCAGCCTCGTGCCTCCCCGGGGGGCTCCGGCTTCACAGAGCCCCTCGCTGCCCGAGGGGGCACCCAGCCAAGGGACCCCCTGCCCGTGCTCAGCAGGGCCGGCTTGGCCTGCACAGCCCAAAGCGAGAGAGCTCCCGGGCAGAAAAACCTCAGCACCCTGCAGAGCCTGCCCCCTGCGCTTAAGCCAGCCATGTACGGAGCACTTTTCCAGCCCAGCGGCGCAAGTGTGATGCCTGGGACCTGCCCGTCCTTGCTCCCTGAGCTGGTGTGGCTGGCTGGTGGGGATGAAGGCTGGGGGTGTGTTTCCCACAGCACGTCACTAAATCATACGGTGCTTCCCTGCTCTGGAAGGCATTTGGAGACATTTAGCCGACCGGGTGGCTCAGTGCACCCCAATAACGCATCTGGCCGCACAAAGGGCTGCTTTGCACAGCAGGGAGGCCTCCTCAGCTTGGGGGCTCTGGGTGTGCGCCCACCAAAGCATGTGGGAAGGCTCCCACAGGGTTGCTGAACACAGGGGCAAAGCACCCCGTGGTCTCTACACTCGCCAAAAAGGTTAGGGCAAAGAGAGCATCCCTTGGCATCAGGAGACAGGCTCTGTCAGGACTGCTCGTAGCTTTTATTAGACCATCAGACACAGGTGGGAGAGAAAAGCCAGCAAGTTTTGGGGCACATAGGTGTTCCTGTTTTTTCCAAGCGTACCATTACTTCTAATAAAAAACATGATCCCTCCCTGCAAATCTTGCCTCTCCTCTGACTTTAGACCATGGCGGTGGCAGTAGCCTACGTAGTATCGTGTGGTTCTTCACAGAAATGTAGCAGTAAACATGAAAATGGTGGGCAAACACACCCACCGAGTACCCCAGAGAGGGCAAGACAAGGTGGAGAGGAAACACCGTTGCAAGTAATTAAAAATGAATAAAATCCCACTTGTCTGTGTCTTCCCCACCGCTTCTCAGGGGCGAGGCAGCAGAGGAGAAAGGCACTGGCTGTGCTCTGAGCCTGCTTCTGAAGGCTCACAAGAACAACTGGCGTTTATTTTTGTCCGTAATAACAATTCTGGTCCTGCTCTGAACTAAGCAGTGTTAAGCCCAAACAACTGGGATGTCCTCGCTCAAGACTGTGGCATTTTGTTCTCATTGACTCATATCACTGTTAAGCAGCTATTGTTGTTCGAAGACATGTAGGTAATGTTTGCTAGCTACCGTTAGGCACCGAGATGTATTTTTAAGTCGGCAACCTCTATAAACAGAATTATTGAGCTGGTGGTGGGACACACCGAATGCTGCTGGCAGCGTTTTCACTTCACCTTATTCTTTGCACACACAGACCATGGGCTGCAACCTGTCCCCTTGCGCTGGGCACAGGTGGTCCCTCCCCGGCCACAGAAACTGGTGTGCACTGTTTCCATCTCTCCTCTTCCATCCCCGCTGAAACTCTGAGGGGCCGTTTCCTTTTCTCGCACAGCTTCTCAGGCTCTCCGCCTGTGGTTGGGCAGTGCTGGGAAGTGGAGCCTGAGCTGAGGCAGAGTGAGCCACTGGGATTTAAGGTCAGTGTTTAAGGGGCTGGGTTTCTCAATGCAATTGAGAAATTCCTCAATGCAATTCCTCAATGAGGAATTGCATGGGAAAGGATCCACTTTAAAAACACAGCATCTATTTAATCAGGATGGGGAAAACCAGCCTGACCTCCTTCCTGCTGTGACAGGCGGGTGGGTATGGAAGGGGTGAGCGGGGCTGGGGAGTGGTGGGGGCCACCTCCCCCCTTTTTTTAGGCTACCATCAGCCCTGGGGGTGATGGTGGCTTGCAGCAGGGTGGCATTGCTTGAGTAGCTTCTGCAATTCAAAGCGTTTTGCGGTGATTGTCGCCTCCCTCTCCTTAGGGCCGATGCTTTTGTGGTGTGTGAGCTACAACCCCCACAGCAGCCCAGGCACCCGGCTGCCAAGGTGAGCGGGCACAACCTGCGGCTGCTGGCCCAGCCCCACCTTGCATGTCCCTGGGGTCTGCTGCCGTCCTACCCAACTCCTCCTGCAGCCTAGCCCCGGCTAATGGTTTACACAGGTATCCATAGGTTACGTATACCTGAGGGAATACATTAGCACATGCACATCGTTGTACACACCACCTGAGTATCTGCTTTGATCTACAGCAAGCAAAACCCCATGCAAATAGCCGGTTAAAATGGTCAGACTCTGGGTTTGACCCTGTGCTCCCCCTACTATGTAAGTGGTGCTCTCAGAAATTTCTCCAAGCGTGTTTTCCTGATCATTGCCACAGAAAACAGGATGAACATGCCCACATTGTAGCTTGTGAGGAGCCTCTGCATGGTGGCTTGGCTTCACAAGCATCTAGTATGGAAGGCCCTTTGGGCTGGACACATCATACCTTCGTCAACAAACTTGGCTGGAGAAATCAGTTCAGATGATTAAGATTTCCAGTTAGCTAAGCATTTGTCAGAGGAATTAATACTTCACTTGAGTGAACAGAGGTTTTCCCCCCTTCAGTGAGATAGCTTTGGATCGGGACCATATTTACTAGCGACTAATTTTCCAGTACCCATTGAAACTGAAGTGCAGTTAAATGTTGCCTTATAAAAGAAATGCATTTGTCACTTGAATGTATTTTCAATGCACGATGTTAATCTTTCTCATTGTTCACATGGCAACTCTTAAGTAAATTACTGCTAATTAAAATAATTTTCTAGACAAAGAAGTTTGTTACACTTCCCTTGCTCAGGTGAGGCTCAGAAATGACACAGCATATAACCTGAAGCACAGAAGGAAGGAGAACAGCCTGTTGGGAGAGGCATCCGGGGGGAGACAGTGATGAGCAGAGGCTGAACCAACAAACCCCTCAACTGACACACAAAGAGAGGCTTTGCAGTGTCCCTACAGAGCTCCAGGGGCAAAATCTCACTCGCCTTTGGCTGAAATTTTCCCCCACGTCACCACAAACCCACAGCCCACGGAGATGTCGCACATGGTGCCCCTGCCCTTTTCCCCCCTGAATTCATGGGTTTCCCAGGAGGAAGACTGGGGAAAGCATCCAGACTTTGTTTCTGCTTTTTTGACTGGCTACTCTGTTTTTTGGAAGATTGAAAAATATATTTATTTAGCGTGGGTTTTGCACCAGGGAATGTTTTCCCATTTGCTAGCTGGCCACAGCCCTTCTGGAGCTCGCTAGTGTCTCTGAGCACATCTGGAACTGATATCTGATGAAGAGTGTTATGCAAATATTAAAATAAAAATAGAGGCTTTTGCTGCACTCCTGTGTGTTTGCTGGAAAGCTCTCAGACAAAGCAGGTTGAATACTGGAAATTTTCCAGCAGCGATTTCAGCACTTTCTTGACATGAAAGTGATGCGAAACAAAGTATTTTCAAGGACACTTGAGCTAAGTGCATCAGTCTGTGTCATCTTTCCAGTTGAAAGTCCCCAAATGGAATAATTTAAGGCTTTTTCACACAGCTTGATGACTGCCAGAAGTCTCTGTACATCAGCTTTGCAGAAAGTTATGGATATTCTCTCAAAATATGTATATAAAATGGGTCAGACCATGTTCAGTTCACGCTAACCTCTAGAAGAATAAATGCCTGTTTTGCAGAGTGTTTTGCCACAAAATAACAAGCAAGCACTAGTATGTAATACAGAGGATCAGCAACCTGACAAAAAAGCAGGAAACATCACTAATGTGACATTCAGAAAATATGTTCTGGCTAAAGACTACAGAACAGCTGCTGCAGCACCTGCATTTGCATACCACAAATTAAAATAATAATAAAAAAACCCAACCAAAACCCAAACCCTGAGCTATCATCTGCTCTCAGTAACAGAGCACGGCCTTGCCGTTTCCTCTGTGCTTGAGGTAGGCTGCCACGATTGTGTGACACGGCTTTTGACAGGCGGAAAAAGTTTTAGCTGGCACAAGCCACCCTGACCTCCTCCACCATCAGGCACTGCTAGTGAGTTGCTGGGTGGGCACAAGCTGCAAATGCCCCCGGACAATGCTTTTGAACAGCAGCAGTGGGCAGAAACACGGATCTAAGGAGGTGTTATTCCCAACAGGATCTTTCTGTCTAGGACCAGCATCAATCAATTTTTCCTCCAGCTACACAAAAGCACAGTTTTATTAGTAATATACTAGTTGGCTTATCTGTTTTGCTGTTACCTGCTTGCCTGCAGTGCCTGACCACTGTGCCCTGTTTGGCACAAGGGCTGATGCATCCTGAGCCCTGCAAAGGCTTTTTGGGCAGCCTCTCGCCTTACTGAAGCCCAGACGGAGTAAGCAATTTATTCATTGATTTGTCATACATGGAGAGCTTGTTCTGTGGAACAAGCAAGATCTCAGCCAAATTCAGGGCCAGATGTACAAACACCTCTTTGGAAGCAGCTCATGGCCCAAAGGGGCTAGTGGAAGCAAACCAGCCAGACAAAGCGTAGGGACAGTGACATTTTTGGAGGGTTCATCTCCCTTTTGCAACTAAAGAGTTTATATAACTCCCTGCAGGGAGCACAGGAAACATTTGGCAAGGCTGGGCTTTGAATTTATTTTGCTTGAACCTTGCTCTAACTTCATCACAAAGGCCCCCTACAAATCTGAAGTGATAATGAGCACAGGGATAAAACCAGCTTGTTTGTTGCCCAGTGCTGTTGCACGCCACGGCACACCTCCGGGCACCAGCATCAGGTGCTGGGTCGCACTGCAGCAGGAAAGCGAGCACTCGGCCACTTGTACAGCACCGGCAATGGCGAAGCAATAAATCTCTCAAGACATAAATTGCCATTCACGGTCATAAAATGAGAAGAGTCGGCCATAAAATAAAGAGCCCTTATTTATGATGGATGTGACTCAAGCAGAGCTTCCTGCTGCTTGCAAATCAGAGCGTTTGGATACTTTAAAAGAAAAACCCCAGCTGGGTATGGAAGGGTCCCATTTAGGGTAACTATAGGGCTCTGTTGCTAGAGAAGAATTGCCTAGCATGTGATTTGGCCCTGTTGCTCACCAGGCATGGGGCAAAAGCTACCTGGTCACCCATATTGGTGACACCAACCACTGCTTTGTCAAAGTCACCTCTGCTGTGGAAGATCCATGTCACACAGGACAGCTCACGAAGGCTGGTCCCAGCCTAGCTTTGACATGTCACCAGTGCATGTGCTGAAGCAACCCCTGGCCATCCAGCTGGGGTGTCCCCAGCATTCAGATCTGGGGCCTGAGGACCCCATACCTCTGAGCGTCTCAGCCTTTGTGTCACGGTCCTGGAGGCACCAGCCTGACAGGGACATTTGTTCTGGTCCTCCTCTGTGGCACTGAGATGCTCAGCTGCACTGTCAACACAGCCAGCAACAGAGCCCGGCGTGGCTTTACTCATCTTGCTCCTACATGCAGAACAGTAGCCCTCCATACATCAAAGTTCTGCAGCTACTTCTCCAACGTTTCCAGCGTTGGCCATGCACAGCTGTTTGTATCAGGCTTCTGCAGGATGAGGGCTCTCCGAGGGACGTTTGCAGTTACCAAGGGACTTTGCTTTGCTGGACTTGGGGGCTACAGCCTTGGCAATGGCCTTTCCTGCATGCCGGGCTGTAAACAGGCTCTTTGTATTAGGATGGGATTTTACTTCAGGCTGGTGCTAACTGTTGCTATAAGCAAAATTATTGGAACGTCTATGTTGGATGATTTTTCTGTCCAGATTTAATAAGAATATACAGTTACGAGGCTTAAGCAACACCTTTCAGTGTGTGTCTTGAAAGCAAGTCACTCACACAGTTTGCACAGCATCCAGTACAAGTGTGTTGCTAGCCCAGCCTCCAGCTGAGCAAGGTCTCTCTCCCACTGCAGTTTTGGTTTGGCATCTGAGGGGGAATGGTTTTGTGAACCAGGTTTCAAGCCTGGTTGGACTTAATGTGTTGTTTTTTCCTCTTTCTCTGTCAGATGCTGAAATCCATGGAGGACTCCAGCCTGGGTTTTTGCAGAGTGCCAATTTCACCCTTGTGATCCCACCCTCATCTTTTTTCCTCCTTCTCACTGATAGAGGTTGCAAAGGTACTGGGTTTGTCCTTCCTCGCTCCTTCCCAACCAGAGAAGTCCAGCAATGACTTCAAGGAAAATCAGAAAGGCCCCAGGCAGCTTTTCTTCATTAGTTCTGGCTCCAACTGTGGCAAACTGGGCACAGAGCCGAGTTGCCATCTGGAGCTCCTACTGCCCGACCAGGAGCTGCCTCCCCCGGGCTCCGTCTGCAGGGCATGCAGCACTGATGCTATGGCTGCAGCAGCGAGGTTGGGATGGGGCTGGACCAGATTTGCCTCTTTATTGATGTGATAGCATGATTAGCCAAAACAAGGTCCTGCTGGCAGCTGTGGGGGACGCCTGGGCTTACACCCCTTGTTTCTTCTTCCTTGCAGCAAGGGCAAGGTCTGCTGCTGCCTGGATTGAGGGCTGGGCTGAGCACAGCACTGGGCTGCATGAGTGAAGCACACTGAGGCTGAGCGTAAGTTCTCTCTTTGCAGGGCACCAGGGCTTTAAAAATTCATCTGTTTCATTGCGTGTTCAGGACCTCTATATGCAATAGCTGCATTCAGTGCAGCCTAAAATGTCTCTTTAAAAGGTGTGGGATCTGTCAGTTTAATCTAGTTCAAAATAAAAGGACTAAAAGGGGAATTTTTGAAGCAGCTGCAGCAGAATGTAAAACATATCACCAATTTTGCACCAGCGCTGCCTGTGCTAGTACCGTTCTTTCCTCGGTAGCAACTCCATCCAGCGAGCAGCATGCCCATGTTGACTGTGAGCTAGCTCTCTAGTTCTTACAGGCAATGGATCATCAATGGCATGGGAGACTTTTCTAAAATTGGTTCAGACTATTAAAGGAAGGGCAGAGGCAGAGAGAGAAATGAAAAAGTGACAAGCTGGTGACACGTTCATTCAGCCCCTTTTTCTCTACAAATGAACATGTGTGTAAATGAACTTGAAAGGGACTACTAAAAAAAGGCATGTGGAGACTGTTAATAATGAATTACCCAAGGAGATAAGAATCCAGCTACAAACTTTTCAGAGAATGAATATCTCCAGTCCCAACCATACCGAGGCTCTGCCCCAGCGATGATCCCCACCCCAAGGAGTTTTGCATTTGAGGTAGGAAAATCAGATGAGGAGTGGGGAGACGTCCACATTGCCTTTTCCTTGCTCTGCTGGTGCACCGACCCTGATGTTGGCAGGCTGCTTTGCTCCACAAAGCGAGCAGAGCCCCTGCACCCAGCGCTGCGCGGGGGCTCACCAGGCAGCTGTCCCGGCACGGCTACGGTGCCATTGCAGTGCTGCACTGCCTGCAAAAAGGGTGCCAGCATCCCTGGAGAAGCTGACCCACAATGTCGGATTCCCGTTGACTTTGGCTCAGTGTGTGCAGGAGATGGCTGCTCCCTGGGGAGCCAGGCGCTTGGGAGGTACAGAAGAGACATTTTGTTCCTGCCCAGCAACTTGCAAACGCCCGAGCTCTCTCTGTCCAGCCACAAATGCCACTTGTGCTGCAAAGAAACAAAACATTACAGGCAGCATTTTGCAAAAATTGTGGGTTTTCATGTTAAATTAAAACCGCTGCTGTCTCCTGGCCTGTTGCTCGCCTCTGATGTGCAGCACATACTGCTTGAGCTGCTTGGGGTTTGGACTTAGGAGCTCCTGCCACAAGCCCCGTCTGCCCCTTCCCTCCCGACGGCCTCTTGCTTGCCCTCCCCAAGCCCTCCTGCCTGCTGCCTCCTTCTTGGCAGTTATTTATCAAACTGCAAACTGAGTTGCCAAATGAGAATTAATAAATGTTAACACTAGAATATTTTCTAGCCCTTAAGGCTCTGATCTGCCGTTTTCATTGACATGAAGGCAGTGGGAGCACTCGTGTTTGGGATCGGTGGGAGGGGGCCAGCGAGTGCTGTGCCCCCCTTTCGTTGCTGTGCAGAGGCACAAAAAGGCACATAGCAATCGTCTGGCCGCGGAGCATTATCGCTCAGCCCTGCAAAGAAAGTCTGTAAAGGGATTATTTTAATGGTGGGTCAGGCTGTGCAGTGTGTTTTGGCCAGGCACTAGGAACGTGGAAGTGACAACTGAGAGGATCAGAAAACTAGACTATAGGGTATATTAAAGTATAGAGTACATATTGATATGATTATAAAATCAAAAGGGTAAAGAGATTGTGAGGAGGTGGCAGAGAAGAGCTCTGCCCCTGCGTGTGAGGTGGGGGAAGAGCCTGAGTACTCGCTCTTGTTCCTTTTTGTCACATCATTTATTCATCATAAAGTGCTCTTCAGTGTCTGTCTCTTTGGTTTGGGGGAATTACTTTACGGCATCTTCAAACCATTTAAGTAATGCTCATTTCCAGATGAAAGACGGCAAGGAACTGGAGGTGGATGCAACGCCGCACAGCATGTGCAGTGACCTGCTAGGGAGGACACTCGTGGGGAAAAGACCTTATTCACACTTTGCCCTTATGTCTCCCTGTGCTGACCTTCACAGCACTATCTCCACCTGTGTCCCAAAGGCACATCCCCCACTGACCCCTGCCAGCACCACTGCACCTGCAAAAAGGCCTGCTGCCCACGTGGCTGGGACTGCAGGCTGGCTTGGGCAAACAGGCTCTGCAGGTGGGGCATGCTCTAGCACTGTACACACGGGTTTGCAGCTCCACATCTCTGCCCTGGGATGGTGACCCTGCGCAGAGGACATCCAGCATAGCTGGCAGAGCCTCTGTGGCATCCTGTCATCCCAGTTATCATTCCTCCCTTTGCACAAACTCACACGTGCTGGGGCATTGCAAGCAATGCATCCCCTTGCCTGGGGTCTGATTTATTAATTCATAACTCCAATGAGAAGGTGCTCCTTGTGCCTTCCCTGGCTCGGTCCCCTCTGCCACAGGGTGCTGGTCTTTGCAGCACTACGTGCCCTCTCCTTCTCACTGTCTTCACAGGCTCCAAGAAGACACCCACCTTCTCACCCCCCCCCGGGAAAGCCCTGGCCTTACTGACATACAAGGGCCAACAGCTCGTGTATGAATGTCTCCCTTCGCTTTCTCTGTTTCTGAGGTGGCGTTGTACTTCTTCACCATCAGTTAAATCCTGCAGCAGTGCTGGCTTCCCTTTTGCAGTGATCCCAAGGAGTAGCCTCGTGGCACAAAGGTATCCCTGCAAAAACTTCCAGTGTATTATCCTAATCCTCAGCAAAATATACCAGATTTGGGAATATGGACCAAGATGTCACTGACCCAGAGGCCAGGATAGAATCACAGAATAGTTTGGGTTAGAAGGGACCTTTAAATGTCATCTGGTCCAACGCCTCCCTGCAATGAGGATGACCCCAGGCACCAGATCATACAGGAGTGCATAAACTGTAGCACCAGAATTTGCCAAATGTCTTCAGCAGTGAACTATTTCTAAAGCCACAGAAGACAAAAAAGGAAACAACCCCCATACTGTAATGTACTCGAGATAGTGGTACATATCTATATGGCATCAGGATGCACTTCTTCCTGATCCCAGCTGGCAATTACATTACGGAGATAAAAACACATTGGGCTTTTATGATTATAACACTATGACGGAACTTGGGAAAATATAGCAGATACTTTTACAGACTTGGAAAATTCATTCCTTGGTTGAAATGCTCATTATAAAACTTATGGATTGAAGTGCAGTTCTCCTGCTCCAAAATGAAAAAAACAAAGGCATTAAATGCACTGCAAAATTTTGCAAGATAGCTGTCATAGAATGAACTCCACCAGAGAAGAGCTTCCAGCTTAGTAAGGTTTCACAAGCTAATGGAGTTGTATGGACCCAAAATGTGGTCAAAAGCCATCAATTCAGTGAGGTATTTCATGCCCCCCTGGACTGAGAAAGGCTTTACATTCAATCTCAAGTCCCGTCATACACTTGCACACAGGTCCTCTCCCGGCACGTGTGTTGACCCCTGAAATGTGAAATGGGGTGGAGCTGACGGGAGTGGATGAATCCCTGTCCCTCTCCTGCCAGTCCCCACTTTCCCCAGAGAGGCTGGCTGTGGGACAGGGGCTCCCGACATCCTCTGCCAGCCAGCCTCATCACCTCGCCATCCCGGAGGCTAGCCGTCAGCGGGGCCCGCGCTCTGAGATCACACCTGCCAAGGCTGCTCCCAGAGCCAGGAGAGAAACTGGAAATGCAGCCACAGCAAATAACTTCTGCAAACTACAGAGTTGGCAGATATGTCAAAAACATTTTGGTATTGAACTCTCACTTGAAATCAATGATCCAAATGGGACTCAACTTGTTCCTTATTAAGGGCTAAGGGCAAACCTAGTATTTCGGTATTCATTCACACGAGTTGGATGGACGTTATGAGTAATTGCTGTGTGCAGCACTTTTCTGAATCATGCATTATTAAAATCCCACAACCAGAGGAACAAAAGTGGATTGGGCTTGCTTACCCATTCTCATCCAGCACCACAGCAGGAGGGCTGACCTCCGTATCTCCACGCCTTTGTCCCACACTAAGCACCTGCTCCCCTGCCCTGGACTCTCCTGGGTGAAATCCCAGAGTCTGTCCCCTTATTCTTTTGTGCTTTATTGATGACATGAAAGAAGAGAGCCCAGTTTTCACTCCTGGAGAGAGTCTGAGGGAAGGTTAGGAGGAAGCCAGGAGCACCCAAGTCACAGGTGGTGTTTTTCCTGCCACCTGCTTTGAAGAAAGTCCTTCAAAACCAAAGATAACTGTGTGGACCCGCCTGTCGAAAGGGGAGCTTGCCAGAAGGCATTTCTCCTTCTGGATGCTGCTCATTCCAAGGGTGAACCAGCAAGAGCAGACCTGGCTCCTGCTTTTCCTGCCGCTTGCACGGGAGACCACTGTGTCATTGCCCTGCAAAGAGGTAGTGAGGCATACAGGCTTCACCTACAGGTTTTGCCTGTGCAGTCAGCAAGGTGCCAGGGCTAGAAAATCAGCCTTGGGAGCTGTGTGTTTCATGTAATTGAGCTGCTATATTACAGCCCAGCAAGGCTACACTGCTGCCCCTGCCTGCTGGGTAGGTCGTTGGCAGGGGACCACGCACAGTGTATGAAACGTCTTGGAAGTCCTTTAGAGAAGGCTGTGGCAGTGTCACTTCTGGCACTGCAGACCCCAGGTCGGTACAAAGACTAGTCTGGGAAACCGGGAAAAGCCTTGGGATTTAAAAGCACCACGCACACCGAGCAGGGTATAAAATGAATGTGACCCCAAGAGCGGCCTGTTGGTCAAAATTAATGATCTGCATTGAACAACAACAGCAACACTGCAGGAATAAGTGCTGCTCCACTTCACTAAGCTACAAGGGTCCTTTGCTCTTCTGGAGTGGGTGGGTGCAGCTCCACAGAAAACTCAGCGTCATGCCAGTGTGCACCAAGGTTACACGCTTCTTCCAAAGTAAAAGATTCAAGCATGGACCATGGCAGATGTGGCCACTAAAAGGCTGCTGAAAGGTGATGTCCATCACAGCCCCGGTCAAAACATCACGTGTTAAACAGTCATAAGGGAAACCGTGCAGCTGGTGAGCCGTTCACAGGGAGTGCGTTTTCAAGGAGATAAAAGTAATGTTGATGTATATTGATATTGTGGAGCTTTTTGTGTTTCTGACAATTGGGTGGACAAGCAATCTCCTAAGTCCATTGCACCACCCCTTGTGAGGCTGTGGATGGGCCATTTCACAAGGCATCAGTGAAACAAGGCACTTGAAGTGGTGCAGTGGTGCAAGGGCAGATGGGGGGACAAGGACAAGGACAAGGAGCTTGGTTCCCTTGCGACACCAGGGAAAGGTGCAGCACTGAAGGTGCCTCTCCGCTTTCGTGCCTCAGCGACCAAGCCACTGCTGCACCAGACCTGCCACTCCAGGCACCCCATATGCACTCACCACTTCTGAAAAGACCCTCAAAAAGAATCAAAATGAGTTAAAAATACCAAGGTCAAACAGCAGCCTGCAAATGCCTGGATGTTCAGAGGAGGGGTGAAAGCTCCTGCAGGTGGACACCATCTCCTTTTGCTCCCAGGCACTAAGCTTGCAGCTCTGGTGCTGGCCCCCTAGACTTTCTGTGGTGGATAATGCCCTTTCTGCCCCGTGCCCTCTCCTCAGTAAAGTGGGCTTTTGCAGCAGGCACCCCAGTTCCACCTTGGTGTCCGGTCCTGGCTGACCAGGGCTGAACACAGCCCTACCTGCAGCATCCAGTGGCTCTTCAGAGAGCATCTCTCAACTCATCACGTTGACCTCACTCACACACACCCACAAGAGCAGCTAGCAGCCCACCTAGACCTCACAAAGAACTGCATGCAAACAACATACCCACTAATTATGAACAAACCAGCTCTGAGACCTCTGGGCCATCCCAAGTCTTATCTGAAGCCCCAACATCCCGGTTCCTCAGCGTTATGGGATCATCCCCAGGGCACCCTTATCCGGGGCATGAACACCCTGTTGGTCCTCACCATCCAACACCTTCCTTCCGTACATCACCTTTCCTCTCACCTTCTCGAGCCCCTTGCAGCTGTGCTTGCCTGCCAGGCTGGCTGTGCTGGTACCAGTAACAGCAGGGATTGTGATGCAAGAGGGCCTCGGCAAGGGCTCGCTCCAGAACAATAAAAAGCTGGAACATATGCATGGTTTTGCCCAGTTGTTGCTCAGAAAGGCCTGTTCTAGCTCCCTGGGCTCTTCTGGATGCACAACAAGCCTTAGCAATTTATCAGTAACTTTGTTCATCTAAGACCAGTATAAAATAGATCTGGTGCTTTCCTTAGACTTCTCAACACCTTAGGGAAATCAAAGGAATCAAACTAAACTAAATTGAAAGGCCCAGATTCGACTTTTTAACACCTTTTCCTGTAGCTCCTTTGAATGAACATCCTCATGCCTTTGAAAAAAGTTCCATTTACATTGGAAACTTTCCTATATAGCCATAACCAGGTCTGGGAATGTGCCACCTTGGCCTTTCAGTGCTAACTGTTGTGACAATTTTTTTGCAGGGTTGTGTCCCATCATCCAGAGTTACATTCCTGGTATTATTGTAGCCCACCAGATCTGTCTCTACCCAGGGCAGTGGCTAACAATATACTTTTGTTGGGGGTGGGGGAGGGTACCTTTCTTCCTTACAATCACCGGTGACTGAACCACTCTGGTGGCTCTCCCTAGTGATGCCAAAGGGATGCACCTTTGCAGTCTTGTGGCTAAGAAATGGTACGATTCCTCTGACTGAATGCTGGCATCTCCTTTGGGATGAGATGAATCGTGCCCTAGAAACACCTGTAGTCCATCCAATGATTTCCACACCGAGATCCTACACCCTCCTGTGTTGTCACTGTAACACAAAGTGGGTTTTACCCACTTCTGCTCCTCCTGGCTTTTCTTTCTGCCCCAATACCACTTGAAGTTATTGGGGATAACTTGAAGTTATTGAAGATACCTTTTGATTTCATGTTGGTCCCTCGCTTTTTTGGGACATCTCGTGGCTTGCAGCTGTGTGTGTGCATCTCAGTTATGGTCATTGCCTTTCAGCTCCGTCTCTAGGTCTCTCCCTAGTGCTGAGGGCTTTGCACCACCCCGCGGTGCCAGCACACAAGCTGTTTCAGACACTACAAGCCCAGGCCAGGATGATGCTTTTGTCTGGCACATTCTACTCAGAAGCCCACAAGTTTATTCTGGGCTGTCCCCACATCTGTGCAAGCATTTTGTCCCAGCCCTCCATCACCACTGGCTAGACTTTCAGTACAGTTTTATGTTTTCTGGGGTGCTTCAGCACTGATGTGCCTTTCATTAAGTCCTTCCAGCTGGGGTGGAGGGGATAGTCTACAATTTGTACAGGAGAATAGTGTCCTTTTTGGAGTGTTCTCCCATTTTCTACTGTTCTTGTGCACCCACAGCAGAGGTGAAGCTGGTGCACCACAATTTGCTGGAAGTATTTCTGCCCTTCCAGGCAATTTCTACCTGCAGGTACCTGTCGTAGAGATGCAAGAAGCCACATGTTGCATCTTGTGCAGCAGGTCACCAGATATTAGCTGTCATTTCATTGTCATTGACAAGTACATTATGAAATAATATCTGGAAGAGCACTAGAGGCAGAAATTGTTCATGCTGGCTAGAGGTGCTTATTTTGCCATCAGCCAGGTTCCCCTATGTTAAGGAGATGTGGAGCTAAAAATAAATGCATGGCCCATTAACCTTCAATTGCCTTGCAGCAATTGCCTGGGGAAAAAAGACAGGAGAAATGGGTGAAGTGTGAAACAATAATTAACACTGAATAGACACTGAAAGAAAAACATGGATGAGGTGGGAATTACAGAAAAAGTCTTTTCCCAGGGGAGCTCTGCTCTTCTCATGCTGAAGCTCACTTGCACCTCCCTGGCAGGGGCTTGCAGTGGGACAGTTTTCCGGGGAAAGGTCTTTCTGGAGAAAGAGCTCTTCTTTACTTTTTGGATTTGAGAGTGGGTACTTGCTGTGTTTTTGCTGCCAGGCTGGCTTTCTGTGCCCTTAGTCTGACCACACATCTGGGACATAAGGAAACTGGTGACTTCCACTGCACAGAGAAGGAGCAGCAGGAGCGGGTGACCTGACTCACTCTCGAGGGCACAGAGGACACCTGTGAGTGTTTGGGGACCTAAACCACTCGCTGTGCTGAGCTCACTGACAAAACCTGCAGAAACCAAATATATTTTGAAAAACGGGCCCTTTTGCCATATAAAATATGGGTGGAATTTTTTTTGACCAGCCGTGCTCCTCATGACACCAAGAAGGGCTGCAAATCATGCGGCTGGGGTAATCCACTGCATCCCAGCTCCAATTCAGCCACTGGGCAGCTCCTCATCTGCCAGGTTTGGCCCTTGCCCCGTCCTCATCCCAGTAAGATACTGGGGGTCCCTCCATCTTCCCCCATGCACACACACACATGTTCATGAGCTACTGCTCAGCCACCACTGCCCAATGCCAAGACACTTGGCTGGAGGGAAAGGCATGGCTCTGCCCCTTCTCTCTTTGGAAGGAGCATGGCCCAGGCTGGAGAAGCTGGGGGCAACAGCTGCAGCCAAGGGCTGTGCAAACACATAGAGCTGTCCTGCTTCTTGGGTGCTGCGTCACCCCGATGCACAGCGTGGAGGAGGCATGAGATGCAATCTTTAATCCCTTCGTCTCTCTGTGCCACCTACAAACCAACAGCTCTAATAATACCTAATGATCTCACTGCCAGATATTGAGTCATGTTTGCAAAGGGCTCAGAAGTGCCTGCCTGGAAGATCCCACAGAGGTGTGTTGTTCTCTCCTGCACCCAGTGCCCCTGCAACCCTGAAACGGTGAGGGGAGGGATGCTGCATTCAAATCCATAACACTTTATTCAACGCACATGAAGTCTTAAATGTGCTAAGCAGAAACTGGCTTCTCTAATTAAAAAATAGGTCTTTCTAAAAAAGTAATGATTTACTTTTTTTTTGTAAACGAAAATGAAATTTTAATTACATCTGTGTAACTCAAGGCAATTTTTAAGTAACTGGGGAGGTTTTGTTCACCATTTTTTTCAGTGTTCAGCTTCAGCATCTCACTCTTTTAAATATATCTGGCTTCTAGCGACAAATAATAAATGGCTACAACCATTTGAATAAATGGTGCTATGGAGGACTTACCTGCAGCCATTCCTGAAAGAGGGGCCTTGTAAGATCAAATTTCTTACAAATCCCACAGTGACTGCCATTATTCTAACAACTGAAGTGCCTACAATACAACAAAGCAAACACAAAAGCCTACACTTGTTGCAGTTAGAATTTGAACAGTGTAGCTCATTTTTCTAATTGGCTTCTCTCTTCAGAGAATGGAGAGAGAAGCACCACTAGGACCACTGCAGCTTTCCCAGAATTAGACCAGCTTTGCATTTGCACCAGCCATAGCATCTGGGGGACATTTTTAAATCCTGTCAAAAAGATAGTGACCTTTCCTGCAGCTTGATGGGTACTCCCAGAAAAATAACCTCAGTTTGATTTCTTGACATTTCTTCTGCTATATGCCCAGGTTACTCAAAGGCCATATCTACATGGCACAGAGAGAGGGAAGAAAAGAAACCACCTTCCCAGGGCTCCATGCACAGTTTGCATTAACCCAGCCTGGAATGATGATGGCCTCTCTCCTGCACTCTGCGCCACATAATAGTGCCCCTCTTTGGTCTCTGAAATTAAATTCTTGAACATTTTTGGCTTTGCTTTGGCCTAGTTTTGCTGGCTTTTCATTGCCTTTATTTCACTATTTAACTTAAAACTGGAAGAGCATCAAGCCATATAGCCAGAACAGAGCACAGGAATACTTGCATCTGTTTAAGAAAAGCTTTCTATTTCTGTTCATGTCGCTGGAAGCAATGATTTGCTGAGGATTAGAAGATGAGTTTTGAGAGGAGTGTAAAGACTCATTTCAAGGGCATAACACCCCCTTCATTTAGTACAGGTACAAAAGACATTTTACCCAGAGGGAACTACCCAGTAGTAGAAGCATCCAGATTTCCTGTCCTTTGTTGGAAGCAGCTGGTCTAGGCTGCTTTTAGGCAGAGGATACTGCTTTTGAGGGAATGCCAGTCCCAACCAGTACTGCTAATCTTCTGCTCCTTGCTAATATCTGGTGGTTTATACTCCACCTTCTGTATTTTTCCTTTTTATTTCAAAGCAGGCGTATGTGGGTAGACATGGCATCCCAACAGGACTTTGCTCTTTTTCCATCCATCCCTCGCCCCAAATCCCAACCCATCAAAAAGTTGCATTTAGTGACATTTAATCTGTGCCACAGCAAGCAACAAGTGGCTGGAAATAACACCAAGGCAGATGCCAGGGAAACCCAGCCTAAATCCAACTCTTCTAAACACATGGCTGGGCTCTCAGGACAGGGGGAAAGCAGGTATACTGCCTGCGAGTGGGAACAGGGCTGCAGGCGAGCTCATGAGCCTGAGCGTGGCACTGAAAACATCGCCACCGCTGCACTGTGAGGATAAAATCTGCTGGTGACGGGTGCAGCTGCATCAGAGAATACCATCAGCAGTACCATCAGGCAGGCTGGCAGCACAGTAAACTGCATGAGGGCTCTGTTGTTTTCCACACCACATGACATTAATTATTCATATTTTTCAGGGACTTTTGCAGGTAATCTTAAAAATATTTCCACAGTGAATATTTGTAAATTATGCATGGTGTTTACTTTCATTCTTCTGCAGTTCTGCCATCTTTTGTGAATATGAAAAGCAGAAATCTAGAGAGCTGTCTCTCTTTTGATGGCAAAGTTTTTCAGAGTGATTGGTCTGGTTATACAAATCCGCACTCATGCTGATGCTGCCGTTTGAAGTAAATGGTACTTCTTCAGTGAGGGGGATCGCCTGCGTGAATATGGGACTGAAGCATTGCCTCCTCTGATGAGGAAGGATGGGGGGCAGGTGCGCACTGCCTGGAGATTGCTGTGTATGCCTGAACTGCCTTGAAACACCTCACGCTACGTAACAAAGTCCAACAAAATTCATGTTGAAACCTCAAAATAACGGCAAGGCTCAGATAGAATAAATAATGGCTGTCTCACAGGGACAGAGCTGGAGTTTCAGTGGTTGTGAAGGAAGGGGCATGATCACAGTCAGAAACGAGAAACCTGTCACGCACTTTTTCCTCCTGTTTGCCAAGAAACACTGCCTGTGGCTTTCTCTTGGAAGCATTGCTACATCTTCAGGCCCTGGTCCTCGATATACAGGCTAGATGTTCCCAAATGTGCTTGTTCTGGGGAATCTGGGAACACAAATCCCAATGCATGAACAGGTAACATCATTCAAGGAATGTACACAGGCATCACACCTGCTTTGCAAATTGGGCCTTTAATCACTTATCAGACCTGACTGAAACAGCAACTGAATTTCCTGTAACTGGTATAAAACCAAGACAACTGATGTAAAAATTTTGCTTTTTCTCAGTTGTTGCCATTGTTACCACACTGAAATGGAGACTGTGTCAGTCAAAATGAGATCCAAAAGCTGCAACTGGGATTCTCACAAACACTTAAAGCCAGCTTACCTAATTTGTACCAGGGCTAGAAATCCCTTAATCATTATATCTTTTTTGAAAAGTCACGGTTTTCTAAAAGCAAGTATACAAACTGCCACAATAATTAAAAACCTTGCTTTTTCTTTTTTAAGGAAACTCAGCTGCCCAACAGCTTCCAGCAAAAATACTTATTCTTAAACAAGCATTTCAATTGATATGCAGTTCAAAAATCCAAACGTAGGTTTGCCCCTCACAACTGTTAAGGAAGCCTGAACAAAAATACAACTACGTAATTAAAACCTCCCTGAAAAGTAAATACAATTTTTAAAATGCTTGTGTATCTGGAATGTCAATAGTAACATGTGGAGAGGAATGTGTCTGTCTAGCAAAACTGTCCTGTAGTCAGCTGGGCTGCATTTACCCGGCTGAGCCTGCTGGCTGCAGGCAGGGTGGGAGTCACCGGAGCAGGTGTAGAGCAGTGAAATAGGCACTTCCAGGACATGACATGTCTTATCCCAGAGTAGCTGTCTGAAATAGTTCAGACATACCGCAGCTCCTAAAACACCTGCTCCTTTTCAACTCTAGAGCACAGGCTCTGATGCAGAGATCTGGATGATGCAGGGGTTGTCCTTAAAGGCAGGTGGGACAGATGCCAGCCAGGAACAAGCTGGCTCTTCAGGTCCAACCCACTGCAGTAGCAGGTAGCTGTGCCAGAAATTGGCCAAAATCCACCCCAAATGCAGGTGGGAGGTTTGCTCTTCCACTGCATTTTATATTTGGTCTCAACGTATTGATAATCAATAATATTTATGACATTCATAATTCATAGTATCAAACTATATGGTACCTTAAGATTGCCAGTTTCTCATATTTCCCTGCCTCTGGAAATACCTCCCCTGGGACCATTTCAAGGCATCACACTTCCAGCACATAGTTACCTGAGTTTGGCTGCTGTACACAAATGTTTGTCCTCTGCAGCTTCCAGCTGATGAGCTCTGAGTTTACCCTCCAATTAGTCCCCTGGTGCCTGGTCCTCCACCTTGTGCTGCCAGATGCAATTTGATTCCTGCTACTGCAGTCCTCTGGGTCACCCCATCACCACCTCCCTATCTCCCCCTGGACCAACAGAACCTCACACGTTTCTGTCAACACCAAATTTAATTGTCAACACCTCACATACTGAGGTCATTACTGAAGGGATGACCCAGAACAGATGTTTTCTTTGAATCAAACATGATAAAAAGGATACCCAAGTTGTTGGATTCTTTTTCCCAAACTGTACCTTAAAAGTATTCTAGTTCTTAGATAATCACTGGCAAATTATGCCCCGTCACACCAAAAGGATCATTTAATGAATTGTTCTTTATAAAAAACAAGTCCATGTAAAGGAATTCAGGATTATGAAGAAGGATTATACTGGTAAAATTCTGTATTTTGTTGTGCATATTAATGCATCAAAAAGGTATTTTCCTAAAGAAATCTGGTATTGCAGTATGACGGAAAAGTATTGTAGCCCAGATTACTAACACCTTGCCAACCATCTCAATATACAGAGAACATCATTATTTACCATTCAGACTCCATAGCAACACTGAATACAAATATATTTACTAATATTCTTATAAATGGAGATTAAGGCTTTGCACATTCCAGCTGTGAACATGCTGGGGAAAAAAAAAACAGGGACTCCATCTGCTATTGTGTTTGTTCATTTGGCTGAAAAAATCAAACACTGATTTGAGAGAATATTTGATTAAAGAAAAGGCATTTTATTCTTTGAAAAAAATCCAAGTTATTGGTCAGCTTCTTGTCCTCTCCTAGAGCATTTGGAGCTGCTGCCGGGCAGGCTAATAGCATTGATCTCTCTGGTTTTGCTGCAATTGCTTTAATTGCCAATATCAGTTGTGTACTGTTGGATTAGTGTCCGGGGTGTCCCCTGCAACACCACACCTACCCTGCGGTGCCCGGCACTGTCGGTGCTCCCTGTCAGCAGCTCACAGCAGCAAAGCGGCCCCGCAGAAATGCTGAATTAGCACTTCTAGGGAGATGGGAAGTGCTGAGGGCACTGGGAACAAATACACATCCATCATCCTCTGGGTCCAGCAAGGAGAGATGGGCTCGCAGTTTTCTAGTTTATGTATTCTGCCCATGGTGCTTAACTAAAAGCAGCATCACATTAAGATATTTTATAAAACTTTCCAGCCCACCAGCATTATGTGAGTTTTTGTTCCTCCGTGGAGCGATGGGACGCTGTACTTTTAATGAGTTTCCCTGCAACCTCTCTCAGAAACCGGTAGTTTCTTGCACTAGGAAACACTAGAGGAATCCAGAAGAGAAATTAGCTGCTAGCAAGAAAAAATTGGCATAAGAAAATGAGACCCAGCAAGGAAAGAGAACAAATGTATGCTGCTGGGGCCCCTTTCTCCCCAGCAGCTCTGTGCCATGTTAACCCTTGCAGTCTCAGATGAGTCACTCCTGATGCATAAGGGCATAAAGGGGCTAGCAAGTAGGTTCTTGCTTCTGTCTCTGCTAGTCTGAGTATTTGCATTACAAAGCGAATGCTCGGTTCTGCAATTTGAGTTGTACCTGCGTACTTCCTAAAAGCAATTTAAGAACCAAATGTAAGAAACATCAAACAGGCTCTGCCAATCCCTAGGAGGCAATGATATTTAAGCATGTAAAGGCAAGATAGTTGCTTCCTCATTGAATTGCAGGGATGGAATTAAAAGTTCTGGATATTTCTCTTGACTAACAAAATAAAATATTAAGCCTATCATACCCAGTCCCGACACTGGGAAAACTCATTTGTCTTGCAGGCACAAAGAACGTAATGAAGCATGAAGCTGTCACGCATCAAGCCATTCTCTTTTCTCATCCTCTTCTGTGAATATATGAGCCTGATTAGGAAGAACGAAAATTATTGCTAACAGATTTGCCCTGTCCTTTGGAAAGCTGCACCTGGCTGCTCCCTGCTTCCCCCCTAAGCACTGTTAGCAGTGGTGTGTGTGATTCAGAAGCTGCAAGTAAGGAACAATCTGCAGCCAATGTATTTATGCTGCTGCAAAGAGGGCACCTGGAAAGACTGACACAAATTCAGATATCAATGGCTCCCATAATCCTTTCTTGGCAGGAAGGATGGACAAATGGGCTAATAGGTCTTTTTCATCTGGAATATCTATGAACCTGAAAATGGTGCTGAATTGATTTCCTAAAATAGCACTTTCATCACCCGGCTGTATTTCTTAAACTGATGCTTCAAAACCCAGAGCACTTCTATGTTCACTCAACTTCATTATTTGTCTCCATGAACTCTTCTGGAACTGCCAGTGTTTGAAAAAAACCTGAAGGTGAATGGATGGAGAGCTGGGGCCCACTGATCGATCTCCATCTAATATGATTAAAATATTATCTCAGATACATGCTGCGCATCACTGTCCTATATTACTGTTTCTATTATGAATACAACAACTGACTGACAGATGACAAAAATTACTGCAGGCTTTTGATAAACACGAAGAAGGTACTTGTTTATCTAGGGGCTGTAATTTCACCACCTTTTGAGAGTCAGCCTTTTGCACCCCTTTAGGTCTCTGCCTTTGCATGGAAATCTCCTCCCTGTTAGGGGCAGCAGGGAGGAGCACCAGGTCTCTTCCTATCCATACTTTCAGAATGGGATGCAGGGACCTTCCTTCCCTCCATGTTCCCTGGGGGAATATCACCGTATCCTCTTGGTATGGAGAAGGAATTCACATTATTTCTTCTATTTCAGAGGGATGGAAACCCACAGAAGACAGTCTGGCTAGTTTCCTACAGCATTACTTGGGCTGGACCACAGAGGTTTGGCGTGTAACTGGGCATGTCCACTGCAAGCAGTGGAGCAAGGTGCGGATGTGGTGGGCTAGTGTCAGGCTAGGCTGCCATGTCACCGCATGTAATCTCACACCTGTGAGCCTCCCGGGGAGGTGTCTGTGCCAGCAAGTTGCCTGTAGCCTGCTCAGCATCATGCGAGGCACAGCTGAGAAGTTCCCAGTTCTGGAGCAGTGTCAACAGGAGCTCATCACTTTCTGGGCCACACTCTGCTGCATGCCAGGGACGTGCCTCTTGTTTTGTATTGCTCCACTGGCAACACGATGTTTCCAACCTCCCAGAAATACTGCCTTGATAGGTCTTCATGAAAACCAGGTATTACAGCAGTGGGAGCATCACAATAAATAGGAAGACAAGATAATTTCCAGGCCTCGTTACGAGAAAGAAAAAGGCATCAGGAAAAGGGGCTGATGGAAGTGATAGGACAGCATGACAACAAGACCTCTTCAGCACAGTGCCTTTCCAAAAACAGGACTAAGGCTGGGGTGGGGAAGACCAGCTCTCCAGTCTTGGCCACCCATAATTGTCTCTTGACTCACAGTCCTGTGCAAGCAGAAGGATGTGGTCCTTGGGTTTCATCTCTCAACCCACAGCCTCACACGCCAGACCCAGATACCTGTGGGACCTGTGATCAGCTGCAGAGAGAAGGGCTCCACGCTCAAAGCAGCTTGGCAAGAAGATTCCTTCCTTGTGCTGTGGCCTCTCTCATGAACTTAACACGTTACACATTAGGCCTGATGTGTTCAGATGTGCTCATGTGTTCATTGCATGGCCCAGCACAGTGTGGTCTCCCTGGGTGGAAAAGAAGACACCAGCATGGCAGGGAACCAGGAGATGAGGTTGGAGAGCTGGCTAAGCAGTAAGCACAGCTGGGGTGACCACAGAAAAAGAAGCAGAGCAGTTGCCTCACTAAAGTGAGGTTTGGATAATTTTAATTGCTTAAGCACTTTTTATCATTGATGGGGAAATCACATGCAGTTAATCTATGGAGAGAATGCATTTTATCAAACTATGTTTTTATGCAAACTAATCAACAAATGCTGTTCGAATGATAACATTTCTAAATTCCTAAACTGGTAGCATCCTTGCAGTCTGATGTTAGTGGAGCCATTTAAGTGATTTGCAGCCTTGTATTCAGCCCAAAACCCATCTGTCATCCTTCTGTAATTTAGTCTTGCTCAGAAGATGAAACATCTTTTCAAAATTCATCACGGTTAGTGAAATGGAAATAGCTACATTTCTATTCAGCCTCTTTTAATATTTTTCTTCGGCTTTTCCCCATCATTCTGAGAGCATAATAACCACTAGGAAAAGTTATTTCAACAAGCATCTCTTGATTCTCTGGTGCTGAGTTAGGACAGACCTGTGCTATTCCTTTCCCTTCACACTCTTGTGACCAGATAAGGAATATAATTTCACTATAGCTTTCTAAAAATTTAGGGTTTCACTTCAGCACTTCCAGCTTTACCCTGTAGACGCTTACATGGGAATGAGTTCTACAGAACTGTTCTTTGCAATAGAGAAGAAAAAAAAAGTCACTCTGGTTATTCAAGAGGGCAAATGACCTTCTATCTGCAGTGGAGTGTAGGATCCTGCCTTTGATCTTACTCCTGGGGAAGTTGCAAAATAATAATAGGATAATCCTATCCATATGCCCACATATTTGTTACCAGCCTGGGTAGGGTTCTGCATATGCAGCAGGGCTTTGCAGCCAGAAGTGAGCACTGATTTTGCTGGGTTGGAGGAGAAAAATATGCCTCCCCTCCTCCCACCTATCTGTCCTTACCCGCCATTTTCTAGCTAAGCTCTGCAAACTGTCATGCGCTTGACGCTCTTTCCCTGAAAGTCCTCACTCCACGATCCATCGCCTGGTCTCACTTTAACACCATGCCTCTGCCTCACTGCTCAAGCAGCTGCCTCCCGCAAGCTCCATCTCTGCATTTCTTTCTCTCTGGTGCAGCCTCGGAAAGCCTCAATGCCAAAGTTTTTGTCAAGGTTGTTCAACCAGTCTGGAGTACAACTAGGCACAGAACTTTATTCTGCTGTCCTCAGGGTCCTGCTTTTATTATTAGACTTTTCTCACTGTTTGGTTACAATGTTTGAAATCAAAACGTTAGCTCCACCTCAGCTTTGCTATTACACAAATCAAGAGGAAATCTGCTGATCAAAACTCTCATGTACTTCAACCAGGCTAGGATTTCAGCCAGCTGTCTCTTTGAAATACACCTTTCAGTACTGGATCCTTGCCCCACACACTGCTGGGGAGGTCAGTCCTTGGGTAAGGTTGCTGGCAGCTTGCAACCCACCTATTTTGTCGTGTTTCTTGTTTTCTAAAATCATATTCTGACAATGCACTGGAGTATGAAAATAACCTTTGGTTTTCAACTAGTATCCTGCAGCAAATCCTTAACCCAGAGCGTATCACTGGATTTTAGTGAGGACACATTACGCAGTGCAATCTCACACCAAAGTAGCATATAAATGTAAGTTTATAAGAATGTAGCATTTTTTCGAAGCTGTCTTTCACAGTCTGCCACTGTAAACACACAGGAACACACTGCCAGCAGCGGAACAAGATGGATGCCCATCCACGCCTGCTGTGTGCAGTGCACAGCCCACCTCTGGTACCTCTGAGCTTTCACTTCAGTCTCACAGTGGGAGCTGCACTCGGTGTGCCAGGGCGAGCCAGTAGGATTTTTCTACATTCCACTTAGCTCTGTAGCCCAGACGGTTTGCTAAGAACTGGGTCAGGTTCAAAGGAGAAGCACTTTAGCAGGAAAAGTACTAATTTTTTTCAGAATGTGCTTGTAAAAATGAGGCGCAATATGCAGCCAGGAGAAGCTCTCACCTGGTCCTTGGCTGAGCACACAGACCCCACAAAGGGAGCACAACTCCTTCTTGTCCTGCAGCACACAGACCCTGCAAAGGACAAAGCTCCTTTATGTCTTTCAGTCTGTCCTGCTAGGACACAAGGGCTCTGAGCCACAGGGCGCTACAAAAGAACCAAAGAGAGCAAGAGAAGGGGATGCAGAGACCAAGTGCTTTTTCCAGCACTACCAATACCTTACCAGCTGATCCTGGGCCTGGTACCGTACCTCTCTGAGGTTTTCTCCTGTTAATAAAAACAAGGCTGGTGTTACAAACTCCCTCACTGTGTCCCTTGACCGGTCAGTCATACAGCTGCATTAGCTGAGTACTGTTACCTTGATTGTTGTGTTTGCATACCTGGTTCTGAAGGCTCCTCTCTGCTCCTGGCCTGCCCTCCTTGGTCCTGTTTCCTTTGTATCCAGCATAATCACAAACATCTGCTACCCAGAGTCAGCAGCTTTCACAGATTATGCAGCTTCTGAGGGAGTGCTGGCCTATTTTGTTTTGACACTATGAAGACAGAGGCTGTTTACCACCCAAGCTGCTGCAATGCCCTCTGAGACATTTGTAGGAGAACCTGTGTATCTCACATTTTTGCATTCTGCCAGGCACAGAAACAAAGAGGGAAGAGCAAATTCCAGGAAAAAAGGGCACAACACAAACTAAAACTTAGTTCACGTGGTATAGAAGATCTACCTCTTAACCTTATAATGACACAAAGAAATAAATAATGAGCTTGAGGTGCTTTGTATGATGAAGCTGCATTAGAACTGGGCACTTCAGAATAGCTCAGACAAAAGGGAGATAAGCCAGTGCTGCATGAGGCAGCTGGTCTGGGGAGGTAACCAGCAAGTGAGGATATATGGATTGGGATCCAGATTTTACAGATCAGGGCCAGCTCTTATTTTGCAGGTGAAGTCCAGCTCTCAGAAAGACAGACAAGGGATCTGAGAGAGTGCTGTGACACCTGGCTGACTCATCTATGCACAGAAGGAGTCAAAGATAAAACAACTTTTTATCTAGAAGGACAAATTATCTTTTTTCTTTTTTTCCCCTGAGGGGAAACACAGGGTAATTCTGCTGGTAACACCTGAATTATCTGCAGATTCCCTGATCCGAATGGGCTCAGCATCTTCCCCTTTGTAAACTGAGGGCTGCAGCACTGAACAGACCAGCCAGCAGCGTGAGAAAGGTAAGAGTTCGCCCGCCAGAAGGTGATAATAGCAGAGAAAAGGAGATCTTCAGAATTCAGGTCCATGGTTCCACATACACATATTTTTGTAAAAAAACTTTTAGTTCCTAAATGGTACTCATTTCTGAGCAGCCAAGTTGTCACACTTTGCCTTTCATATTTGCTTGCTTGCCAGGTTATATTAGTTGTTAAAAAGACCTTGCCTCTAAGGCTTTCTGTGCCCACTATGCTGCTGCCCAAAATGGCAATACTCTCGCCTGTTCCTGAAATGTCAAAACGTATTTTTCTCCTATGGGACCAAAGTAATTTCTGAAAAACAGACATTTAAATATTTATCTAAACTGATCATTTTCATCATGTTGACCAAAGCAGACTGCAATCTTTTCCTACTTTTATCTTCATTTTTGCATATTGTATTTTTGTATGCAGTATGCATAATATCAAAAGGAGCCCCAAAATATCAAAAGGAGATAGTAGTAGTTAAAGATAGCATTGTGACCATTACTTGCCCTTAATGGCAGCTTACACTTGAAATTCATAGAAATTCATTAGTAGTGGAGGAATCTTCTAGACCATCTTCTGCAGGATTGTTCCTTATGGTTTATGTTCCAGTGTTCTAGCCAGCCAGCCTTTGAAGTCCCATCCAGCTGTTAAAAGTTGGATTAAACAGTTAGGCAAGACAAACAGGAAGGTGATTCATATCACGTCATTTTAGCTACCTGAAAAGCCATCCCACCAAAAAAAAAAAAAAAGACATCCCCAGACCCTGCAACCTATTCTTCAGTGAAACAGTTTGGGAGATTGGGCAAAACTTCACTAAAAGAACCTTCACAGAATATCTGAAAATAATTTGATGAGCTGCTGAACCATGGTGTTTATCATCTTGTCTGTCTTGAATTTGTTTGCACTCACTGCCATAGATTTATATCAGAAATTTGCTATTGGAGCAAGTGTCTGAGACACATCACACGGGCTACACTGGTGACATCCTGCCAGCTGTGTCATTGAGTTTCACACCACAAACCACAGATCTCTAAGAGACCAAGACGCAACTTTAACCCAGCAAGGATTATAGTAAGATGCAATGTAGATTCCATATACAATATGCTATGTTAAAAAGAAACAATAAAGAAAGATGAACTCTTGCTAAAAACTGGACCGTCTCTTTCTTTGCAGAAATGTTGGAAGAGTGTAAAATATTGCAGCCAAATATGTGCAGGCTGATATTCCTGTGCCCCTCAGTGTACTCCTCCACAAGCTGCAGAGTAAGCATTTAATTTTTTTCATTCTCATCTACAGATGCCCCAGACTCAATTTTTGAATAACAACAGCATTGGTTTCGACAGTTTTGTCCTTCTGAAAACCAAACTGTTGGGGAGAAAACAAAATTCTATCATTTTCATAGCTGCTCTGTAATGACATTAGGTGTCAGCCCCACAGACTCCGAGGCAGAGCAGAGGGGTTTAGTGAACTGCTGCTGACCAAGCACGCAGGAAGCAGTCTAGGCACTGCAACATGGAACTTGGCACAGATTAATTTGTCCTGCTGAGAAGCATACATCATATATAACGCCAAGACAAAACGGCAAAAAAGAATGGCTGTGAATGCCTTCTCACTTTGGAAACCCATTGTCACATCTCAGGTAGTTAAATTCAGTCTCAGGGTGGAGCTTCAGGATGGATTATTACTTTCTTGCCCTCCTCCCCGGTAGACCTCTTTGGGACTGCTGGTCAGAGATTTTGCAAGAGGAAATTTCATTTGAGATGCACTTACAGCAATGTCAGATCCCGCAGCAACTCCCCTGCCAGAAGATATTCTTCTTCCTCACTGCCTGTGGGAATAGTTTCAAGTCTGGTAGCTTGCTGTTGTTGGCACTGTTAGTAGACCAAGAAAATAATGTTCGGAAGCATGAAGTACCCTCTAAACCATGAACTTTCCTATCAAGTTGACATACAGTAGTGGTGCAAAATCCAGCAGCCTGCAGGTAACAGAGACTGAGTTTCCAGTGCTGTCAGTCTGGCACCTTTTCTGAGCTCTAAATTCTCCTGAATATGTAAATGGGGGTGGTGAGGAGGAGAACTATATGTAAAACTGGTGTCTTTGTTTTCCATAAAAATGCTAAAATTAAATCCCTTTTAGTAAGAACTTCCATTCAAGAATAATTTCAACTATGAGAGACAAGTAAATTGTAACTAACAGAATAATTAATTTTTTTATATATAATCAGGAAAGAAAATCAACTAGCAAAGAAATTCTAGGATAATATAAATTAATTTAATTAAAATTGATTTCATATAAATTTGTTGTGGTTTTTTTTTTTTTTTTTCTTGTGCTTGGGATGCTTCCAGCCAAAGATCTGGCAAGTTGTAAATAAACAGATCAAGGTATTGCAAACATTTTTTTCTCCTCTTCAAGAGTGGATCTAGAAACAACAATCTGAAAGGGAACAGGGTCAGCATGATCTCTACAACTGCTGCAAGGACTGCCTGCTCAGAGTTGGAATTATGGGATTTTTATGCATCATCTGACCTTGGTCACTGAACGAATGAAATGAAGCAAAAAGGCAAGATACAGTTTTCTTGCTTAAAATAATTAATAATTTATAGCAACAGCATACAATGTGTGATAGTACACTAGCACAAGAAGAGGCATATGATGCCTGCACATTATGAAAGGAGATGAGCTCTTACCTGGCTGCCCTCATTCTGCTGGTGCTTCCACTGAGTCTGAGCCTTGTCTGGATACAGACTGCAGAACCAGGCTTGTATCTGTTTTGGGGTCCTTGGCTGAGATAAAGCGATTCACCTTCCTACTTCCATCTGCCAGAGAGGGTTTTTCCCAATGTTCACACAGCATCAGACCTTTGCTAGGCATACCAAGAAACCTCAGCCGCTATGATCTACGTGAAGAAAAGGTAGAAGAAAGGAAATTTCATTATTCAGATTATAGAGATAAGGAACAAAAGCCTGGAAGATGCAGAGCATGCAGAATTAAATCTCAACCTGTTGAGTCCCAGTTATTACTGAAATATCTGCCCAGTCTTTCTTTTTGCAAAAACTTTGGCTATTACTCTCAGCTTTAGGATCCCAGGACTAAACCCTAGCAAAACCTTTGTGCAGTGTCTGTGAACACGTGTCTGCAATTGAGCAGAGGGAAGAGGAAGGGAGAAAAAGAGTATGAGACAGAGCAGATATTCAGAATAAAGTACTGATACCTGTCACTGTCATCAATAGTACAGAGTTACAATATCAGCACTGTGCATTGCTTTTATTCTTGTGATAAGGCAATTGAAGGAGGAAATATAAACAAATGCTGTTGAGCACCGAGCTCAAGGACCTTGGTTTCTTGTAGACTCATTGTAACTGTGAGCACTCACTGAAGGCTATCTCAAAACTGGGCCACTGAAAAGCTCTCTGTTCTACCTGGAGTGTTTTGTTACCTAATAAGAGAGAGGTGGTTCTTTCTGTGGTCTTGCTTATGTCCCCATGTGTCTGGTTTACAGAGCTGGCAGAAACTGTGTTACTTCTCCGATTTCCACTTCTCCCTCAATTTAGCTAAAATCCACCAGTGGCTTATAACACAGAGTGGAAAGAATGGCACAGGCAAGAGACAGACTGGTAGGCAGGCAGACAAAAAGTGTGAGCTTGTAACTGTGGCTTCCTTCAGGGAAGAAGCTAAGACTGTCTGGATTTTTTTCCCTAACATTTGAAATCCTGCAAATGAAGACTGAAAATAATAATCACATGAACATTACATCTAAGGAATGGCATAGCATATATTCACATAGCTCATTTTTTCTGTCCTTACCATCTCTTACCTGAAAATAGCGGTGCTAACTGGCATTGAGATGGAAAAACCTTACCCAGACAAGTTTCTCAACTGCTAAAAATCCATTCCACTTGCACACCATCTCTGTGAAAAGTTCAGTGTGACCTGAAACTCACATGAATCAGGGAAAATCACACTTCCTCCCTTCCTGTCTCCCTTCCTTCCACTCTCCAGTCTTTCCTCTCTTTCTTTCTTCCTTCCTTTCTCTTTCTTTCCTTTCTTCCTCCCTCTCTCTCTTTTTCTTTTTCTTTCTTTCTTTCTTGCTTTCTTTTTCTTCCTTCCTGCTTTCTTTCTGACTAGTACATTAGAAACTATGAGGGTGAAAGGAGTTAAAGGCAACAATCTTTATTGATTAGGGCTATTTGTTACTTCTCCAGAGAATTATTACTAAACCAACCCACCTTGCTTAAGTTTTCTCTTACAAGGAAGTTCATGTATTTGTACAGGCCACTTGCAACATGGATCCCAGCACTGGAAGTGCTTTTCCATGTGGATATGCAGCTGTAGAAAACGGAACACAAACAAAACCTGGAAGTCCAGGAAATTTCCCTGTACTCAACGTTCAGAAAACAGTTGTGGCCAATCATGCAATAGAGCTTTACTCAATTCCATTGACTGGGAATAAAAAAGAATTTAAGAAACATGAGTGAATAGGAAAAGCAGTCTCTTATGAGAGTTAAAAGGAAGGACCTGCTCAGTGTGATGATATTCTGACTTTAAGGACTAAGAATCCATTTTATTTCAGCTGCTCCAGATTTTATTCTTACAAAGTTCTATTGCAAATCCTTATCCTTATTTTTTTTTTTTTAGCTCTCCTAAGCTGCCATGAATTCAACAGTATTCTTAGAAGGATTCTTACTCCCTTATCCTTCCCATGAAAGGATGTTCCTCTGAGCAGAAGTAGGTATAATGTTTCCTTCCCACTACCCTTGTTCCTGTCACCAGCTACTTAATTCAAATCTGAGTTACTGAATGGATTTAGGAGCTTGGCTTTCTAAACCCTGCTTAAATCAAATTAAATTAAAAACACATTCTGAATAGTATCTAAACTCAAAATGCGGGCAACTCGTCTTCTCTTGCTCCAAAATAACCAAAAAGCAATTTATGTTTTTGTCTTGAGATGAATCCTTTCACTGTCTCCCTGATGTGCCTGGGAGGGTATTCACACCAGACTAACCCTCAAACATGTCTGTGGCTTTGGTCTAAGAGATTTTTCAGGCCACGAACACCCTTTCCCAAAGAGCCATGTTACCTGGGAGCAGAGGGAGAGCTTTTGCATGTGAGCATTCCCCATCGAGCATCTCTGCTGCTGAGTTGGGACTACTGAGTTCCAGCATCAGGAAAAATAAGCACCTTGAGTGGCTCCCCTCTGGCCCATCAAAGCCTAGTGGCTCAAGGAACTTCATACGCAATGTGTTTCTATCCTAGCAACATTGGACCTAGTTTACCTTCGCTCATCAGCAGGTTACTAATGAGTTTTTTAGGGCCTCTGATCAGTAGCAACTTGTAATCTCCAAGCAGCCTGATTTTAAGCTACTAGAGACAAGTTATATACTTCAGTTTATGACAGCGTTTTGACTAGTTGTATTTCAGGTTGACTGGCCCACCAAAACTATAAACTGCAGGAGTTATAATTGCATGGAGAGGTTTAGTTAGCAAGAGGGAGTGTCCCCTTCCTTCTCTTTATCTGGAATCCGTGGAAAATATTAATTTGAGGGGAGGTATAAAAAGCGGGTTTTGAAAAAGTCTCACATTTATTTGATCAGCTCTAGTTCTCCTTCATTCAGGTAACACCTGCCTCCAAGTCACTGCACAAATATTAATTTTCCCCCCCATCTTTGAAAAGGAAATGGTAGACAACTTACCCCACAACCAGAATGGATAACTGTTAAACAGACTTCTGTCCCTCCTTTAGAGCCTTTTCCAATTTTTTATAGGATTTTTGTCATAGCTCCTCACATCTTTGTTAGTATTATTGTCAAGAAAAATTAAACAATAGCAATAATATTAATAATAATGGTACTAATAATGCTAATTAATAAAAGTGATGGTGGTCTGACACCTTTCAGTCTAGAAAACTAGATTTCACTTTTTAAATTTTCATTCATTTTCTATTTTGACTTTTCTTCTGGTTTTTTCCTCTTTCCTGAATATGCTACCCCACCCATTTTCCTTTCCTAGCACTTTCTTGCCTCATTTCACTTTGGCCTTGTAACTCACACCCCAACCATTTAGTTGCTGTTTCTGATCTTTACTTCTCACACTAGAAAGAACAACTCTTTGGTTCCTCTGGGACCTACCAAAGACCACTGCTCATCTCACATGAAAGATGAGCAAAAACTTTGATGATAACAAACCCTGAAGTAATATCTTCTTGAATCTGTTGGCTTAAAGGGTACATCACCTTCCAGCAGACTTTTCCGACTGGATAAATGTGTACACTTCAATATAACCATTAATCACATACTTAAAATTCTTTGTTGCACAGAACCATTGCCCTGTTGAATATGCAGAAAGAGCACTGAGTTAGGCAGGAGTATGGAAAAAGAAAAGGTGAAAATTCTTTAACTATGCTAAAATACTATAAGCATTTCAATGCACACAGGAGAACTACGTATTGTTTGTGGGTTTACTAGAGCTTGGTGGGTCTTTGGGAAGAAGATGACAAACTAGATTGCAAAGATATATTTCAAAGTATCTTGAAAGGAAGAATGTGTTGTTTTCAGAATACAATAAACTTAATTCAATATTTGGTTGACCTGATAGTGTCTGAAAGTTAATCTCTGAAGTTTCCTTCTCATCCAGCTGTGACTCTCACAAAACATCTGAAACACCCATGAGACAAATATGACCAATGATGATACCACTTCCCTATTGTTTTGTTAAGGTTTGGGGTTATTGTCTTTATCTGATACTCTTTTTTAGCTTCCATTGCAGAAAAACAAGAAATGTCTTTCCTATCCCATGGATTTTTAAATTATCACAAAGGTGGGATCTTTCAAAATAGAAAGCCCCATTGTGTGAGGCCAGTTTAGGCAAAATGGGTCTTGAAGTTGGGTCAGCTTAGAATGCAGTCTGTGCTAGGTGTTCCTTAGTCATCTGTCTTTCACTTTGCATGAATTACTAGGAAGAAAGAGGGTCTATTTGTCTCATATCTTTAGAGAAAACCCTCCTCATGAATCTTAGCTATAAGAAGGCCATGTCAGATCCAAGAAGACTTTCCCAACAGAAATCAATGAAATATGTATATTTTGAATAAAACCAAAGATTTTTAAGAATTCCCACTTTCCAGTGAACAGCTGTTTCATTGGAAAATTCCCGACCAGTTGTAACATATGGAAAGACAAGGTCATCATGACTCAGTGTTGTCATCTCTTGTTCCTTGGAGGATTAATATGGATCACTAATAACTGCAGCAGCCAGAGCAATTAATAATTGAAGAAGTGCTAATGAGGGCATTGATGAGATCAGCAGAGTCAGAAATCTCTTCACCGTAATATTTTTGCCTCTTTTTGATCCTTTTTCCACCATGTGCTGAGCAAAAAATTTAGTTTTTCTGCTTGTAAGGCCTGACCATCCTTTAATAAATGGAGTTATGTTTGATAATACTATGACTGCCTGTAGGTGCCTGCCCATTAAAATCCTGCCTGAGTTTCCCCAGTTTTCCTGCAACATGTGCTTCCCTTTGAAGCTCCATGAAGTTCATTAACTTAGAGATCTGAGGCCATCTTTATTCTGTACATTACTTTATCCATGAAATATGCAGGTCATAAAAGAGAGATGACTACACATTCCCTGTACACGGCTTTCTTGTTCCTTCAGGCTGAACAGTGATACCTGGTTAGGCCCTTTACAATGCTTGCATGGTGTCTAGCAAGACCCACCAGGAACAGAGAAAAAACTTACTCTCTAGGTTCATCTGCTATCTTCATCTCTGATGTCAAGTAATTTTAGGCTCTAATCCAGGAAATCCTTTCTAGATGCTCAGGCTGATGCTTTTTATGGTCTTCCTTTGCTGAGGGCTCTGCAGGGAACAGAAAAAATCTGCACTGGGACTGGTCTGTTGCTAGTTAAGTGCAGGATGAGGAATGATAGGTCAAAGAAAGAGCAAGAACAAGCAGGTAGTCTCATTTTCTCAGCAGTCTCGTCCTTTCCCTTTGCAAAACCCTTCCAACATCACATACTTTCTGCTGAAAATGTCTTTTGGGCTTTACTAGACATACCTTAAATTAGAGTTTGCCTTGTTTATTTTTCACCACCATACATTTCATTTATGGCACCTGCAAAATGCCACTTCTGCTTGACAGGGATTATTCTGAATGCAAAGCGCAGATTAAATGCAAGGTCTAGAGTCATGAAAAGTGTTCTAAGAGCATGCCATAATCAGCAAGTTAAGAAAGGGATACATGGCCTGCAACCCTAAAATTTTCACCTGCAATTACCCAATGGCCATTAGTAGCCACCTGTCTACCTGAGGAACTTCCGAAGAACACCAGGCTCCTGTGGAAATGAGGAGAGAACAGAAAGAGAAGCAGTGTCAAGAAGCAGGGCAGCAAGCAGAAATTTCTGTTTCCAACAGGAAGAAACCAATTTGTCATGCTAAGAAACAGTGCAGAATAATACATGCCTCTTGGTAGACAGGAACATTGGAGCAGAGTAGTGCTATCTCCTGCCCATGAAGGCATATGCATCAACAGCCAATGTGGGAGAGAACTGGAAAGGACTGTAAATGTGCGGTTGATGGCATGCCATCACTTAGTAAGGTGCAGCGCATTCCTCCTCCAAGTGACCCACTTAATGGTTTTATGCTCCTAGAAAACATGACTAAAGCAGACAAAGCAGATAAAATACACATGGTCATACTAAAGAGGAAAAGAACTTCAATTATACTGTTCCAGGGCAATAATTTCATTAAACAATGGCTGCATACAGATGTGCTGCTGACAGAGAAACTGTACACGAACAGAATGAAAAATCAAAGCAGGGAGCAATTCTAGGTATCACTGAAAGACGCTAAGCTGTTCAGTTCAGGATCTATGCAGGAGAGCTTCCAAGGATCAGAGCCAAAATGCATAACTGTCCTTTGCTGATGCATGCTCTGCCTGCTGCTTGCCCTGACCTCTGATAAAGCAAATGTAAGGCTCCCTTTTAAAATTATTCTCTTACACCGTGCCACGTGTGTACCTGTGTCAGCAGGAGAACATCGCCCAAGTGGGAGAGTGCAACCCGGGGCTCCCAAACCCATGGAGGAGCCTTAATCCTGGAGGACTTTTAATCCTTTTCCAATGGCTATGGAGGACTTTCAATACCTGCTTTTCCACAGATTCCCTGGAGAGTACAGGCACCTATCCAAACACTTCAACCACTCTCAACAGTATCCCTCCAAGCCCAAAGCATCAAGTGAATAACATTTTACAGTCTACAAGTCAGCTTCACCAGCTTCATTATTTTTCTTGCTGAGTAATATACGAAGAAGATTAGGCCCACAATAACCTACCACTGCCTTTGCTTCAAAATTTTTTCCGGAACACTCTGAAAGGGAAAAAAAAAAAAAAGATACACAGTGATAAGTAAGCTACTGATAGTAAAGAACATAATTATACACATAGACAATACAAGCAATTAATTAGCTGCAGCTAGTGAATTAAAACTCAGGAGGCCACACACATTTTTATTTCCTGAGAAGGTGGTTTCCCATCTTAGTTATGTCAAAGGTGCCTTTTATTAAGGTACCAAAATTCAAACAGGAAATAGTTACTGTTTTAATGATCTGTAAAACTTTACATCTTTCCTTACCAAATTTTCAGGTGACTGCAGGTGCAAGTTGTTGTACCTGCCTTCCCAGCCACCACCTAGCAGATGTTTTCAGTTCACTGGTAGGAATATGAAAACAAATATGGGTACCACTAGTGAGGTAGCCTGACCTTAAATAGCAATTACTGACCACAGTTCTTGATTACAGGAAATGAAGGCTAAAAATATGTTCAGAGCCAGGTATGGAGACTGCACGGAGCTGCAGTACAGCACCAAGGGAACCCGTGTGGGAGTGAGACTTGAGCTAGCTTCAGGCCAGGAACACCACACAGCCAGTGACACACCACCAGAGCGAAGGGCAAGGCAAGGCCACAGCCAGAGGCTGAGTTTGGAGAGGCAACACGTCAATATTGCCCGTTTTCGTCCTGGACAGGGAGCTAGCAGGGCTGGGGTCAGACTGGTGTTTAGGAACAGGAACATAGGCAAAAGGGGCAGAAGTGTGGCTGGTATACTCAGCATCTAATGAGATCCTATGAGACTGAAAAGCATCCAGGTGGCTGGCTACCACCGCCTGCCTTGTGGGATTTGGGAGGAATAGCTGTAGATTTATACATTTTCGTACTGAGCAACAGCAGACTCAATTTAATGAAGCAGGATTCCTCCAGTTCGTTGAATGCCAAGAGCATATATTTGCAAAGCAGTATTTCATCAAATATTTTATCATTTAAAAAAACCTAGAACTCTGAGCATGCTAGACATTCATAAACATTTAGAGCAATACTGGCCTATGAATTAATATCCCATTTAAAAATGACTTAGTTACTGTCACTGTCCCTCTAAATTTATAAAAATATAAATTCCACTTTAATGTTATAAACTGTTCTGTACTGTGTAAGGTATTCTAAATAACACAATATTCTAATGCAGATATTCATGTCTGAATATCTAATAGGGAACAATGTAAAAAAAAAAGCAAGCTTTACATTAGATTGCATAATAAAATGTAGTAGCTTATACTAGTAAAAGTTTATATTAGTATTTTATACTACCTAATACATTTATATATGAAATGCCACTACTTGGATAGCTACAGATAATTTAAAAATAATATATTAGCCTAAAGATAACACTGGTTAGGTAGAGAAATCACAAGAGCTCTGAGGTACAATTTACTTCATAAACAGACAAAACTTCCCTAGAACTTTACGAATGCTGGTATTTACTGAAGACTTGTCAGAAAATATAATCCTGAATTTACATAGGACATCTCACTTTTACAGAACAAATTACATTATACCTGTTCCTTCCTAAACTGAAGGTAGGAATCATTTTTAACTACATCTGTATTGCCAGTGATGGCTGGTGCTTATAAATTATTTAGGTTGAAATCATATTATTTTTCATTGTGCATTAGCAGTGAATTCATGACTGGCTGATCAGCTATTAAGAAGTAATCAGAGAATCGGTACTTGGGCCTTTGACACAAGGGGAAAGTTTATTTCAGAATCCCTACAGGGATTTTGCAGAAAGCCACTTTTCACCAGTTCTTCTCAGTTCCTTGTTATTTTATCCACTATCAATTATTCCTCTGGAGCTGAAAAACAGCTATTCCAAAGTGATGGTTTTTCAATAAGTTGTTTATATAACACACGCACATTGGGATTACCAAGTCTGCTTTCAGTCTTTTCTCTCTGTGTAGCTTCACTGTTGGATCAGCTTACCTCGTCACCTGTACAGTGTCTTGTTTGGATGAATCCCCCCTGCTTAAATGCTGCTTTATAACCAGGCATTTCTAGCTCACTGCAGATTTGTTCACCAAGGGGCACATCCTCTAGCAGATTTAGACCTTTCAGGAATCTTGACCATCGTTTTTGTCCTGGCATTTGCAATAATACTTAGACTTATGGCTTCCTGACACAGCAAATTTATGAGAAAAGGTATCCTGAGGCCAAGGACCACAACTGCTCCAAAACAGCAGAGCTGCACTAATGGAAAGGAGCAACATATCTGACAAGATTTGCACATGCGCCCATGTCTGGAATTTTGCAGCCACCATCAAGAACCAGCAAGTAATTCCAGAGCATCTGAGGAAGAAGGGACCCAGCCAGGTCCCTACTTATTTCTCTACCTAACCTGAGGACAGCCAGGTGGCCTCAGGAGGAGATGTCACCCTTTACAGCTCCAAACCCAAGCCAAACAACCAGACCCTACTTATACTCTGTGCATTTCAGAGCCAGACACCACTGTGGAAAACAGAAAGCAAAAACAACACTAAACATGCAAAATAGATACACTGGGTGATTCATGTTCCAGGTGCTCTGGGGAACCACCAGCTTTGGCAGGTAAAAGCTGCCCAGATTTCTTATGTTGTTCAGCTTCCTTTCTTCATTTTTAGGTGTTCAAAACAGTGCTAGAGAGTTGAGGTTGATTCAGTAAATGCACACACTTACATTTGAGCTCATCCTCTAAGCCTTGTATCGTTAGTAGACAGAAAGAGGCATTTCTAAGGCACAAGACAGCCCATCTACAAGCAGATAATTGAAACAGCCCAGGTGAATTACACTGTACAACAGCTTATGTTTCTTCGCTATTAAGGCAACCTAAGAGAGATGAGATATTGAAGCTGAGAACATCTGAAGTTAGCTGGAAGTTAGTTCCATTCCCGATTTTTAAAGGCTTTGGTTATTTCACGTCGCAAATCCACAGCTCTCAACACACTTCCTCTCCTTTGCTCTCCTCCCATCCGTTGCAACGGCCCTTTATTTTTCTGCCTAGTTTCTGCCCTTCATCCTTTTTCAGCTAATGTAGCACTATCGGAGTTCTTAAGAATGGCAAGTCTGTTTATTTGCAGTTGGAGACAGAGAAAGATGAAAAGTAAAAGCATCAAAATAAAGCAATGGAACAAAATGACAAGCAAAAACTCCAAAGCAGTTTTATCACTACCCTCAGCTTTTAAGTACTGTTATATTTCATAAGAAAACTGCCTAAATTGGGATACAGATACAATTTGAAACACACAGAGATTATAAGACTAAATGATGCAGAAGCAGTCTGCTTTTCTGCAGAATACTAAAAAACTATATTTATAAACAGGACTCGGCATGGCTTTATAGAAAGAGACCTAATAAACAGCAGAGAGTATAGCCAACTTTCAGTTCCCCAATTAAGAAGGCTTTCTTTCCCCATGCAAATATGTCACGCAAATCATGGAGAACAATTCCAATTTGCCTTCTACATGAACACTTTGGAGTTAATCAGACAGACATGTGAGCACTGTGTATGTTAGACGTGCTGTGCTACTGTTCCAGTGGTTTTAAATTAATAGTATGACATTGCACTTTTCATTATGAAAAATTTAGCTGAGGTTTTTTCCACAGTTTTTCAGTCTCGCATCCTTGAACATCAAATATCAACAAGGCTTTTATGTAAATATCACAGAATAGTTGAGGCTGGAAGGCACCTCTAGTCCAAACCCCTGCTCAAAGCAGGAACAGCTAGGGCAGGTTGCTGAGGGTCATATTCACCTGGGGTTTGAGTATCTCCAAGGGTTCAGCCTGTGACAGTGTTTGATCAGAGTTAAGTGTTTTCATGTGTTTGAATGGAATTTTGCATATATTGATTTGTGCCCATTGTCCCTTGTCTTTTCACTGGGCACCGCTGAGAAAAGTCTGGCTCTGTCTTCTTTACTACCCCTGAGAAGGTGTTCATAAACACGGATATAACCTCCCTGAGACTTCCCTTCTCACACTAAACAGTACTGGCTCTCTCTGCCTCTCCTTATATGAGTCCCTTTATCAGCTTCACGATTCTTTTCCAAACCCAATATGTCTGTCCATATTGCTTACTGGGGAGCCCCGGACTGGACCCAGCACTCCAGATACCTCTCACCAGGGTGGAGCAGAGGGGAAGATCACCTCCCTTTACCTCATGCAACCCAGCAGGCTGTCGGCCTTGGCGGCAAGGGCACATTGCTGGCTCGTTTCACTCGGTGCTCACTGGGACCCCCAGGTCCTTTCCTGTAAAGCTGTTTTCCAGCCTATCGTTTCCCAGCTTGTCCTGTTGCCTGGAGTTGTACCTCCTCAGAGGCAGGACTTTAAATCTCCCTTTGTTGAACTTCATGAGGTTCCTGGCAGCCCATTTATCCAGCCTTTCAAGGCAGTGCAACCATCTAGATTATCAGCTAGTCCTCCCAATTTTGTACCAAGTTTTGCAAGCTTGCTGAGGGTGCATACTATCCTACTATCCATGTCATTAATGAAGATGTTAAACAGTGTTGGCCCCAGTGTTGACCCCTGGGGTACACCACCAGTGACTGGCCTCCAGCTGGACTTTGTGCTGCTGACCACAACCATCTGGGCCCAGCCATACAGCCAGTTTTCAGTCCACTGCCCATTTATTTAGTCATCAGTTTGTCTACAAGGGTGTTATGAGAGACAGTGTTGAAAGTGTGCTTTCAACATAAGTAAAAATAAACATCCACTGTTGTCCCTTCACCCTCCAAGCCAGTCATTTCATCGTAGAAGGCTACTGGGAGGGTGAGGCACAATCTCCCCTTTGTAAATACACGCTGACTGCTTCCAATCACCTTTTTGTCCTGACAAGACAATTGTCAGTGGCCAAAGACAATTGAGTGTCCCCGCAATGACATTAGCTGTTCCCTCAGTGCTCAAGGCTGCATCCTGTCAGGTTCCATGGACTGCTGTGTGTTCAGCTAGTTTAAATGTTCCCTAACCTGATCTTCCTCCACCAAAGATAAGTCTTCCTTGTTCCAAACTTTCCTCCTGATTTCAGGGACCTGGAATGCTTGAAGGCAAATCTTATCTGTGAAAACTGGGGCAAAGAAGGCATTGAGTATCTTGGCCACTCCTGTGTCATTTGTTACAGTTTCCTGGTCCCATTCAGCGCTGGGTCCTTCCTGCTGAGATACTTGTAGAAGCCCTTCTGGTGGCCCTTCATGTCCCCTAACAGATTTAAATCCTGATAGGCTTTGACTTTTCTAATGCTATTCCTGCATGCTCAGACAGTGTCTCTACATTCCTCACAGGTCACCTGTCCCTACTCCCACCTCTTGTTATGCTTCCTTTATATGTCAGAGTTATGTCAGGAGCAATTTGTCCATCCATGCAGACTTCCTGCCACCTTTGCTTGACTTCCTGCAAATCAGGATGGACTACTCTTGAGCTTGGAAGAGCCGGTCCTTGAAAAATTAGCAAACTCACCTGGACCCCTCATCTCTGCAGGTCCATCTCCTATGGGATTCCCCTAAGTAGATCCCTGAGCAGGCCGAAGTCTGCTGCCCTGCAGTTCAGGGTTATGAACCTGACACTGCCTTGCTCTGTCTCCTCAGTATCCTGAACATCACCATTTTACAGTCACTGCAGTCAAGGTTGCTCCCAAAGGTTGCTTCACTTCCCTGACCAGTTCTTCCTTGTTTGCAAGTACGAGGTCCAGCAGAGTGCCTCCCATCATTGGCTCATTGATCATCTGTGCTAGGAAGTAACCAGCAATGTACTCCAGAAACCTCCTGGACTGCTTGTGCCTTGCTGTGCTGTCCCTCCAGCAGATATTAGGGTGGCTGAAGTCCCCTGTGACCAGATCCTGTGAACATGAGGTTTCTTCCAGTTATTTGATGAAGGTGCCTCATCTATTTCTTCCTAATCAGGTGGTCCACAACAAACACACACAATGTTGGCCTTGCTAGTCTGTCCTCAAATCCTAAGTGGTAAACTCCTCATTGGCTTGTCATCCATCTCTAGGAAGAGCCCCACACACTCCTGCTGCTCTCACGTAAAGGCCTCTTTGAAGGATGCCCAATGCACCTGGATCACTCCAGCCATGTGAGCTATCCCGTTATGTCTCTGTGACCCCAATGAGATTGCAGCAACAGTACACGGAGCTCAAATTCCTCCTGTCTGCTTGCTCCCCATGCTGCATACATTAGTGTATTAGGCATTTCAGAGAGGCACAGGGTTGTGCTGATTTCCCAGGAAAGGTGTGAGAGCTTCCCTCATACCGTAGTCCTCTTGACACTTCCTCATTTGAGTGTATATGCTTGAGGTCCCATTCTGTACCTCTGGTTTTGAGGTCTCTCTCATCCATCCTACATCTTTTGCCAGCCAACCAAGTTCATCACTTCCTCACTTGACTGTGGGTTATCATCATTTCCCTCCCCCATCATTCCCAGTTTCAAACTTTCTTTACCAGGTTTGCCAGCCTGTTGGAAAAGATGGTTTTGCCCTCCCTAGTCAGGTGGGATCCCATCTCTTCCCCTACAGTCTTTGATCCTCACAAAGGATCCACGGTCATAAAAAACAAATCCCTGTCATTGATACCAGCTGCACAACAACAGCTGTTCATCACAGGATCCATTCACTCCATGTTAAACCCTTCACCCTCACCAGCAGGATCAAGGACAAAACCATTCGGGCCCCTATGCCCTTGTCATTTGGTCATGTTCAATACACTCCAGGTCTTCCCTGGTGGCAACATTGGTGTTCACCTGGAAGAGCAGCAGGGGTTAACAGTCTGAGGACAGGACAAGTCATGTCAGTATTTCCACAATGTCTCAGATCTAAGCCCTCAGCAAGTCTCAAACCTCCCTAGACAGGGTTCAGGTTGGTAGATGGGGGCCTTGCAGCACTATCTTCTGATCAAAAAGTTTGCTTTGGTTTTTGCAGAAAACAGGATTTGAGCATCTTAGAAGACCATCAGTACAAACTCTTGCAGGCACCCTTTGTGACAGAATAGGTATCAGTTCCTGACAAACTGTCCTGAGAAACTGTGTCTGGGAACATGCAGGGATAACGTGAGATACTGCTGCTGTTGGCCCAAACTCAAAGGTCTTCAGCTGAATATCCTTCCCTTTCCCTTTTCCTCTTCTCAGTTCTAGCCTCAAGCCAAAGCTAAGAGGAAGCAGTACAGGAGTAAAGAGAGAAAATCATCGTTACAAAAAATTTTAAATATTTTTTTTTCTTACAGATTTACTTAATAGTTTGTCAATATCCCTAGGCTGACATTCTTCAGACAGCGTTTGCTATGCAGCTGATCGGCCTTTGAAAGCCATCCACTTGAAGTGCTGTGTTTCGAAGTATAACTTTAAGACACTAAGTTATATAAAAACTTAGGTTTTTGGCTGACTGAAGTAGGGTAGCTGCAATTCTTACCACCCATATTCTGCACTGCTGTGGGATGCCGAGGCACCTTCCTTCAGACAGAAGTGTTGTCCATGTTGCTGAAAAAAGCAAAGTTTTATAAAAATGTGTTGAAAAAAGCAAGTAGTCTGTATACATCTGTGCTTATTGAAGGTTCACCATCTTCTGAGAAATCAGGCTGCAAGGGAGGAAGGAACTAGCTCTCCTGTGCCATGTCATACTCTAACCAGAACTGCTGAGAACTTTTTTTTTAAAGGGCAAGGTCAGAGATTAAATTGGCAGTTGTCAATTCATTGAAACTTAAATTGCTCATCCAGAAAGATTAGTTTTAGCCAATGTTTCAACTCAGAAGTATATGGGACAAAAAGTTCTAAAAATGTCAGCGTTTCATTTTGACGAGTTTTAATAATAACATGCAATATTTAAGCTTTATTTTGATTTTTGGTTGCAAAAATGGAATTAATGCTAGTAAAGACATAGGGAAATGGTAAAAAACCAAAACAATTGAAGATGATATAAATGGAAAGTTTGGACTTGCTCCACTTGTGATTTGGGGTGTGGGGGGAGGGGAGGAGGGAGGGATCACAGTCCATGGAACAGGTAATTGTCTTTTCCTCCCTATTTGGGATGTTATTTTGTCATATGGCTTAGAACCATTTCCGGCCCAGTTCTGGGGCTGAATATATATCCTGTCCCTGCCAGAGGTGCTACTGTGGGCATTTTTAGCAGTAGCAGGGAGTTCTGGCCGTGGCAAGTACACCCTTATACAGTGACAAAATCAAACCAAATAAACCCAAATTCCAAATCATTAAACCTCTGAAGGTCAAAGAACTAGCTTCCTCCTTTCATATATAAGGTAACTATGAGAAAGTTGGGCAGTTTAGGCAATATATTAATTACATCCTTATGACACCACAGCAAAACCCTTGACTGTAACTATCCAATTTCATGGCATTTTATTTTATCATGTGAAATAGCCAATAATACCAGAAACAAGGACCCCTCTGTATGTAGTTTTGCTGTCATGTTAGATACATTAGGACCAACTGCAGGCACTGCAAGCGATACAGCTTCTTCTATTTGATGTCTTTTTTTCTCTTATGACTTAACAAATTTATATGCAATATAAAGATTTGTTCTAATGTAATAATTGAATAATCTATCAGTTAGCACCTACAGCTTCTTTAAAAAGTCTATTCTACAGTGATATTTCAGTTAGCACAGTTCCTCTTCCCTGATAAAATTATTTCACAGGAAGAGCAATATTTAAAAAAAACCCCAACCCTGCAGTGAGTTCTAGCCCCCAGCAATGACCCTAAAAAACACCAGGTGCACTGTACTTGAGATTTTAACTGCTGCACCACTTCTAAAGTATTTGTACATATATTTCTTCACCGATTTCAGCACCCCTGTATCATTTATTTCCCCTCCCAGTTTATCACTCCACACTCCACTATTTTCTCCATCTCTCCCTTAGGTTGTTTTCTTAGTTGTTGGGGTTTGGTTTTTTCCTGTTACTTTTGGTTTATACCTTCTGTATCTATGAGCAATCCCTATAATGTAAGACAAGAGTCACAATTTAGTCCCTGGAGATTTAAAAGTATTGAGAAATAAAAGATGTTAAAGGTTTATTATGTCAAAAAGTGTATAATCACATTTCAGCATTTCACTTTTTCCAAACCATGTCATTTTGCTTTGTCTTTTATTACAGTATCTCAAAGGTTACACACACTGTATTTCTTTAGTTTGCTGCTACGCCTGTCTGCAAATGTGTTCCCTGAGGGAAAATTTGCTCTCATTTCACAGAAGCAGAAGCAAGTGCAAAACAGGAATCTGTGAGAGGTGTTCATTCAACTCTACACAGGGATTTGCATGATTTGCCATGTGATAGTTCAGCAGAACTTTCTATGCTGTCTGTGGCACTGTTTATGACTTGCTTTCTGGGATGATGTTCTTTCCTTTAGAAAACAAGTAGTTCCTCAAAAAGTAAACAATACGTGGAAGAACTAACAACAGCTCTGCACTGTACCATTCATTGGCTAGCCATGTAATTTGGAATAATCATTCAGTAAGAGTTGAAAGAATTGCTTTTGCCACAAGAAAGCAATTCAGTCTTAAAAAGAATACTCTGGATTCACTGTTTTCATTGTGTACTGGTAAACCTAGTACTTCCGCACAGGATTTCAAACTGTACTGAGAAAAAGGCATCTCTTTGTGGCAGCTGGGGAACCTTGGGTTTTCTACTCTGTAAATAGTTCAGCGAGGGTGTTCTCAATTTCGGTGACGGATGATAACTTCCATGGTGACTGTAACTCAGCCAGCTACCGCAGACAGAAGCAGACAAGGAGCACTCCTATCATCCCTGGTTGTAACTCATTGCTTACACAAGGAGCACTGCCAGCTGATTTCGGGAGAGGGTAACCTTGGGCAATCAGTACTTTGGAAAACAGTCAGGGCTGATCTGATCTAAAATGAGCTATGATCAGCAGAGAATGTGTGGTTGTAGCTTTTCATGCATTGCAGGTTTGCAGCACTGAGCAGGTCCTAAGTCCTGTAAAACTGAGGCTTTGGAAGGTGCCAAGCGTGCCTAGTACTCTGAAGGGTTGTCTAGGTGTTCCTGTAATCAGATCCAGGTCCATACCAAGGACCTTTTGCATTTTTCTGTTAGTACAAAAGGGGCTGAAAGCAGCTTAAATGTTCAGTGAATTGCCTGTCACAGGGGAGTTCTTGATCCAAAGTAAGTATACCAAGCTCCATGACCAACACATTTTCCTAAGCTAAAGCACTGTCGCTTCAGCTTAGCTTTAGCCTGAATGCAGCTCAAGTACACAGGATACATGCTGTGCTTCAGCAGATTGAGCCTGGATGTGAGTGCCAAACTCATTTGTTGCAACAGGCTGCTACAGGAATACTGGCTTACCCTTCTGCAACAGCTTCAGTGCTTGACCTTCTTCAGGCTCCTCCACATACAAACCTAGACCTGTGCTCCGTCCCTGAGTGTCCCCATGGCCTCTGCCTGGAGATAACCCCTGCCTGAGCCTCCCTCTGCAGCCAACGTGAGTCAGTGATGCAGGCTGTGGGGGGAAGGACTCAAATGTGAGTGTAGCGGATAAGGCTTATGCATTCAAGGTAGAGGTCAGGTTCCATGATATTTAATAGCTCCATAAATAAGACACTCAACTACCATGTGAGATACCTAGTTCAAACTCTTCTGCTGATTTGAAGCAGCAATTCAACCTCAAGTCATTGTCTCCAGAAGACTCACTCTAGCTTCTATGCCACAGGGCAGTTCTCTTTTTATCTTTTTTTATCTTTTTTATCAAAGCTCTTCCAGCCTGGAGAAAATGTTGTGCCTCTGTGCATGCAGTGACCACATCTGCACAGTTCTTACACACACATTTTAAGGCTCTTAAAAAAGCTTCAGGATGTAATATTTTGAAAAATAATACATGTTTATGAGGAAACTATACCTGTGCCAGTATCTAATGCATTCTCAGGTGATTTGATTCCCATTATGCAAAAAATGGTGTTAGTTTGACTTTCTGTGCAACACCAAGGCAATACTCCAACTATCCAGCCAGTAACTATCCAGCCAGATTGAAAGTAAAAGTTGCAGAGCATGCTCTAAAGCATGGCAAACACACAGGAAGATGAAAATTCAGAGCAAAGAAAAATATATGGGCCATTAAAACTCAAGCACAGGTTTAATTTCCACTCAAGTCTAACTTTAAATTTGCTTTTGTCTCATTATCATGACTGCACAAATGCCAGGATAAGTTGAACTGTTTTGATAGCAAAACAAACTAAACTAGAAAGCTTACATGTGCATACAATTCAGGTATTTGAGAAATAGGCTTCTCCTGTCCTCTTTCCATACATGTGTGATGGCAGGTGCCATGTGGAAGCAGGACTAGTGCCCATATGTCCTCTCCCTTGTCCTGTCCTGCTTAGCTATCCACAGAAACTGCTGCTGATTGAAAAACGTTCCTAACTATTGTTTGTGAAAAACTGCTGAAGAGCCCTAGTATAAGGACTTTGGTTTTATTTTGTCTCATGAGAAGGGGTTGATTTATGTGACAAATGCAAAACCCCTAAAAGACATCTGTGAATTTGGATGAAAAGGCATTTCCTTCCAGTCTGAAGGAATGATTCCATCTTAGACCTCCTTAGACCTGTCCCCACTCCTTGGCCCCTGCTGTTGACTACCTTACTCCACACTGCTGGCTTCTGCACCTCTCATTTCTTTTGTACCTCACTCCTATATAGGGGTCACTGGGTCTCACCTCAGGGTTCTGCATGTCATGAGGTGGTAGGTCCCAGAAAGATGAGCCACCACCTTGTGAATCACTTGTTTATAGAAGATTGCCTCTTTAGCTGATTGAATAAAGGGAACGCCTGCAATAGCATATAATTGCTCTTGCAATAAATACCAATCGGTTGCTCATTTTTATCAAATGCCTTCTGTACACCTCTGATTTCTTCATCTTCCCAAGCACCAGACAGCTCAGATAAATAAAAAACTAGCATATAGTACAATTTTAAAAACTGAGGGTTGCAAGGGGTCTACCGGTACTTTCATTTTAGAATCATGTAACATCTCCATCCCTGTTTCTCCCTAATTATCACTTGGACTATGCTATGCAACCTTTTGCCTGGATCTTTCTTTTGCCTCCTTAAACTTTCTCAGTTTCTAGCTATTTTAAATTGCATGTTGTAAAAAAAAAAAAAGCTCACCTATCAAAATTCAGTGTGCTGGGGAATATGGCATCATTAAGTTCACTTCATAAGCTTCTGCTTGCAGATGGGATTTCTTTACCACAAAGACTTTGGGGGCTGATTTTACTGCTGTTCACTGGAACAAGACTGGTGTGGCACCGTACAGTGAAGAACAGGATCCTTTAGCTTTTGCTTGTTCTTAACATAGATTGTGTTGCAGATACTAAGCAGATCCACCACTTCTTTTGCTTTCCGTTGTCATTTCCAGTATTTAAATAGCTACACTTACACTGCAGATTGCTTCAGAGAAGTAGATGCAAAAATTTAGTAAAATGTAAAGAATACACATTAAATATTTGGTGATATATCCTCAACAAACAGCTCTTATTGCCATCTCCCTATGTGTTTGTCCATCCCATCTGCTTCTAATTATGTTTGAAATCATTGGCTCATTCCAGCCAAGAGGAGCTGAAGTCTCAAAGACATTTACATTTCCTCTAAGTTTAGCGCAGATCTAGTGTCTTCTCCAAGTATGCTCCATGCTTTTACTCAAGATCATGTGCATGGGAGAGAAACCCAAGGAAGGAATGGGTTTTAGGGAAGGCTTCACTCAGAGCTGGCAGTCACGCATGAGAGGCATTTGTAGGAAACCAGGCTGCTTAGGACTCTGACAGGCAAATACACCAAGTTAAAATGGGAGGGTTGAAGCTGTTTCTGCCTCTGGCTGTCCATCCCAGCCAAGGCAGGAACAATCGAAACTCTGATGAAACAGCGTTTGAACCACCGTGGTTTTCAGCTTGGGCTTTTAAGGTAAGGTAGTGCTGACTGGCGTTTTGCGGTACCTGTAGCCCGTGCATATAGGGTTTACCTGTGTGAGTAACTTCTATTTTTGCGCAGGTGCCTTCAGCAACGCCCCCGGGTTCGTCCTTAAAGCAGCACTAAAGCGGCCGGGGTAGCGTTACCCGCCGGCTCCTCGCAGGCCCACCCTCGACACCCCGCTGCCGAGGAGGGGGTGCCTTCAGCGCCATGCTGTGGCCCACCGAGCGGCGTAACAGCTCTTGGGCCCGCAGCCCAGCCCAGGCCGGGCGGCCCCGCGGGGGATGCCCTTGCCGGCACCGTGCCACCCCGCCCGCCTTTCCCCTCGGGCCCACGGCGGGGACAGGGACCAGCCCGCGGTACGTGAGAAGACACACGTCCCGGTCGATGACGCGCCCCTGGCCTTCCCTCTGCGCCTCCCCGCCCGGCGCGGCCCGGCCGACGCGGCGGCAGCGGGGTACGGCGCGGGCTCCGGCCGGGCAGGCCCCAACGGCCTCGGCCGACGGCCAGCGCGTGCCCGAGGTGGGCGTGCGGCCGGCGCGAGGGCCCGCGCGTGCGCGCGCGCGTTGCCAGGAGACCCGGGGCGCGCGGGGGAGGGGGAGGGGGGTTACGTGGTGACGTTAATTCTATATGAGCGCGAGCGGCGGGAGCTCGGGTCTTTTTACCGCCAGCCGCGCGGCGCCTCCTCCTCGCTCCTGAGTCACCGCCAGCCCCGGCCCGCGCAGGTACCGGGAGGGGCGCCGTGGGCCGCCGCCGCCGCGGCGGGGGGTGCGGGCGGGGGGCAGCGAGCAGGGGGCGCTTGGGCCCCGCTCCCGCGCGGGGAGGCCGCGGGCGCCGGCCCGGCCTAGCGGGGCCCCTCGGCCGCCGGGGCGCGGGGGGGCGGCGGTGCCCGCGCCGCCCCGAGCCTCTCCCGCGGGGCGCCGCCGCCCGCCCGGCCCCTCGGCGGGGAGCGCTGCTCGCCGTCCCCTCCCCCCTCCCGCGGAGCTAGGCCGGGCCGCGGGGCTCGGGCCGGCGCTGAGGGGAGGCGAGTCCGCCCGGCAACACGTGGGGACGGAGCGGGGCCCGCGGGGCGCGCCCGGCGCTGCCGGAGGGGGGGAGGGCGGCGGGGCCGGAGAGCCGCGGCGGGGCCGGAGAGCCGCGCCGGGCGGAGCGGGGCCGTACGTGTTCGTCCGGCCGCGGGGGGGGCCGGGTGCCGGCCGGGCTCGGCGGCCGAGTGGGGGGCGGGGAGGGCGGTGGTTGCGCACATGGCGGAGGGGGCGGCGGGTGGCTGCGCGCCGTGGCCTTGGGCTGGCCCCCCGCCTTGTTCTCGCTGCCGCGCGGGGAGCCGCGGCGGGGCTGTGCTGTGCCCCTGGCTGCTGGCAGGGGGACCCAGAGACTGAGCCAGGGGACGGGCAGCTCGCTTCCTGCCTCAGGAGAGAGCGTGCATCGGTTCTCCGGAGTTCAACATGTCGCTCCTCTGGGTGCCTGCTAGCCGGTATCGCCCAAGCTGAGGCCTTTGCTTTCCACCTGATGGTGGATGTGTCCATTGTCCACAGTAGCAGGTACAAGAGGTGCGTGATGTCTGTCACCAAGGAAGGCAAAGAAACGACCTGAAAGATCTAGTAACTACAGATGGAAGCATTGGCTTCTGTTTAGCATTCATGTAGATCTATCTGCATAAAAAACATATTCTATCTACTCCATATTGCATGCTTAGGGGACCTGCGCTGCCAATACCTCTGAGTATTTAATACAAAACCTGCCTTATTTGCTTGCAGAAGAAAACATGAGCCTTTTCTCGTGACTGTGGCATGGTGGCAATATGTCAGAATCTTCCACAGTTTATCTCCAGGCACATGGCAGTTTTGTGTATGTCTATTTGTGTTTGAAGCCTTATAGAGATAGGTGTACATTTCATGCTCTCTAGCTCCTCTGAGGAAGGTAAGAGAAGTGGGCACTGGCAGTGCAGGGTATGACAGATACTTCCCTCTGCTCACCACCTCTGCTGGGACTTTGTCTGCTGGTGGATGTTATATTAATCGGGCAGGAGGTAGTACCTGGTTATTTCCATTTGAATCATGAGATAAAACTCCAAAGAAGAGCTAAGGCCTAAGGTTGTGTACAGCTGACAGGTAGCTTCTGACAAAAATGTTAGTAGCTTGTTGGTTAGTAGCTTTCCTGCTGCGTCTGTTTTACAGTGGTACCCTCTTTAAAGAATGAGGAAAGCACTGTACGAGGATTGAAGCCAGCTGACTGGCTTCCAGTGTCTTGTAAATCTAGTAATTATCCTAATTCTTAGGGCAAAATAGGGTTTGAAACCTGCATACATTCACATTTTAGTGACATGGATGCCTCTGTACCAGACAAAAGTTTAGGCTGCTCAGGCTTCAGGTACCTGAAACGTAGATATGAGTGCTTAGAACAGGTCATTGATACCTCATCTTCTGTTTGTATGGCCCTCCTGTGAGACTGATATATATACTCCTGTATGTACTCCTGTGAGACTGATAACATGCTAGCTGTCTCCCATCCTTCCACTTAAAGTTTGAGTTTTGTGGCAGGTTTTCCATATCATGTGTTTTGGTTTCTGAGGACAGAGGATTGTAGAATAAGGATTTTGTGCACAGGTGGTAGATCTGGTGTTTTTCAGAGCCTGTGGCTCTCTTCTGATGTTTAAGGACTGGGAAGTGAGTGTTGGGACTGCTGGAAGTGCGTAGAAGTACCGTGCTGCATCTGTGCCGCCAGCCCAGTGTTACAGGAAGTGCCAATACTGCTGGATCTGCTGTACTGCTGTGTGTGCGCAGCACAGTCATGCTCTTGCCGTTCTTGTGCTTCATCTAGCCCCACCTCACTCAAAAAATGTTCCTGGGAGCAGGCAGGGGACTTGTTAAGGTGATCTGCGTACTGAGCACCCTCAAAATGGGTAGTCTGTTGGTGTGGGTTTTTTCTTAGCTCCTTGCATAACTGACAATGAATATGTGTGCACAAGTGAAACTGAAAGCCAGGCATTGTGGTTACGTATGTTATGAAGCTTTCTTAACAGAGTTTTTACAACCCTGAGTGAGACCTGAGTCTTCCAGGCTGTGGAACAGTGTTAGAACTCCAGATCTTAAAGGAAATTTTGGCTTACTGCACTGTTAGTCGCATTGGTACATATCTGTTTATTTACTTAGCTCCTAAAAGTTGAAACAATTGTAACACAGTGAACTTAACTCATTGTGGCAGATACTGTATTTCTTAAGGGAATAAAATAACTTTAGGATTTGAATTTCAGTAGTGAAGAATCTCAGGAGAAATAAGACGAGCATCTTGTATTTTGAATTTTTGATTGAATCCTTTGGTGAAAGCCAGTTTGTGCCAGTAATGGGTGTAATGAATGTATCTATGGTATCTACACTTTTTTGTTAATATGACTGTAACCCAGTTCATCTTCAGGTTCTTGTGATACAGCTGCAAACATGCTGTATCTTGACCTAAACATCTGATTCTTACTACTTTTAGGGAAACTTCAGGAATTGGACAGATTGCAGAAAATGGAGATGCAGGTGTTCTTTAAATGCCTGTTCATTTTTCTGCATTTGTGTATACACTCAGTAGAACTTTAGCTCTGGGTTTTTCCATGAACTGATAGTGCTTTGCTATTTGTGTGGTACTAGTAGGTACTTACACAGATGACAGTACTTTGCAGGCAGAAACAAGACTTTTTAATGCTGGTTGTATTTTACTAGAGCTGATGAGTCTTCTGAGTTAGCTTCTTGTCTGGGTGACTGTGTTCCACTCTAGCTTCTCATTAGAAAACTAGCGAGTAAATAATAGAGCAGAATCGCATTGTGCAAGTGGTGTTTAATCTGAGGAATGGTTGTGATGATGGGTTTAATGTTTATAGGTCAATTTTCATTTGTAAATTACTTCAAGCTCAAAAGTGATGATAATTAAAGTTAATTCAATCTAGCTGATCTTCACTCAGCTCAGAGGTTAGTGCGGTTCCTCATCACCTAACATTGTTAATCTGGAGAGTAGGTCTGGTGTCGTAATGTATTTGTCTAGAAAACCAGACATGCCTGGAAGGCATCACAAAAGTTGCTTGGGATTCATTTGACGACCTTGTGAAAAATTAAGCGATTTAGAAGCAATGCATGAGGTTTTTGAGGACTTCCTACACTCATCAAAGTTAATGCAAAGGGAAAAATCTTAGTTACAGATATGGCCTCCTGTATTTAGTGATAACTTTAACCCGAAGTTTTCAGGAAGTCTACATGTGCTGCAGACCAAAACTTCAACTGCATAAAAAAAAAGACTTTGCTAATTTACTTTTGATACTTATATTTAGTTTTAAAATATAAATAATCGAAGATTTGAAGTAATCAGTGTTCTCCCTAAAGAGTAATCTTTTAAATGAGTTCACGTATTAACAAATTGTAATCTGCACCTTAACTACTGTCAAAGGTTAGACTGGATATCTTCCTAAATGGAAAGCTGTTTAGATTTTGGTACTGGAGAACACAGATGCATTTGAAGGCTGAGTGTGTGCTTGAATGTACATCTGCACAGACATAGTTTACAATGGTGATGTCTCAGTTTAAAGCTTAACTTGAGGTAATGAACAGGCAGTTGCACATCAGCTGTTTCACCTGGTCTTGGTAGACTTTAGAATGAAATATTAGCAGTTTATCCTTAGTAGCTTTCTTTTAGATACATCCAGAAACAGAAATTTTCATATCTGGAGCCATGAAGCATTCAGGTGCTGATTTGACACTTCATCTTGTTAAAAAAACCCCATCACCACCAGCCAAATCACAATCAAACAACAAAGAAACCTTCACCCAAAACCTGAGAGATGTTAGAATTATTCTCATTAAGTGTTGGAAATTCTGATTAAGGGATTTGATTAAGCAGGTGACTGAAATTTGGAATGGAACAAGCCTCCAGGATTCTAAGGCCCAGGTTAGAATCATAAATGGTTGTTGTCTTTGCTGAGCAGCAAGGTTAGTTCAGGCCACTACTTTATCTAGTTGTTGTTTAATATGTGATGTTGCAAAGGAAGGAGGGGCAGTTCTTTCATATTTCTTGTGGGATGACTAGCTCGTGAGGGAAAGTTTCCTGTTAGTTCTGGCTCCAGTTAAAATCCTGACTTAAGCATTGAAAGGTTAAGTTGGGATGTGACATGAAATAAAACAATTAATTGTTTACATCCAAACCAACTTTTAATCAGTTCTTTCTGAACACCTTTTAACTTGGGTTTTGTCACTTCTCATTCTTCGCCTCTCAAATACTATTAATGTAAATTTAAACTGTTTCTGTTCCTCGGGTATTCATGTTACTGGGTCTTCAGCCTCTCTTCTGCAGTGTTCAGCAGTGAATATAGGATACATTACTGAAGCATGTGACAATTTTGCATTGTGTGTTTTAGTCGTTGTGGATTCATTTCAGATCTTGACTACTTCTGCATGTCGAGTAGAAGTCTTCAGTGGGCTGCATGCAATTCTATCTGTGTCTTTACACAGCAATTTATTTTACCTTTTAATTCTAATTAGCTTGAATTGCTTCTTTTAATATATGTTACTTTAGATATTAGTACTATTTATTTTGAGTCACTTGGATCAACTTTGAAGCATCTCGTAATTCTGTGATATTACAGTTCTGGAAATTACTCATCTTAACTTTAGATGGTTAACTATGAGCTGGTAGTGCTTTATTCTGTTCCTTGTGTGTGCAAGGTACCATAATCAGAAATGTGGTCACTGTTTTTGACGTGGTGAGATCTTTGTGGCATGGCTGCTTGATGCTTTTATCACCTTTTTCACTGTTATGCAGGTGTTGGCTACTTCTGCTAGTGCCAACCAGAAAAAGTTTTTGAAGATCACTTTGTAAATAGGGCTCAAGTTCTTTGGCTTAAGTTCTCTTTTACAGGTGTAGTATATGTTTACAAATGCTTTTTAGACTCTGCACCTGTATTAATTTGAAAGTGACTTACTGAAACCATAACCATGTGTATATTTTTTCTAGGTATTACGACCAATTGTAACATCTCACCCCTAACAGCCTCCAAAACTGTGTTAGATAGATGATTGTTGTATTCCTTTTTTAGTGAATGCTAGCTTGTTAGTTGAAAACTGTGTTTAAAGGTTTGCAGTTTAGTAATGGCTTTGTTTCCATGGAAAAAACAATGAACTGAAGCTAACAAAAGAGTTGCTAAATACATTTTAGGGATTTCAGTGGCTTCTTGGGGAGTGAATGAATTTAAAATACTGCATTCATCGGATGTTCCAGCAAACCCCATGCTTTTGAAACCTCATTTTTCAGTGTTTAACTTTCTTTTCAGATAGGGATGTTTAGACGTTTAAGTCAAACTGGATGAAAACTAATGCTGCAGTGTGTGTCTTGCACATAGTAGTGTAACTGCCAATGTGGCTGTTTGTGACAATCTCAGTAGTCAACTGACACTTCTTTCCTTTGTTTGATGTGGCATGCACAAGTTGATCTTTTAAACTGTTAAAACGTATGCTGCTACTTGAAGTAATTTTGTTAAAACACAGTTTTTGTATTACTTTGACACTTTTTAACAAACTGAATACTTGTACCAACATGGACTGTATATAGAAATACTCTTAGGAAATCTTAAATATATTTTTGGATACAAAGATTTTCAGCCCTTTAGGATGGCTGCTGTTTTTCCATTGTCAGTGACAGAAAGGAGAAACTACAACAAGCTATACTGATTAGTTTGTTCTAAAAAAAAAATCAACAATCCTTGTTTAGGTTTTTCAGATTTGAATTTAAACTTTTGTATTACTTTTCTAATAATAAGAGATTGTTCTAAATAGAAATTGTATGTTTTCTGCTACAGAATCTTGGCATCCAGAACAAAGGCCATGTTGTGTGTTAATTACCCTATTTTTAGAATGTGATCAGGGAGCTCATATCGGTAGCACAGACAAACATGCAGATAAAATTCAGTCCTAATTTTAAATTGTAATTCTGTAGTCAATTTCCTTTTCCTGATGGAGACTATTTTTTGCTGCAAGAGTAAACTCGCACTATGTAAAATTAAAGTGCTGCAAAAATAGAGTTTAGTATTTGTTGACTGTGTCTTAATTTCCTGATTTAAAAACTACTTAAGGGGCAAGCGTTAGAAAGTATTTCCACATGAATGAAACAAACTCTGTGGTTACTAGTAACTGTTTTGTTTTGAAGAATTTCAGTTTTTCCCATCATGTAACTGGCGTTCTCATGCAAGTTGTAGAGCAGTTGAAAGTTGAAACGTGGAAAGTTTGTGTTTTCATGCCATAACATGTAATGTGCAGAGGCCTGCAAGCCCTAGTGGAATAGTTGCATTGGCAAATGGCTGAAGTTTGTGATTTTACCTCGGGAATTATTAGGAAGAGCAAAAAAAAAATACCACTCTTAAGGGGAAAGAGCAGTCAGTTTCAATTAATTGTGTTACTTAGGTTCAGCATTATCATTTTCTAGTGTTTTTATTCTTTACAGATTCTGAATTTTGCCATCTTACCACAAGGTAAAATGTGGCATACAGTTTCACAGAAACTTCAAACTTGCCTAACCCTATTCATGAGCTTTTATATAAAAGGTACTTGCCTGTGGTGGCTACCACCTCTTGGCTCTGCTGTTACTCATGCAACTGCAGGCCTAGCCCTGTACAGAGAAATACCTAGCACTTTTTTCCTGCTTTACAGCTGTTCAGACATTGCTGATGAAAGGAAGACAGTGTGCATAGCTAAGGAAGAACCATGATAAGCTTTTCCAGCAGCATTTGCCAGTTACATTGGCTTTAGCTGGCTGGAAGATTAAGCAGAGAAACTTGCTGTTCCTTTTATGAAGGGGGCATACCTCCCTTGGGGTAGTGTGAGTGTTTACCATCTTAGTCAATTTAACAGTTGCATGTAGCTAAAAATTCTGAGGGTGTTTTGTGAAACACCACTACTCATCTGAATTTCTTGGTCCAGAAGGCCTTACTCAAGCATCTGTTGAAGATTCTCCTGTATCATAACCATGCCAGTTAGTGTTTCTGCTGTTGACTGTGCGTGTCCTTTGGACATAGTGGATGAGTTGGTGCTTACACAATCAATTGCAACGAAACAGTTGTTTTAGTTCCTGCAAGGGTCCAGCAGCACCTTCTTGCTGGTGTATTGAGGAACCTGTATTCATTGCTTCCATTGGCCATTAGCTCCTTAAGTCTTTTTATCAGGCCTTGATTGCCCTTATATTAGTACTATCTTGTTTATTATTTCATTCTCTTGTTTTCTGTGCTTGTATTTAGGCAGAAAATCTTAATTATCTACTCTAGATTTGAAAATTTAATCTTGTCAGTTTTTGCTCTCCTATGTTAACAGTCAGAAATCTTTTGTTAGCAGAAGAACTTTGAGGCACTAATAAAAGGAAATTCTCTGGAGAGTTCAGTGGCTGATAATGTCTTTCGTCAAATAGATGTGGTATCATGGTTATCCAGCATAGGACTACCCTGCTCACTTAATTGAGATTGATTATTTTTTTTTGACCTTCAAATTTCCTAAGAAGGCATATTTTTCTGTAATATGAATGATGTAATCAGTTTGTAACAATTTGCTTATCTGCCATGATAATTAGTACAATATCCCTTGTTTCATGGCCAGTTTCCATGCTAATGTTAATATCTATTTCATGAATTTGATCACACAAGTGAAAAGGAAACACTTGGTCTTCTGCTTGATTACCTTTTGAAATGACATTTTAAAATTTGATACGTTATTTAATTACTACTTTTTGAAAAGGAGCTAAGTGCTCTCCTAGTTACTACTGAACTGTGATCCTTTCTCATAACAGTTTTCCTGTATGGTGGTTGGTACCATATCTTCTGCTAACAGATGTGAAATGATAGATACATTTCTTCAGGTCTTGGTACCAACAAATTTGAAGTGTGCAACTCTGTGCTATGTACTGTGCACTCTTTAAACAGTTCACCCAGTTCTGACATTGATGTGAATGAAACTGCACTATGCAGAGCATCTTGGCACTTCAAAGTTAAAACCCTCTCTTAGTGGTTGTGAGCAAACTACTCCAGTTATTTTGAACACCTGCTGTCAAATAATGTCTTTTAATGTATCTTTACACTACTATTTTTATTTTTGTTTTCTTTTTGGGTGCTAAATGTATGAAGGAAAATGTTAAAAGTTGCCCTCCTGGAATGCTAGACAAGAACATCAGTTTGAAGTAGCTTTCGGTGAATATATTGCTCTTGAGTTTCCCAGTCTAGTAAGAGTTGAACTTGGCTGGTATGATGTCATTTGTCTGGCACCTGTGGTTTCTGCAGGCATTGCAAATAGCTTACAGGACTTAATCCTGATAGTTTTTTTTATACAACTAGCTGTCCTCTAGCTGGACCTCTCTTTTTTTCCCTGACATCTAACTTAGTCCACTTAGTTCATTGTCCTGTGTTGCAGCTTCTTAATCCCACATAGGGCTCATTTGTTTTAGGTATTTTCTGTTAATGTATTGCTTTCAGTTGCCCAAGGCTTGCCAGGGACAGAAAAAGGCTGATAATGCTATTCTGTGGATAGGCTGACTTATTTGCAGTGCTCTGAATTACTGACTACTGAGGAAATTCGTTTGGGCATCAAGGGTATGTTTCTTTTAAAGACGTGAGTAAACAAGGCTTGGCTGTAGTTTGGGTCCAGTGTCCTCAAAAAGCCCATTTGTGTCCCTTGAACTACTTGAGAAATTTCTTCTACTTGCTATTGCGAGCTAATTGTGTGAGAAATTTGTGTCTAGAGAAGGGGAAATGGTGTTTCCTGAAAGGGAGGGAATGGGTATGGTGTGTGGTATGGTATCCACAGAGATGCTGAACAGCTGAGATCTGTTGGCGGCCTGCCAGCCTTAGGGCTTGTGCAAAAAAGCTGTTGTTTTGCTGGAGGAACTGTGTCTCAGGAATGTCTTGCCTCCTCAGCTGACTCCTAATTCACCTCACTATAACCTGTCGTCTTGAGGCTGAGCGGGTGTCAGGGTAATCTAATGCTGGCATGCTTACTTGGGTCACTTAAAGCTGATACTCAAAAAGAAAAGGCTTCTCAACAGACCGTTTGTGTCCTAGCTGCAGTAATATAGCTAGTGCTGCTGTGCAAGCTCAGACTGGTTTCTGTGTGGATAAAGGCAAACTGGGAAAAAAGGAGGGACTGGGAAGGGCTGACTATTTACAGTTTGTGTTTCTGTCTTCACTTGAGCAAAGTCACTTTTAGTGAAGAAACAATCACCCCTGAAAACTGAAAGCTTACTAACTGGTAACTTGAGGATGAACACATGGCAATATCATTGCTAGTTTCTGCATGTATTGAACTACATTTCTTATAAAACATGACAGATTTAAGAGGTGAAGTGTCCTTTAAACATTATAAAATAAGCAAAATTTCATAGTGTTTTGGTAATAAATTTTTAAGAGTTCTGCTAATTTTTAGTGATTCTCCAGGATGCACTCAGAACTGTGGCTGAGCCTGCGCTGGACTAAGTCTCCTAAGCTTTCCATTTTGACCTAAGCTTTCCATTTTGAAAAGAACATGTTTCTTGTAATGGCAGACAGGGTTGTGATTTAAGCTACCTGTATGAAAGAGGTTTTAAGATTTAGCCTTTAGAAAACTGGCACTGCAGCTTGCTTTTCTGTGCTTTTGCTTCCTTTTTGTAGCATGAACTTCCTATGCATTCTCCTTAAAACCCTGCAAAGATAACTATTTTCCTCTGCATATTATTCCAGTGAGCAGCAAAACTTTGTGAGTGAAGCCTCCGGGCACCTCTGTATTTGACCATAATGCAGTGCTACTGGCTGTAGCTGTTTAAGTAACAGGGAAATAGAATGTTTAATAAATGAGGTTATTTGCCTGCTGGCTTTTGCACAAGGAGGAAGATACCCTTTGTTAGTACTCATAAGCCTTTTCTTGCAGTCATGAGGCCTAGATTCCAAGTAGTATCTCAGTCCAAAGCAATCACTTAAATGGCAAGGCTTGAAGTAACACACCAACTGTAGCCAGGTTTGTTGTAATCCTGCGCTGATGACTGGTCAACTTGTTTCTTCCAGGAGTGACACGAATAGAATGCCTCTTGCTGCTCACGTGCCAAGGTGCAGCTGCTGTTCACAATTCTAAATGCACCTATGAAACAAATTGGGAAGGACGACTGCATCTTTCTTGAGAAAGCTGAGTGATAGAGTACTATATCCAAGGATTTAGTGTTTGGGGAGATACTGCGAAATACTGCAGTGATATGTTTTAGTATTACTCTTCATGGTACATACTGTATCCACACAGAGTAAAACTCTACATACTAGACTGGGACATTGTATTAGGCATTGTGCAAAAATAGTGGAGGCTGTTTGCTCTTAGTGCATTTTCTCAGTGCTTTTCTGCCTCGGCAGTTTTTCTGCCAGTAGAACAGTGTTTGCAGAGAAGCTTATGGTTGTTTAAGTAAATGAAGATAAACTAAATGTGATACAACTATATATCCATGCTAGTGGATTGCACAGATTAGTCTAAATGCTTGCCAGTGTAGTTCTGGTGGCATAGTGCCTTGTAGTCTCCTCATGCAAAAACTGTTGTCTGGAGCTGGCAGATGACAGTGTCATGACTAACAGTAGCATCTCCTCAGTTTGCAGAAGAACTCTTCCAACTGCAAATGTTCTGATACTGGGTTGTGTAAAAAGTGGAGGGAAGATGAAAGGATGAGACATGAAAAAGGATGACACAAGGAGAATAGGGAAAATGGGATGAGGCAGATAGGAACACACTGGAGGGAGGCTTTGAAGTTGACAGCTGCTTGATACAGTCTATTTTAATTTCTAAAAGATCTTTGAAGAATGTTATTCAAAGTCTTTTGGTAAATTGGGCCATAGTTGGAAAACACACAGTGATTGCATGGATTGTTTAGAAGCCAGGAAGCAGAGGGTGAGTAACTGCCCCTTGCAAAGAGGAGAGAGGCAGGCAGATGCTAGACTTCCACAAGGTGCTGTACCTGAGCTGAGTGCCTTTGGCATGGTCATAAGCGATCCTGGAAAGAGGGGTGAAGAGTGGAAGGTTGAAGGTTGCCGATGATAGGTTGTTGTTCAGAATGGTGAAAACAGGGACCCACTGAGGAATGCTGGTGAACCTTCCTCTGCCACACTGTTGCCAGTGTAGAAAAATCTTAGTTATGATCTCTGAACTGAATGTTGCAACTCAAACAGGATTTTAGCTCTTTGATATGTGATTGATAACATCATTTTACCAGCATGGTTTCAGGGCAAGGTTAGGACTAGTTTTTGACCACATCATAATACATTTTTATTTCATATACCTTCACTTCTTGAGCCAGTGTGTTTTTTCCTAAATGGGATTGAAAGCTAGAAGAGCTTCTGAGGGAATTCTTGCTATGTCATTGCTTTTTTTTTTTTCTATGCATCTGCTAATGGCTGGTATTGAAGATGGGATGGCTACTTCTTAAAGTTTTTAAGCATGACTTAATCATAGCAAATCTCATGTCCTCATTTAGAAAAAAATATTTGAACTGTGATAAAGTCAGTCTCTTTCAGCAAATGTGTATCTGAGATGTTTCAGCTGCTGTTTCATTTAGCTTATTGGCTTGGTGACACCATAAGGTTTGCAAGGTTTGTGTTGTCATTGGTTATACCTTTGTTGAAAGAACTGCCTCTAATTTTATGGAAAGCGAAGCTATATTTAAGGAGGAGAATGGAAAGAGGAAATGTTGGTCTCTGCAAGGAGCAATAATAATTTGTGAATCTGATCACTGTCACATTTGCATAAAAGTGTGTGAAAGGCAGGTGAACTGTGCATCTTGCGTTCTTTTGCACAGTGATTGTGCCAGTCTCCTTGAAAAGGTCCTGCATGAATAACTCAAGAGGAAATCTGTAAGGAAAAGGTCACATATTGTACATTGATAAACTCTTGCAAATCAGAAATAATGCTAATTATGTTGCTCAAGAAATATGGAGATGTGTAAATGTGAGTTGTAATTGTAGTAGGCTTTCAGTTTCTATTATCTTCACTTCATGCTATATTTTGAGAATTGCTGGAATTGTTATATAGGCAGCTTACATCCATATGTAAACTTGAAGTTGCTGGGCAGACAAATGTGATCTGAATTTCAGGAAACTTAAAATGAGTCAAAAACATTATTGGAATTCCTTGATTTTTTTAACTGAATTGTTAGATGTACTTTGGTTTACAGTAGTGCTGCCATTCTATTTGAATAGCAAATACTCGTATTTATAAGTCTGAAACAGATTAACAGGTAGTTGGTTCTCTAGTTTTTCTGCATACTAGGGAATTTAACCTTCTTGATTGCATGCAGCCTCCTAAATACTTAGTTGGCACTGTAAAGTTGCGTCCTAAATTAAAATGTCAGATACTTCCTTCCTATGTAACTGTTGGGAAATCAGTCTGACATCAGAGAAAGATGCTTGATTATATCTACATAGAATGTAGGTGATAAAATCTGAAGTCTAGATTCTAACATGTCTCTTCATACTGACTGTTAATGTCCTGATCTCACTGCGATTGTGCTCATGTTACACACTTTGGACAGATCAAATGCAATTTCCATTTTTTTCTGGAACACAATCTCCAACAATTTGACTAAAATTTTCATTGGAACACGTTATAAGGAGTTGAACTTCCTGAAGGAAACTTGAATTTATTTAGCTTACCAGACAGCAGCTAAAATGGGGACACTAAAGCAGCGGGTTCTATGCTTCCTGGGCCAGTGGATTATTTTTTAATACTTGCTGTCCTGAACCATTGGACCTAAGTCAGCAGTAATGACATGGTGTTTTGTTGTGTGTGGTATTGTCTCTGACTTCAAATTACCTGAAACATCTTCTTGGAGACTAGACTCTGAAGTACTGCTTTGCTGGTGGAAGGTGGTTATTCATCTTGTAATACATTTGAGAACGAAAGTGCTTCACAGTGTGTGAGATTTGCCATAGTCTCAACATGTACTATATATAGTTACTGTGTCTGGAATGTGTTTATGATGATACTGAGATACTTCAGAAAATTCTGATAATTCAGGATGTGGAAATTAGGCATGTCAAATACCTTGGCACCTGGCATGATTTTTTTAAATGTAGCAGTTCTCTGGGTATTCTGAGGAACTACTTGGATTGATTTTGTAAAGTTGAGATTAAAAGTAAATCCACAAAAAGGCATCTTTAGTATTAAAAGAAACTGATTTAGCTGCAAGTATCCCCTGTCTGCAATTACATGCTGGAAATAAGTAAACAGTTACCAAAAGGTTTCTAGCATACTTTTTGCTTCTGTTTTTCCTCAGGTTATGTTTCTATTGTATATTTAGACAGGACTAGTTTTCCATCTGTGATATTAGTACAGTCCTATGATGCAGAAGGCAACATGGCATTTTACTGTACTTAAATTTATGTGAGTAGGTCTACGGGTTCTAAACCAGAACGAAGTTTTGCAGTATTTCTGTATGCTGTAGAGTGAGAGCTCAAAAAGTGCATGCGAGATACACTGCTCTTCAGACTATGCTATGTATTTATCCTGTTTCTTAAGGCTGACATGGTTTGAGTTTCTTTCCATTTTAGTATTATGGCACTTGCCTGTAGACCTTGTAAGTGAAGTCTAATGCTGCTGTTCTTACGTTTTTGTTTTTTTTTCTCTAGGGTTTGAAATCTGGGAGAATGGCAGACATAGACAAGTAAGTAAAATCGGTAGGTTACTGAAGTGTTCTGACAGTTTCAGATTGTGATCTGCAGATCCTTGATAGGCAGGGTCTAGGTAGTGATCTTGGCACTTGCAAGATTGAGGCTTGTAGTATGTGGGAGAAAAGCTTTAGTTGCTTATGCCAAATGGATTTGTGATCTTAATTGTAAGTAAACCTAAAACTGGGACAAGGCACCACTCAACTTACTAATTAGTTGGAATTCTAGGGGGCAAAAAATTGTAGTACTATCTGTTACTATTGTTTTACTCTGTGTTTTTTTATATACTTCAAATGCATGTATTTTGTGGTGTTCAGAGTGTAGTTTATAGTAAACTTATCCTCAGTTCTCAAGGCCTGCCCATTTTAATAAAGGGGATGTGTAGAGCAGAAGGAGGCTTTGACTTGCTGATATGAACAGGAACTGAAGGAATTATTTTGTAAAAAGGAATCTTCAAAATTCTGGAAAGCTGCTAGTTCTTTAAACTGTTCTGAGATGGCTGAATGTGAAACTTGAATCTATGAAGGCAAATTTGGCTTTGCTTGGCTATTAAGACTTCTAGTTTGTCATAGATAAAAACTGATGCAACAGTTTGCTTCTACCCACATGATCTCTAATTTGGGCTCTTTAAGCTTATTATAGTATTTTATAAAATTAACTTCTTGCTACTGTTATTGAATATTCCTAATAGCAAAGAACAGTCTGAACTTGATCAACAGGATATGGAAGATGTTGAAGAAGTAGAAGAAGAAGAAACTGGTGAAGATGCCAACAGCAAAGGTAACATTGAAAACAAGCATTTCTAAGCAGCTGCATAGGTGCTTTCTAATTAATGTGCTAGAAGGATTTTACTGCTCAATATATTAGGAAATGATAAAACATAACTACTAATGCACAACTGTATTTAAATTCTGAAGCAAGGACTGTTTTTCCAGTTGTGTGATTTTTATTGATTGTCTGCAGTCACTCATCTTAGTCGTAGTTAGTATCAGTTTAGGCAGTGCTGGCCACCTGTAAGGTTGTATAACTGGAAAAGAAAGGGTTACTATTGGTATGTGACTAATTCTTTTAAAACTAACAACAGTTAAAAGCTGTTACGATGTGCAGCTTTGGGTAGAAAAAAATTCAGGTGCGTGTGTGTATATATCATTTTTTGATCAATTACTTGGTAATTTGCTGCTGAGTTGTTTGATTGTGAGCAGAACAAAAATCATACTTAATGTTATTGCTCTTAAAATCAAGAAATCTTTTTTTTTGCCTCCCTCAAGAAAAACTGAACATGTATCACAATACCTGTCCTGCCTGTGCTGAACAGTCTTACTCATGCCGTGTAGTTAAAGACAGGGGGTACAAATAGAACCTGAAGAGCAAGTAGCCAAAAGAGAAATAATTAATAATCTTTGCAATAATATTATTTGGACTGCTGATAGTACCACATTATGTGATTGCTTGAACAGAATAATAACACTGAAGAAAAGTAGGATAATTTTGCTCAGGATGATGTCAGAGGCTTTTCTATATCTATTGAAAAAAGTATTATCAAAACTGGGTTGCAAAATTCTGGGGAGCACACTGGTCAGCTGAAGAACAGCTTACAGTAATTAAAAGGTAGGTATTCAGGTGTCCCAAAGGAACCTAGAGACGAATAATGTGTATTTTTAGTGATTAATCCCAACTATTGTAGGTGAGGATCTGAAGGGAAATTATACTATAGGAATCTCCTTTGGTCAAGGAGGATCGTGATGGAGATTACTTAAGCAAACTCGACACCCACAAATCCACAGGCCTCAATGGGATGCTGAGTGCTAAGGGAGCTGGCAGGTGTTATTGTCGAGCCACTCACCATCATCTTAGAAAGATTGTGGAGAACAGGAGAGGTGCCTGAGGATTGGAGGAAAGCCAGTGTCACTCCAGTCTTCAAAAAGGGCTAGAAGGAAGACCCAGGAAACCAGGCCAGTCAGCCTCACCTCCATCCCTGGAAAGATGATGGAACAGTTCATCCTGGAGGTCATCTTGAAGCATGTGGAGGAAAAGGTCATCGGGAACAGTCAAAATGGATTCACTAAGGGGAAATGGTGCCTGACCGACCTGATAGCCTTCTCTGATGGAGTGACTGGCTGGGTCGACCAGGGAAGAGCAGTGGATGTTGTCTGCCTTGACCTCAGCAAGGTGTTTGACACTGTCTCCACAACATCCTCATAGGTAGGCTCAGTCAGTGTGGGTGAGATGTGTGGACAGTGAGGTGGATCGAGAACTGGCTGAAGGGCAGAGCTCAGAGTTGTGATCAGTGGCAGAGTCCAGCTGCAGGCCTGTAGCCAGCGGTGTGCCCCTGGGGTTGGTACTGGGTCCAGTCCTGTTCAACTTGCTCATCAGTGACCCGGATGAAGGAACAGAGCACACTCCCAGCAGGTTTGCTGATGATACAAAACTGGGAGCAGTGGCTGATACACCCGAAGGCTGCGCTGCTGTTCACTGAGACCTGGACAGGCTGGAGAGCTGGGTGGAGGGGAACCTGATGAAATTCAGCAGAAGCAAGTGTAAGGTCCTGCACCTCGGGAGGAACAGCCCCAGGCACCAGCACAGGCTGGGGGCTGACCTGCTGGAAGGTAGCTCTGTGGAGAATGACCTGGGAGCCCTGGTGGACAGCAAGCCGCCCATGAGCCAGCAGTGTGCCCTGGTGGCCAAGAAGGCCAGTGGGATCCTGGGGGGCATTAGGGGGAGTGTGGCCGGCAGGTGGAGGGAGGTGATCCTGCCCCTCTGCTCTGCCCTGGTGAGGCAGCACCTGGAGTGCTGGGTCCACCAGTTTGAGTGCTGGGCTCCCAGTTTGAGAGACAGGACTACTGCAGAGGGGCCAGCAGAGGGCTATGAAGATGATGAGGGGACTGCAGCACCCATCAGCAGGATAAGGCTGGGAGAGCTGGGCCTGTTTAGCCTGGAGAAGACTGAGGGGGGATCTTATCAATGTATGCAAATATCTTAAGGGCAAGTGTCAACAGGACTGGACCAGACTCTTCAGTGGTGCCCAGCGACAGGACAAGGGGCAACGGGCACAAACTGCACCACAGGCAGTTCCATCTGAATACGAGGAAGAAATTCTTTACCCTGAGGGTGACGGAGCACTGGAACGGGCTGCCCGGAGAGGCTGTGGAGTCTCCTTCTCGGGAGACATTCAAAACCCGTCTGGATGTTATTCTGTGCAACCTGATCTAGGTGAACTTGCTTTAGAAGGGGGCTGGACTAGATGATCTCCAGAGGTCCCATCTGACCCTGACCAGGCTGTGATTTGTAATCCTGAAGGGAAATTGCTTTCCATGAATCAGAAACGTGTTTCATTAGTAACGAAACTTGACACAGTGTTAAACAGCTTTTTTACGGCTGTAATTCTTGCTTGTCTAGTTTTCAAGTATTTTTAATGCACAATTTTTCCTTAGATTTTACTAATTTACATTTTTTAACCTAGATAATGCCATTTTAAAATATTTTTTTTAAAAAGGTCCATTTGTGGACACTAAGTAAAGCACTGATGCTTTCAGGAAAAAGCTCTTTGAAGAAATAGTGTTCATGCAACCGAGAACTTGCAGAACAGAATATGTGGTTGCATTTCAGTTTGAAGGGGATGTGACTGCTGGCATTGTCATGCCACGTGTATGATGTGTATACTGATTTAGTAATAAAGAATAACTGGCAACATACTCAAATGTCATCACTGGGTATTTTTTCAAGTGTATAGGAAAGATTAATGAATCATAAGACCAGAGAAAACTAGATACCTTGATAAGAGGAGTAGTGTTGACTAACGTGAGGTAGTACCTTTTGAGAAGTTATTACAGCTTCTACTGCTAAAATATAAACTGATTACAATCATTAGGGAGAAACAAGACACTTATTTTTCAAGAGACATCAAAAAACCCCCAACTTTTCAGCATGTAATTTCAGTGCTAGGACATAAAAATGGAAGAGAATATTCATGTGTGGTTACTGTAGTGAAGGGTGTAGAAATGGAAAATGGTATGCTATTTCCAAAAGCTTTGTGCATCAGGAAGGATTAAAAAGCTTCACTCTGAATGTGTGAGAGGAATGCTGTATATACCTAGTATCTTACAAGGAGTGCGAAGTACTTGTTTGCCTATCTGTAGATGCTGAGGATGGGGGAAGAGGGCAAAACAGAATGATAAAAATTGTTCATAAATTCTTATTAAAAATACAAAGTTGTGAAATTTCTGCAGGTTGAGGCACAGATTTTGAGCTGAAGTAAAATGGTTGCTGTTAATATGGATAAAAAAACCACTTAGGCTAGGAATCCCTGTTTTTTTTCTAAATATACTTCTACCTTGTAGTTTGAAACAAGTTTCCCATTTGGACAGTGTTTTTTAGAGATGATAGACTTCAAGGACCTAGTACTGATATTCTGTAGTAAAAAATGTGTCAGACTATTCTAATGAATAATTTGTTCTTTTGCAGGAAAAATTAGGAAAATAATTTCTAAAGCAGTGTTAAATCCAAGTCTGAAACTGTCCTGTCTCTTTCCATTTACCTTAAATGGAATGAAAATCCCAATTCCAGTTTTTATTCCCTTAAAGTTAAAAGCACAAATTGTTCTATCTTGCCTTTCCGTAATTAATTCAAAATAAAAGCGGTCAAGGCAAAAATGATGCTTTACGGGCATTGTATAAAACCTCCCCTTTTAACAAAAAAGCTCAGCTTGCTGAGTAGCAGCCATTTTAATCCAGGTGCTGTTTCCGTGTTCAGAATGGGATGGATTTGATCCATGTTTCCAAAATGGAGAGGCTCTTGAAATACTACTTTGCCTGTGTTTCTTTTTGTAAGTGTATACACAGTAAACATAATGCTCTTTTGTAGTGTTTAAGTAATTTTTTTCAGATTAGTTTGTAAGTGTAAAGTGCATCTTTCATAATTTTCTTTTTTAATTTAGCTCGGCAATTGACTGTGCAGATGATGCAAAACCCTCAGATTCTGGCAGCCCTTCAGGAAAGACTTGATGGTCTGGTAGGAACATCTACAGGATACATAGAAAGGTACAGTATTTGTTCAGTATGAGCAGAGTGGTATAAATGGTTCTTTTGCTTTCTGAACAGTATCGTCTGTAGCATTAATAGTCATAAACAACTGTGCTGCTCAGATAGCCGGAAAGCTAATATAGTCTGTCTGTAGTATATCTCACAATTGAAGGGTTATTTGGGCTTTTATCAAGGAAAAAATGCTAATATTTAGTGGCTGACGCTGTCCCCTGCAGTTGCAATATGGCACAGTTTTAAAAGCACAGTTTTAAAAGATACTTTCCTGGTAGTTGCAGTATCTTTTGCAGCTTTGCTTTAATCATGAAATGTCAGTTTTCTTAAGTATGGACAAATACTTGGCGACCCAGTGTCTCAAATATAGACATTTTTTGGTTAGTGTGTAACCAGTAGCTAACAAAATTAGGAATGTTATCAGTACTTCACATGGTCTCCTTACATACCAAAACTTGGAACAATCCCTTGCTAACATTTTCTTGATCTGCATTAACAGGTAGAATTTTCTGGTTCTTATGTATGTTGTGGTTGTGTATAAACATTTCACCACATCCACAGGAATTTTGAGGCATACAACTGTCTTGCGGTGGTAGTGTCCTATGTTGCTATTGACTTGAACTGAGGCTGCTGCCGAGTAAGAGCTGTTGCTGCTACTCCTGCCACTTTCCTGTTATAGATGATAGCATGGAAGAAAAACAGATTTAACAGCTTTCCCTAATAAATACTGGCCTAAGAAAGAGCATGGAGTCAAAGGGTACCCAAGTTCTTTCTTTTCTAGGTACTGTACACTACAGATTTTCTATACCCAATATTTTTCCTCAGTTTTTCAACAGATTAACCTCTACTAAATCTTTCAGGTTCTTGATCTAAGGAAGTGAACAGAAGTGGTAACATTGATTTACATGTCATTCTTCTAGTTAACTGCTCTCTAAGATACTGTACCATTTCTTCATCAAATCCAAGTACAGTAGTGCATTCTCTATCAGAAAAGTGTTGCAACTTTGTAGTGTACTAAACGCTTACCTAACTTGCAATGCAGAAATAACTGGAAAATGTGTGTAACTTGAATCTGCACTTTCTCAACATATGCATGCCGACTTAACCAGGCTTTACAGGTGCCTCTTACGTGTCTTCCCAAGTATTACTTTGAGCTCATTTGTCTACAGAGTCTAGACACTGAGATGGCCCTGAAGTCAGCAGAAATCTGGGATCCTAAAAGCCTGTTACATAGGCTGTTAAGAAACTAGATGCATAAGCTGGGAGGAAACTGAATAGGTTCTAGGAAAACAACTGTCTGCTCAGGCTTAGAATCTGCTAATTGCTTGGCAGCTGTCCAACAATTTACTACTTCACCTGTGCCTGGACAATTTTCATGAAACTTACTTTCATTGAGTATAATTTCTTTCAACTGCTTGCAGGAGTTTGTATTCTTGTGTGATCTAGTGGCTTGTATTCAGAGCAGACGGCTTTTACTTGTGTTGTTGTACTTGCGCAGTCCAGTTCACATTTCTTGGTCTGCTTCTCCATTTTGGATTTACTTGTAAGAGTGGTCTCTTTCATGAAGCTACTTTTTAAATAAGTACAGAGTTTTGTAAAGGTAGTGGGATGTACAGCTTTTGAAATTTTAACTAGTTGGCATGGACTGTAATGAAATGTAGCTTTGACACATGCAAGAGAATCTAGATTCTCTAATAAAGGGGTTAAAATCTTTACTCTGATATACTGGAGTTGGACAGACTGCATGTACGGCACCACCTCCTAGAAATTTCGTAGTGCTTTATATGGAATTGCTAGGACCAGTACTCTTAGTCTATATGTGTGTGTGGCATTATGGGTGATTGTATGACTTACCTGTGCAGTCATGTTAATTTTCTTCCTTAACACCTTTTTCTTTAACTGAACTTGCTATTTAAATCAGTGTTAGTTCTGATACTGTACTTGAAGATAAAATTGCAGCAAGTGATGAACTTGACTGGAAGAATGTTAGAATAACAAGAATGTTACCAAGCTTTATAAGCATACATGTCTAAATTTAAGTGTTTTTCATAGTTTGTGTAGCAGATGTACTTTTGCCCAAATTGAAAGGTTAAGGGAAATCTTGATTTAATGGTGATAAGCATGTTATCTTAGTAACCAGAAATGGTATATTCATGTTGAGCATAAAGCTGTCGGGGAGAAGGGGTCTGTGTGTTAAAGTGAACAAGGATGTTGTAGCACGTCCTTGTCCTACCTGATAGAAGTAAGATAGCTTTACTGGTTAATATGAACCTTCGGTGTTTAACTGAGCTAATGCATTCTTGGTTACTTCCTCTAATCCTTGTCCTAACGATGCCTAAAAGCATTTGTTTACTACTGTGTTCTAAATAATGTGGCACAATTGCTTAAATGAGAAGTAATCTTCTGGAGGTTGGCTCACCTCACAAGCAGTGGAGATGGCTGACAGTCTACCCCATTATCAGTAGGACAAAAGTTACCTACATCAAGGCTACAGTAACTCTGTGTTAGCATAGCTTACTAAAGTGGAAGTAGCATTAAAGAGTGTAGCTGACAAGTGTTTATAATGATTGCATTAATTGCTTTCCTTTTACACATGTATAATACAGTGGCTCATTTAGCAAAACTGGTTTTGTTCATTTTGGAAGTGACAGTTAATATGTTACAAGACAGTAGTACCAGCTGCTTTCCTCAGTGAAACAAATGTGAATTTTGGAGATAACTTTCTTGGCAAAGAATAATTCAATTGCCTTGACCTTTCTTTCATAAAACCAAGCCAATTAGTGAAAGTTTACTGTACTGCTCATTGACAATGTAAAACTAAAACTAGCTTTGTCTCACGATTGACCCAGGTGTTTGGAATACTCTGGCTCTAACTGAGGTTAAGCCTCAGTTCTAAGAGCCCATGCTAACAGGTTTAATCTGCATGGTGCAGTGGGTCATAGTTTAGATTTGCACAGCTTTCTAAAGCTTAAAATAAAGTATAAAATCTGTCTTGATGCTAGTTGGTTAACTTGAAAGGGGACTGGTTGAGGAGGGGTCAATATGTGCTTAGAATGCGGTGTTAGTAACGGTTCTGTCACTGAATTTTTCAGCTTGCCTAAAGTTGTTAAAAGACGTGTGAATGCTCTCAAGAACCTTCAGGTTCAGTGTGCGCAGATAGAAGCAAAGTTCTATGAGGAAGTTCATGAGCTGGAAAGAAAGTATGCTGCTCTCTATCAGCCCTTATTTGACAAGGTATTTTAATGCTAATCTGATTTGTGCTTACAAGCTGTAGCTAAAACACAAGGGAATATTAACTGAAGGCTTATATTTTGAATTACTTTGGTCTCATATGTGCCCATTCAATTCAGTTGTTACAATTTTACCATCCATGTGAATATTGACTAAGATTAAGGGGGAGAGAGGTTTGGTCTGTTCCACGGTTACCAAAATCACTTCAATATACCAGGCCTCCTCTTGTTAACTGAACTTATGTCAGATGGTATGATAACCTTTCTGGAACTTCAGTGCTTATTTTAGTGTGTTGAAAAGCTTGTAACTGCTGAGTTGTCTTCTAGGGGCCAGAGGAAAAAGTTTGGGTAAATAGTTAATGTATTTCTAATTGTGTAACTTAATGATTAGGGTATTTCTGGTTGCAGTGACTAGGAAATGTGAAAATGTTTTTGGTTTAATCTTCCAGCGAAGTGAAATCATCAATGCAATTTATGAACCTACAGAGGAAGAGTGTGAATGGAAAGCAGACGTTGAGGAAGAAATTTCAGTGAGTATCTTAACTGAGTCTCATCAATAGTTCAAGCTGTAGTGTGAAGCAAGATTCAATGCAGTAGTGAAAGTTCAAAAAAAATAGGGGTGCATAATGATTACTTGCTGATAATGATTCTTAATGATTGCTTAAAGCATGCACATAAAACTTGTACTGGTATCAGCATAAAATTGTTAACAAACCTTGTGAGCATTCTTGAAATGAAGAAAACGTAACATTTTTATTCCATCAAGGAGGAAATGAAAGAGAGAGCCAAACTTGAAGAGGAAAAAAAAGATGAAGAAAAAGAAGACCCTAAAGGAATTCCTGAGTTTTGGCTGACAGTATTCAAGAACGTGGACTTGCTCAGTGATATGGTTCAGGTAGGTCATGACCTGGGCTTGTTTAAAGTTGCATTAGTCCTCAATCCAAGTGTTTTTAAGAAAAGAGTAGAAATAGTATGTTACTGCGTGTGTCTGGAGAGCAAAATGGAAGAAGTACTTGAATGTCACCTCTGGTACTTTATTAAACTGAGAGCACAGAGCACTCTGAAATACCTTCTTACTGTGTGTGTTGAACTTATTTTACTTTATTATTTACACTGTTGCTTATAGGAGTATGCATATGAGATGTGTATTAGATACTGCTGAAAAACGTACTTGGTGGTTGCACGGATTTGTGTTGTGTACTGCAGTAGAAACGCTGTACAGCCGTTGTTGCCATCTGCTGGTCATGTTCATGAAAATGTTTCAGTGCTGTAGCAAGGTTCTTGCCCTGTGTAAAAGCTCATTCTAAATAATGGCTTTTTATCTCTGCGGGGTCTTAAGCCTGTGTAAACTTGATTGTTATGAAAACTGAGTAAACTGTTTTCTTTACAGGAACATGATGAGCCAATCCTGAAACACTTAAAAGATATAAAAGTGAAATTTTCAGAAGTTGGACAGCCTATGGTTAGTTTAACCTATTAACACAAAAGTAATCTTGTTTGTCTTAAGACTTGCTTGTGTATTAGTAGTATGGTCTGTGATAGCCAATTGTCTTATGGCAGTCATGAGAAATATGGAGCTGCTTCTTGTCTTTTGAAAAAAGTACATGGACTGGTACTAGTCTTGTGGTACTGTATGAATGAAATTACATTTGGCTTAACCTGCAAATTCTGATGAGTTAATAACTTGGCCTTAATATGTGGTGAAACTTAGTAACCTTTAAATTTTGATACCTTCAGGTACTTTTTGTATAACTGCTATAATAGGGTATAATTTCCTTGGAAGAAATCAGATCACTTGCTAAGTTCCAATATTTAAATTTTTTAAGTTATTTCTATATGATAGCACCAGGAAAGCTGTGCACTGGGAGTTCTTGTCATTACTGCAAGCAGTATATTAACTAATAAGCACAAGATTAACATGTAAATGAAAACATTTGAAAATTTATTGTACAAATTGGCAGCAAGTTCTAGAGTAAGTTACGTATGTGTACCATTTCAGTGTTGGAGGGGATGGATATATTCTGTTGCATGTGTATTTTTGGTTTTGGACTGTAGGTATTTAGAAGTTAAGGTACGTGTTGCTAAAGTTGTTGCTCTGCAATTCTTTTTAAGAGTTTCACATTAGAATTCCATTTTGAACCAAATGACTACTTCACAAATGAAGTATTGTCAAAGACATATAGAATGAGGTCAGAGCCAGATGATTCTGATCCTTTCTCCTTTGACGGACCGGAAATCATGGGTTGTACAGGGTAAGTACTAATAAATAACTTTCAGGCAATGTAACAGTTCCTTCCTTAGCATTATCCAGCCGTAGACTTAGAACATCTGGGGAAGGTGCTGGAAAAGGTAGCACTACCTAATAACTTGTAAACAGCTGGGTTTGACTTGAATTTTTAGTGTTTTTCAGTAACTTCAATACAATATATAAAACTATGTATTGTATGTTTTATAAGTATAGAATACTTGTAATATGCATATAAATAAAAAAATCTAATCGATATTTATCTAGAAATACTATTCCACAATCACTAAAGCTGAATTGGTAGGTGGATGATGTTATCTTTTTGTAGGCCTTGATGGCTTTTCTCAAAATCTGTTTGATTGCTTTTAATCTTCATGACGTGCAGCATTTTGGGAAGTCTGTTCCAGTTTTACTTTCTATATTCCAGTTGTCTGGTTTGTTTAAGTGTCGAACATTTGCCACTGAGTGTCTTTCAGTTGATCTATTTGAGAAGTGGCACACAGCCATTTCCTATTAACTCCAAGTTCTTAATGATTTTAAAGAGTTGTCACACTCCTTTCTCAGTGATGTCTTTTGTTCTAAATTAGCTCTTATTCCTCACACTAAGTGATCTCTATTCTGTACATACCCCTTGTGAGCAGAAGGACGAGAGAAACCAGAGTTGTACATAATTAGCTTTACAGGTGCATCAGGGCTCTATGCATCACAGCCTGTTCGGTTGCTTTTGTGTTAACGTCTCTTTAATGTTCTGACTGCTCTTCTGCGCGATAACTAATTTAGAGCCTGTTACTGCATAGTTGTAATACCCATACATTAATCTGCAGTTACTGATACTGACTTCTATTTACCTTTTCGTTTCCCATTCACTTAACTTAAGATTTTTCTGCAAATGTTCTGTAAGATTTGGTCTTAAGTGCTTGAGTAGCTTTGATCAACCTGTGTGTTTTCCTCAGCTTGACTGTTTTTGAAAAGCGTAAATCCTGGCAGAGGGCAAGATGAGACTCTGTTTCTGTGAAAGAAAATGGCTTATTCCTGGTTCTTGTTTTGTGTTTTGACTATGACTGCCTCACTTATCCCCAAACTCAGCCCCTTCATCTGAGCCTTTAAAGGAATCTAATCAAAACTTACGCAAATGCAGAGTCTTATTAATGTAACTTCTTGATTTATGTGTCCCCAGAATTCTTTGCCAGTGTGAAACAAGTCTGTGGGTGTGATTTTGCTCTGTAAGCAGGGTAGAGTTAAAAACCAACAAACAAACAAAACGACAAAAAACCAAATCAAGACAAAGGCAAAACCCTCACAAACTAAAACCCAACCAAAACCTACACACCTACTTGATGCATTATTTTAAGGACTTAGTGATGACAACGCTAGGCATGGTGTAAACCTTGATATATTACTAACATGACATTACTTTATAATGGATAGATAACTCTAAAATGGTGTGATGCTACTCTTTGATAGGAAACTGCGCAGAACTTGGTAGCTACTGAAAATTAGCGTTTCAGACTGAGTGGGGAAGGAGTAACTTTTGGATGAAAACACTTCAATCCTAAAGAGAACCTGTTACTCTTGTTCCCAATGTATAAACAATTAAAAGATAGCACTGAGTAAATACTGCCTTATTGTTTGATATTCACTGTATCCCTTGTAGTTGTGATAGTCTTAGTAGGTATCTGTAACAAGTGGAATGGGATTAAGCGGCACCTTTTTTCCTTTCCTCTTCAGTTGCCAAATAGACTGGAAAAAAGGAAAGAATGTTACTTTGAAAACCATTAAGAAGAAGCAGAAGCATAAGGGTCGTGGAACAGTTAGAACAGTGACAAAAACTGTTTCCAATGACTCCTTCTTCAACTTCTTTAGTCCTCCTGAAGGTAAACTGAGTGTTAGTTTACATATATTAACTTCAAATGTAGCATGAACTTCACTCACTTGTTCCTTCTGTTTTTTTCTACAGTTCCTGAAAGTGGAGACCTGGTAAGTTGGCTTATTTAAAATACAGAGGTGGAGGGATGTAGAATTCAAAGTGTGTGTTGAAATTGTTTGGGTATTTTTTAAACTGTTTTTTAGCTTTAACCATTTCAGTATTTAACTGAGAATACTTGTGATGGATAGTATGTATTTAAATTTTCTTGATTAAAGGAGTATTTCTTGAGTTGGATGATGGAGTTCAATTTAGTAAACTTTTAACAGCTTATCCTCCCTGAAAACTACCTTGTGAAATGTTAACATTAACTACGTTGTTATACAGATGTAGTGATCTTCATTTTTAGCCTTTGGTTTGATATGTGGTGTTTCTCCCTTTGGGTATTGTTTGGATGATTGGCTGCATGTGTCTGGTTTGTGTATTATGCTGTTAAAAATTTCCCAAGCTGTTAACTCTTGGAAAAGTAATAAACAAGAATAGAAAACTGCAAGAGCCACTCTTCTGTGTGCTCACTAGTAGAAAACTCTGTGGCAATAAGGCATGTTACTGTAAGGAGGAAAAACTGCCAAAACCACTTAGCAGTGAATACATCATGCAGTTTGAGTGAGAAATCTGATTAAAGCCTCTAGAACCATGCTGTTGGACACTAAAAGCTGTATTCAATAACATTAAAAGAAGCAGCCTTTTGAATTGAAGATAACTTTTCAAATGGGAAACAGAAGAACTTGGTGTGTAAACAGGAGTGAAAACCTGGGGACTGGCTTAGAGAGCATTTTTAGGTGTTCAGGTGTTTCACAATGGCTTTCTTAATGGGAATCATGTAGGAGGTGCACTGCAGAAATCAGAAGTAGCTTGTAAAATCTTTAATTATACAGGCTCACCTGGCTAGTCTTTAGTTCTTAAGGGTATTTTGTGTGTGAAATGAAAGTCTGTGGGAGGTATTAAACAGCTTTTCTACTTGGAATAATAGTAAGTTGGGGATGGGGGAGGAATAAAACTTAAACTTCAGAATTTTGTATAATTAAGCTTACTGAAGAAGCAGCCCTCCACTGCGTAATGCGGGTAGGCTGTTTAAAGTGTAAAACTAGGCTTCACAATTGCAATTCTGTATAGTAACTCCTGAACAAAAAAAGCCAGTACGTGGGATTTGTATAAATCTGGCCACATCAAAGTCTGTGCAACTTATGGTTTTCTGTCAAAAGTAGTTATTGGTTTATGGTTTAGGAAATACTGTTGTTCTATGCAGGATGATGATGCTGAGGCAATCCTTGCTGCAGACTTTGAAATAGGTCATTTCTTGCGTGAACGTATAGTCCCCCGATCAGTATTGTACTTTACGGGAGAAGCTATTGAAGATGATGATGATGATGTAAGTATAATGTTCTTTCAAAATGCTAAAAGTTTTGAAATAATGCTGTTTAAAGACTTTGGGTAATTTGTAACTTTAAAATGTTGCTATCGTTAGAATGGGATGTATCAGTGTTAATTTCAGTTGAGCTTCCTAGAGTGTCAGTGAAAGAGCACTGCAAATGTGATTAGTCTTTGAACTAGTGACTTCAGGGTTTTGTGGCAAAAGTAGTGGTAGAAGCTGAACATTTAGAGGATGTCAGAGTAGAATTTTGTCTATAAGGCATTCCTAGGGTGGCATAGCTAGTACTTTGGTAGAGGCATAATGAGCTGCAAGAGAACGAATCAGTCTGTGTAGCTGTTCAGCCTGTTCTTTGTGCTTATAGTAGCTTACTGGGCTACCAAGTTCCTTGAAGTTCAAGCCTGACCCTTTCAGGAGGGAACTCTATTAGAAAATGATGGATACATACATTCAAAGCATACCAAAATATGCAAAGCAAACTCTGCAAAAGCTTGAAATAAGTGCTTTAAAGGAGCTATGATTGAAAAGGAAACCACGAACCCTCAGAACTTACATGGAGAAAATATATTCTCTCCCCTCCTCCACGTAAACAAGAACAGTTTGACAGTTAAGAGCTTAGATAAATCCTGCCTTAACATTAATTTTTAAAATGTAAAATGCTAGCCCTTAGTCCAAAGCCTTGACTCAGGGAGGTAGAAGAGGCAAGTGGCTGATGATCGCTTTAAGCTTTGAGACACTCTGCTGACCAGAAGTGTTATCACAGTCCAATAAGCTCTTCTAGTGTTGCACATAAGGAACTTAAGCTAGATTGTTTTCTCTGCCAGAGCATAGCTTAAGAGATTGAACGCTGCTCATGCTGATGCATAAAGCACTTCTAAGTCTGTCAGATAAAGGAAAGGTACTCCTGGAGCACAACACAGTGTGGTCTCTGGCATCTACTTGAGTTATCTGGCTGTACTTGAGTCATAAATGACTGCATTTATGACACTATCAAAACTATTCCTTTTCTTTCCTAGTATGATGAAGAAGGTGAAGAGGCAGATGATGAGGTAAGTTGACAGATGGCCTTGATTTCACTAGTTTCCCTCTTGTAGTCTGTTATCTGGAATAAGAGTTCCTTGAGTTTTTGAGTGCTCTGGACACTTAAGTTTTGGTATGACTTACAAACATAAGGTACAACGTACTGTTCTATGGCTCTAGGGTGAATACTAAAAAAACCCAACCAACAAACCAAAAAACCCAAAGACGACAACCCTAAGGTATTTTACAAATTAAGCTGCAATTGATGTTAATAGATGATGTGCTTTGTGGAGGGCAAACTAATACAATATGCGTAACTTAGTGGTAATTAATGTGTTTAAGAGTAAAATTTAATCTTAGTTTTCATGAAAACAGCCTAGGAAGCTGAATGTGGATAAGCTAGAGAAATATAAACAAATATCGTCTTTCAGGAGGGGGAAGAAGAAGCAGATGAAGAAAATGATCCCGATTATGACCCAAAAGTAAGGAATTGAAAAGAATATCTGAAGTTTGTGTATGCATACATGCACTTAAAATTTTATGTAAGTTAAGTCTTGATTTTTAGTTTTAAGTATTTAATCAATAGTTCCTATGGTGAGTATATCTTGGCTGAGGCTGTTTCAGTCCCAGTTCTGGCAGACTAGTAGAGCAACTTCTAAAAAGTTCTTTATCCAAGAATCATTTTGTAAAAGTAACTTTTGGCTTTGACCACTGAAATTAGTCAGGCTTGTTTTTCTATAAAATTCTCGCAGCAAGTTGCTGTTAATGATGAAAATGTTCTGTAATGGTTGTAAGGACATGCAGAGAACTGTGTAATCCAGGTTCAGTTTTTGGGAACTTGTCACAAGCTGACTCTGGCACAGATTTTCCCAGCAGAATACAAAACCAAGGCATCTTTGGGGTAGATAATGGCAAGTCTTTCATTGCTTGAGGTAGCAGAAGTCAAGGTTCAGGAATGCATCTACAGTCATGTACTAAAATGTGAACAATGAAGAGCAACTGGCAACTTTCTTATTCCATGGAGGGGGCAAATCACTAGTCAGGCGCAGCCTGCTGGAAAAGTGATTGTGAGCCACTCTGTTCATAGTTTTTTCCTAGCTGAGAGAAAGGCACATTTGGCCACCTGAAAGCATCTGATGGTGGTAGGTGAAAGCTGCAGTCATGAAATTGAAGTCTGTGTGAACTAAAAATGTCTGCTGTAATTTCAATTGAGGACACAGCATATTTTTCAGTAGGAATGGTTTGAGCTACAATCAAAGTACTATTGAAAGAATTGCATAATCTTAGCGTTGTACCTAGAAAGATACAGGGTATAAAACTTGTGAATCAAAATGTACAGCCTGTTGGTGGTGATTCATCTGCTGTAGTATATTCAAGTTACTTCCTATTCAAGAAAGTTTTGGAATCACAATGAAACAATTGCAAGATGGGCTCCTTATTTCCACCATTTCAGATTGCTTTCCTAGGCTAAACAGAACTGAGAAAGGGCAAGACTGTATGCTCAGTTTGAGAGAACTACCAAAGGGCTAGAGACAGTACCATAGTGTATAGACATAGAAATAAATAATTGTAAGCTGGTCACAGGCTGAAAGCCAACTGAATCTATTAAAAACCAAGGTAGTGGAGTGAAGCCTGCAACTGAACTCACTTTTTCTTTAAATTCCCGTATTACTGTGGGATGTTATTGGTTGGTTGTTTCGATATAACAAGAAATTTTCTATGTTAGAATTACTTAATAACTGGAATTTATTGCAAAAGGTAATTCCAGAGTCTTAAGAACATACCATGATTTGGTGTTTCATTGTGTTGTTTTGCAGTGGCTTCTGGAGTAAGGCAGTACCCTTGTTCCTGCCCATAGGAAGTTTCTTTTGCCTCAAAGTGTGTAGCAGGCCTGGATGTGGCTTCTGAGCTGGGTTGTTTGTTACTACGCATAACTCATCCTCCTTTTTCCAGTTTTAGTGGCTTTCAGAGTATCCCACCACACTTAGTTCTGAACACATTTTTGTTCTGGATCATATACCTATGCATGAGCAAGGCAAAAATAAATGCACTGTGGATGTTGCCACATCTAGAGACAGTGGTATTACGAATACTAGGCAGTTAGTTTAAGGGAAAAGATGAAAGAACTTGAATACTGGAACTTGAGAAAAGTATACTTAGTGGTCTTAACAGTTCTTTAAAGAACACTGATACCTGTAAACTGATATTTCCTTTTTTATCTCAACAGAAGGATCAAAACCCAGCAGAATGCAAGCAGCAGTGAAGCAGTGTGTATGTGGCCTTGAGGATTACCTGCACTGTAATAGCCTAAACACAAATATTAGTTACTTACAGCCTTATGTTTTGTATCTTGGTAGAATTAAGTAACCAATTTGTTAAAGAAATCAGACACATAAGAAGTTTAAAAATGTAGGTTCAATCTACCTAGCATTTTAACAGTATAATTTTCTGCCAATATGTAGAATGCAGTAAATCCCCTAAAGCATGAATGTTAATTCATTGCTGCATAGTTTGGTTCTCGTGAAGTCTTTGTCATGTAGCTATTAGACTGCAGCTGTGAAGATTATCAGAACTGTTAACTGAGACCAATATTTGTTTAGAGAAAACTCTCCTGAAGAACCAACCAAAGTATTTTTCAGCCCAGTAGTCTGAACGGGTTTAAGTCTGCTTGCACTAGCTGTGCCTTCATTACTTCGTTATAGAAATGGCAGTGACTTGTACTAACTAGGAGATGATGATACATTTTGAATTTGACTACTTGAGAAGACTAGTATAACTTGTTTAATTTCCAACGAGACCACATTAAACGTTCATAACTGTCAGCTTGTTTATGCTATGGGTTTTGTATTTTATGTGACATAGTGATCTACAAAAGAAACTAGTCATCATATTAAGGTTATTGTTTACCACTGGGGTGTGAATAAAACCTAGTATTTTCAGAAGCTAGTCTTGTTTTATTATGATGTGTGTATCTGCATGTGTAAACTGGTAAGGCATATCTTTCATGCTGCAGTTCACTTTTTACTTGTAACAAAAGTTGAGTTACTAAAAAGCAAATTGTATAGCTTTTTAAAAACAAACAATAGTTTGGAAAGTTTGATCCATCCTTTCCACTTGCAGTGTGATACTTGTGAATGAGCTAGGTGTTTCAGTGATTGGTCAACGCTGCCATTTTGGAGAAGACAAGTTTTTGGAAGAGGGGCTAGATCTGATAAAGGACTTCGGTATTGCCATGCCTGACTAAGGCACTGGTTGTTAGTTTGAAATGTGGAGCCAAGGAACTTGCCTTGGATTTCCGCTCTGTGTAGAGAGAGCTAGGCTGTCTTGAAGAAAACCTGCCCTGCAGCCTAAAGGAGTGCTAGAACACTTAGCTGTATTCTAGGTTGTACTCACTGTATCAAGCGTCTAGAGAGGAGGAAACAAAACCCAAGGAATTCCTCCCTCCTCACCTAATGTTCTGTTCACTACACTTATGTTTGCACGTTCTGGTTCATACTTTGTCCATATTGTATGTTCTTTGTCAGTTCAAACATGGGCTAGAAGATATTTTCTCATACTAACCCTGCTTCTAGCCTAGCAGTGGAGGTGCTGTGGAGATGTGATTTGAATGTGCTTGGCTTGAAGAGGCTATGAACTGATGTCTTCCATTAGAGTTTTCTCAGTCAGTAAGATGTTAATGTACTCTCTGTGGTCTCGTCTTTCACATAACTATAGAAGTTAGGATCTTCTAAGCAAGTACCCAGATGACTTTTTGAGGGATGGGAAGGTCCTCGTAGGGTTGGAAAGAAGTGTCCAGCTAGCTGTGGATCTATTTCTGCAGTAGCTACTTTATTACCACTGATATACTGACTTAGCCATAAAGGGTTAAAGGTTTGAAAAGATCAGGGCCAGCAGGAGGCAAGAGTCACATTGAGGATAAGGCTGGTGGAGGAGTTCCTCTAGCATGTCTCTTGCCTGGAGGGTAATACAGGATGAAGTTTATCCCAAGTGCTTCTCAATCCTCAGCCCCCCCGAGAGGAAGAAGGTCTAGTGTACTCTTACTAAACTGATTCTTTTTTTTAATTCCTTGAAGACACTGCTTCACTTTAGAATCCCTGTCAGGCTTGATCTTTTTCTTCTCCAGATATTCATGGATTTGGGAAAAGGAGCTTTTATCTATAGATGTATATAAAACTGTACTGTTGAAGCTGTGCTTTTAAGTGTGGTGGTTTTGTTTTTTTGTTTTTTTTTTTTAGGTAATGCATAGATCATAGCATAGAAAAATATTAATGGTATCATCACACTTTCTGGTAGCTGCATGTCAAAGTAGATTTAGTTGTGTTCTTGTGATACAAATCTTGACAGAATATACTTATCCTTTGAGGCACTGACCCTGCCAGGTACCCCACCAGCTGTTTGGGTTTAACTTGGTCTCTTCTCTGAATGTCTCCCAGGGTTAAGTTTAAACTTCAGGGCATGCAGAGACCAAGCTGATGATATGTTATGAGCTCAAGCAGTCACTAATACAGGGTTGTGGGGTTTGTATTTTTGGACATGAAAAGTCTCTGAAGTCCTTACTTAGATCTAGCCCATTTTTACAACGAGCATCTGGCAATTGTATCTTAAAAAAAAAAAAAAGCACTTATAAAAGGTGTCCAGTGAATTTCAGAAGTCACTGTTCTTAAGAAATTTGGCTTGTTTTGCCTGCTTTCTCATTTAATATCTTATCATACAATGGGATACAATATTTGAAAAGGAGTTAGCAGATGTCAAAGCTCACCTGCAGCCTGCAAGATCCAGAGCCATGAATCCATCTCTTGTCAAGAGATTTTGGTAAGCTTCTCTCTAGACTGACTTGCTAGTTCTAAATCAGCAGTTCTCATGCTCTCCAGACTGCAGCAAAAGGAAGGATATAATCATACAAAGTGAGGTGCCAGTTCTTATGGCATCCGTGAAATAAAAACTGTTTTGGTGCTTAACGTAGTTTTGTGATCAACAACACTTGTTCAGCAATTCTGAAAGGCAGTATGTAGCAGGAACATTAAACTTTCAACATTGACTGGAGTATTGTGACTCATTTTTTTTCACTTCTCATGGATTTATACCAGCTGTAGATAAATTCCTCATTTAGTTTGAGGAGGCTAAGTTACCTTGTTAACAAGTTCTGGCTAGGAAAATGTATCACTGAAACAGGATTTCTTGGTCAGTTCTTGCAGTACTGCACCAAAATTTAAGATCTATGTAAATGGTGCCTTCTGTCCAGTTTTGGTTGCTGTATTGAAGGGAGAATTATCTTGGTGGGAAAATGGGGAGTTGGTGAGGAAAGAGGTAGGAGAATTAACTGAGACTTTGGATGAGGGAGAAGGGTGCTTGGAGCTTATTGTTGGAGAGTGATGCTTCTTGGTAATTAAGCTTTTAGCAGACGTAGATTAGATTACCTGATTATTAAAGAGTTTTCTTGTCTGTTATGACTTTGTTAATGTAAAAACAACAAAATCCAAAAATGACAGTATCCTGAAATAAAACAGTAGACCAAATTTAAGCTTATCATTCTTAAGTTTTACATTTTGGAGAAGGGTGATGTCAGATGCAGTGAGAAATGCTGCCTTGGATTATTTAAACACTAGACATAGCAACACTCCTTACCAATGTTTCCTACAGCTAACTAGTTTCATAAGCTCAGATTCTGAGTTGGATTCATGGAATTGATGTTTCCTAAGATAATAGCAGATACTGTAATTCTTGGTTTTAGTTAAGTGGGGGAAAAAAATACCCAGCAGAACGTAGAGAACTTGCAGGAATTCAATGTGTTCATCTTTGCCTTCAAGCTGGTACTTAAACTTTCCCTGTGTTTTGAGGCCCACTGCTGTAGACCTGATTCAGAAATTGATAGGGAACTTAAATGTAAATGGATTATTAGCCTGTCTACCAGAAAGGTTCTATTTCCAAAGGCGCCTGTGCAGCAGCCGTTTCTCAGATGCCTCGTGTTGGGTAGGAGGATTGTGCTCTGGTATTCACAGTGGCTTAAAGAAACAAATTGCTAAACTCCTTGGTACAAAGGGGGTGGTCTGATAATGCAGGTGTTTCTGTATGTAACAGCCTTGAAGGCCTGCTAGGTTGGGGCTGGAGCTGCATAGATGATGGAGTAGGTAGATTCGGCTCTACAGTGCTTCCTCCTTCATTCTGTGCAGGCGTAGCCTCCTCCAGTCAAAGACTTGTACAGGTCAGAGAAGTCATTGCTACCACATCTTCAGTTTCATTTCTTAGTAAGTGCTCAGTTCTGTTTGAGATGCACTGGTTCCCTGCAAGTTTTCAAGAGGGTGTTGAAATAATGACTTCCAATTGCTAATGCTTACCTGAAGCAAACATAAATCTATCTACTGGAAATAGTCTTAATTTTGTACACTATCAAGAGGAGTTGGAAGTTTGGCCACATGGCATGTTGGGTAAGATTTGTCTCATCACTCTTTAAAGCCTCCTGTTAGACTTATGCTCAGACCTAGTAGCCTTCCACATGTGGCCTGTGTCTCTGCTTTTGTAGGAAAATTGCAGAGTAAGTAAAGCAGACAAGATGGAGCCCACCAAGCAAAAGATAAGCTGATCTGCGTCTTGGTGTGCTTGGTGTGTGCCACAAATGGTGCACAAGGAGTGTGGGGGTGTGACGGAAGGGCTCTTGTTCTCACAGGTATCCAAAGTGTGCTGAGTTGACAAAAATGTTGTCTGCAGCTGCAGAGGGAGCTTAGCTCCTGATTGTTGCTGTTGTGAGCTTTGCTTTGTATGCGTAAGCATTGTAAGTATCTGCCCAAACTTAAGTTTACCCCTGCAGTTGACGAGAAGCAGTCGGTATGTTCTGCAATTGTAGTGTTTTACTCTGGTAGTTAAATCTGGGAAAATTCTAAACGCTTACAGGCTGGCTTTGCTCTACAACGTGTGCTTAAGTGTTTTAATACTTGGAAGACTGGTATCTCAGAGGTGTGAGGGACTTTGGAAAAGCCAGGCTGGAGCAGCTGCAATGCGAATAGACTGTGCGTTGCACACAGCTTCTTTGTTTGGTACTGCCATGGGTTATAGGGAATGCTAAGGCATGGGGCGGTGTGGTTGATCGTTAGGGTAAGTCTTTGATTTGTGCCTGGTTTACTGCATATATACAAGTATCTGTGAGGCGGAGTTCATAAAAGGGGAAGCCTGCCCCCCAGATTGCGTGTTCAGTGCCTCAGTGTCCGGTCAGCAGCAAGCTCTAGTGATGAAATTACTGGGAGATGGGTAAAGGTCTGGAAGATGCTTTTAGGTATCTGCCACTTATTATCAAACTGCTTTAATCACATACATGACAAATGAATGCACTGTAGTATTTCTCAGCCCTTGACTATTTCCCTCAGTCCCCCCTCATTTTCCTTCTGCCTAGCAATGGCCAGAACTTCTGATCACATGATTCATGTTTCCTTTGGGTTTCCCTCTTAACCCTTTTTTTGGCTTAGCCACTTCTCAGTGATGGAAGAAGTGATGATGCTTAAGGATGGTCACTCGGGACATGTTTAGCATCCCTTTGAAACTAATAGTTGATGGTGTTGTGCTGCTGTCTGCAGATCCTTTACCCAGGAGAACACTAGTAAAATTATAGGCTTTTTAGTCTTTCGTGGTGGTTTCTCAAAACGATGTTTAACTTGCCTCGGGCTTTAAAAAGAACACTTTAATTATCCTTAACCATAATTATTCTTCAAGGTTACATGTAAAAAATTTTCGACTACTTGAGTGAAGTTAGGAAGCTGATGCTATGGTAGACCAGTGTATTTAACAACCAGACACTTCTGTTACCAGTGCCAGCTTTGAACGTGGAAGCATTCAGTAAGGAATACGTGCATCTTGGATGTAGAGACTTCCAAGGATCAGATTCAGTGTGTGGTGGTGGGGTTCGGGCTGTAGTATTTCAGGTTTGACAGTAGGAGGCATCTGCACATCAGAGATTTCAGGAGGAACAGCTGCAGAACCTGCATAGTTTTTAGTGAAACTACAATAAAGGTAGTAGACATGGAACATTCGATAAAACTGCAATGGGTTAAATAGATATTTAAAGAAAAGTAAAATCTCAGTGAGATAATGTAGTATGCTTAACTGTGGTTATGTGGTGAATGGGGTTTTTCAAAATACTGATGTAAGAAGCACTTCTGGATGTTCAGTTTTGACTCCCGTCTAGGAAAATGAAGTTTGTTACCCTTTACTGGCAAATTCTGCACAACTAAACTGAGTTATCTTGTTCTCTTTCGATGAAACTGTCACTATTTCAGCTTACCTAGTCTCCTAGCTTTTGACTGATCTGGTGGTTTTGGTCAAATGTAGTGTGTTTTAAATGGCTGTTATACTTGTTAGCTTCTAGAGCACGTTTCAATGGATGTTTTGCGTGTTTACTTCTGATCACATGCTTAGTTGAATTTCACTAGGAGTAAACAGTTGTGAGTCTGTACATTAGCAGAGTATGTCCATCAGTGTTTAGAGTTGGGTTAAAAATCTGATATGCAACATTTGGAGAACTTTATGCCATGGAAGACCAAACTAGAGTGAATTTAGTCCCTTTCTCCTCCTGTATATTTGATGAAAACCTCTGGCCTTCCACACTAGTCTCACTTTTTTTCTTTGATGAATTGCAGATTACTGTTAGCACTGAGAACAAGCAGAAAAGCTCACATGAAAATACGGAGATAACAGATTATGTGGTGATGTCCTCAAGTGCTACAGTGCCGTATTTTGGGGGTGGGGTGGGGGGAAGTTCTTGAATGCTTGTTACAGAGCAACGTGTGGGACTCCCAAATGTAATACAGGTTTCCATACTAGTGGTTAGTGCATTTCCTTAGAATCAAATGGCTATTCACTTACAGCAGTGGAGCAGCAACCAAAACTGAACGGGTGAATTACTGGAAGAATTAGTCTTCTGTAGGTTTAGTTCAATGTCCCATGCCTTACATAAATGCAGTATTTTAAGTTGTTTGATACAGATGAATACTTCTTAACCAGTTTATGTTCTAGTTGGATAACTTCAAAATTAAGTCTCTGCTCGTGGGATACACTTAAATCAGGAGTCAAGAAGTAGATGGTAGATGCAAAACACATTGGGTGAAAAAGCAGGAATTCTCTTTCCTCACTCAAGCTGTGTGTGAGGCTGCTGGTACGTGCACCAGCAGCTGAAGGCACAGATTGTGTGCTGGGGAATTTAGGTTCACATGGCAATGAACTGGAGACTGAGGCCGTTGTGAATGGTATACAGATATCTTGAAAATTAGCATGTGCCTCTCCTAAAATAAGCATAAGATGAATAAGTAAGAATGAACTGTATCTTCCAGCATCTATGAAGCTCTAAGGAGAAGGGACTATTCTTTAGATAAATGGATGTTTAAGATACTCATGTCTCTTTTTGTTCAGTTTGTGGCTAGCAAGTTGCCTTTATTACTGATTTGAGTCTTCCAGTTACCTCAGGAAAGGTAAAACAGCTGAATAATTGCTGTTATTTCCTTAATGGTTTACCTCAATTTAAGTTTAAAGTTAGTTTTGATAAAGTGGAAAATATAAGAGGAAATCTTTTTTTAAATGTTCTTGGAGATAAACTCCATTAAAGCTATCACTAATACTAATTTTATTTTTTTTTCTAATGGGCTCCCACTGACCTATGCTACAGCATGTCCTGCTTCCTAGCTGCCAGGATTACTGTGAGGAGTATTTTTTAATGGTGCTGTTAAACTCGTATTTAGCAAAACTGCTCTCAAACATGGCATGGAACTTCCAGCATTGTTCACATCGGTGGTGTCAGCCAAATTTACATCGAATACATCAAAGGACTTAGAGTTTAATATTAACCTTAGGTCACTTTTCTACTCAAATAAATGAATTCAAAAGCTAACTGCAGGGGAGAATCCAAACAACAAATGTGTAGCAACAGAGCAGAACAACGAGCAAGATGGTGCTAGCTGCCGGTTTGGTTTTGTTTGGGGTTTGTTTTTCTGACTAGTCTGCTTTTAAGATTTCCAAGTACTGAGATTGTGGTGTTTCCTTTGGGAAGTGACATACCGATACTTGCTTATTTTAGTCTCTGCAGCAGTTTTGAGTAATGTCTATTTGATAAATGCAGTAGGAGCCGCTTCTGCCCAGCGCAGTGGGGGGCAGCGCGGGGCTGGAGCCCTGAGCCGCGTCGTGCCCTTTGTTCGGGGGAGCGCGGCGAGCGCTTGGGTACCGGTCGTGCCGGCCTTGGAGCAAAACCGCGCAGGATGGGCGGGGGGTGGGGGCTGGGCTTCGTTGTTCCCAGCACGTGCTGCTGGGGGACCCCGGTGAAAGCGGGGGAACTCTGAGGGGCGTTCGAGCCGTCAGGCTGATGGCCGTGGTTGCCCGCCGGTAGCGCGGCACGGCGGGGGGGCCCTTCCCGCAGCCTGTCGCGCCTGCCCGCGCTGTCGCGCTGCGGGAGGGGCGGCCGGGGCGCTGCCCGGCGAGGGGGGCCGGGCCGGACCGGGAGCGCTGCCGCCGCCGGGGAGCGCAGCCCGTAGCCCCGCCGCCGGGCCGCCCCAGGCCGGGCGGGGCCGCCGCCCCCCTCCGCACAGCGGCCGCGCCGTCGGCGGCGCTGGGCTTCCCCGTGGCCGGCGGGAGGAGCCGCCGCTTCCGCTGGGTGTCACTCTGGGGTGGGAAAGGCGCGTTCAAAAGCCGAGGGGAGGGAAAAGCCGCCGCCACAGCCGCCCGCACCGGCAGCGCGCCCGCCGCCGCCCGCCACGCCGCGGCACGGGTGGCAGCCGCTCCGCTTGCTGCGGGCCGGGGCGCTGCCGACCCTCCGCCTGGGCGCCGGCGCGGGGCGGCGCGTCTTCGGCTGGTGCCGGCTGCCCCCCGAGCCCAGCCCCCGCGGGCGGCGGCCGCCGGCCCCTGCCAGAAGGATGCTGGAGAGCGGCTGCAAGGCGGTGAAGGAGGGCGTGCTGGAGAAGCGGAGCGACGGGCTGCTGCAGCTCTGGAAGAAGAAGCGCTGCATCCTCACCGAGGAGGGGCTGCTGCTCATCCCCCCCAAGCAGCAGCAGCCGCCGCCGCAGCAGCAGCCGCTGCCGGCCGAGCCGGCGGCCAAGATCAAGGAGCTTCACTTCTCCAACATGAAGACGGTGGACTGCGTGGAGCGGAAGGGCAAGTACGTGTACTTCACGGTGGTGATGGCCGAGGGGAAGGAGATCGACTTTCGGTGCGCGCAGGAGCAGGGCTGGAACGCGGCGATCACGCTGCAGATGGTGCAGTACAAGAACCGCCAGGCCATCCTGGCCGTGCGCTCCACCCGCCAGAAGCAGCAGCACCTGGCGCAGCCCCACGGCCCGCGCCTCCGCAGCGCCTCCAACTCCGCCTAGCGCAGGTAGGGCCGCCGCTCCGCGCCCGCTCCCGGGACCCGCTCCCGGGACCCGCTCCCGGCCCGGGGCCGCCGAGCCGCGCTCCCCCGCCGCCGCCGGCCCCGCGGGTGCCCCGGGCTGGAGCCGGCCGCAGCCCTGTCCCCGTCCCCATCCCCGCGGCGCGGCTGCCGGCGGGCAGGGCCCGCTCCCGCCGCCCTCCTGCGGCTCACGGCCCCGCGCTGTGCTGTCTGATTGCAGGTGAAGCCGACGCCGCGCTGCGGGGAAGCGGGACTGAGCGCGCCCGTCGCGGACGGACTTCGGCTGGGCGAAAGCCGGGCAAACGCCAGAGCTGCGGGGAGCAGCGGCCCGGCCACCGGCACCCCGGCCACCGGCACCCCCGCCAGCCGCCGCCGCTGCTGCTTTGCCACCCTCGGTGCCGAGAAGCATTTCAAATCTATTATTTATGAACCTTGGAAAGGATCCTTTGGTGTGATGGGACATCTAGGACACATGATGTACTGTAACTTTATTTTAATGTATTTTATTTTATTTATTAGGATTGTTTGGTTTTGTTTTTCTTTTGTTGTTTTGTTGGTGGGTTTTTTTAAGGCTTATTTGCAAGATGTTTCTGAATGTGGGCCGTATCAAAAATGCAAAGGGAAAAAAATTAGTATGTACATTAGCTCCCTAAAAGAACTAAAAAGTTCTGGGTAGTTCGGCCACGCGTGATTTGACAAGAGGTTTGTTCAGTTTTTTTCTTCAATTTCACCCAAAATATGCTGCATTACGCTAACATGGAAAATGTGATGTGAAGTTTGGATTTTGGCTGAAACCCGTCCCACATACAAAAACTATTTTCTCTAACGAGAATAACAACTATAGTCTGGGTTTTAAATAATTTTTCTTTTAAAGCATTATGCATGGTGGAAGATGATAAAACTTATTCACACTTGGTTATTCCAAAAAATAACGTTGGTTGTCACTCTGAGTTTAAAACCAGTCTGCCTAATGTGCAAGCAGAGGGGAACCCGACCAACAACTTCTGCGGTAACGGGAACCGCAGCTGGATCCCCAGTGCTGGATCCCAGTGCCCGGTTTGGTGTTCTTGCGCTGAGGCTGGAGGGCCAGAGCGCAGAGGCATTCCTGAACGTTTCGTTGTGTCCAAGTTCAGGGTGCTCTCTACACCGTCGGTTTGTAAGCGATCTGGGCTCTCCACCTGCGTTGAATTTTGATGGCGGTTTTTAAATGTCATGCATTAAAGTAGCCCCTAGTTTAAAAATCCATTTTATGTATGTCTTAGTGTGCAAATGGCTTATTTTGGTCACAGTTTTCATAAGCTGAAAGTTGCTCTCTAGCTGAGATAAACTAGATTAATTTTGGTGTTTAGCACTGTCAGATGTTGAGAGAGGCATGCGATCTCGCCTCTTAAAAATGTTGACGAAGCCATGGAGTTGGAAAACAAAGGGCTAATTGCACAGCTGGTGTGTCTTCCTCTGCCTCTTAAAAGTCGGTGGGAGTTTGGCTGGCGATGCTGGCGAGAGCGGGCTGGAGCTGTTCGCCTGGTGCAGAGGCGCCGGGCGCAGGCTGCGTGCTGTCTAGGACGGGGCCCTTCAGGCAAGGGGTGGTTTCGTGTGTGTCGCTACAGCCCGGATCTCTGGTGTCAATTAAGCGGCAAGGTCGTAAGCGGGACAGAGCGATGTGGCCCAGTATCGCTGGTTGAAGGTAAAAAGCTGCAGCCGTGGAGCTATTTATTTTAACTCAGGTGGTGAGGAAAACTGCTTTTGGCCTGTTTACGAGTTACACGAATGTAAACAAAATCAAAGCCACACATGCAGGACTTTTCTGTTTGTGTGGCTGAGGTGTAGCTTGACTGTAAAAGTCCCCCGTTCTTGGTTCAAGTTGTTTCTGTAAGTGTTTAAAGCAAAAGACTGAAGTGACGCCCAGGGGAAGATCTCGGAATTGGCTATGGCACATGATGGTCCCTTCCTCTGCACCCTGAGCTTAAGCTCCGTCCCATAAGGAACAAGTCAAGGTCTCTTTTAGCCCTCCGCTTTTGTTCTTTGCCCCCAGGTGTCAGGGTCACGTACCTAGACATGCAAAACACATTGTGGTGCAGAATTGAATGGTGGTCCTCCGTGGTTACTCCCGAGTGCTTCTTTCCGATCTGGCTCTTGACAAGGTTGCATGACAGGCTTGGGGTGGTAGATTACAGCTGTCCTAATGACGTTACTACTTTGAGATTAATTGAAATCAAAGGTGCCCTGCGTCTTCTAGGATTAGATCACTGTCTTGGCAGTCGTAATTGCCAATTTCCACATCTCCGTACGTCTGCCATTATCATTCTGCTAATGCTTGGATGTTAGAGCTGCAAGGGGATTCTCTAATGAGCTAGTCAAAGACTCACAAAATAGACTGTAATTTGTAATTTGGCTCCTCTCTTTAGAGTTATTAATTACAGTTTACTGAGTAACTAATCCACCTTTTCAGATACACAGACGTATCACTGACATCTCACCTACTAAAATATGTTTTAGCCTACTGATGGATAAATATAATTGATGAACATTAATTCCTGTGTCATCAGAGACACATGTATTTCTGTATGAGAGGCAGAGGTTCCTGTCCTCAGTGGAATCAAGCCCCTGAATGCCACAAAAGTCTATGGATCTAGTCTAAAGCTGAAATGTTACTGCTCTTCTGGAAGTATTTGTACTTTGAAAATGAAAGATGACAATTTTAGTGATAGAACTGGCATTAAGGTTTGAGAAAACAGCTTTCACTTCAAATTTGCCACTCTGTCAGCAGTTCGAGGTCAATGTCCCACTCTCACCTTGTGTTTCTTGTTTTAAGGTGGTCTGAAGGATGCTCTCAAAACCATTTGGACTGATATAGTTCACCAACCAACTTTTGCCAGTTGCCATTGCCTGCTGTGTTATCTTTTTAAAAATGTTGGTGTCAGCCAAACTCTTAGCATGAGTGGTGGCCACCTGACAAAATCCACCTTGAGCTGTTCCTGTGCCTGCAGCCCGAGTTGGTGTGATGGGTGCAAGGATCAAACCTCCCCCTTGTGCCTCCCAACTGTGTCCTGGAAGCTGAATGGGAACAAATTGGCTGTGGTCCCCCCGGGGACATTCGGACTGTGTGGCTCATGCCATGTCACTATAAATAAGGCTAAATTGTCTGACGTGGACAATCTGACAACTTTCTCACGCTCTGAATTCCACAGTTTGTTTTTGGTTTGGGTTTTTTTTTGTATGGATTTTTGTTTGTGTTTTTGGGTTTTTTTTTCTTTTTCTTTTTTTCTTGACTGACAGTAATTTTAGACCAAGACATTGTTATAAGTATTATAAATGAGGTAGTTCTGGAGCTTTTTTGGTTTGCCCCTCTACTACTGCATAGTGTTTATTAGAGCTACTTGGTTAAATACTCTCTGCACTGCCTTGTAAGCAATGGCTATGAAAGTATGTCCAGCAGATTGTGCTCCGTCTTACTGGAGCTTTGCAAGCAAAGAAATCGGGTTGTCCTTCCCCTTACCAAAAAAAAAAAAAAAAAAAAAAGCCAACAGCATGTGGCTGAAGTAAAATCATTAAATCATCAGAGAGCAAACAAAAATGCTGGTAAAACACACAGAGGCAAATGCTTGGTATAGGTAGCAAAAGCGTGGACAGTCAGTTCATAAAGAGGTCAAAATTACATGTCTTAAGTAAAAAGAAAAAAAGTGATTAAGGGGCAGATTCAGCAAGAAAATCCAAGCTGTGGTGACCAAGAAAATTTAGAAATTGGGGGAAAAGGAAGATCAAGGGGATGTTGCATCAGTGATATCCTGAAGTAATTCCTTTTCTTTTAAGGTTCATGATATGCAAATGCCAGCTTCTGATAGCTGCAGTGATGTACCAAATGTTTTCTAGCATATCCTAATGTGAGCAGAAATATCAGTGTCGTCAAAAAAAATGGTGTGTAAATATGACTCATAAATGATTTCTGAGAGATGTGATTTATTTTTCATATTTTTCAAGATGCATTCCATTTCAAATAAAGAGGTATCTATTGAAAGAGCTCTTGATATGTTGGAGGCATGGTTGTTGGGTGGGCTGTCTGTTATGATTAAAGCCTGATCTGAGATTTTCCAATGTCTTAAGCTCAACCTAAGGCCCTAAGAGGAACACTTTGAACCTGTGTCAATACCTTCCAAAGGAAAGACCCACTTAGATGCTCCAATTAATCTTTATACACAGCACAATTACGAGGCTCAGAGTCCTCAGTTTTGCTTCTTGCTGTGTGTAATGTGTGAGCACCCACGCAGAGTCTACTAATTTCAGTAATACTCCACTTGGTGCCACAGTCCACGTCCAACACATCTTTGGGACACAGACTTCAGGCTCATAATCTCGTATCTGTGTATGCCTTGCTCTGTGTGACATTAAGAATCTAAACCGAAGCATTAAATGTGCCTTGTTGCTCTTTTGTATGTATCTGAAGAACTGTAATTGAATTTCAAGTAACCTGAAAGTAGTCCTGAAAGAACACTTCCACCATTCGGCATATTCCCTGACACGTTCTCTTCTAGCTGCGTGGGAAAAGAAGTGAGGTATGACAAAAAAAAAATGTGATGACTTCTGCTGCTCTGGGGTCTCCACAGAACTGCAGCCCTTTGGATGGCTTGAACTCCCCTGAGGTGTATTTGTGTTGCAGCAGGTCCTCGTTTTTAAGCATCTTCCGTAAGTGTATTAACTTTTGTGGCACAGTGTGCATTGACCTAGACTAATTGGTGCTGTTTGCCTTCGCTGGAGAGATGTCAGTAACCTATTCCATAAGAAAGCTATTGCTGTAGCAAGTACAAGCTCTCTTTTCAATAGTAAGCATCCAAAATGTAGGCATTTGAGCTTAATATTTGATACACTAATGATGGCTTAAAGAGTTGACCTCTCACAAGCGCTGGTGCTCGGCAGCTTTGAAAAGCCATTTAAGCATCTGTGGATTTGTTGTCTGTTTGAGGGCCCACCATTGTTTACAGCTTTTAGAGATGTCCCCTCTGAGCTTTTAATAATAGTGATAAACAGACATCTCTGTAAGGGCATAAATATAGTAGAACAAGAATGTAGTAATTTCTTGTTGTTTCTGCTCCTGCATCAATGGTAATGTCTTTGTAAAGATGCAATGAAAATGTGTTTCGCTGCTTTAAGTTTTGACTAAGAGGATATAAAAGAACGCTGCTCACATATTCGTGGTACGTATGAAACGGTCCTAGAAACAGGGCCATTATTTTCCTAGTGAGGAATAAAGTCTTAATAGGCTTTTCTCGAACATCTTCTTTGATCCAAAGTAGGACAGGAAGAATGCTGAAACTTAGGGATCAACACAAGGTACAGAGATAAAATCTGGGGCTGATTCAAAATCCATTGAAATCAACAGGAATTTTTCCAGACTAAGACAGATTTTGATCTTTTGCAAAAATAGTGCCTGCTTCTCTTCTTCTGTTTAGAAAACCCAGGAATGAAACCCCAGAAGCTGGACCTTTGCCCATGATCTGTGCCAGTAGTGATGGTGTGTGATCAGGATGGCACTGACATTGCTGGTCTTTCATCTTTTCCAATGAAGTGAGGGGGAGAGGAATATGAAGATGGAATAACGCCTAGGTTTTCCAAGCAAAATAAAATAAGAAAGACCAATCTAAACGTCGTCTTTCCCCTCCTAAACAAAATCTAGACCAGAACGGTTTCTTGCAATTTCACTGAATTCATAGCGCAGCTGAAATGGAACAATTTTCTTTGTAACTGAACCCAAATCAGAACTAAACCAAAGCCTTTACTATTTTGTTTCTAAGCACCAAGATCTCAGTCCTTCCTTGAAAGTGCCTAAATGACTCCTCACCTACCTGTATTTTCTTTTTTGTTTTGTTTTTAAATCAACTGTTATGAAGACCGTCAACTTCAGTCTTTTTTAAAAAAGCTTATTTTGAATTTATAACGTTTTAAATGGTATTGTGGGTGTTTGTGACAATGTTTTTTCTGTCTTTCTGCTGGGGGCTGTTTGATGTGTGAAGTGAGGACCCTGGAAACGCCACACAGCTGTTACCCACTGCTCACAGCGCTGCTTGGTGCCTTCCATGCTGAAGATGGGCAGAGCAGAAGATGGTGACTTTGGTCCTGCCAAGAGCTGAACACCCTCAGGGTGTCCTGACACCCAAAGGACCTGGGAGCTGCTTGGAACCTCACGATGGGGCTCAGTTACTCGCAGGGTCTTGGCCTATTTCACACACTGAATTTACAAGGAGGGGGGCATGAGCTCCCAGGTGAGGCACTGACAGATGGGGTTGTGTTGCCAGCTGGCAACCACGTGAAGCTGGTGCTCGGTGTCAACAGCCTGGTTTGATTGCAGTGCCTTAAAGTTTTCCTTAGGAGACTTGTAGGGAAAGCGAGAGGTGAGGCTTCTGTGCTTAAGTACTTGGGATTTTTCTGCTTTGTTTAGGTTTTTAGGAAAACATCGAAGCAGAGGCAGTTACCCCAATACAGACTCACCACAGACACTTTAAATTAGCCAATTTTACAGCCATTCCAAGTCGTTCTGCTAGATGTCTCTAGTGATACCAGCCACCAGTGCAGGGGAAATGGGTGTTTGGATGGGGGTTTGGTTTACCTTTTTGTGTAAAACTATGCTATGACATTTCACATAAACAAGATTTTATTGACCCTGCTTCATCATCTTTGTCTTGCAATAATTTGTAACCAGCCATAGTAGGTGAACCGAACCAGTAAATATGTGTAGAATGACTAATCATTACAATGAAGCATACAGGGCTCTGTGGTCAGCAGAATATTTTAAATGGGACAGTTTTACCGCATGTTTTCTAAGGCTTCCAGGGAAATGAGGAAATCACTGCTTTTGTTTTTAAGATCTTGTCAGTGTTTTGTAAATATTTCTGATATTCATGACTGTACATATGGTTTTGATTATAACTTGTAGGAGGCTCAAGAATTGGGTCATATACCATTTAGGAGGGGATTGTTTCATTAACTGTAACTTTTGTTGGGCTTTGTCACTCAGCCTTCAGGATCTTTTGCACCTACTGCCATTTACAAAGGTAAAAGTACAGCATGTAGCAATGTCAGTGAACCTGCAAGTCTGAGAACAAATCCAGCCTGCTCTTGGCTTGGGTGCTAGAGCCAGGGTCCTTTGAGGGAATGGCTCTCCTTCATGTTGCTGTGTGCTTTGGACCTGGGCCTGGGGATGATAATTCCCTGTACCAGCGATAGCACCTCTCTGCAAGGCTCTCAGCCCACTTGTATATCATATCTCTGTTTTGGAGAAGAGGAAACTCGGGACCAGAGAGCCCGTGCCGCCTGCCCAAGGTCGTGCCTTGGGAGATGGAGAGCAGCGTTCCAACTGTAGGCAGCGTCCCTGTCCCTGCATGAGAACCACTGCCTCTCGCAGCAGAGGATCCTTCAATTTCTGTGCTTTGTTAGGGACCTTCCTTAGAGCCAACTGCAAACGCAGTGTCCAAGCCCCCCGCTGGTGCCACAGGTCCTTGGATGGAGACCCATGTGTGACTGACCTGACAGGTAAGTTCCAGCCTTAAAAAAGCCTCACCATGGTGCAGCTACTTGCCCAGTGGGAATAAGAGCAAGACAAAACACTTAAGTTTCACATGGGATTCAGCACAGCCTTTGAATGGCTTCAGGTTATTAAATCAGCTTCTGGTTATTCCCAGTGCTAGGTACTGTGCAAACAACGTACTAGGAGCGAAGGGATCCGTGAGTTGTTACCCATTTCAGCAGCAATTAAGCTCCTCTGTTTACTGCATGTTACAAGGACAAAGAGAGGTTATCAGCCCCATAATAACTTGAAAGGTCTGTGTAGATATGAATCCAGCATTAATACAGCTTTTTCAGCCTTCTAACTGCCTTAACTAAAACACATGAAGAAAAGAGGGGGGGGGGGGAAAGGGGGAACAATTTTTTTCTCTCTACCATTCTGTTATCACTTGACCATTTCACTCAGAAATTAGGAGTTATGAAAGAAATCCTTTTAGCCAGAAACACTTAGCCCAATTGTGTGGTATTTTTACCAGAAAAAAAATTTTGATTGACGCACAGAGCTGTAGTAGCTCATAGACAACCATCTTACCCTAACCCGCTGCTGGAAGGTGACAGAGCTGGGTGAGTCTGTGGGCTTTCGCAACAGCCCCTTAAACCAGCTGCGGGGCTGAAAACTCCGTACCCTCTCCTGTGCCAGCAGCTACTGCAATTTGCAGATGACCTTGCTTGGGGGCTTTTCTCGTACACAGATAAACATGAGGAAAATTACTCCGTTCCTTTAAAAGAAGTCAGCCTTGAAGTGGAAAATTTATTCCTTTATTGGCTTTTTTTGGGAGCTGTCACTGCTCTTGGCCAGTCACGGAGTGGCGCCTCCAGCTGAGTTAGACATGCACTGGCTGCCTTTTTCATTTTTTATCACAGATTGTTAATATTTCCTGTTCCACTAAGCCACGTTTCCCTGGTGCTCGTTCCTAGTGCTTGCCTCCTAGACAAAGTCACAGCTCTTGTCACAAGGCAGCGGGCTGCGAGCTTATCCTTCATCGGAGTGATGACTGAGGGCTCAGCAGCAGGGAAGTAATGCTGACAGCTCCGCTCCCGGACGGCAGATTGTCAGCATTCCTCACCAGGGCACCCAGCCGGCCTGGGAAAAGGCTGCTGTTTCGAGGCAGGGGGGCAGGAAGGGGGGTAGCTCTAAAATAGATGGACTGTCAGTCCAGGGCTGAGGAAGATGGAGAGGGATGGTGAGCCCATCTTATCCTGAGCAGGGGAGGAGTCAGACCCATGAAGCTGCAGAACCCAAAGCGACTGCTACAATTCTGCAGGCACAAGCCGAGTGGTCGGGTGTGAAGAGAGAGGGGCGTCTGCGTGCTGAGAGAGCAGTAAGGCTTTACAAAATCATGAGAATTATCAACTCTAAGATGCCCCACCCCCATTCTCATTGTTAGAGAAAAGACAGTAGCTTGCATAAAAAGGCAGGTGACGGCTCGCTGGGTGGGTATATCTGGGATGACACTGAGATCATTTCTGCAGCTAATCCATGGGCCCACTCTGGTGTTTAAGAATTAGCCCAGAGAGAGCGGGAGCAGCAGCTGCAAAGGAGCGCTTTGCCGCCGCCTCAGGGAACTGCTACACTCACTCCCAAACAATTTGGAAATTGTTCCTCTGTGTTTTCCTGAGGGCTTATGAAGCTCCCAGTCATGGCCCGCAGACGTCTTGTGTTGTGAAATGGCAGCCGGGGAGGGGGTCGGCTCCCTGCCACCCTGCTCCTCGCTCTTAGTCACCTGGGCGGGTGGCCGAGGAGGGGCTCCCTGGGCAGTGGGTGCCTCCTGGGGTGACTCCAGGATGGCAGCTGGGAGGGCTGGGGGCTCGCCTCCATCCAGTGGTGCTGGTCACGTCTGATAGGAGACGCCTTCCTGGGCCACCCCAGCTCCCAAGGCTCCTGTGCGTGTGAAATAGGAATGGGCTTTGTTGTAAATGATCTCCAAGGCGCTCGCTACCCCTCTGAGGATGAGCCATGCCACCACCTTCCTGGTGGCTTCACCAGCGCTGCCATCCCTCACCGCAGCTGTGTGAGTGCTGGCGCTCAGGATGAGCAGCTGAATGAGGACTTCTTCAGAAAGTTTAACAGGGGTCTCCAAAACACCTTCAGCCCTGCAGTTCTGCTGCTAATAACCTCAGAAACAGCTCTGCTGCCCTGTCTTGAACTGGGGCTGGGGAGAAGGTACTCTGAGTTGAACGTGCGAGATACATTTATCTCAAGAATCAGGGTCCCCTTGCCCTGTGAGCAGGCTGCTAGCTGCTGCAGATGCGGGAGCATAGCACCCGCGGTTGGCACCTTCATTTGCAGGGCTGGGGCCTTTGTTTTTGTTCCCAGGTTTTCCCTAATTCTACTTGTTCCAGCTACAGAACCACCTATCAAAGGGTATTTTCTTTCTCAAAGGTAATTCTAAACAATTCTGTCATTTTTCTGTTAGCTGAAAATCTGCAGCAATCTCAGCTGAGCCACTGAAGCTCAGTGAGCAAGGATAAGTACTTACACAGGTAGCTTTAATGTAATACTTAATTTTCATTCTGGGCAATGGCAGGGCTCTAACACAATGCAAAGCTTGCATAAAAGTAAAGATTTTGTGTATCTGCAAAGCTGGCATGGCTACAAAGATTGTTTCGCTGGCTTTGATTTCCTAATGTTTTAATTTAACTGACTCTGAGCGGATTTAATGGTTAATTTTCAGAGCATTCACTTTAGGATTTTTTTCAACGCATTCACTCAAAATGTAGTTGAAGCCTTAAATCAAGCTGAATTCGGGAGAAGTAATTTAGTTTTGCTGAGCTCTGGATATGCTTAGTCTTTCTCTAGCCTTCTTTTTCCTTCCTCATCTGACTTTAGCACGCAGCACTTAGTGGGAGAGGTTTGCAAACCATGATGCTAGCAGCTGTTCTGCTATCCATTTTGTGCGCCTTACTGATGAGGCTAGTCCTTTGTAAAGATATGGTAGCCCTTGAGCAGCCACAGCTACATCCTCTGCTCCGTCTGTACACAGCCGTTATCTATTAGGTTTGCCCTTGTAAAACAAAACTCTGGCATAGCTGGTGCTTGCTCTTAATTCAGCTGTCACAGCCTGCCCAGGGGTACTTGGTAGGCAAAGCCCTACAATGGCAATCCTGCACCGATGCCCTTCAGGGTGGTCTTTTTTTTATTGCCAAACCTTTATTGCAGCCACTGAAAAGCGTTCACAGACATTCAGCAGATGGGATTAATATTCCCCTCTTTCAGCTGCTAACATCGCTGCCCGCATGTGATTGATTAAGGTAAGATCTGGTTTGCCTTTGCTGCCATTGTTGCTGTCTTTCTGCTGCAGGCAAGAGTTAAGGTGCACTGAAAGCAGGGACGGATCTAAAAGTACAGTCTATTTACGTGATACTCTTAACAGGTCTTCCAGTCCTGTGCCCTGTGGCCTTTCTTTAACCTTGACTTTACACAACTGTTGTAAAATCCAGTAGCTCCCTGATCCGCAGCCTGGGAGAGGCAGGCTCAGGGTGGCAAGGTTTGTGTGTACCATTTGGAAAAGAAAAATGCTTTTATAATCTAAAGAATTCCCATTTTATGGAGAAACACATGTGAGCGGGCCAGGACCTCATTCAGCATGATTCTTACGCAGGTGCCTAGCTCCCAATAGCATGGCTTTCTCTGGGGAGCCGGCAGGGTTAGCCCAGATTTAAGGGCCCGCGTGAGTCACCCCCCTGTTCCTGTGCATGAGGGCACCAGGACACAGCTGTTGTCAGCTCCCAGATGTTGACTACATGACACTAGAAAGCTGTATTTGCGATTTACTGCTGGTGGTCAATTTAACAGTGTTTCTATAGATGCTGCAATGTCAGCGGGCTAAACAGCTCTGAACTGCAGTCAGCTATTTTAATTGCTGCCCACTCCCAGGCCATAAAAAACCTCTGCCGTTCTCCCTTCACAGTTTTTGTATACTTCCCCTCCCTCCTCCAAGAATCCATGCTCTTAAGTTTCTCAGCAGCTTCAAAGAGATCTCCAGCCCCCAGGTTTGCATGCCACCTACTCATGGTGTTCAGATCCTTCACGTTCACAGACACGTGCACAGGTAAAGTGCCAGGAATGCGGAAAAAATAGTCTATTGAGCAGCCAGAGATGTTCAATAACTGCCCACCCTTGACAAGCTGTCATATTCCTACATCCTGCAGCTCAGGACATGGAGAGCGCTTGATAATAAAGTTTTTCATGTTTGAGGATTGCAAAGCTCTGGGGTCTGCTCTGCTTGTGAAATTTAAGCCCGTACACCTATGTGTGTGGAGGTGTGCACAGAGGTGAAAATGTGTGCACCCCCAGGGCAGGTCATGGGAGTAGTGGGGCACTGAGGGCTCCCCAGCAAGCACCAGAGCCCAGGTGCCCATGAAGGGGGTGAGTCCCTGATGGAAGTATCAAGAAATAACTCCGATTCCTCCTCTGTGGTCTCCTGGCACCCTGCAAGGCTTTTTTGCAGAGGATGGATTTGCTGCTGGCGATCATTATACATGTTGATGGAAAGCGAACCGTGGAGGAGGCTGCATAATTCACAGCTCTTCCTCTGATTAACTGCTTAGCCTCCTTGGCAATATGATCTCCTAATCCTGCCGGCTGCCCCAGAGGGAAGGGCACACCGTACCTTAACATTTGCCCTTCAGCCTGAGCATTACCCAGTGGCATACGGAGAGCCTCGGTCCTTCAGTGGGAGTGACGCATTGGTGAAATGGCTTAAGAAGCATGGTGACCAGCAGCTCTGCATAAAGTTCTTGAGGATACAGGACACCAGGGCCTCTCCCTGCCCTTCCCTGGCCTTGTAATTAGTTACTGTGCCCATATCCAAGGGAGTCTTTCTAACAGACTTCAAAACATGCTGGTGAAAGATTTAGCAAAGACCAGGCCTGTCTTTCCTTGGCCAAGCACCACCCAGCCTCGAGGAGAACCCTTCCACCCAGAACAAACTTGTTTCTGAGGCAGCCGCCTTTGCTGTGGTAATAGCACTGATTAAACCTTTCCGAAAATTTCCAAAAACAGGGCATGCAGGTCAATAAAGAGTAAAGGTCTAGAGGTGAAACTATGGCACTGCTTAAATCTATGACAAAATCTCATTGATTTCAGTGAAGGAGTTGTCCATTTAGAAGGACGGGATCAAAACAGGAAGTTTGGGATCCTATTCAATAGCCAATATGAAACAGATGCTTAAAAAGAATTCAGTTGCATTTGTCAGAATTTGTTTTAGCTGCTTCATTATTGGAAGGAGGAGGGGCAGGTACCAAAAAGGAAAAGCATCAGACATTCAGGTATTCACCCCCTGCCAGGGTGATTTCTGACAATCGAGCCTTGTAGGTGCCAGAAGAAGCTCCAGTGCTTGTTTAGATGTTGAAGAAAGAGCTTGTTTGACACACAGTCCCCAGTTGCACACACTTGAAGGGACATGCTGGGCTGTAGCAGCCACTTTGACACCGTTCCACTTTCCTGATTTTCTTTGGGAATTAAAAATTGGTCAGTGGTAACAAATTAGGTGTTGCTCATTAAATTCTTCCACCTTCCTCATTACTTACATTCCTATGCAGGAACAATAGCTATTGGCCTCTTCTCAACAACAATCCAGAAATTATAGAACTTTACGAGTTTTTTCTCATGATACTGATAATAGAAATGTGAGAAAAATGTGGCAGCATTAGCAAAGGGGTACTGAAAAGAATGGGACCTCTGCAACAGCAGACCCAGGCTACTCCTGCTCAAGTAAAAGCTGTGCAAATCCTGATGTGCCAACACCTGCTCAAACTTTGTCCTGAGGGTGGGAATCGGCTCCCCAGCCTCCTGGCTGTGGCATAGCTTCATCCCTGCTCGAGCTTGTTTTGCTTTTGTATTGCAAAACTGCCACGAACCTATGCAGCAGCGTGCAAGCAGGAGCAAAGCCCAGGGCTGCCCTTATCAGCCCCTCAGGGGAATGTGCTCATGGCTGCCCCGAGCACCATGCCCGAAGGGACCTGTTTGTCTCCTCTTGGGCTTCCTAGGGTGCTGGCAACCCAGCTCCAGCCCCACTGAACTCCCTCACCAGTCTGGCATCAATGGTGCTGCTCCACCAGCGCGATGCTCTGGTTGGGTATGGGCTTCTTGAGGGCGGCAGAGGGGAAGGCAAACCTCTGTTGTGCTGGCAGAGCCAGGTGCTGTATGGCACCAAGTGGCTGAAACACTGCTCTCGGTTGCTGGTTCCCCAGAGCTGCTCTTAAACTGCAAAGCTCGGCTCATCTTGGTACCTCTGCCTGCTTGCCAACAGCTGCCTAATAAATCTTTTCTCTATGCAGTGTAAGCAATTACTAAGCTGTCTTCCCCTCTGTTGCTCACTCTGCCTCTGAGCCAGCCCCTGCTACCAGGGTCATGTTTATGCTGTCTATCCCTGAGGCTGCCTGCAAGCCCTGACATGCTGTCCCACACCGCCTGCAAGGAGAGCTGTGCAGGGCAGCCACTTCCCAGGGAGCGGGGCCATCAAGGAGGCAGCACTGTACTCCCACACAGCTGCCCCAGGGATGCTCTGCCAGGCAGCTGCCTGCAGCTGGGCAGCCAGCACCCCATGCACCCCACGCTTAGGGTGGTTTCACAGCCATACCCCTCTTTTCAAGGGTATTGCTAATGCTGGGGGAAACAAGTGACAGTCCAAATTCATCGTAGGGTGCTGGGAGAAGGAGCGGGTGCTCAGTCTGTCTTTGCATGAGGTGAGGTTTCCCGTGGTCCTACACATCCTTCCCTTGCTGCCAGTCGCTGTCTCCACAATAGTGGCTGTGGGCTGGTCGGTTGGAAAACCAGCTGCCTGGGGGCGTGCCAGGGCGATGCTGTGCAGGGGGCTGCTGCCCCAAACCCTGGCACAGCAGTGCCCACGGCAGCCTGCCATGAGGGGGACCTGCTACAGGCCAGCCACAGCTGTGTGCCAGAGCTGGGTCCAGCCCTAATGTTTCAGCTTGAAGAATGTTCCCACCTCTAAAGACTGATGCTTTTCTTGTGAGCACGTGTTGGCTTTTATACCCTCCACCCATAATCGCTGTCCCCAAAGGTGGAGGGTCCATTATATCTAGTGTGTGAAGAGCGACTTGCACCTCGTTGTTAGAGGCAGCTCTCACTGAAGGAGGGTGAGCAGTTTGCCATTACTGTCTTCCTCTGTGGCAGCTTCTCCTAGAAGCATGGGCTTCAAGCTAAGGAGCAAGTCCCGTTTGCCAGGTCCTGGTGACATTCCTGCTGGTTACCTCAGCTGTTTCTGGGTATAGCTGTATGAGGCATGCTGCAAGCCCTGGGAATACCACTCTGCAGGGCACGGGTCAAGCCTAACAGGGTGTGATAAAGAAATGGAAAGCCTGGTTCATTTGGGTTGTCTTTGTATTTGGAATGAAGTCACTTCTTGTATGTTTAAACGGGGAAGTTTGGATGAGAGGTCTGCCTGGAAGTGGTAAGGACCTCCTAGGTTGTGAGGGTGGTTCAAAGGAAGACAAAGAGGAATCTGTCCTTCCCCCTTGTGTTTGCTCCCCATCTGCTGCCCCCAACCCTGGAGGCAGGAGCACAGGCTGAGAGTGCTTTGGGTCACAACCTTTCATCACCTTGTGTCCGTGCAGCATGTTGACAGCAGGCTGGTCACCCAGGACTGGGCATCCTGTGTCCTGAGGATGTTGCAAATAATAACAAAGCAATATTATTCTTTAATGACTGCTGATCTACCACGGTGAATCCCACAGACTGAGTGTGGCATGGAGGATATTGGTTTTATTAACTCTAAGTGCATATTTTTTCCATGAGACATTGACTTTATAGTATCTGCAAAGAGGAGACCAAGGGATGTCATCCAGCTCTGACCCTTCCTTCTCAGCCTCCCCAGTTCTGACTCACCTTCTCCTTGCCTAATTGTTCTGTGTTGCCCCAAATCTAATCTGTTCTTCTGCGAGTGTGCCCGGCTCACAGCAAACTTCTCCACCTTTAGCTAGCACAGGCAGGGAAGCAGTTGCGTGATGTTATTGTCAGCGGATGGTTTATCTAGTTGTAATTCCCATGGCTCCAGCTCTGTGAGTGCTTATACACAGACCTCATTTTGCAGGGGTGGCAAGGGGAAAGGTCACTATTTGTGAATCATTTCCTCCTGGCTGTGGCAATGAGGTTGGTTTGCAGAGTGAGTCATGGAACAGCAGCCCAGAGAGGCAACAATCTCCAAGAAAAAGACCTTCAGGTCCTAAGTGACCCTTGGACGTTGCAGCCAAGTTACCATCACCATTTCATATCCCTGGTCACAAATACCTTTGTTTGCTTAAAACTGTAGGTTCTGTAGGTATCGTATACGATGTATGTGAGAAACACTGCTGCCCCTGGAAGTATTGCAAGGATTCACATGTATGACTGCCTGGATGGCAAATCAAATATTGCATAGCAAAAAGACGGAGGGAAGCTTAGCATGCCTTTCTCTATTAGGAAGATGGGCTTGTGTTTGAAATGCCTGTTCGTTATGGAAGGGGAAAGATGCTCCAAAGGGGAGTAACCCAATAAAACAGAGTAGTTGAGGCTGGACTGATTATCCCTTGGAACAAAATGTCCATGTTGGTGAAGAAGTGATGCTGCCACAAGGTTTTGTCTGCGTATTAACATCAAGGAGCCAATATGGTACTGCTGTGTTATGAGCTGCAAAAATATGGAGTAAGTCCCTCCTCGCAGTGCAGAGCACAAAACCTAAAAGGACAGAGATGCTGAGAGAGGTTGTACGTGATCTACCTCAACACTTTTGAAATAGCATCAGCAAATTACCACCCAAAGGATGCATCCTTTCAGTCAAGTGATCCAGTTTTAGTTCAGGCTTTCAGGGAAAACATTTAATTCCCTATATTAAAATGTTTTCCAGAAAAGCTGCCCAGCTGCAAGCTCTAAAATGTTCAAAACTTCCTCCAGAGTAGAGCTATTTATTTTCACTGCCCTGTTTCCCCTGCGCTCTCTAGTGCTGCCATTAGGACTATTAGGTGAGTCAGGCTCCTTCTTCACCAGACCCCTCCGAGGTTTCCAGCATGCCTTTTTGTCCCAGCATAGATGTGGCTGGCAGCGCCGGGACAGGTGGAAAGAGCCAGGCTGGGCTTTCTCAGGCACTTGGCAGGGTCTGGCTGCATTTGGCCAAGCGGAGCCTGTCCAGCCCCGGTACTGCCCATGCTGCGGATGCCTGGTCCTTCTCGGCTGTCGGACATCTGCGAGGGAAACATGCCCATCCCATCCCCACCCCACTGTGGGAGCGCTCCCACAGAAGCTGGAGTCATATATCCCTGCTTGTTGAGACAGAGGGCAGAGGTTTGAGGGGCTAAAAGTAGAAGGGGAGCATGTTGCCTGATGGTGGTTCCTGAGTAAGCTGCTTCCAAATAATACTCCCAGCTGTTTCCCTGACAGGGCATCCATCTGAGCATCGTCCCAGAGCAACACAGGGCTTTCTGCTTGGCCTTTCGCACCACTGCCACAAGGCCATGGCCCTAAGGTGGTAGTTGTCAGTGTAAGGCAGGAAATCTAATTAAAAGGGAGATGAGCTACAAGAGGGTAACATAGGGTGCGTTCACTTGCAGCAGGCAGGAAAGGCAGGCAAGGGGAGGGCTTGCTCTGGGGGCTCACTCCAAGGCATGGTAGGGCTGGGAGGCTCAGACCTCCTGCCAAGGCTGCTTCCAGGCATGCCGTGCTTGCTGCAGTAAGCGCGAGGGAAACCAGCAGCCCTCTCTGCACAGCACAGGTAGTGACAGGCTAAACTGTACCCTGTCGCTGGCAAAATGCACCCCTGGCTGCCCTTGCACTGTGTAGGAATACATTTCCTGTAGCTTCTTTATCTTTGGCCAAAGTCACCCAATTTACAGTGACCCTGAGGGCTGCTGTCCAGGGAAAGGACCCCAGAAGTGGAGGGTCTGCACTGCTACCAATGGGATGCCATCGGCTGAGCCTGCCTGGGTATCCCACCTGCCATGCTGGAGAGGCTGCCCAGGAAAGCATTGTGCTTGTGCGTTATGGCCTTCCCACTATGGCAGGGCTTTGCTGGACATCTTCTGCAGCATCTCCCTGTGCAGAGATGGAGCTCGCTGACACAGCATGGCCACGGCGGGAGCTTGGCTGCTGGCGGGCTCCGGCTGGCTGATGTGCAGTCGGTGGTGCAATCCTGCCTATGTCTGGGATTAGAGAGGCTGAGCATGCAGCAGGGAGAGGAGGCTTTATTTAAGAACAGAAAGCACAAAACAAACTACCCACCTGTGGCCTCCTGCGAGTGCAGCAGGTGATGCAAGAGCGGCTCCCGAAGCTGAGCAGGTCTCACTGCTGCCCTGCTGACGGTGACTGACACTTCCTTGTTTTTAAAATAACCAGCAGCATGAAGTCTCAGCATTTCACACATCTGAAGGCCAGATCGTTTCCTCTGAAAGCAAATCCATAGCCACCTCCGATCACTGCAGAAAAACAAAGGTTGTCTGAATAATGTAACGTCCTGTGCTGGATGCTTTTAGTGCTGATGGCTGCATCACGATTAGCAAAGAGGCACCCCAAATCGCCACGGCAGTTGTCACATATACGGGAAGGTATTGTTCATCCTCAGGGATTTAGAGCTCTCTGGCAGAGTATTAACAAATATAATCCCTCCATTCAGTTTAGGACTTTAAGACTTTCTCATATATCTTCAGTATCCTCAGAACAGCACACTAATTCACAGGAAAAGCCTGAATGTGAAACACATGTTTCAGCAAGTTTCAAATCCTCAAAGTCAACATTTGGCTGGAGCTACTTCTTTTTCTTTCCCTCAAGAGCTTATCGATACTGTTGTTCAGGTGCACAGTAATTCTTGGAGACTTTGCTTCTTTTGTGCCTAATGAAAGGCAGTAGGTTTATATTACTGGGCTGATCAGTGATATTTGAGGAAGGGATATAAAATAATTTTGAGGTTGCACAATGCTCTTCCAGGTTGGACTGTGCCCGGTTTCTTAACGCTCCAATTTTCCACTGGGTACCCACAAGTCAGTAACATGAAGTGACTGCACTTCAAAAATCCTTCCACATTTTCATTTTCTCTCCCCTAGTTACAGCTATTTGACATGTTTTTCTATACATGGCTTGATAGTGAATCCTCTGGTTTGAACAAAATACTCAAGACTTTGTACTGTAAATATGTTACTAGGCGTTAAGGACACACATGTATGGTCATGGTCAGCACTAGCTCATATTTTCAATATGATCACTCTTCGGATCAACCATCTTGTGTGCAAGCCAACAATGATTTTTTTTTTTTTCCAGCTTTCCTTTTTGGCTTGTCTTCTTTCTTTGCTTGAAATCTCTTGTCATAAACCTCTTTGGAGAAGGCAGAGTGAAATACTCCACCTGCCTTCAAAACCGCTCAGCTCTCGAGGGAGTGTGGTCCTACTCCTGAGTGTGAATTAAGGCAATTCAAGCACTTGGCACTGCTGTGGGGAGAGGAAAGAGATGGGGAGACATGCCCGGGTGAAAATCCTTTTTGCAAAGGGTTTTGAGTTTCCAAATCTGGCTTTCTTTTAAGTGTGAAGAGCAGGACCCCGTTCCCAGAATTTGGGTGCCATTTTCTATACTGTTCATTTCTCCCATGATATGGCTGTTTTTCTTGCTGTCCCCACTTTCTGCCTTCCAACACATTGTCAGAAGAAAGCGTGCAGATAAGTGCTCAAGCATTTCCTGAGCTCGTAACCCTGCCTCCTGAGGGACAGTTAATCTGATCCAGCCGAAAGCTTGAGTACCATGTGTCAATGTATCTCCTATATACACACTGTATGCAGTTTTGAATGTTTCATTACTGCACTGAATAAAACACATAAACTGTTCCTCTCTCTGCCACTGCCCGGCAGCAGGGGCATTTTTGCTATAATATTATGTATCATGTGTCTAAATATAATAACATTCTACATTATATATAGACTCTGTATATATACATATACTGTATACACACAGCATATATTTTAAAAATATCAGTAGCTGTTGTCAGCTTTTGGGGGATGTAAGGAGCTCTCATCAGCTATGAGGCTTGTTTGGCTGGAGCAATGGTTTTAAACTAGTGGTCTGTGGATAACTGAAAGATCTTCAGAAAGGGACTACAAGAGAAAAAAAAGCCAATAGTCTTAAAAATCTCTACCCACGACTCTGCACATCATAGGCTGGAAAAATCTTACAGGACTGAAAGTTGCACGGGGTTGAAATGCATTAGTCTGTGGCCTTGTTTCTGTTGCTTTGTTAAGTGTCCCTGGACTAGTCAATGAAGTGGCATCAGGACAAATGATATGTATATATTGTCCCAGAGTTGTCACTCCTTTAAATACACACACACACACACGCACGCGTGCACGCACGCACACACACACACACACTCTCTCTCTCTCTCTCTCTCTCACTCTGCCTGAATAATTTCACCCATCCACTTCTATGGAAGCTATTTAGTTTTTCTGTAGGAGAAAAATAAAGACTGAAATTTAAGAAAAATAAGCTGAAGCTGCACCAAGTCTAACCTCCAGCTAGCAATGTTTTCTTCTTCCTTTAATTTGATTTATTTTTTGTCCCAGCCCAGTATATTGTTTCATTGCATGGAGAAAATGTTAGTGCAGTGGGTTGGTAGAACACCTGTTGTGTAAATCTTGGTGATTTTTATAATGTGAACTCCTGCTGGCAGAGACAGCTGTGTCTCACATTTAAACACAGAGTATAAGGTATCTAAGGAGGAAGGAGAGAAAAAAAAGGCTTAGCATAAGAAAACAATACATCAGTGGCCAGAATCTGTTGTCAAGATTTATAAGCTAAATGAGTTACAGTTGAAGTGGATATTAAAAGAAAACCAGTCTGTTCCTAGAAGACAAAGTGTGTTTTCTCATAGGGATTCCCAAAGGACTTTGCATTTCTGACAACGGACAGAGTAGACAGCTGGTCCACATAAAAACGTACGTGTTAATGAACCTATCCCTTGCATTACACCCATAGAATATTTAACAAGCAGGAGCGTTGCTGAGAAACGTTGGCAAAATCTGGGGGACTTCTTTGCACATCATCAAATTCTTCTAACTTGCTACACAAGGTCCTCAGTCATGTTGGTTCAGCAAGGTCCTTGGCACTAGGAAGGAAAGCAAAGACTGTTGCCTTCATCAGAGTAACTTTGCAGAACTTGGGGTATTTTTTTTCCTATTGCAGTTCAGCTGCCGCTTCCTTCTCTCCATCACAAATGCCAGTGCCTAGTGGCCGGAGCAGAGCCATCAAGTCAGACATCTGCTGGCGCTCCAGAAAGCCCCATTCTTCATGAGTTATCGCCCTGACAAGGGCGCTCATCGTGGCAGGACCTCACACTCCTGGCAGTGATGGCTTGAGGATGCTGGTGTTGGGCACATGTTGGTCCTCTGTGGCAGAAGAGGGAAGTAAAGGCCGTTTTCACCCACCTGTTGGTTCATACCTTGCAAGGCCATGAAGCTGACATCTCTCCTGGACTCTGGGTTGGAAATCAGGACGAGACTGCCAAGCCCTGCTGAGGAGTAGATATTTTCAGCACCATCCCAAAGCAGTATGGTGTGAACCCCACAGGGCATCTAGAACTGAGGAACCAAATGTAAGTTGAAAGAGTTAACCCAGCACAGTGAGCTGCTATCAGAAACAAACACATTAGAGTAAAAAACAACTCTGAGACCACAGTGGAATTTTTTTTTTCTACTCACAAAGGGGAATTGGGCCTTCAGGGAACAGCCTTATAAGCAAATCAGAATAATACTGTAGGAAGGGTGATGTATGAGAGAGGTTCAACGATTGCAACCAGATCAGAGTGGACTGTTTCCTTCAGTGTTTGATTATTTGTGCTATTGCTTAGATCATGTCAAGTTTACTCAAACATAGTCCTATAGTGTTCTCCAAAAGCTTATCCCAAATATTTTAATTAACGTATTTCTCTCATCCGCTTCCCTTTCCTCTTCCATTTTACTATTACAGATGTCAGTTCAACAAATAAAGTATGTGGGCAGAACAATGAAACTATTCTCTTGTAAAAAAGAAGAGATTATTTCATTCTCCTGCTATTAACTTTAAAAGAAAAGGCCTTTTGTACCTTTTATACAAGCGTGTGCAATGATATGATTGTGTACCTCATCTCCTTAACTTCAGAGGAAATGATTCATGAAGGAGAGTATCTGTTTGGAAAGACTATCGGTGCACCGTGAAATTCCTTTTACCTAGTAACTTCTTTCAAATAAGAAAAAGTAATTCCTAAAGCATAATGCGACACAGGTAACCTGGACTGAGCTGCTTCCCTCCCCATTTGCTCTACTCCAGAATCATGGCTGGGCTATGAAAGGGTCAAGGACCTCTCCATCTGTTTAGATATGTAATCTGATTTTCCTTATTTTCCACGTTACATTTTTTATTATGAGGTAGGGGAATGAAGGAGAAAGGGAGAAGAATAGGCTAGGATGAAGTGAAGAAAAAAATGTACTTTTTTT